>NC_139720.1:100408631-101144881 GCF_964211835.1 Anser anser
AGAGTATCCCTATGTAATTTAATGTGTTGCTTCTGCAATGCTCGTCTAGCCCTTTCATTGTATTGAAACTCAGTTATTTTTCAGCTTGAGTTCTATCATCCCCTTTGCCTCAATCTGAATTTTTAGAGAACACCTGGACTCAATATTAAGATTTTATCCCACACAAGAACTGGCTGCATGGTGCTAACAGTGCTTTGACAAGATGGGAACATGCTCTGCTCTTCAAAGACATGAAGGAATACCAGAAAAGCAGAAATATGCAAGCATGGAACCTTAAGGGATTCATTCTCAAGCCACACTAGTGATAAAGCTGCCTTTAAGTGAAAACAAAAACTTAAGCACAGCTGGGTGCTCTGGGAGCAGAAGAGGGCTGTGGGTTCTTTACTTCCATAGTTTTTCATATTTAAAAAAATAAGTAAGAAGTTCCCTGTAAGAAGTCCTGAGCAGCACAAGCAAGGCTGGGCCCCAGCCCCTAGTGGAGCATGGCAGCAGAGCAGGCAACTCGGGCTGCAACCTGCCAGGAGACCTCAGAAGCTGCTGCCTGGCCTGGGCAGCTCAGCCACTCTGTTTGGCTGATGGAGGGTGGACGGAAAACACATCTCTTGTGTCAGGAGCACTGCTGAGCAAGGATCATGTCCCCACCACCGTCTTCACCGAGCAGTGCTGCTGCACTCTTCATGAAGCCCATCATTCCAGCTGTTAGAGGGCCCTTTTTCACCTAGGACACCCAGGTGAATAAAGGATTTCCCAGGACTCCAAGCACAGCTATCTAACATAGCTGGCTCATTACTTTTTCAGCACAGTCATTGCTAAGCCTTTCTACTGATACTCACCAGTCACTCACGACACCTGAAGCTGCTTATGAGCTGTAAGAAATGGCAAAGTACCTGCTACCAAGCAGCCTCGCTGTGTGACCTCCCCCCCGCTGCTAATAAGGTAAACCCCTTATCATTTCTTAGCAAAAGCTTAAGAGCTTCAGCTTCCATTCACCCTGCCTTAAGCCGCCAGACTGGAATAATAACACCCTGCCTTGCATAACGCGGGCTTCAAGAAACAGCTGCGGGAAACTTCCTCCGCGCACGGGAAGGAGCGGAGGGGAAGGCTCGCGGCCCCACACCACAGGCGGCACCCAAGCAGGTAAGCCCTACGCAAGGTCACTCGGGCCGCTGGGCCGGGAGAAGCCGGGTGAGGCCCTCGGGTACCCGCAGCCAGGGGCGAGCGGGGCAGGGCCGCGGCGGAGAGGCGCTCCGGGAGCCAACCGACGGAGCCGTGAGGGCGTTGGGGGGCCATTAACAGCCGTTAACGGCTGCGGCGGCGCAGCCCGCGGCTCCCTCAGGGAGCCCGCACTCACCCCTTCATGGCGCGGCCGGGCCTGGCCGTTACCCGCCGTCCGCGCTGGCTGCGTGCAGGGCCCGGCGGCGCGGCTCGGGCCTCGTCTTCTTCCTCTTCCTCCTCCTCGTCCCGGGCTCGTCCCGGTGCCGCTGCCGCCTGCTGCCCCGGCCGCTGCCCGTCGCCTCCCCGCCCCGCGGCCGCTCCACATGGGCCGCTGCTGCCGCCGCCGCCCGCCCCCGGCGCCCCCTCACCTCCGGCCGTTAGCGCGGCGCGTGCGCGGCGGGGGCGGGGCTTTCGCGCGTCGCCCGCGGTGATTGGCGGAGGAGGAGGACGAGAAGGAGAAGGGAGGGGGGGGGAGGAGAGGGAGAGGAGCGCGCTTGGCGCCGCGCGCGCGTGCGGGGGATCACGTGGCCTGCAAGGAGCTGGGCGGGGGGGGAGGAGGAGGAGGAGGAGGAGGGGGGTGAGGAGGGGAGGAGGCAGCGGCGCATGCGCACGCGGGCCGCTGTCAGCTGAGACGGGCCGCGGCCGCTGCAGGGAGCGGGGCGCCGCAGGTGAGGATCGCGCCCCCCCCACACACACCCCCCCACACCCCCCTCCCGCCTGCCCCCACCAATCCTCTCCCCTCCCCCGCGGTCTGTGTGTGTTGGGGGGGGTCCCTGTCAGGGCCCCCAACGGCCGCCAACGGTCGCCAACGGCCGCCGGTGCCCGCCGCCGCCATGATGGCCCGGCCCGGCGTGTGGGGGCTGTGGAGCTCCAGTCAGCGCCGGCCCGACGGGGGTGCCCGGGGCGCTTCCCCGCTGCGCCGTGAGGGCGTTGTGGCACGGCAGTGCTGCTGCCAGGGCCCGAAGGTCGTGGTCTGGTTGAAAACGCTGCTGGTGAGTCCAGGGCGGTTTGTGTTCCTGGAGCCAGGGGTGGAATCTGAGCCCAAATGAGGTGATCCGCCCGTAAAACTCGCTTAAAGGTAAGATAGGTCTGAGGTGGCTTTGTTCCGGGTGACATTCACATCGCTAGCCGTGACCCTCAGGTATGTGACACGTGTGTGTCAGGATATATCTGTTCAAAGTGATTTCTTCTACAATTTTATTAGCTTCTCCTACTACAAATTACAGAATTCATATTCCAGCGGGGAATAAAAGCAGTTTGGTGATCGTTTTATTCGTTGTAATGCAATACTTCAGCAGAGCACACCAGTCATTTAATCTGTCACAGTATTTAAAATGCTAATGCTACTTGATGAAGTGGAGAGGGAAAAGGAGGAAAACCTGCTGACAGCAAGCTAAAGCTGGTTCATGGGCCCACCCGTTTGTAGCGCCTCAGGGAGCATGTGCCAAGTGTAGGTTGGCATTGGCAAGTGAAAGTTTGAACAACTACAAGGCAGACCCTTAAATTATTGTGTCAGTTGCTGAATTTGTACTGACTTAAGCACTCCACAGACCTGCAGCACATGAAGGTTTGGCTTGTCTACACCGTACTTCTAAAGGTGTTTTCGATGAATATCAAGCATACGTATTTAATGGTATCTATGTTTTATTATTTTCTAATTAAGAATATGTGACTTGAAGTCAATGTCTACAGGTCTTTGAATACCCCAAAATCTTGCAGATTATTTTTACTATGCTTTTCAGGTTATTAAGTCATGTCTTCTTGACAACTATTGTATTATTGCATGGCAGAAAAAACTAGTATTAATTCCATAATCAGGAGACAAAGCGTGGCATTAATGATAAACAACCACAAGCATCAATTTGATAGAGTGGGGAAGGAGAAATTAAGACGAGGCTGGAAAATGTCAGCTGACATCAGCTGACTCTTCAAATGGGGGTTGAAGTCTTGTGTTGCAATAGTAACACAAGATCTCAGTTTCCTGAAAATGCACTCTTCAATTTTCCAAATCAAGAGCTATTTTCTACAGATAGTGCTGCTATTAAAGTTCATCCATGAGTGATTAGTACTACTTCCTTAATTTTCATACCATCTTAGCTTACATTTAACTTTTATTTTGATCTAAGTATATGTTAACTGCTTTATAACTCAATATAAACTTGCAAAGTCTGTAGGCTTCAGTGTGCTTCAGTCTTTTTTTTCCTTGTATGACTTGCAGCATTTATCTTCCAGATGCACATGTGTACTAACATTACTCGTGGTCATCTGAAACAGCTGTAGACCAGCAGATTACTAGAGGAGATACATTTAGATGCACCTTGGTCCTCCTTTTGTGTTTTGATATCACGATGCTGTCTCTTCGAGTTCCCAAGCCTGCCAAACTCCTGCTTGTGTTTTTCCCTCATGCTTGCTTGTTCTGAAGCTATGTTCTTAATTAGACATCCCCAGCCTTTTAGAAAGAGTTGAAAGGATTACAGGAGAGCTCAGTAGATCTATTTGGTTACTTTGGTGTTGACCAAAATATGTTGCATGCTGTTGCTGGCCAATAATAGCATGCCTTTTTTAATTTTTATTTATTTTTTTTTTAACTAAATTGCATGGAAAAGTATTAGAACTTACACAGAAGTTATCACAATGAACTGAAACGGATTTTCTTTCCCCAATACTTGTATCATTTCTTACAAAGAAAAGGTGGTTGTTTTTTTTTTAGATTTGGAACTATTGAGGTATTCTTGAACAATGGTATCCACATGATTTTTTAGAATGGAACACAGTCAAGGAAAACAGGTGATTGGAACAACTGGGATATCATGCTTGTTCATTCTTACTCACTGTCCTCAGGCATGTGACTTCTTCAGCCTTCCAGCTGGATGGAGAGAAATGGGGATCTGCTCCAGCAAGGGAAGCTGAATGAATCAACCCTTTCTGTCTGTACAGAGACTAAGCTCGTTCTTCAGTAGGTGATTACCTACAGATCCATCATGCAAAACTGGCTTAGGTTGGACCTTCTGGATGGCAGCACTGTATCTTGCCCTTGTTATGAAAAAGTGCTTTTTGTATGTGTATTGTCATCATCGTCCCCCCCACCTTTGAAAGCAGAAGACTGAGCTTATACTAAGCTATTGGATTTGGTTGTATCTCACTGCAATAAGTTCTACAATGTATATGTTATTTTTGTTCTGGCTAGCTTATCTCATCTTTGCATGCATTTATTTCGCCTGCTTCTGTCAGATTCTCCTAAACACCTCCCACTTAGAACAACTGACCTTTTGCTGACAGCTTTTTAGACTTCTTTATATAATTTACCTGCTATCTATTAGCATCATTTCTGTATTGAAGTGATACACTTATTCTGAAACTGGTTAGAGATATATGGATAAATCCTGAAAGTCATAGTCTAGCTGACTTTATTACTATCATTTAACCAAATAGCAGGTGAAAATCACTCTTAGCTGCTGAATTTATTTCCTAGGTCATCACTTTGGTTACTGCACTGAGCTTGTCTGACAGTAAATTTCAGTGTCACTGCTCACTCCAGAAATAGTTTGTCTGACAGTGATCTAATGCATGTGTGGTAGCTGTCGACAGTTCTTCTGTCATTGTTCACATCATTTTGGAGAGTCCATTGTGGCTGTTCTAAAATGTTGTAATCAAGAAGTACTAAAACTAGTATGAGAAGATGCAGTCATGACCATGTGTCCAAAGCACTGGGCCGCTTACATTAGCATTTGCTTTTTTGCATTACTGAGAAGGATAATTTTGAAGACTACTGCTGCATCAATTAACAACTGAGATTTTTCCTGCTAGACTGTTAAACGAACTGAAACTCGTGCTGAAAGTTGACCTGTTGCAGATGCAAGCTCCTAAGGGACAATGGTGTTCCTAGAGGGTGCCTCTGTAATGTGGAATTCCATCTTTGTCCTTCCTAATCAGATGAATGGGAGTTTTGTGGCCAAGTTGAAATGTTGGTGCATTGATGAGTTTCAGGGAATCACTTATTCCAACTAACTCTTCCTTCCAGCCTGCATCCCAAGAAAAATGCAGAAATCTGCCCTGTAGAGATGTAGTGTTTCCTTCACTGTGTTGCATCTTTGGGATGCTGTGAGCTGTGCTCAACGGAGTGCTGTGGTTGCTGCTGTTGTTTAAGACTGCATAAAAGATAGGTGGTCTGAACATCTCTGACACTGATTGGCTTTCTGTGCCCTAAGCACGAGCAGTGGTACTTCTGAGGTCATCATCATGGTAGAGTGCAATGAGGGATGCAAAGATTATACGTAAAGGCATTATTTTTATGGGCACTGAACTGTGCCTTTGTTAGAAAAGTTTAGTATAGCTTTCAGTTGTGGTTTCAGTTGTGCGAGTTTCCTAAGGGCCTGAAGAATTACTTGCCTGTTTTTTTTAATATTTTAATCTAGCAAATAATACTGCATCTTCCAAGAAGTTCAGTTAGTGGGACAAACGATTGGTCCTTCTCATCATTACATCATTATTTCATTTCTTACTGTAATAGAAAGTTTTAAAAGCAGCTCTTCAGAAAAACTAATATGGTGTTTTGTGGCTAAATGCAAACAGCGTTGATAAGGACTTCTTAAAAGTAAATTTTGCTTAATGAATTTCTTCTAGATCCATGAAATCTTGAGGGGTTTGTTACTGTGACAAATTTGCGTCACCTAGTAGATATTCAGACAACTGCCACCATACATAGTTTATGTTGGAGGGGCTCTGGCTACTCTGAAGAATCTGTAAATACTTAGGTAATTGAACATAAAATCTCCAAATGTGGTTTAACTTGCTTTAAAACATAAAGATGAAGTTTTCCATTACAGGAAAAGTCAACCTCAATTTAATTTCCTTTTTACGGGAGTCCCATGCGAATATGTGTGTTTGTGATTCCAACCAGGTGTTTCATTATACCAAAGTGCTGGAAAAGAGTGCTGCTATCTCCGAAGTGTATTAGGTTTTTTTTAAAGGCTTTCATGCAAAATCATTCTTGATTCAGCTCTTCAAGCAAGCTGCTTTGTCAAATACATCACATAATAAAATGAAGATTCCATAATATCCCTACTTTAAAGACTGCTCTGAAAAATAAGGGTAGCGAAATGCTTCCTGTGAATTTGTAGCCAGTATTTTGGCTATCGCTCTTAGGGACAAGGGGTTGGGTAGTGATAAGGTTCACAGAGGAGCTGGTATGTTTTAACGGGCCCAAATTACTCATATGTTTTGTTGTATAAAATACCTGACCCTACCTATAAATCTAGCAGTAGTTGTTTTGTGAGATTGCACACCTTTTGTCATGTAAGCTAAGAATCTTCGACTGTTCAGAAGTTACTCTACTGAACCGCAGTAAAGCTTGCTGCTGTAATTGCTTACAGCTTTGCATTCATCTCATTTTGCTGTTTGTCATCTTAAAGGCTAGAGCAACAAGAAATATTTCAAGCAACAAGGCCAAATGCGCCTAAAAGCTGAGTGATGGTTTTATTTTATGAAAACAAGAGTGGATACTTTAGCTTTGCAGTAACGTTAGTGAGGTTAATGAAACTACTGCTCATCTAGGGGAAATGACTGAGCATTGCACAAAGCAGATGGCTGCAGAACTTCTCAGCCCTAGCAGTTAGAAGACAGGATCAGGATGAGAAACTATGGTCACTGTAGGACACAGAAATGAATATTGTATTGGTATTCTCTGTTATAGCTTGGATCTCTGTTGTGTTAGATCTTTATTCTGTGTGAAAGTCTATCAAGCCAAAGAAGGGGCAGGAGGCATTACAGTCTGAAAGGAATGTCAAATTTTTCACAGTCAGAAGTTAGTAAAGCAATGTAACAGCTCAGAAATAAGGGGAAGCTCATCCATTTCAACCTCTAAAGCTCTTCTGGAGAAGCCTTCTGGGCTGAGAGGAAAGAACCACTGTAGAAAAATGTATTGTGGAATGCTGGGTGGCTTTTTAGGTGGTGAAGATTTACTCACACAGACAAAGTGGCTTCTCTAGAAACAGGAATATTTTAATTGACAAAACTGGGATATTTACTGATTCTAAACACAGTGTGACCACTGCATTTGAAGTCAGAAGGCTGGTTATCTACTGAGCTGATCAAATCTCCAGTGGGTCAAATCAGTTACACAGTGAATGAGTTGCCTGCCTTTCTGCCTGGATTGATTTCTGCTCTGCTAACTTCTCGGCCATGTTCAAACACAGCTTTTCTCTAGTCCAGGTCTGCTCTAACTGAAGAAATCTCCCAAAGCTTGGGTGCTTGAAAGGTAATTTATGGTTGGTGGTGCTTCTTGCGTGGACAGGCTTCACAGCCCCGCTTTGTGGTAGGGGAGGGTCTCATGTTTATTTTATTACATATATATTCATGAATTTATGCATACTTGGCTTGTGTGTGAGATATGTTGTTTGCTTGAAGTGTGAAGCTTATATGTATTGGCTGCCCACCAGTGAGTCCCCATGTGTTTGAGGAAGAAGGCAGTAGGAATTTGTGAATGAATTGCTGTGTTGCACAGTTGCACTTTGTAGCCATTGGCTTTCCTGAAGGCATCAGACTTCAGGAGAAGTGTACTGTGCTGACAGTGGCAGCCTGTGTCTGTGTCTCTTTGGAATACACCTGGATTTAACTGTACATGTGTTAAGTAGCAAGCCTCACATGAGAGGAAGTGGCTTTATAGCACCCACGAACAAGTTGCATGAAGGACAAATTGTGTTGTATGGTTGCAGGTGGTTCCATAGCTCTAAGTGAGCATTATTTACACAAATTCCTGACCTATCAAGAGCGGAGACAACCTCAGCGTGCCCTGTGGCAAGTGGAACTGTATGAATATTTAAATGGGAGGCTGTCTGTATTGCTGAGTTTAAGAAACAATGATACCTCTGGGCTTATGGCAAGAAGATTGGTACAGTTAGTATCTCAATGCTATGACGCTCTTTTTGAAGAGAAAATTACAGCATGTTACAGGAAAATCCTGCATGATTTTCTTATATTGCAGCTGATACAAAGTTGGAAGGTAGTTGTTGACATACCAGAAGGCTGTGCTGCCATTCAGAGGGGCATGAACAGTCTAGAAAAAATGGGCTGACAGGAGTCTGATGCTGTTCAACAAAGGCAGATGGCAAGCCCTGCACATGGGGAGAAATAACCGCATGCCCTGGTACTGGCTGGCAATTGACTGGCTGCAAAGTGGTTTTGCAGAAGAGGTCTTGGTGGACACCGAGTTGAACCAGCTATATGCTGTCCTGAGTGCTGTGCCTGGTTCTGGGCTTTCCAGGGCAAGAAAAATGTGGACTTACTGGAGTGAGTCCAGAAAAGGGCCACAAAGATTGGTTGAAGGTTTGGAGCATCTCTCTTAAGAGGGGAGGCTGAGAGTTATTTAGCTTTGAGAAGAGAAAGCTCGGAGAACCTGACCATAAAGTGTATAAATACATAATGGAAGGGAACAAGGGAGATGGAGCCAGACTCTTCTCAGTACCTGTTGAAAGAACAAGAAGCAATGGGCACAAATTGAAATTCACAGGGTTCCCCTTAAACATAAGAAAATGATTTTTGTTTGTTTGTTTACTGCAAGGGTGATTGAACACCGGAGCAAGTTGTGCAGAGAGTTTGTGGAGTCTCCATGATTGGAGGTAACCAGAACCCCACTGGGCGATCTGCAGAGGTGCTCTCCAACCTCAGTAATTCTGTTATTCGGTGCCTGAGAAACCCGGAATCATTTTCCTTGCTGTATTATGGTAAAATTGCAACCGTGTAGTGTGAAGGAGCAAATGTCCTGAAAACGCTATTTGTTGTCCATTCCCAGTGACCTGTGTCAGAGTTCTGGCCATGCTGTTCCTTCCGGGAAAATATCCCGGATTGTAGATGCAGAAATGCTGCCTAACTTCTGCATTTGTCTAGTAACTCAGGCACTGTACTTTTTAATACTTCCTCTTAAAAATATCATCTGTTCAAAGGGGAAGTATAAAGTCTCCAACTTACAGCAAATCCACGTCAATGATTACCATATTTACGGGACCCATGCAACACATCTTCGTGCATCTGGATAGTGGGATTTGTGCCCTGTACCTCTTTCTTTGGAAAACTTTATTTGGCTGGGTTTAACTGTGTAGGCCTGTTAAGCTTTCCTGGATATTGAATGTATGGGCTTGTATTCTAACTACATTTTCCTACCCAAGAAGTCAAAACACATTACTCTGTTTCGGATACAGTAAAATCTGTGACCTTAGTTCAAATTTACTCCAGCAGAATGAATCCAAGCACTGTTGACTTGCTAACATGATGTTGCTGCCTCTGAACTGCTAGTCTTGTGCTATTTAATACTGCTTTGGTTGGCGTATTTGAGCATTTGTGCCAACTTGACATGTTGCTTATCCTAGAACCTGCAAAGACAATCTCACGAAGTTGTGACGGTTGCAGGGAGCACTTTGGATCATGCGGTTTCTTGGGGGAGAGACCCCACAGCTGCTTGTCCTTTGTGCGATATGCAGGACAGTGTCAGTGCCTGCTGATCTTCGGCACCGGATGCACGTGGCCGTCACTCAGTGTGGATCATCAGTCTGTGTAGCTGAGGTGTTGGATATCATGCAGCTGCATCAATGCTTCTGCCAACTAGGGGGAGGGCTTTTATGTTAGCAGTGGTAAGCCCCACAAGACTATTTTGACAAGAATCAATACCTATTCTAAATACTCCAGCAATTAGCATTGCAGTGCTGTCAGCGTCTCCCTGTGCAGTCTGTTGTTAAACAGTCGTGCTGTTAAGCTGGTGGGGAGCGGAGTGCACTGGCATGGATATGTTACACTGGAGGCAAGCTGATCCCGGCAGAAAGCAGGCGTCTCTCTCTTTCTCCAGGATTTTTTATGCACCCCTTGGAGCATTTGGGATCCTTGGCTTTGCAGGAGGTCCTTGCTGTGAGCAATGTCTGCTGCTTTGAATTTCCTGGGCTCAGTACTGGGCACTAAGGAGGGCGCAGATGGGAGTTCGGCTGGGCTTTAGGTAGCTGGTTTGCTACTGCGGCATTCCTCAGTGCTGGTGGGAGAGAGACTGATGACTCATCAAGTCAGGTGGTTATGCCTCTGCTGTGTGTCAGAAATTTCTTTCCCCTCTGCAGCAGGCTTTCTCATCCCTGTGTGTAGGGGCACTAGAAGGACAATTATTTCTGAAGTGGTGATGCTTAGCTGCTGAATTCTTGCACTGCTTCATTTTCGGGGATTTGCGTTCCTCTGTATTTCTGCAAAATAAGGTAAGAATCTGTGTTTATGTTGGTAAATAGTCACAGATTTTCTTCCTTGCTATAAGGAGGCTCCTTCTAAAGATCTCACCAGAGTCTTAATTTTGAAGAGGTCTTTGTGGTTAGGCAGATCATTGTGTAAATTGGGGACTGATCAGATGTTTAAGGCAGAACCAAGGAATGGTAACAGAAAACAGCACTGAGAGCAGGATACTTTCATTATGGGGGGTTACTGTGTAGCCAAATTGCTGTGCTGGGGAGAAATAAAGATAGAAAATGAGGTTTGCTGGCCACTTCTTGTTTAAGGATGACTATAGTGTTACTTTAAAGCACCTTTCAGTCTGAGATGTTTCTGCAGCAAGTAGTATTTTGATTTCTGGTACTGTTATGCAGGATATGACCATGTTAGAGCTTAAAGCATGTTTCAAATTAATAGTTGATCAGTTTAACAGAAGGAAGATTACTAATTTATAAGTTGTAGAGGATACAAGATGCATTTTTTTATGATATGGGGATTAAAATTAAGCTAATACTCTGTGTAGGTGTGCTAGTGGAGTTTGCTGGAGTGAACTGCATATCCTGTGCTGGCGAGAGGCCTCTGAAGGGCTGTAAGAATCAGTAGATTTCCAAAATGGCTAGCTGCTTTGGCTTCTGGGGTCAGTACGTACTGTCTGCCCACACATGAAGTGATGTTCAGCAAATTCTGGCATGCTTTAGGGAAGTCATTTTATCTGAGTACTGACAAGGCAGACATGTAACAGTGTAAGTAGATAACGTTTCTGCTCTCTAAGACTTTTCCATCTAAAATAAACACCTAATGCTGATATGCAAAGACGAGAAAACAGTGTAGAGACAAATAACATTTTTTTCTTAATCTGCACTCAAGGTTAAAAGGTTAGTAGCCCCTTAAAGAATGGGTCAGCAAAGGTGAGGAAGAATTCACGGCTTCTTTTACACTTGGAACAGTAGCAGATACTTGTGTTTCAAAGCAGTCGGTACAGCTGCTGATGGTCAGGACAGGGCCAGGGTTCGCTGGCCTGTCCGTAGGTGATCCTTCCCTGGTAGTTGGCTTGGACGGTAAGTGGGGAAGGTGGCTGTAGGAAGAGCAGCCACAGGAACAAGAGAGGCCGATGCTGGAAGTGAAGAAGTTGCCTTTTAACTGTGGAATGACAGTTTTGAGGTGGTTCTTCGCCTCCCTGAAAAATAAACAGTTGCTTCAAGCAGCAGCTTCAGCCAACCTTCAGGTTTTGACTTGGATATGAAAAGTTAATTTAAATTGAAGCTGGCCAGTATTCTTCCCACCTTTGCTTACCTTGGTAATTTGAGTCTTTGCTAGGGGACCATGTACTGTCTATTTGCCAAACTGGATAATTCACTTAGGAAAAATTGGTTTAACCCTTTCTTCATTGTGCTCCTCTAGAAGGTTTGGTATTTGGACTCTAGAGGTTGTTTCGTGTGGTGTGTTGAAGTGAGCATTTTGGGTGGATTTTATAAGACCAGCTGCATTTTTTTCAGTACAAATAGTAATTGTGCTCAAGTTTTGCAATATTTTAATTGTCAGAAGCAAAAAAAGAAAGATGAGACAATTGTGTTGGTCCAATTAGAACCAGCTCTTACCAGTTGCTCAGGAACTGCAGATTGCTTTGTGAGGCCCTCCCTCTGCACCTTGTCAGAGGGGATTTATGAAAAATAAGCAGTGAAATTAAAGTCATCTTCAGCGCCTAAACAATAGGCAACTTAAAGGATAAATTGTCATTTTAGAGAGTAGGGGGATCTAACAGATGCCTCACTTCGAGAAGCTTTGAGCTCTGAGTTACCAGTTCTACTCCAGGCTGGTAGCAACTGAGTCACGATCAACTGTTGGGGTGGCTGCTGTGAGAGGAACCGCTGGTAGCCATGTTACACAACCCACTCCAGTGAGAAACGGAGCCTGGAAGAAGCTGTTCATTGGGACAAATAGGAGTTTTGAATCATTGGAGGTCCTTTTCTTACAGAGATGAGCCACCGATTTAAAACATTCGTATTGGTAAAGAGGCTGAGGGGCAGAGGATCTGTAGTATAGCGTTAAAGAGATGGAAACGGTCATAAGATCTAAGGATGGCAAATGTCAGCTACCTATGGCTCCTGAAGAGCAGACGGCAAAGCAACTTTTAACAGTTGTGGAAGGGGTGGCAATTTAATTGTCCTCTACTCACTGTATACATGGCAGGCTGCAAGCCTGTGTGTGCTTCTGTTTGCTGCCTTGCAGATGACGCTGGGTCAGGTCAAGCTTCTCGCGGGGACTGTGAGTGTGAACAGATGCAGCGCAAGGTTCGCATCACTGAGCAGTGCTGGATAGGCCCTGTTGATAAGCAGAGCACGTCGTGTGCTGGGGCTACCACACTGCACCTTCCACCAGCACTGTAAAAGTGTCAGTAAGGTAGAAGTGGGCAGACATTTGCCTTGCTGTTCTTGAACACCGATCAGTTTCCAAGGTAACACAAAGCATGATAAGGGCTGACAAAGCAAAACCCTTAAATGCTCTTACCAGCACCAGAAGCAGGACAGCCCAACCGCCAATTACAGGACAAACATGGATCTACGAGGTCTGTCTCTGAAGAGCTTTTCCTTGTTTCACTTCTCTAGTCAATAAATGGCAAGAGATGTGAGTCTGTTGTTTAACTGTTGTGAGGTGGGTTTTTTGGCCATTTTTCAGCACAGTTCCTCTCTAATGCTCCACAAGTTTCACCAAGAGCAAAGACGGCCTCATTCCTTTTGCTAACTGTGAGGCATGTGGAACAGACTTTCACGTTTGAGTGCTGGTGCTTGTCAATTTTTAAATTTTTTTTTTTTTTTACTCTGAACACTCTGATTCAGCAATCTGAGATAGCAAAAATTGAATTTCCACAACTAATATTTGAATTATTGCTTTTTAAAGAACAGTGGTGGTAAAGCAGCACCAGAACATTCTGTATACAGTAGACTAGAAATCACTCAGTCATGGAAAACTCTGTGTTTTGAAGGCGGCTAGATGAGATGTGGATGGCAGAAGAGGTTCTCCACTGTTTAAATATCTTGTTCCTTGGCTTGAAAGAAGACCAGCAGTTTTAGGGTATTTTTGGAGCGTGTCTCTTCTGTGGAGCATATTGGGGAGTGATGTTCCGCCATGTGTTTCTGCAATAGTGGAAGCTAGTTCTTGTTTGCTTAAATGAGTTACTTTTTAACGTTTTATTGCTTTAAAATCAGAGCGGTTAAGGTGCTTCGGGCTGTATGAGTTCAGAATTATTCAGTGTTTTTTCTAAATGGAAAAAAAGAGTGCAGAGGGGAGGGAGAGGATGAACTTCCTGCATATGCTTGTGTTGTTTAGAAATGACTTTTTTCTCTTTTTCCTTCTGTACAGTTAAATAGACAAAATGGACTTCTCCAAGCTACCCAAAATCCGTGATGAGGACAGAGAGGCTTTTGTTGGCTATGTCCATGGAGTCTCAGGACCTGGTAGGTATTTTGTAAGGAAAATCATAGCTTCTGTTTCATCTAGTTTATTATTAATCGAGAAGTATTATTACTTGTTAGCTTGGAAGAAGTATAATAAAGTTCTGGGTGGGATTTTTTTTTCATTTTTAAGAAGGATTGCTGCCTTTTACTCTGATAAAAGATTAAGAAATATACTAACAAGGTTTAATGCTAATTAGTTTTATTTAAAGATATAATGACCAGTAAGCAGGCTGAGGAATAATATTTAAAAAAAAAAAAAAAGTTAGCAAGCATTCTCAGTGAGATAAAGCCACTTGTTCAGGAAACTGCATTAAGCTTCTCTATAAATGTATGTGATGCTTAGTCTGTTCTCACTGAATCACAGAATCATAAAGGTTGGAAAAGAACTCCAAGATCATCTGGTCCAACCATCCCCCTATAACCAATGTCACCCATTAAACCATGTCCCTAAGCACCAGGTCCAACCTTTCCTTGAACACCCCCAATGGACATTGACGCCTCCACATCCCAATGCCTGACTGCTCTTTCTGAGAAGAAATGTCTCCAAATTTCCAATGCGAACCTCCCCTGGCACAACTTGAGGCCATTCCCTCTAGTCCTATCACTAGTTACCTGTGAGAAGAGGCTGACCCCCAGCTCCCCACATCTTCCTTTCAGGTAGTTGCAGAGAGCAAGAAGGTCTTCCCTGAGCCTCCTCTTCTCCAGACTAAACGACCCCAGATCCCTCAGCTGTTCCTCACAGGGCTTGTGTTCCAGACCCAAACCCATTTGACCCTTTGGACTCTGTAATATTCAATTCTCTGCCATTGTCAGGCTGTCCTGTGTTACTGCACAGTGTGTGTGCTGCGGGTGTCAGGGAGGGTGGCAGTACGTGGTGGTATTACAGCTGGGAGAAGGATGACTGCTCCTCCTGTTTTATCACCTTAAATGGTTTATATGGGTTCTGATATTAACAGCTTTTGAATTATATCCAGACTGTACTGGCTTTTCCTCTCCCTCCTGCACTGTTTTCAAGAGATGAAGGAAAGGATATTAATGTGAGAACAGAAGAAGGGCATGTATTTTTGTTAGTGGAGCTGCTTTGAGAAACTTCCATGGCTTGTACCTACCTAAAGAAAAATGCCAGTTCCTTAACTGCAGAAGGGATGCTATAAAAGACTTGATAAATTTTGTCCTAAAGCAGCAACACCTCATGTAGTAGTCCATGTGCAACCTGTTAAAATCGAAGTCAACATGGTAGAAGGCTGCAGGTCCAAAACAAGTAGACTTCATCTGTAGAAGGTTAACTTAAATGCCTTGAAATACACATCCCTTTTCTACAAAATAAAATATCAGAATAGTGTTTCCCTAAACTTGTGCAAATGTCTGCCACTTCAGACATAAAGATATGCATTGCTTTTAGTAAATACCGCAAAATTGATCTATGTATGGAAGTAGTTTGTTACTGAGAAACACTACCGAGTTAAACAGAAATTTATAAACTTGAAAATGCAAGTTCCCAGCCACATCTTGCTGTAACTACAAAGTGTCAGGTGACCTTTTGACATTTTCTTGTATGTTTTAATTTAATCAGATGGGGAAGTGGCCCAGCTAACTTAAACGGAGAAGTGACTATTTAATATGATGTCTGCAAAGTCCACGGTACCTCCAAAACCCTTAACGTTCACCATCTGTCAGGATATACCAGAGGATTTGTCTGTGTACTATGTTCTGATAGTATTGTCTTATGAACATAAAGGAACAGTGTAAAATGTGTAAAAGAAAGCCTTTTTTTTTTTTTTTGCTTTTAAACTAAAAATATCAGGACTTGTGGCAGCCAAGTTATCCCGTTGTTAAATCAAGGATGTGCTTCTGATTTGGGTGAATACCAGGCTTATCCTGTCCAATTCTTACTGGCTTCTGATGAGCTAATTTGCTGAACTATAGGAAAAATATTCACATGTGTGTCTGTCTTCTACAGTGGTCACCGCTTGCAACATGGCAGGTGCTGCTATGTATGAACTGGTACGAGTAGGCCACAGTGAACTGGTAGGGGAAATTATCCGACTGGAAGGTGATTTGGCAACCGTCCAGGTATATGAAGAAACGTGTATCCTTTTCACTGATCCCTTTGGAGCAGCCAGACTGTTCAGTCCAGAACACAGCGGTGGTTATGGTAAAGGCAATGAACAAAGCTGGCTGGGACCAGCGCTTGGTACTTCCAATGCCGGCAGGCAGCAGCATCTGTTCTGCCACATCTTTTGTAAATTCTGACACTTCCAAGGTCAATCTTACCTTGCTTGGCTGTGTGACAAATAATTTTTTGTTGTTGTTTTACATGAAAACCAAGTAATATATATTTAAGTTCACGTGAATTCAAGTATTACAGCTCCTTGCTAACAAAGTTGTTGGACAAATGTCAACCACGATTGGCAAGACTACCAAGCAGTAGTATTTGTCATATTTTTTTCTTTGCTTTTGAAAATTCTTCTATCACACTTCAGAAGGAAATGTAAAGTGGGCAGGATTTCTTCTGGACAAACTATTCCAACAGATGTGATAAATTCTTTTTTTTTTGCTTCTGTATTGTGCTTGCAGAATCTGTGTCCAGCCAAGACACAGCCTGTATTCTAAAATCTAGTCTTAAAGTGGATTTCCTGTTGCAAGTGTAAAAGAGAACATCAGAGCAATTCATTAAACTTGAAGCCAGAGATTTTTTTTCTAAGTCTTTTAAACTGAAGAGTTGGCTCTGCCTATGTGTAAAGGCCAGGAAAAAGCCTGTGCTGACTCCCAAAGTTTTGTTTTGGGGAGTTGGATGGTAAACTGGTTACTAGATTGTGTCTGTACCTAATAATTTGTGATTTTAGTTGTCTCATCATTGTAATATTTAGTACCCTTCCATCAATACATTGAACAAATCCAGTGTTTTAAGTATATCTTATTCTTAGATCTCTTATGAGAGGATAATGAAGGCTTTCTGAACTCAATTTGCATTTACTCTCAAGTCTTACATAGGCTTTTGGCGTTTTCTCTTATATTCTAGTAGGGCCTTTTGTGAAGGCCCTGCTGGCCTTTTGCATCTTTGGAGCTCAGGTGGTGCATAGACTAGACAGCTCAATTTTAGAGATGAGGGAAATGCTAATCTAAGACAAATGCTCTTTAAAATAAGACTCCTGACAAAAAAGCTCTGCAACGCTCACAGTCAAAACAGTTGTGCTGTGTTTATAACAAATTATGAAGCAAAAAATTATATATTTTCACGGCATCGTCTGGCTTTACCAATAAACCTAGAAAGCAGGTTTGAAGACTTAAGAAATGCGTGATGCGTTGCCATCGTGCTGCCTTGTACTCTGCTAAATTCATGCATGTAGTTGATTTGAACCATTGATCATAAAGCAGAATATATACTCCCCGCTTTGCCTCTCTGGAGGATGGGCAACTTTGTTGCTTTAGCACTTTCAGCTTGAGTTTAGTATAAAGTCTACATGCTTCTCAAATGATGATACATAACATACTAACAAAAGTATCGCATTAAAGTTAGAAAGATGATTTAAGAGTATGATGATGTGAATGTGATGCCTTCTTCCCTGTCCTTTGCCTGGATGAACTTTTCCTCAGCAAATCTTCAGCTGGTGTCTCTGTAGGAGATCCTGTACTGCGTACTGGCAAACCCCTCTCAGTGGAACTGGGACCTGGCATTATGGGAGCTATTTTTGATGGTATCCAGAGGCCTCTGTCAGACATCAGCACTCTGACCAAAAGTATCTATATCCCTAGAGGTGTCAATGTGTCAGCTTTGAGCCGAGATGTCAAATGGGACTTCACACCTTCTAGAAATTTGCGGGTAGGTTCTGGTAAGCCTGTCATCCTCTCTTGCTCCTCTGCTCTTGGAGTATAGAGCCTCAGCAGACTGTGAAGTCTGTGACTGCTGGTAACTGTGGTTACAATGAATTAAGTTCATGAAAAGGGGTGCGAGGAGGTGTTAGTGATATATGAGAGTGAGGACTAGACAAGGATCATGAAAACTTACTCTGTGTGACTTACTGTGTGTTGTTGCTGCATATGGAAAACTTTCAAAGGTTTAATGTGTTTGCAGTACTATAAAGAGCCTAGTGGAATTGCACTAAACACCAGCAGGTGCTACCTCGGCAAAAAGAATAACAACAGCACACATTTTGCTCACAGTGAAGGTGGCCTTAGAAGTGGAAAATATCATAGCTTTAGCCCTTGGCACCTGCTTTTTTTTATTATTATTATTTTTATTCCAGTCCTTCAGGTTAGCATATGCTGTCCTTCCTCTACTTAGCACATTAAGCTGAGAGGTATAAAAGGAACAAGGAGAATTCCTTGCACCAGTCAGTAATTGATTCAGTCCAAGCCTTGAAATGCTTCTGAACACACGTAGTATCGCTAGCAATGTGATGTTAGAGTAATGAGTTATGTAAATGGGCTACTGTGCTGTAGCAATGCATTTACAAAAGAAGTAATCATGGTGCTAGACTTAATAGCTATGGTTATATGATTCTTTGTCAGCATTTTTTTTTTTAACTAGAGTTCTCACTTATGACTAATAGACTTGTTCTGATTTCAGGTTGGCAGCCACATCACGGGTGGAGATATTTATGGCATAGTGAATGAAAATTCCCTTATCAAGCACAAAATCATGCTGCCCCCACGTAACAGGGGTACAGTTACATACATTGCTCCGCCAGGAAACTATGACACTTCAGTAAGTCTCCCAAACAGCAGTTATCAGGATATTCCATATTTCTTTCATAGGATTGATGTACCCTTTCTGTTCTGTATGAAGCTACAAAGCCTTTCATGCAACAGAATGTCAGAGTTGACAATCACATCTGCTACCCTGCCAGCAGGGTTTTCATGGTTGTGCAGTTACTTTCTCTGTTTATGACTTACCAGTGGCATTTAAGTATGCCATGTTTGCTATCCTGTGTAGGGATCTACAGTATCCTATGAATATGAAAAGTTCACTTCCTCTTTAAATGCATATTTTTAGTTGAAGCTCCATCTTGTATTTTTTTTCCTAGTAGTGTTCTAAATATGTGAAAGTGCGTTCCCCTGGAAGGGATGATAGGGTGTTGAAGTTGTATCAAAGACCTAGCAGCACAGAGGAACTGAGATGAAAATTTGCATGCTGATCCAGTGTGCAACTGTTTGCTTACTTCAGATGTCTGGTGCTCTTTGTTAGGATGTTGTCTTAGAGCTGGAGTTTGAAGGTGTGAAGGAGAAGTTCACTATGGTCCAGGTCTGGCCTGTACGTCAAGTCCGTCCTGTTACTGAAAAGTTACCAGCAAATCATCCTTTGTTAACTGGCCAACGAGTGCTGGATGCCCTCTTCCCGTAAGTATTACCCTTGATTTTCTAGTATGTAAGAAATTTCTTTTAGGGGAGAGGGTGGTGTTATTTTTTTAAGGGCAAACAGACCCCAAACCTTCACTTTGTACCTCAGCATAAATCTAAAAAAAAACAAAACAAAACAAAAAAAAACCACCACCCACATCTAGCTGATAATATTGATTGATAATATATCTGCCAGGAGAACCTGCTAGTGGAAAAAGGTTAAAAAGTTAGTTTGATAAGATAGTTCTTGTGCATTAATCCAGTAAAGAATTGACAAGTCTAAATTTAATCATGCCAAATCTACAGAAAGGCTATAGCTTTCAAGCTTGGATATCTCCATTTGAGCACATGAGTAGGATCTGTTTCCATGGTCTTGAGGTTGTGCATTTCTAGAATCACTACTTATGAAAACTGTCACACAGAATTGTAACTCAAAATGCCTTTTTAAATGGCTAACTTCCAAGGCACTGAATTTGGTAACTTTTGGTCCTAAAATATTGTGCTGCTTATTCTTATAATGCGCACTTAAGTGCAGTTGATATTCTTTTCTTGACGTTTGCATTCCATCAGTGCTTCCAGCTGTGAAAACAACCATGTTTCAAGCCTGAAAGCATAGCTGTTGTACCAGCATAACTCACATAATTCAAGGGCAGTAGAAGGAAAAGCGTAGTTTATTCCCTCAGTCTTCTGGTTTAGTGAAATACCTCTGTGCTTCTCACCTAGGACAGAGAATGTTACTCCTGTCGTTCTGCTTTTAATTAGACAGCTTTATTAGAAAGTATATTCTGAGATGGGAGAGAGCTGTTTTTGAGTTCCTTGCAAATCAGAGTCCCTTTTCTTTACTCAGGTGTGTACAAGGGGGTACAACAGCGATTCCCGGGGCATTCGGCTGTGGGAAGACTGTAATTTCACAGTCTCTCTCAAAGTACTCCAACAGTGATGTCATCATTTATGTAGGCTGTGGAGAACGAGGAAATGAAATGTCTGAAGTACTGAGAGATTTCCCTGAGGTTAGTATGGAGAATTCATGGAGAGTAAACCATTTTGGAAAGACTTGCTATTATGCTGTATTGTAACTGAGTAAAATTTCTTATTGGTATAGTGACTTGAAAAGATCTTCCTGGCTGTAAGTTCTGACTGTAGTAGCATAAATTAGTTTTGGCTCATTCAGGAATGACTTCAGTGGCCCCTCAAGAAACATCTGGGCTAGTATTTGAATGTACTTTTTAACTTGTTTAGAATAAAGCCAACATGAATTGCCTGGGTATAATTTATAAAGATATTACCTTTTATTGGTGTTTTCTCTAACTTTTCTAGCTTTAGCACATATAGCAAATGCAGCATTTGTATTTAAAGGATGCAGTAGAAAATGCCTAGTTTAAAAAAAAAAAATGCAACAGGTTCTGTCCTGCCTGTTGTTATATGTTAGTGGATTAGTTGTGGCACAGCCTTCTGTAAAATAAGGGAAAGAGCAGATAGTCTGAACTGTTAGGTTGAAACTTTACTGTTAGAAGTAAGGGGTAGAAGTCTTGCTTGTGTCGATTGCAAGATGATGATGCCAAGCTGGAGTGGCCATGAAAAAGGTAGATCCCAGGATATTTTAAAGAATTCTGCATGAATGACAGGATGTGCATTCTATAGTTCACATGCTTGTGAGACTTCATCTGAGATATGTATGTGGGTTTATGTCCAGTTGTCAAAAATGATCTCAGATTGGTATAGGTGGGAGAAAAAACATTCTGTTTCGTCGCAGACTTAGGAGGGGAGGACAAGATATTTGCCTCTTCCGGCCTAGTAAAGTGAGGCTGAAAGAAGATAATGTACTTCCTGACACAGTGGGTTTGTCATTACTCATTTGTTTGTGGTAAGAAGTGGGTTTAATAGGGATTGGCGCTTGCAGAAGGTGAAATGAGGCTGAGGTGTGTAATTTAGGGCTAAGTTGTGTGTAATCTGGATGGCAAAACTGCATAGCATCCTGAAATCTTATATCTAGTCACTGCTTTTGTTAGACTGGCTGCGACGACAGTGTCCTCATATAAGGTGAGTACTACAGATTAAATAATTAGCTGAAGTTATTGTTTTGTCTTATTTTTCCCCTTGCATTTTAGTTAACAATGGAAGTTGATGGCAAGGTAGAAAGCATCATGAAGAGAACAGCTCTGGTAGCAAATACCTCCAACATGCCTGTGGCTGCCAGAGAGGCCTCTATCTACACTGGTGAGATTTGCAGAAGGCTGAAAAAGGTTCTGTGTGTAGAGCAAGCTATTGTGCTCTAGTATTTTCTGTTCCTGAGATTGTTGGTACCATGAAACATGCTTAATTACAGAAATCAACTCTTTCAGGCCTTGTCTGTGTGAAGTCCTAGTATCACAATGGAATTTGACTTGCTTGTATATAACTATGATCTCCACACATTAATTCTTGCTTATAAGCTGAACTTACCACACCAGGTCTCATCTAGTTTTGCCCCATGTACTATGTAAGCTTACATTCTTCATGAATAGCTTTTTACTGACAAGTACAGCTACTCAGTGGGCAGGAATAGGGCTCTCTGAGTCGCCTGCTTTCCTTTGCAGCCTCTTAGAGGTTTGTTTTTTTTAATATTTTTTAATTAAAATTTGTCAGATAAAACGTCTTTTCTGACATTTGTATTCCGGTAGCTTAGAAAGGAAGGAGACATTTTACAGTAAGAAGAGGCTGTGTTCATGGTTTCAGTGAGGCAAAGAATACTGTCAATGGTATTGCCCTGTCTCCTCAAAAAAATGCACAGAAATGTAAGATGGGATGGAGAGGTTTGTAAGCAAAAATGGGGAGAGTGAAATGAAATAAAAAAAAAAAAAAGGCAGCATGGACATGATCTTGTGGGAAGAAAGACTTTCAGTCTCTGTTGACATCAGAGTGTAAACTTAAATTATTTATCGTGTTTGCCCCTTATTGACAACACATGAGTGTAGAATTCCTTTCTGAACTGTATCCTGCAGCGTGCTGTTGTCTTTGTTCTAGGAATCACCCTGTCTGAGTATTTCCGAGACATGGGCTACCATGTCAGTATGATGGCAGACTCTACCTCCCGATGGGCTGAGGCCCTCAGAGAAATTTCGGGACGACTGGCTGAAATGCCAGCTGGTGAGTAGTCCTCTTCTCAATCCAGTCTTGTAAATACATCCTTTAAACTCAGAGCCTTTGACTTGATTCCTTTGTGTTGATACTTGCAGACAGTGGTTATCCAGCCTACCTTGGTGCACGTCTAGCCTCTTTCTATGAGCGAGCTGGCAGAGTGAAGTGTCTGGGAAATCCTGAAAGGGAAGGCAGCGTCAGCATTGTCGGAGCGTGAGTGTTGCATTTCTTTGCTTTGCACTGGCTGCAGTTCTTCCCGTATATCTTCACAAGTCAAAGTACTTTCAAAGAAGAAGGCCTTGTTGCTCTGTGCAGCTGCAGAACTACAGATATGTAAATAGATGCTTAGTCTCTGTTCAGCCTTAAGTAACGCTAAATTGTGCATAGGGGCAGAAAGAATGAATGTGGACGCTAGTTCTGTGAGGTGTGGAATCACAGTCACAGCAGTCAGAGTAAGTGGCTCCAGGAAGAGTGTCATTAGCACTGTCACTGCAAAGTACGTCAAACCACACTTAGAAAAGAAAAGAAGGGGTATTTAGAGCAGCGGTGCGGGGACGTAATTCATTATGATTCTCTTGCTGAAGAGTAGAAATACACGGAACAGCATATCTCAAGCTGTGATGGGCTGCGAAAAGTATGTGGTGCCCAGACATCATGTAGAACATGGAAATTTTCAGCTGAAGTGTTAGATGAGAACTTTGAAAAGCATTCCTGTGTACCATAGGCTGTGGTGACAGTACTGAATCCCTTCTCACCAATTACTGCATTGTACTGAAAGAATGACCAAAACACGAGAAAGCAAGTCCAGAGGCACTTGAAATTTTCAGGGTGAGAGAAGAGAAAATGGGTCATCACCACTTTCCTTTTTGATACAATGATATAGGTGGCTTGCAGTGGTATGAACTAGAAACTTATAAATGAGGCAGACACCTTTTGTAGGCTGTATTTATTTGTGTAATGTACTGTGGGTAAAATGGCTTTTCCTCATGGGGTCTTCAGGAGAGCCTCTAGCATCTGCAACTACTAGAGTCCTTTATTTGCTCTGCTTAGTTCTGCTGTATACAACATAAGTGCACAAATGCATCTGCTTTTGAGTTTGGAAGGTTTTTACCTGTTTGGGAAGGCATGTCAAGCCCAAATGAAATTGAATTGGTAATAGTATAGATAAATATGTGATATTTACCTGAAATAATTTCAAAGTGGGATATTTTCTGTAAAATAATCTTTTCACTGTGTTTCAAGCTGCCCTATCAGCACACCTATTGAATCTGTTCCTGTTGAGGTAGGTTTGGTAATCCAAGCTGGAGTTACTACCTGAAACTAAAGTGACTAAAATCATACCTTGATATTGCCAATCAGTTACTGAAATAACTATAGTTCATGGTACCCTTGATATCACCCTTGTGTAGGCATGCTGCTACTATCACCGCAGCAGAAGCTTGCGACCTATTATTTATGTGAAATGGTGTTAGCCTTTCTTGTTTCTGTGATCACTGACCTGTATAGTCACGTTTGGTACTTCAGCTTAAACCGTGACAGTGATTCTGATTACTTTTCCTTCTGTCTTCCTGCTCAGTGTCTCTCCCCCAGGTGGTGACTTCTCAGATCCTGTCACATCAGCTACTTTGGGCATTGTGCAGGTATGTCCCTCAAGCTGCAGCTCTTTTGCCCATACTGTCAGACTCAAAATCGTTGTGCTTCAGTACGTTTGTGCCAGTGGCTGTGTGAGAGCTTTGATTTGATACAGGCAACTTTGTAGGGTGCTTTGGAAAATGTTCTAACAGTGTTAAAAGGTGACCTTATGAGATGGTCTCTGAACTGATGTGTTTGAGAAGCCTTTGGAAGAGGAAGAAGAGGTGCCAATTCCTGCCAACAGTGACTGCTCAGGAATATCCATGTGCTTCCTGATTGCATCCCTTTGAGCTGCGCTTGAAGTGTGGCCACTCTTGGCTAGGATGGAAAGTGAAGCACTTCTAATAGGTACATCGAAACCAGGAAAAAATCCTCAGAGCAGGTGACTGGGAGAAGAATATCTTGCAACTGATTGCCCATCCCTGTTTTGGGAAAAGGAGCTGAGTTAAATAGGGCTCTGCTTAACTAGACTCCACTATTGACATTGTCTTTGTTACTGCTTATTCTCCCTTATGAGGAGTCTCAAGCTAAATTCAGCTTAAAGGAGTTCATCATTTTTTGAGATACATAGTTGAAAGACACTACTATAGTTAAATTAGCATAAATCGGGTTTTCTTTTTCTTTCTCAGGCTTCTTTGTGATAGCCTTTGCTGTGTTGTTTGCTCAGACTTGCTTGTTATATTGTGTTTTTTATGTGTGTGTTTTCATTTTGCTTTCAGTTATTTTGTTTTGCTTTCGATTCGGAAGACTAGTTGATCTGTTTGGTTCTGGCAGGTTTTCTGGGGCCTGGATAAGAAGCTGGCACAACGCAAACACTTCCCCTCTGTCAACTGGCTGATCAGTTACAGCAAATACACACGTGCTCTGGATGAGTACTATGACAAGCATTTTACAGAGTTTGTCCCTCTCAGGACGAAGGCAAAAGAGATCCTGCAAGAAGAGGAGGACCTTGCGGAGATTGTGCAGCTTGTGGGGAAGGTGAGTAACCAGCTGTGAGGAAATAGGGGGTCTGTGAGCTGTCCTCCATTTCATTACTGCAAGCACAGGCTTTTGACCATATCCTAGACCAAACTTGATGGATACTGCATTGTGGAAAAAAGGCAAATGTTCACTGGGAGATGCCAGGCTCCTCCTCCATTTAACTGTGCTTTAGTGAAGCTTTCTTGTATGTTATTTGACTTCTAATGACAAACACTTTTTTAGATTTGGTAAACCTTGGCTTGAGGCTACTTTTCTCATGTAAATTAAATTGCAGGGCATCTAATAGGTGGAGTTAAGAAACTTCGCTCCAGTGTTTAAGTCCTGCTAAAGTCCCCTTTGTTGCAAACTGCAATAGTACTCTGCTGGAAGTAGACCTTGTAAGAGAGATGATGCAGACTGATCTTTATTTTTAGTAGCCTGAAGAGTTACAATTTCTCAGAAACCATATTGCCAGCAGCAGACGAGAGGTGCTGGTATTTACAAGTTGGTATGCAGAAACAGAAGTGGTCTGCGTTTTCTAAAACTGGCGATTATCTAGTTTCTTTATGGAAACCTGTGACGTTACATATGGCTCCATTTTACAGGCATTCTTTAATTTCCTTTCTTCACTTCACTATTTTGGATGGAGTGCTGAACTTGGACAGCAAAATTTCCCCTGAGAGCTCTCAAAAGGGACCTTACTGAAAATGGTTTTAGCTTAGCACTGTAAATATGATAATTGAAAGGTACCCAGCACATACTTGAGAGTAATTTAATTCCATGATGTTTAGGTGAGTTATGCTGATTTACAAGGTACCGGTAATGCTTGGTAACATGTTGTAACTACCATTGTTTGAAGAAGGTTTGGTCCTGTTGCTAGCCCTGTTCACTACTGTTCTAGCCCAGCTAAGATGAGGCTTTTCACTAGATCTTGCCTAGCAGAGCTCTCTTCTTTAGATATGCCTTTGAAGGAAAGGGCCTTCTGCAGTTTCTTATTTACAAAAATATGTTCTAAAAGACTACTTTACAGAACAGGATAGAATCAGTTCCTTGGCACGGAAGTGATACCGAGTCCAGTGGTTGTAACTGTGGGTATTGTTCCCACCACAGAAGTACTCGGACTAGTAGAGAAGAGTGCCCTAACAGTAATAACTGTGCAGCAGGGTTGTGTCTGTCCTGCACAGTACGACATACTGTTGTCATCAACTTCTTTATTTTTCTTGAATGCCACAAAGGGAAAGCCCATGGTTAGCTGTGGAGGCTCATATCAAATCCTTAATATTACTTACTGATCTAAAATGCTCAGATCTAGCTTTTCTTCCATGGATATCAGAATTTTAGGGAAGGGCGAATAATTTTACTTCTTCATGTAGGAAGGTAATGTTTCAATGTATCTCATAGCAGCACCATGTGTGTTTTCTTTGGTGGCTCTTTCCTACCTTAAAGGAAACTTCCTTTTCATTGTTTATGATCAGGTAGGCTTAGAGTAGAATTACTGACTTTTTGGCCCATTGGGCTATTAAGTGAATTGGCTCTTCTGTAGCAGGAAGTGAGAAACATCCAAAGGAAAGAAGGTACTGAAAGATAATGGTTCTTGGCCAGGACATACTATGCTTTAAACTCTTTAAACTAAGAAGGCAGGTTTAGATTAGATGTTAGGAAGAAATTCTTTCCTGTGAGGGTGGTGAGGCACTAGAACAGGTTGCCCGGAGAAGCTGTGGGTGCCCCATCCCTGGAAGTGTCCAAGATCAGGTTGGATGGGGATTTGGCCTGGTCTAGTGGAAGTCTGTGCCCATGGCAGGGGGTTAGAACTAGATGGTCTTTAAGGTCCCTTCCAGCCCAAACTATTCTGTGATTTGAATGGAGTTGAGTACTAAACTAACAGTGGACCTTACTTTCTAGGCTTCTTTGGCAGAAACAGACAAAATTACATTGGAGGTTGCCAAGCTGATAAAAGATGACTTCTTGCAACAGAATGGTTATACGCCTTATGACAGGTGAGATCTGAATGGCTACATAGCTCTCTTGTAAATCACTAAAAACTTAGACACGTTCTGTAATGGTGTGTGCCTTTTGGTTATGTTGCTAAGGCAAGGTATGCTTGTGTGTGACAGGGAGGCACAGGAATTACCATGATGTATTGTATAAATAATAATGAGGTACCTTCTGTGGCAGTCATCTGTCCATTAAAAAAGGAATTTTCTGTGCGTGGAGCCTCTGGATTGTTCTTATCATAAAAATACTCCCGTTCCTGTGAGCAAAGAAACTTGCGGAACTGTCGGGTTCTCCCAGGCTGCTTGCAGAAAGCCTAATCCCATAATGGACAAAACAGGAAGAAGGATTGAATGTGAGACTTGTACGGTGATGGTTACTGTTCTCCTGTTTTGTTCAGTGTTTGGGTGTTCTGGAAACCTCACTTTAGGATGATTGCCTTTGCCTCTAATAGGTCCCACATTTTTGAATAGGTGAATCATAGGTTCACTGTCTCCTTTGACAGCATGTATCAGAAAGCTGTGGAGTAGTGCAGGCTGTTATTTCAGGTGAGAATTCAGAGTTGTTGTGAAGGCAGGAGCAAAGGCTAGTCCTGTTAGTTGTTCCAAGATGCCTGATGAATCTTCTTCTGTTCCATCAGATTCTGCCCTTTCTATAAAACAGTGGGAATGCTTTCCAATATGATTGCGTTTTATGACATGGCACGCCGTGCTGTAGAAACCACAGCCCAGAGTGACAATAAGATCACGTGGTCCATCATCCGAGAGAACATGAGTGAAATCCTCTACAGACTTACCTCCATGAAATTCAAGGTATGTTTGTTAGGAACTGGCTTGCACTCCTTATCGGGAGTTACCAGGGCCTCTAAAAGCTGTTTACTCGAACGTGGTCATTGGTTGTCTTAGATATAGGTCTACTCACTGGGTTACCCTCTGAGTAACTTCGGTATCCATCCTTTATAGTGCAGCGTTCCTACTCCTCTCTTAAAACTCATGCATAGCATGCTGGTAGTAGCATTTACTGCTAGGACAGTAACCTGTGGCGCTGTCTGATGTTGAAGTAGCTAAGCAATATTCTGTAAAAAATGTGATGCTTATTTTAAAACTCTTATGAGCCAGTATCACAAATCTTTCAAGAATTAATGCCATGAAATAAAATTATGTTTAAAGTTGAGCATTCTTGTGTTGCCAGTGTTCTATTCCTGCAGGGTACTGGCTTGTTTCTGCAACAAGCAGATCCCTGGTATATATTCTGAAAACATCAAGAACGTAACAAGATACACTTGGGCATGTGAGCTTGCTTGAGAGCTGGTTATGTGGAAATAGGGGAAGTAATACTTTCATTTACAAACCCCGGCCACTAGAAGACACCTGGCATACAGCATAGCAGTGGATAGGCATGACTGAAAAATGCAATCTGTAGAATTAAAATGTTATGTGGAGGTGGCCCTCTAATACAGTAATAGTTATGAAAGAAAAAATGTGTTTCCTGAGCAACAGCCTAAAAGGCATGTGAATTTAAATGTCCTGCTGTCTGTGTACTTTGGAGCGATAGGTAATGCAATCCGTAGCTGTAAGTGCTCTGTGTTTACCAATAGCTGAGTTGACCTAGAGGAACATAATGCTGAGAAGAGAATGGTGAAGACATTTAACAGATTTCATAGCTTGACCGCTGTTGCTTCTTACAGGGAAGGCCTTGCAGCCTCAGAACAAGGCTGATTGTTACAGTATTTGCCCTTGTCCTTCATGAAAGGTATTCTGAGGAACATGCAGCTGTTCAAAGATGTCCTTGAGCTTGTTATGATTTCACAAGGCCATTTTAATTAACTGATCAACATCTGAGTGATAGCAAAGTAACTCTTGCATTTACAAGGAATGCACCCCAAAAAATACAGCAGAGCATTTCTCTGAGTAACAAGAACCTTACTCCATTTGCTCTCGGGACAGGAGCTGGTATGAATTACTGCAGCTCTTGGATCACACAGTATTAAAAAAGACGCTAAGTGTTATTGGATCCTCTCCAAATCAGTTCCTTTTCAGTAGGTAAAGTAAGCACTGCTCATGCAAGTAATTCTCTGTTCAGTATCCACTCTGCCTGCTCGCTGAATGTGGAAAGTGGATGAGATTTAAATCTTGTGGCTGTTGCTGAGACAAAGGACTGACAGAAAGCAGACACAGAGCTATAAATGCCTGCTCTGTAGTTAGCAGGTGTTAATGCTGAGGTCAAGAAACTATAGCACTGGCAAAGCAGGGTTGTCTTGAGTACCGGAGGCTTTTCAGGACTGATCTGTTCATCCACTATGTTGTTTTCCAGGACCCTGTCAAAGATGGTGAAGCAAAAATCAAGGCAGACTATGCTCAACTGTTTGAGGATATGCAGAATGCGTTTCGCAGTCTGGAAGACTAGACTCGGCCTCTGCGACCACTCCGTTTTGTCCTCTGAATTCCTCATCTCAACTCCTCTGCTTCCCTACCTTACAAGAATGATGCAACAGTACTTGAGTTGATAAATAGCCCTATGTTTCCCTGTTCATACTCAGTGTCTTTACAAAACATTCCTCTTAGTTTGTGTTCAGCATTGCTTTGTGTGTCTGAAATGGTGAGTGACGTGCGAATGGGCCCGGCTGAGTGAAGAAATGCTGTTGTACACTTCTAGGGCGGGAAAAAATTCAGCTTGCCCTCTCCCAGCTCTCTTGGTAAGCAGTCTCTGGCCTTGGGACCCAACCAACTGAGCTGCACTGGCAGAGGAGGTGTAGATCTTAATGCAGTCATGTGGTACGGTCTGAGCTGGCAGTGGTAAGGGCATTTAGGTCTAGCACTTTGCTAAGTGACTATTATGAAACTCCCTATTCTTAAACAGAATTTTTGACCATACTGTGATGACCAAAGTTCTTCACTACCCTGTCCTTTCTGCGACCTTCAACTGAGCCTGTCGCTATCGAATTGTGGTAGTTCTGGCTCTCTCCAAGAAAGGACTGACTAGAAGATGAGCGTGTACAAGTAGCCAGTATGCTTTTGTACACTGGAGAAACAATTTTATTTTCCTACTTAATACAGATGGGACTGTTGGACTGAGCATCAGCTAAAGTCAAAGCCATAGGTGCTCAGTTTCCAGCAGATTTTTGCCTTCTTGCATCCCACTCACCCCATAAAATTTCACAACACTCAGCTGCTTTAGTTTGTGAAGCGTGTTACTGCTGCTTCGTACTACTGGCCATAACAGGCTGTGGTGATTCCACGTGTGGACCAGGAATACAGTCCTTCCTAGGTGGTGCTCTCTACCAACACTTGCCTCCAGTGCAGTGTCCAGGTCGTCTTTAGGAAAAGAAAAGCATGTGATTAACCTTCCCCCTCCACCTCTGCCAACTTGGCCTGTTTGGCAGTGGCACAGGTCCTCAGTTCTTGCATAAAAATATTATATGATGTTAAGCTTCTGGGGATAGGGGGTGAGGAGGAGGAAGGTCAACAGTACAAAGCGTATTTACTTCTGCCTTCTTGATTATGATGCAAGAGAAACTGGTGACTTCTGCACTATGCTCTGGAAGCACAGTCTGTCAAGCAGCTGAAATTGCTTTGTCTTGGGCTTGCTTATTGGCAAAACTAGTTTGAGATGAGGAGTGAGCATAGAGCAGCCTTCCTGTCGAACTTCAAGTGCCAGCACTCCTATCATTGCTGCAGAGAGAGGAAAAAGATGCTGTCATCTTCTCCAGTCTTTGAACTCTCACTTGTGTCACATAGCATCTAACACTTCTTTGTCGTGCAACACTGTGCCAGGCTGGCATCTGCTGACTTGTTATGGTCACGAAACAGTAACTGTTGTGGATGACACTGGTAGTGGCATGGTTGTGTAAACGTTCATTCTGCACTGAAGTGTTTTTCCACCAGCTGCCAGCTTTGAATAGTAATGGTGCAAAGGGATCTTGGAGCTAAGGACCAAATGCTGCCACTTCCATTACGGTATCAGCTCGCTGTTTGCCATGGAAAGCCCAGCCGAAACTTAAATGGATTTACTATTCTTGGTTCTCCAAAAATAAACTACTACTACAGCTGGTATTCTGGTAGTGAATGGTTAGGTTTACAGTTCACTAAACTTTCAATGAGTGCTGCTTATTTTAACAATGAGTATGTGTGAATGAGTAGTCACCACTCAAGCTCTTGCTGGATTCCTCGTTGTTCATACCCTTCAGCACTGTACTATGTAGCATTTCATGCTAGAAAACAGATGTTCTTATCTCTTTAAATAGAGGATGTTATAAACTTTACAGAAGATGTCTAAGATAATGCAGTTCTAATATTTATTGTGCTGTACCTGGCCCTGACGTGTGACCAGTTCAAACAGTTTCATATATATTTTTGTCTTTTTTTGTTTTGTGTCTCAGTTTTCAGTGTTGAGATTCTGATGTTCACTGTGTACTGCAAGTCTTCCCTCCACAGAAGTGGGAGGAATGAAATAATGGGCAGAACCCAGCCGCCTACTTTATCTTGTATATTTCATAATGTATGTTGCTGGAAATTGTGTAAAAAAAAGATTAAAAAATTGTTGAAGTCAATGAGAATAAAATGGATTTAATGTAGCTCCTACCCATCCCATTTTCTGATGTCAAACCAAAGCTGTGCCACAGTGGTGTTCACAGCATACCATAAACAAAGCGTACACCTTCCTTAAAAATCTTACTTTTGGGGTCTTTCTAAATCAACTTGGAATAAACTTAGCAGGGACACTTTACCTCAGTTCCCCCACTCCAGTAGCTTACACAATCTCCTCAGACATCATCTGAAAAGTGTCATGTTGCAGTGTATGTGCTTTATTGTAATAGAAGTATAACTGTGATCTTGCTGTGACACATGCTAATGCAACACCTTGTGAAGTGCCTTAACATTGGCACCAGTACTAAGCCTTGAAGTATCTCCGTGCCTTGTACAGCATGTTGTGGAATATGTCCCTCTTAAAATCTTAGATGCCTGTTTTAGGTAAATTGTTCTGAACTCCTGTATCAGATAAGTAGCGCTATTGTCCACACCCTTAAACTAACGTGGTAATGTTCTTCCTATATAAGGATTTGAGACCTTCTGTAAATAGTATATTCTCACTCGCATGCACATTTCTGTACATCTTTGACCACTCTGTAACACCTCTTTAAGGGACATGCTTTGCCTTTATACATATATATACATATATATATATACACACACATATATACACATGCAATATACATCATGTATTAGAGATACTGAAAGTGAGAATTGAGGAGGTTCAAGTTATTCCATTGTATTACAAAGGGGGTGCGAGTCACAACCTCAGTTCCGGCAATCCCAGGCTACCCAGCATTTCTCTGTGGTTGTTTAGAAGTCCATCAAGAGGCGTGATGAGTTCAGGTTTTGGCAGTGAGGAGGTTACCAACCGGCAGCGTTCTCACTTCATCCACTCTACTTTTGTGAATCTGGAAGGCAGGAGTCACCCAGCGGCCACAAGAACACTGCTCACCCCGCCAGCTAAAGGAGCCCAGCTTAGACGTGCATTTGGGACACAGAAGCTGCAAGAAAAACAAATGAACTGTTATAAGCAGCATTCAGATGTAGTTCTATGTAAAATGTAATTCTGTGGTACATTAAGTTATGGCAACCTGCACTATGCCAGCTCCTTCCCATGTATCATTTCACAGAAAAACAGTCTGAAAAACAGGCAAAAAAAGAAAGCTAAATAGGCTGGTGCTTGCCATGCCCTAGGGCGTAGGAGACAGCTGTGCTGGCAGAAGGGATGGCGTGGAAATGCAGCTAATCAGACCTGGTTTGGTTCCAGGAGTTATACCAGTCTCTTGGACATCAGAAAGCCTCAGTCAGCCTGAGACCACAGCAGGCTTTGTAAGTCTCACAAACCCGTTCTCATACTAAAAGCAAACACCAGAATACCCTTGTCCAACACCCTTGCTAGTGTTCTCAGGCCAACAAGATCTCTAGCTCATTTCCTTATAAAAGGATATTTCACATTTGAGAATCTGTCTGTAATCTGCAAAATTGATTCAGGAGAGGCTGGGAGACCTAGGACAGTGGGTGGGGACCTTCACATGAGGGAATAGCAAGTTTGTTTTGTCTTGGCAAAAAACAAACAAAAATAGAGCACATTCACCTGTCCTTCCATGACTCCTAGTAATGCTGGCTCCATCCACTGCACGGGCTCAATGAAGTAAGAGGTACACTTATCAGGGCCACCACCACAAAGTTGTGCTGACTCTGTTATTCTCTTGTGAACAAAGGCTGTTGGTCCATCTCCTTCCACATGGGACAAAATGCTGGAACTACGGAATAGAGAGCGCCTGTCCTCCACGACAGAAGGGGGGAAAAAGCAAGAAAAAGTAAAATGCTTGTTTTTACTGGGGAAACTTACAGACAGTGGAGCACAGGTACACAAACCTTTTGACAATATGTAAATAAATAGGATTACATATCCTACATTCTTTTCATTTAGTCTGAAAAGTCAGGAGGTACTGACTCTGTTTAGGTCTGCTTCTTAGCAAAACTTACAATTTGTGTAGTTTTCAGCTATATGCTGTTTCCTACATAGATCTTTTTTAAAATAGTTCCCACCTACTGAAATTTAAAATCTAAGCTCATATGCTTGAAAAAAATCTACATCTAAGAAGCAGCAGGACTTTGTATTTTACTTTATAATCCACAAAAAGTAGTTAAAATTGAGTCAAGTCTTTTTCTGGAGAACATGATTTTCAAAAACAAACTAGAAATTACAGTTTCAGAGCAAGCAACTTCACAAAGCCAAGCAGAATTATACCTTCCCGTACAATGTGATGAGCTAGGCTGCACAAGTGCTGTTCAACTTCAAGTTTTGTATTTCACAATTTACTTCTGTTTAATTTCTGTGGCATATGCTATATGGAAATTTACGCAAGATCTTATCCCTGTTCTAACAATAATGACATACCCACTGATTTACACAGGCTATTTTCCTCTTGAGATCATTTCAAAATGCTATGTTGTGGGAAATATGAATGGTTCAATACCTGCATTTCCTGCATCTGTAGAGAACCTCTGTGTTCAGTGTTTGACACATATTGGTTGGATCATCAGCGAAGACTTCTCGAGGTAAGTCTTGAAGTTCTGCAAAGCAGACAATATTAAGTTGCGAATCAGATCAATAAAGCCATGATACGCATTACAGTGGGAGAAGAGAGCACTATGCCTCTGCCCCAGTCACCGTATGTAAAAGCTACTTTCTTCACATTACTTTGTTCACTCAACCGTTCCATTAGGTAAGCTCAAACTAAAACAGCCTCATCCCACCACACTCAGACTGGGATTCACTTAGCACAGTGAAATGAAATCTATAATGTGGCCTTAACAAAGGTAAATTAGTTGCCTTTTGCTCTGTGTTCTCATTTAAACAGGAAATAAAAGCATAGGAGGAATTGTTAGAGAACAGTTCATCACAGATTCATTTCTCAGACACACCTCAAATACCCTGTTTTCTCCCACTGATGAGACAATATGATATGAACGTTTGTCTGGCCAGCTCAAGGCCAGACAAACTACTATGCCCAGCTACTTTGAGCGCAGTACTCACAGTCAACAAACACTGAGCTGAGTCTGTAAAGTGGCGTAATTCTGATGTGCTTGTGTGCATTTAAGGACAGATGCTTGTCCCACCTGAGATGTCCTATGGAAGGACATCCACTGGTTTGCTGTCCATGCAGAAAGACATCAAACAGGCTCTGAAATTAGTGTGGTTTTTTTTTTAAATGATCTCTGAACCGTGTCCCACCACCATACTCATATGCTGCCCTCCTACAGCACACAAGACACATGAGATCTTCCTGATGCACAGCTAGTTAAAGACAGTCACAAACCACAGCAACACAGTTCAGAAACCACAGATGGGGGCACATGACTTAAAACTGCTAACAACGGTAACTTAAAGTAACCACACATCAGAAAGACCCACCCGGATGCCTGGTGCGGTCCGTGGGGCAAAAAAGCAGAGAGCAGAAAAACCGTATGATGCTGTGATCACCCAGCATCAGCCACCCAGGCCTTTGGGAGACCACAGCGGCAAGTTTCACCTCCAGCTCGAGCGCCACTGGCAGGGGCGGCGCTCCCACAGCCCCCCCGGCTCCCCCACTCACCGGGGTACCTCTCCCTGAGCATCTGCAGGCGGTACCGCTTGTACAGGGCGCTGCCGCTGTCCACCGTGCAGCCCATGGCCTCGTAGAGCTTCAGCTGCCCCTGGAAGCCCGGGTTCACCCTGCGGTGAGAGGGAGGGGCGCGGGCTGAGGCCGGGCGGGGGGCAGCGCCCCTCACTCCGCCCTTACGGCCGGGCACTCACTCGGCATCGGGCTTGGCAGCCCTGACAGCAGCGTACGCCTCCTCCCAGCCGAGCCCCTGCGTCTTCATGAGGTAGGCGGTCACCACGGCCACGCTGCGGCTCACCCCGGCCTGGCTGCAAGGGAAGGCGCGGGACGAGGCGAGGCCGGCCCTCGGCGCCGCCCGGGGCTGCCAGCCCCGCCGCCGAGCCCCCGGCCCCGGCCCTCACCAGCGGACGAGGGCAGCCCCGCCGCCCGCCCGCGCCGCGCCGATGAAGGCGGCGCACTCGTCCAGGCGGCTCAGCAGGTCGGCGCCGGGCTCGTCCCGCGCACGGACGTGCAGGGTCCGCACCCCCGGCACCGCCGGCGGCTCCTCCGCGTCCACTGTGAGCACCGCCACCACCCCCGCGGCCGCCAGCGACGCCGGGGACGAGCACGACTCCGCGCCGCCCACGTAGAGCCCCGCCGACACCGCCACCATGCCGCCGACACCGGGCTCCGCCGCAGCGCCCGCCATGGCCGCGGCCCGGCGCCGCCCACAAGATGGCGGCATCCGCCGGCGGCCGCCCACAAAATGGCGGAGGGGGGCGGGACGGGGCCTGTGCGGGTGTGTGAGGGACGGCTGGCAGCTGTCGGAGACCGCGGCGCGCTTCGGTGTTGGGCTGTGGTTCTTTTTGCCGTGGTGGTAGCGTGAATGGTCTCCGTATGCCTAGGATGGTTTCTGGTAAAGAAGGCATGCACAGAGTTTGGTAGAGGTTTTCCGCAGATAGCATTTTCCCTTTCTGCCCAAAGAGGTTTTGGCACAGAGTGGCATTGGGAAGCATAGGAGGCACTCCTTCTTCTACCCCAGTCCCCCCCCCCTTTTTTTTAACCTGTATTTGTAAGGCGTTGTAAGGCGAGAAGTAGTAAATGGCACATGTTCAGTGCTGCCAGCCTTTCGAGTGCTACGATGAGGCTGTGAACATTCCAGCCCTGGAATTCCAGTTACAGAGAAAACCATGAAAGCATCAAGTATTGTGGTCTTACAAATACTCAGAAAACAGGCATCATTAATAAAACTCCTGATACATTGCTGAAACAATGGGGTCTGAGTGGACAAACGGATTAAAGGTGAGATCAGTCACTACAGGAAAGCCTAGCACCTACACTTTTTAAGGTTTCTGCTATCCTGCCTCAAAGTAGTCCTGTGATATAACCATTACATTCAGTGAGGAAAGGAGGCCTGGAGGAGTATTTATCTAGGAAGCCTCTGGAACCAACACTGGTATGTAGGTTTGTGTTTGTGAATTGCTGGCTTGGAGATTAAAACAAACCGTAGGGCTGTGAGGGCCCTTCATTCCCTGTGCGTTACTTTTGTAGGGCACTCACAATGAGCAGGGTTCTTTATCTGAGCTGAGTTCTTCTACAGGAAATCAGCCACAGAGAAAATCTGCTGGGAAACAAAATCAGTGCACTTGTAAAATCTGTTACACAATCACATCCACATAAGCAGGAGTAAAATTGACTTACAGAATAAAACTACCAGCAGTTAGCTTTAACTCTTTCTAGACTGAGGCTTCTCATTCGGGACTCAAACTATAAGCACCTTTTTACTGTCACAGATTTTGCATTCCTGTAAACATTTTTGTTACACACCTTATGGACTGAATATGCTTCTCACTGTAACCTAAAACTGAATCCAGACCAAGTAATTCCTCATGGGCCTTGCATAAAACCTCTGAGTAGCTTCTTGCCACTAAAAATCAAACGCCTGTCCCAGCTTGAAACCTGTCACGCTTATCTGTTTTGTGCTGGTTCTCATGCAACAAGTAGATTTTAAACTGCAAGAGAGTTCTAACTAACTCCAGATTTCTGTTCTGATCTCTTACTGTTAACCAGGCCATGACTTGCATTTGGTGCTGAAATCTGATACAGTGTAGACAGAGGCAACATGTCTTCCTTGATTCCAAGATTTATTGCAAGTTAAGCCATGGAAGATTATGGAGCAATGCAGAAATCTTGGTGCAGCTACTTTTTTCTGCCCTGCATAGGGTTCAGACCTGTCGTATGATGAAAGGAGATAGAGCACTCACTTTTACTCCCACAGAGGAAGATGCACTGTCTTAGCAGGACACCTGTGGAAAACATTACCATGCAACACATCTACAGCCTTAACCTTTCCTTATCTCAAAAGATCCCGATACTTTACTTCCTCAAACTTTGTCTAAAGTGATCTCTAGCATGTAGCTGCAAGTTTTTCCCAGCATAGTCAGAAAGGCCCATAGACTGCTTGGCAAGTTTCTAAACAGAAGAAAAATGTTGGGTTTCATTAGAAAGAGGTATGGTAATGCTGTCTTCCCAGAGTGAGATGTGAAACCTTACCCTACCTGCCCTGTATGAGATAAGAGAGCCTGAAAGCCCCGATTATCTGTCACTGGGAGGATTGTTCTTGCACAGCTCTGTATGAGACAGCTGTAGGCTGAACTGCTGCAAAAACAGTCTGCAGGGGCCCCTCAGATCATTGTAGGATGCCAGCTGGCCACGGAGGGGGTGAGGCTGGCAGTCACCTCAGACCTGATAGGGTGAGATTAAACCTGGTGGGAAGGGAGATTGTTATCCCCATCCACCAAGAGACATGGATGGAGCTGGGGCTTGGAGGAGCAGCTGTCACGCTGCAGGACAGGCCACAGCAGAAATCCTGACAGAGATGCTACCCACCCACATGCTCTTCAAGGACTCCCTGACCCATGCCAGTGGGGATCATGCACTGGTTGTCAGCCTTGTGCTGGGACACAGCAGCTTCCAGGGCTGTAGAGTTTCCCTGCACAGCGCTGGTGGCCCATGGAGCAGACCAAGATGTGTCTGTACTTTAGGTAAGCCCAAAGGCTTCTCAGAGTGCAAGTCCATGGCAGCTTAAAGTTTGCTGTCAACCTGCCTCACCTCCCATGCTTGTGCTGGTGCCCACGTGATTGCGTGGTGGCCCTGTTAGCAGGCTAGCCCAGCTGAATTTGACCTCTTTGGCTGGATCAGTTTTCAGCTGGGTCAGTTCCCTGAGCTGCCTCACTGCCCAGTGGCATAAACCTGACCTCTGAGCATGGGTTAGGAGAGTCTTTGATAGCTGTAATTTAGATTATTTTAAACTACATAACTACATTATGCACAAAACCTCCTTTTCCAGTTACCACCAGCTAGAAGAAAAGGGTTTGTTGGAAAAATAAAGAACGAAAGAACGAAAGAAAGAAAGAAAGAAAGAATTCAGACAACTTTTCAATAAAAGACCCTATAACCTAGCATGGAAGAAAAAAAGCATACTGAAAATAAAGATAGGTGAAAATTAAAACCAGATCAAACTTTGTGGACCTTTATTTGTGAAAGTAACTAACAGTTGCAACAAACTACTATGGCAAAACACTGGATTATCCAGCTCTTGAGGGATTTGAATAAAGTCTGCAGGCAAGTACATGTTATTGAAGGGGCTGTGAGTTTTATGTCAGTATTGTATGAGTACTAAGAGATAGTTAATCATGTCTGTTAGCCTTCAAATTGTAGGGGTGACCAGTAGCATTTGTTTTTACAGTGACAGAAGCAACAGACTGGGCTCACATGCAGAAGACTGCTGTCTGATGCCTGTGGGGTTGGTACAGGTGTGGTGTGACCACTACACTCCTGTACATCAGCTCCCAGAGCCATGGATGATGAAGGAATGTGAAAAAGCTGTAATTTCAAAGTGAAAATCTGTGGTGAGGGAAAGTACAAAATTCGTGTGCAAGAGCTTCACACGACTGAGGCTGCACTCCCTAAACAGCTTCACTGTTTCTGTGAACTCCCCTTTGCTGTCTGCCACCTGCAGCTTGAGCATATGGTGATGTATCCTGAGTTTGCTCACAACTCCCAAAATAGAGTAAATATTTTTTTCAGTTTGATTTGCAAACCCCCACTTCGCCTCCCCCTCTTCAGCTTTTGTCTTCTCCTACGCCACCGAAATTTTTAACAGTTCATTCTCCCCCGGGTTCTGGGAAACCGTGTGACTAATTAAGTAGCTGGGGCAAGCTCAGGTGCAAGGAAAAACAACTCAGATGACGGACCACTGCCCACTCGCTCCAGCAAGTGCATTCCATCTCAGCATGCATCGCGAGGGAGGGCTGACGTGGGAGAAATCTCAACGCTGCTGGGAAAGAAAATGCTGGGCTTCCCTGGGCTTCCCACTCCAGAGCCTCACAACCGGATCAGCAAAACTGGGTCTACTGCAGAAGCAAAAGTGCCGGGGGCTCAAATTGAGGCACAGGTGTCTCTGCCCAACCAGAAGTATGTGGCCAGTGTACTTTGTCACCATGCTTAAAAGTATCTCTGTTCGTTCAAGCTTTTAAGCAGATTTTTGAGTATACACAAGACAGTTCATGAGAAGAATAGTCTGTAGCCCACAGATGGCACACAGCAAAGCTGTGTGTGAAAGGGCCAACAGGTGGGAACACATCTTGAGACATTTGTGAGAGACAATGACTCAGTTTCTGTGTCCTCAGGTCTCAATGTAGCAGGCACTTGAAGGTCATGCTTTGCATGGGTCCTGCTGGTGAAGCACCCTGGTGGCATTTCTTGCCTCTTGGAGAAGTGCCTCTCAGCTTTTGCTGAGCTCGGAAACTTGGTGGGAGCTGGAGAACCCTACACAGTAGTATCTCATTCCTTGGACAACCTTTCAGCTGTTGCTGTGCTTTTAGTGGCAAATTTAACCTCAGATTTCTGAAACACTACTGTTCCCAGCATTAGACCCTGTGGGTCTATACAGGACTTTACATGTCTATTTTTGTTCATCGGGAGGAAAGATTGCTGCATCTCCCCACAGGAAACCTCAAAGACTTGTAAAGGCAGCTACTAACAGAGAGAGGAGCTCGTTCCTGATACTCTGAAGAAGGATTTCACAATAACCCCACATGAGTGGGATGTTCTTACCTGTCTCCATGCTCTCAGTATCTGCAGACATGCAGTTACCCCACATGTCAAACAAAAGGGAATGTTTTCCAACTGCAGATTTGATGCTCAATTACAGAATAGAGCGTGACAGCTTTTACTAGTGTGTATTAATAACCCTACTTCACTTTATGGCTTTAACAGTTGCAGCTGGCAAGATTTATAGTGACACATTACGTTCGGCAATGCATCACGAAGGGAAACTAATCTGACAGTGCCAGGTCACTGAGCTGACTTACAAGTTTTTAAGTGCATTTCATCTGCCAAACTTGCTGCCCTATTTACTAGATTAAAATGAACAAGTTGCTCTGTGTTTATAAAACTTCATACTTACCTCTTTTTTGGTGGTTTCCAGACTTTTTTTTTTTTTCCCTCTGTTACAATAATGTCCCAGCACCCATTTGGTCTTTCTTCCTTCCCCATCCTCTCTGAAAACTCTTTGAAATGGTTCCCACAGAGTGTGTCCCAAAGGGGAACCCACCACAGGGAAGCTACGGACAGGAGAGGAGCAAGCATAGCTGTGGGGAGGCACTGGGGTTGCAGGCAGAGATGAGGGACAGAGCAGCTGTGGGAGAAGGGCAAGAGGGTGATTGTCCAGGAGCAGAGGGAGATGGTGCCTCTCAGCAAGAATCTGTCCCCCAGCTGTTCTCAAAGAAAGGAGGGTTTGCTGAGACTGCGATTGTCTCCTGTCACTTCTCCCTAGGCTTGGTGTTAGAGCTGACAGTGAGAAAGTCAGTCCTGCCTAAATGTCAGGCACTGTGGCTGTGCTCTGGGACGGGGTCAGAACTCCCTCAGCAGCCACAGCACTCGTGCGATAGCCCGTGCTTTTTAATCTCGTCTTGCCAGTGGGCTGTGCGTTCCCGTGTTTTCCATCCTCACGTAATCCACCGCACAGATGCAGACGGATAACAGAAGGCTGGCTCCTGCCAGGGGTAAATGGGCTCGTTCCCCTAGACATCCATTACTCAAAGATGCATTCCTTGCGCCTCCTGCAACCTACCCAAGAGTCTGCCCCAGCAGGTTTTAAACAGCGTTTCAAAATCCAGTCCCTCTGGCCTTCCTGTATGATCAATGGATAGCAATTGACAAGAGCAGGCGTATTGTCAGGAGGTTTAAATTCACTACAAAGAGCTCTGCACTTCCACTGAAGCATACTCAATGTCTAAGATATGGTTGAGACACCTCTTTGTTTTTACATTTTTGTGAAACAAGAACTTCTAAACAAATAAAGTACGAACCTTTTATCAGTATTTTAACATCTGTAATATCATTGTACTACAAGTGTCTTTGCCTTTATTGATATCAAATAAGTATTACAAACAATATTTTTTCAACATGTAATTGCTGTTTGCCCAAGAGGGAACAGAAAATATACCATCCAAAATAGACAGTGGCATTTGAGGCAGAAGTACTGCTGAAAACACCTTTTTAAAAGGGGAGACCATTCAGTATTTTAACCTCCAAGTGAGACACTTCCTTACCGGTGGTTATGCCTCCGTCATTTCTGCTATTACTCCTTTTTGAGTTCCCTTTTTCTCTTTCTTGTTTCAGAAGCACAGGAAAAAAAATGTTGAAAAAGATGTCCTGGATTCAGAAGTTCAACCCTGTAACTCCACAGACAACTGTATTATGGATTTTGTTATCTAGCCGCATCTTAAAATGAGTTAGTTTTACTCCCCTTCCTCTCTACTGCAATAGTCTGAAGGGATGACGATGTCATCAGACAAAAAGATGATAACCTGTCTTGATTGTTATTCTTGAATCGATGTTATCCTTTAATTCAAATAGCTCTTCTTGTTTCCTGTTACTTATGCCAAGTGTGCCCACAGAGAAAAATACAAAAACAAAATAAACCCACCCATATTCCTGCCCAGCTTTTGTTTTGGTGGCTGAAAGCCTGTTTCTGTTTGCTGAGAAAAGAGGAGCTTTTCAGTCTGCTCTCACAAGATCAGCTCTCTGCATGCGCTCAGGTTTGAATTCATCTTTCCTTGGCGTGTATGACAGAAGAGCACTCCAGATGTGTTTTTCCCAATGCTTTGCAAACACTGCTGTGGCACTGCTAGGTGCACAGCAAACATCCCAGATCCCTTTTCACCTCTTTTGCCCAAATATTGAGGGTTTCCACCAGCAAGTGCAGTTTTTGTTCCCTAACTCCCGACCGTGTTTTCCAGTCACTTTCCCTCCTGTGTGCGGGCTGTTGAACATAAACCAAACCCCATTAACCCACCCGGTGCTGGAAAACCACCCCATATTCAGCGTTCAAAGCGATTAAACCAGCGCCCCGCGGCTCCCCTCACGCCGGGGGCTCGCTCCTCGCCCTGCCCGCACCGGGGGCGGCGTTTGCCCCGGGGGTCTCCTCAGGACAGCCGCTGGGGCGTTGGGCTCCCCGTGGCTGAGGCAGCCGGTCCCCGTCTCTTCGGGCTCGGCACCGCGTCCATGTGTCCGTCCGTGCGTCCGTGTGCGGGTGGAAGCCGCCGTGCCGCCCCTCAGGGCGGAGGAGGAGCGGAGGCGGGGCGGCGGCGCGGCCATAAAGGGCGGGCGAAGGGGGCAGGGAGGCGTGCGCGGGAGCGGGGCCGGGCGGCGCGGCGGGGCTGGGCTGAGGTGAGCGGGGCCGGGACGGGGCGGGAGGAGCGCGGAGCTCCTCGCTGCGGCCGCCGGGCGAGGCTGTGCGAGCCTCTGGGGCAGCCGTGTTCATTATTTCTTTGCTAATAAAGGCTCGGGGAGCGCAGCCGGTGGCGGGGCTGCAGGCAGCCGCTCGCTGCTGTTGTCAGTAACTTAAATCTCGCAGAGTAGGCAAAGCATGCGAGCGATTCCGGAGTGAGAGGTTTCCTAGGCTGGTAGCCCAATAATTAAACTCTCCCCTGAACTGTGGAGGTGAAATCTTCCCTAGCAGGTGCTGGCAAAGACGGCAATGCACGCAATGCCCCTGCACAAAAACGCTCAAGCAGAACCAAGCGCGGGCGGTGGGGTGGAAAGCTTCTGCTGGAGAAGTCCTCTCTGGTTGCTTGGTGTGCTGTGTGCCTTGCCTTAGCTGCTAAGGAGCCCACAGATGGAAAGGAGGAGCCTGTGCACTTGCAGCGTGAGCCAGAAGTCATGAGAGACTCCCATGTTGTGTAGCGAGCAGAAGTTTTTGATGAAGATAGTGTTTTAAGGTGAAAGTGTATTTTAATATGCCTGAAGTCCTTGAGGGCAACTCCTGTCAGCCTTGATGCCTCTGGGGTTATGCTGTGTTGGAGCTTTAAGTACTGAGTTTGAAGAAACCCTTGCTTTGTCCTGGATTAATTATTTTATGAATCACAAGTTTGTTTCATGGCTACTGAAGCTGATATGATATGCAGCCGCTTATGCCCAAGGACAGAAACTGCTTCCCCCGGAGCACTTTTACATTGCTGTTTGTCTGCTTTAGGATTTGACTGTGTTCTTAGAGGTGACAGATCAAATGAGCTTCTTGGGAGTTAAAAGGTGGAGGGTGACAAGCAAGAGATAACAAGAGCTGCTGCTTGAATCTTGCTTAAAGTGTTCCGTACGCAGTGCTGATTCATGTTGGGAAACAGTATGGTTGTTTTTTAAACACTTCATGGTAGGCAAGAGTTAACCGCGCTAAGTCTGAGTAGTCTGACCTTGGCGGCTGCCAGTGCAGCCTTCACAAGTACTTGGGGCAGATGAAGGTGAGACCTCAGTCTGTAGCTGTCAGGGAGCACCTGGCCACAATAGAAAGCTGGAACACTTAAAACAGGAAAGTGTATTAACTCCAGTTGGAGTTGCATGACTGTAGAGCTTACAGAAGTACTGACATACTTCAAAACAAGCCACTGAAGTACAAGAGAATATCTGCTCAACCATTACAAGAGATGTGACAGCTCCCCTTAAAGTGCTAAAGCTTGGACTAGGCTGTGACAAAATCTGGTCATTGAGGTTCTTAAGTCCTTAGTGTAAAGCTGACATGTGTGCCTTAATCCCATCTGAATATATGCCAGCTCTTACGAGCTTGTTTTCCCTCCACAAATGAGTAAAAGGTCAGGGAAAGTAGGAATATTGCCCAAAAGGTAATTTGATTATGTAGTGTATCTGAAAAAGAATAGCTTACAGACTGGAATGCAAATTTAAAAGTTCTGTTATCTGGCTTTATAGCTGAAATTCTGTCCAAGATGCTGAAGTCCTATAGTTTTTGCAGGAGCAAGGTGGACTTCTTCCTTCTCCTGTAAGAGGGAGATACTGGATGGCTAAGAAAGCAAAAACTTCTGTGAAAAGCTATCTTGTGTCTCTAGCATAACTGAAGTGCTCTCAGTGAATTGGATCTCTAAGCCCTGGAACTAAAACACCTGAGTGTTTTCCACTGTTGTGTTAGTTCAAGAGAAGTTTGAGCTTTACCTATAATGAAACAAGTTCAATGTTAGCTTTTGAAAGTGTTCTGTGCTTATGGTTCTCACTGGCTTCAGCTGGTACTGCAGATCTTGGAAACCTGGGCAAAGCTTATTTGTATTATTCATTAAAAAGTTCCCTTTGAAATGTACTGCTGTGTTGCAGTACTTAACTCTCCATCACCAAGAAGGACACAGACAACTAAATTTTTTGCCTGAACAAGTAGGGAAATAGGGGATCATTTCAGGTGAAAGGCTTGCTGATAATCATTAGTCGGTAGAATTATTTCTTTAGGTTCTATATGTAGACAGCAAGCAGAGCATAGGATGTATATTTAGGAAGTGCAAACCAAAAGTCTAACTTGTGGTTTTTTTTCCTCCCCCACCTCCTTACAGTTTCTTTGGAGAAGAAAAACCTTAACATGGCAAGCAAAGGAAGTAATACAGACTGCATGTCATGCAGCGTACTGAACTGGGAGCAGGTCAGCCGTCTGCATGAGGTTCTTACAGAGGTGGTCCCAATCCATGGACGAGGTAACTTCCCGACGCTGAAGATAACTCTGAAGGACATTGTTCAGACTGTTCGGAGTAGGCTGAATGAAGCAGGCATTGCAGTACATGATGTCCGTCTGAATGGCTCTGCAGCTGGCCACGTCCTGGTCAAGGATAATGGTCTGGGATGCAAAGACCTGGATCTCATTTTTCAAGTTTCTCTTCCAAGTGAGGCAGAGTTTCAGTTAGTTCGAGATGTGGTGTTGCGCTCCCTCTTGAATTTCTTACCAGAAGGAGTAAGCAAGCTAAAAATCAGTCCAGTAACACTGAAGGAAGCCTACATCCAGAAGCTAGTTAAAGTGTCAACAGAATCGGACCGTTGGAGCTTGATATCACTTTCCAACAAACATGGTAGGAACGTGGAGCTGAAGTTTGTGGACTGTATAAGACGACAGTTCGAGTTCAGTGTGGACTCTTTCCAAATCATACTGGATTCCCTGCTTTTCTACTATGACTACTCAGAAAACCCCATGTCAGAGCACTTCCATCCAACTGTGATTGGGGAGAGTATGTATGGAGACTTCGAAGCGGCTTTTGATCACCTCCAGAACAAGCTGATAGCTACCAAAAATCCTGAAGAGATCCGAGGTGGTGGACTTCTGAAGTATAGTAACCTCTTAGTGCGAGACTTCAGGCCCATGGATAAAGATGAGATCAAAACATTGGAGCGCTACATGTGCTCCCGATTCTTCATAGACTTCCCAGACATCCTGGATCAGCAGCGCAAACTAGAGACCTACCTCCAGAACCACTTCTCCAAAGAAGAGAGGAGCAAATATGACTACCTCATGATTCTGCGCAGAGTGGTGAATGAGAGCACTGTGTGTCTCATGGGGCATGAGCGAAGGCAGACTCTCAACTTGATTTCTCTGCTGGCACTCAGAGTACTGGCAGAACAGAACATCATCCCTAATGCCACTACTGTTACCTGTTATTACCAGCCAGCACCTTATGTTAGTGATGTGAACTTCAGCAACTACTACCTTGCGAATGCTCCCGTGCCATATAGCCAGTCCTACCCGACTTGGTTGCCTTGCAATTGATCGTTCCACTCCAGCGTTCTTGAGTGGAGGCTACTAAAAGCCAAGTTGCCGAGTGTATATATACAAGTAATGACTGCCGGTTGGAGGCTTTCTAATAAATATGACTGTTGGACTATCCATTTCCTGGTGTGCGGTAGGAATACACAGCCAGGTGATGTGTGAAGAACCTTTTCAGTATATCTCTACAAATGCCAAGAAGCCTTATTACCTCCTCACTGGGAGAAGAGAACCAGCAGCCAAATGTTAGAGGAATAGTTACAAAACTAGGTACCAGTCTTGGAAATAGCTGTTAACATGTCATCTAAGTGGAGTATTCAGTAAACTGGGTTAGTTAATAGAGCAAAGACTGGAAAATGTCTTGTGCAGAGCAGAAGTTGATCCAAAACTCTGCTTTCTATTGCCTAATCTCATTACTTTATACTTCCTCAGTTCAATTTTTAGTCAGCTTTCTATTGAACTAATTGTGCAAGAGTGGGCTTGTGTCATGCTTGGGCTGCTTCTACTTTCTGGCTGTGTAGAACTGATAACGGTATGGATATTGTCCCTCTTGTAGAGGGCCTAAAGGTTCTTTCCTGTAGTACATGGGTGTGTGTGGTCCTGCCTCAAGTTCAAGATAACATCTTGGAAGTTGAAGATGAATTAGTAAATCTGTCCCTAAAGCATGAGCTGGCTAAACTTTTCTTGAGTACAAAAAGGGATGGAAGGTGGCTTGTCTAAACATGTACCAAAACCTGATTTAAAAAATTACTAAGTCCTTGGAATAAGGCATTAAAACCTTAAATTGGAACCGCTCTTTGAATGGTGAAGATGGGAAAATACTATTAAGTATAGGCTTAAGATAAAGTCTTTGTATCTTTCAAAACAGTTATTAGCACAGTTGGAAAGTAGCGCAGCTCTTACACTGAAGTGTGACTTAACTTTCTTCCTCGTGGGTCCACAGCAGGCAAAAAAAAAAAAAAAAAACAAACCACTAACTTGTAGTCTGATGTGCACGTCTGTCACAGTATAAATTCCTGAAGTGCCTCCTAAGGATTTTTTTCTTGTACAAATTCAGGAGGTCCTGAAGGCTTGCCTTTGTCTCTTCTTAAGGGTTAAGCTTACTGGCTTATCACTATCACTTGGTCACTGTATGAGATAGTATTTTGGGAGGTTAAAGTCAAGATCTTTGTCTTTAGCAGTCTTAACCTTCGCTTCATGTATATAAACCCTAAGCAGAGCTTTCCACAGAGGCTGTGTGTAGTGAAAGTCTACCCCTATTTTCAGAATAGCCTATGAAAGAGTGTGTACTCCCTTGGAGGCTGACCTTCTTAAAGGGTATGTGCTGAACTTCCTGCTTTGATGCTCCTGTGCTTTATAAGGATGGTTGAGAGTTCCACGGTTCTGTATGCAGCAGTACTAGAAACTGACTGGAAGACTTTTTCACTGAACTGCAATAAAAAAATACATATAGCAAATGATCTTGAGGTTCCTTTGCTTAACCAGAGAAGTACTAGAAACAGAAAGAGGTATAGAACTAGAAAGGCAAACTGTTGAGATACTTAATATGTACTGGTGCAATGTTTAAGGATACTTAATTGCTAACCCTTCTTTGGTCTCACAAGCTCATGCAGACAGCTAGAAGTCAAAGTGCTGAATCAAACAAATGATTTATGTGTAGAAGGTAAAGCAGAAAGCAGATGAAACTCCTATAGCTGATAATAGAAGTAGAAAACAGTAGCAGTGCAGCACTTACCTGGCAGTGAAAAACTGCTTATTCTTGGTAGGACCAAAGACTTCTAGTTATGAAAAGTGGGACAATTTGCAACATAACTGATTCATGAAGACCACATTAGTACAGCAGCAGAGCTACTGTTTCCTTCATTTAGCTTAAGAAGGCAGGGAGGGATGCAATTGAGGAAGCAGGCTGTAGCCAGGTATGCTTTAGGGTAATTTCTTGAACAGTCTTGTAAGCATCTTCAGTAGCAAATAGACAGTTTGGTGGCTTTTCTATTATTGAAGGCTCTTGAATAGTCTGCCAAAGTAGTTGAATTTAAAAGTAAATCTATTCTTTTATATAAACTGTGGCTTGGACTTGGAGTAGCATACAGGCAAGGTACATCTCACCCAAGACACTAGTTGGAAGGCTTTTTAAAAAAAACTAACATTGCTGGTGTTGTCATGTGTGTCAAACTTAGACAAGCTTACTGCCAGAATGAGTAACTTCTGCATGAGGAGCAATACTTGGACCAGTACAGAGTATCACCAGAAGGGAGGAAGTCTTTTTAAGAGTTTAGTTGCTCTCATCTCTTAAATAGCTTCAGTTGGCTTTAAAAAAAGCTATGCCCACTGCAGAAGTAAACCAGTGCCTAGAGGGACGTGTTTGATTTTTCGATTCAAATAGCTTACACTCATGTCTTACAGGATCTCACAGCTTATCTTTAGGAACTTTCTGTGCATCAGCTCATGTGGAAGTAGTCCATGCTCAGGAGGGAGTCCTCATTAGCTTGAAGCAAGCTGACTTATTTCTTACTAGTCTTTGAATACCTTGGCTGCTCTGCATCAGGCCAGATGTATCTAATGGAAAAGAAAGTGCTAGAAAAAGCTCTCCTGGATTTATGCTGGGGCAGAGCTATGGAGAACTCAAGCTTCCTGCCAAAAGTATTTGTGCTTTTGCTAATGTAACTTGTAACAGAGGATTCTAAGGAAGCTTTCTTAAAAGTTGAATGGCTGTTCTCTGAATGTCTGACTTCCTTGGTTTAAGCTTTGCAGGACTGTTGTGTTCCCTGTCTGCATCTTAAATTGCTCTGGGATAATAAATAATTGATGCTTTTTAGTCTGGATTGTTAACGTCTTGAGTAGCTAAACTGTAGCCTGAAGTTGCACATTACCTGCTGCATTGGCACTAATATATAAGGGATTGCTGGGACAATGTTGGGTCTCATTGCCTTCAAAACAAGCCTGGCTTGGTGGTCTAGGTGGAGCTGAAATACTGAATAGCTTTTCATCGTGGTGCTGCCAGCAGTCTACCCCTTTCTGACTTCAAGCTGTCCTGGCAGCCTGATGTCACAGGTAGCAGCAGCTTAATCTGGTGCGTGCTAGTTGGTTTGGAGTCAGGTTTGTGGGGGCCCTGTAGCTGGGAGTAACATGAGAATAAGTGCTAGGTTAAAGTAATGACCTTAGGCCAAGTTTAGGCTGCCTGCATGATTCAGTCTCCCTTTAGTGCTAAGTGATGCAAACCTGCACTCTCCTCTGCTTGCTTCTGTATCAAGTGGAGGTTTGAGACAGGCTGCTACACTTCAGGCTATTACCCAAATGCATTCCCTCAAGGCAGCAGCATCAAAGCAAAGTTACAGCGATACTGGACTGCAAGACTTGTATCTGTGCATCATTCCTAAGGACTAGGCTTCTAGGAAACTAGACCATATGGTTTAAAATAGCTCTCTTCTTCCTGTAGCTTAAACTCTGCAGGGCTACGTCAGTCTGAGGTTAAGCATCTGTTTTGAATATTCATCACCAAGTCCTCCTTAACGTACAGTTTATTAATATTTTTGCTCATTTGTAAGATAGATGAAATCTTATATTTGATAAATATGCTACCAAGGAGACCTACTAGTAGGGTGGGTTTTAGTCACTTCCCTGAAATCCCTATGCTGATCCACAGTCATTCTGGAAAGCTACAAAGTAAAGCATGTCTTATGCTCCCCCAGCTCAAGACTTAACTGTTGCTGTGCTTGTCCTCAGCTTGTTGAGTTAGTCACTAAGCTGGAGGCTGCTTTTGAGTAACCATTTTCCAAAAGTTCTTCACCTTTTGCTTTAACATGAATATCTCTTCTACAAAGCAGAAGATAGTATTTAAATCTAGTCCATGTACCTAGAGATTTTTTTGAGACTTAAAACCCCACATTTTTTGTGACTGAGCTGTAGAGTTAAGCACTTGGTATATTTTGTGCCTAGATGTTGTGGGTTTCTGATTGCTAGAATTACTGCAAATGTTTGTAGTGATCTCTTACTGTGTGATTGGTTGGGAAAAGGCCTCTTAGAAAATAACTTGGGCAAATTGCTTCAATTCAGTGTACTGATAGGACTTGTTTGCTGTCCCTCTTATTAAACTTGTTGAATCAGAGTGCCATAATTGTTAGGCAAAGAAATAAGCAATAAGATGGCCATCGTTACTGGCAAATTGGTCTAATTTGGGCATTGGGAGAGCCAAATGGATAGTGATACTTACAGCTTTTGCATCTAAGTCTTACTCAAACCATTGCTGTCAATGATTTGTTAAATATGGTGAAGTGTTTCATATGTGCTCTTTAATTTCATTGAGACTTGTTATAAGGTGGGATGCCGGGCTATAGTTGTAGAAGCTTTTGTGGGAATGGTTGGAGCACTCCAGTTTTTCTCCTTCATTGGAAGAGAAGGCCACTCACTGAAGTATCTGCATTGGGCTTGTCTGTCTTTCTTTCTGATTAAAACTGCACTTTTTGTTGAAATTTGAAGGCTTTTTTCTATGTTTATTTCTTTTTTTTTTTTTACTATTAGAAGTCAGCTCTTGGAAAATCTCATGCTTGTTCGAAAAAGTGAGTTTTCCCTTTAAGTTGGCAGAACAAGATACTAGAAGTACTTGGATTTGTGACGAGCCCGGATGTGAGATTGGTCACAACAACTTTATCTACTGTTCTGCACTGTGGTATTCACTTGTCACCCTTGGAAACTGGGTTTTGGACCGTAATGATACTGCAATTCCTGTACAAATAAACTTATGCTAAACATTGCTTGCCTCGAGTTATTCTTGCACCTAAGTAGTGCTGACTGAAGTCTTCGGAGCTTATTGAGTGGTGTGTGTAAATACACTGGTGGAGGGGAAGAAATAGTGGTGGGGTACACAGTAATGTTTGGTTTTTAGATCTTCCTCAAGAATTTTTTTTTATCACTACTGTACAGATCTGCCTCTTAACTGGCTGAGGATGAGTCAGTTAAATGAGACAGGTAAGTGATTCATCTTTCACTTAGATTACAGTGATCTTTTTTAAAGAAGCACTTGTCCTCTCCCACTGGTCTGAGACTGAAACATGTGGAAGCATGTTCCTAGGCCCGTCAGCAACAACCCTCTGAGCTAGAGGCTGTGTGTGTTCTGTGCTGTGCTTCAACTTAATGCTACTCCAAGTCAGGGGCTCCAGTGGCCCCTCTGTACCTCAGTTTGAGTCAGGGAGGTGAGAAATGAAGTCGTCAAGTACATTTTAAGATACCTACAAGCTGAAAGTCTTTGTGCTTTTACTGTGTCCTAAGATTTGATGCTTCTGTAAGCCGTGAACTGCTAGAACTTAATCATCAATGTAGGCTGAGCAGGTCAAAGCTAAATAAAAGATAGGGATGTGTGGCAGTATATTTCCTGCTCTAGAATCAAAAATAAATGTACTATAAAAAGCATGCCCGCTTCTAATCCCTCCCAGAGCTCAGAAGTCCACCCTTCAGGACCCTGTAACAACTGCAGGGGGAACTTCTGCAGAGGCTAGCAGGAGCACTGAGATCTTACAAAGGCAATCATGAAGCCTGTGTAGTCCCCTTTCAAGGTGTAGTTGCTTCCCTATAGACGTAAATGGAGAACTGATAATGCAGCTGTACAAAAGCTGGATGACACAAGCCATCTGTTTGTCACCTGAAACTCCCTTACCTCAACTCCTCAATTTATCTTGTCGTAAAAGTTTCAGAGTTATTTTGGGTAACATCCCTTAGGTTTCTAGAATACCAGGCTTAAATATGCAGGGTCAGACAGCGCGACAGCAAGATGGCCATGGTTAGGCAAATGGCTGTATGCGTGCTTTCAGTTCCATACGGAACTTCCAGCACGGTCAAAACTGTGAGAGTAAATGAAGAAGTGAGTCGCTCTAGTCTATTGCTGCCACATAGTTAGTGAAAACAAGCATCCTGTTTGGTGGTACTGCCAGAACCCGGTCTTATCCATGCTGGGCAAGATGAGCTCGGTTTTGTGACGGGGAGCAGGAGGAATGAGAGGACTGGTACTCCAAATTGTCACCGCTGTTCTGGCAGATGTAATTATTTCCTGCCTGCCTTCTGTGATGGTGGCTCCTGTTGGTTTTAATATTTTGAAGTCAGTGTTCAATGTGCCCTCGTGCAGACAGAGCAGATGCTTCTGTAGGAGAAACAGAGACTGTGTGCCTGCTTATTTTGAACATTGCTTGCAACATATTTACTATATTTAGTGCATTAATACACTGAATAGGGGTAGTTGTTGTCTTCAGCAATAAAACAGGGTTTGCACTTATCCAGACATTAAAGAGGGAGATATATCAAAGGATGCAATGCACCACTTGAGTGTGGGTGTTAGACATACCAGACATGTTTTGCTGTAGTAGCAGTGCTGTAATCTGTCGGGTTTGGTTCAGTGATAAAAAGATAAGCTCTGTATCCTATAGGTAAGACTGCCTAGTGAAGGGAGTAGTTAACCTCCCAAACCTTAGTAATTTTCCTAGTAGGAAGGAGTTGAGTCATCGTGCTGGAAAAACAGAGTCTTGCCAAGAACCATGTGCAAAGCAGCTGCTAGATCCGAAGCTGGTAGTTCGTTTATGTAAATTAAGGAAAGCTATACTGTCCGCTGCAGCATTACCACATTTGCTCTCAGTTGAGGGGGTTGGTAAACCAGCAGGAACCAGTTACTTAGGCTGGTTAATCCAGCAAAATGCTGTACTGAGTCTCCATGGGTGCTAAGTGGTGCAGGGGGCACTTGGTGCCCTTTCACTTCTATCCCCAAAACATGTTAGCTTTATTCTTTATCGGACTCATATGGTGCTTGGACAGCAAAACTGCTTCAGAAAATGGTGAAACCTACAGATTATACTGGTTGTATGCCAGGCAGAGTGAAAATTGTCTTCCTTACAAGAGAACGGTTGCGATGTGAGCCTTCTGCTTCGGTTGCTGCCTTCAAACTGCAAGGCAAGTCTCCTGAGCATGTCGGATGTGAAACATGTGAATTGCACCCACGAATCAGTCTCACTGTGGGCACTCTTCTCACTTCGAAATCAACCTGCCACCTGCAGCAATTCCCTTCTCCACCCCCTATATATCTCTTATCTGAATTACTTACTCTGAAAGCTATATCTCAGTGTAACTCCTGGAAAGTTATTCAATCTTTCTAAAGTGCTTTCCTTAAATTTATCGTGTGCTCTGAGAACCTGTTCTAATATTTGGTTGTAGTCCTTACTGAGAATTATGTTGTTTCTGTAGCGATGGATTCTCGAGAATCTTTGACCTGGGTATTGCTGCATCCTTATCAACAAGGCTGAAAAGTCCCAGTCTGTCTCATGCTATCCACTAATCCCTTTCAGCTCGTGGATGAACTGAGGAAAATGAGCCCTTGAAGCCTGATATTGTATGTATTGGATTTGGAAGCTGGAAACCTTTTCTTTGGGAACTCTGTTCCTGTGTATCTAATGAACCAGCACCAGTTGGCTAGCCCAGTGCTCCACGTAGCCACAGAAAAGATATAGTGCTAAGATTACTTCTCAGCTTCTTGATGCTTGTGTCCCCAAGTTGTGCTTGCTGTTTTTACCATAGCATTATGGCATGCTGAGTGCTCTTACTGGCAGTTATTTGCAGCGAGTTCAGAGTCCATCTGCTGCTCTTCAAAGCTCCATCTCCCATCTGGTATTGACAACATCTGTGTTCCTGGTTTCCAGATGTAGCGTTTTGCATTCGGTGGTATTAGAAAAACATTTTGTCTGAATCCTGTGGTCAAACACTGACAAAGTAGATGGACAGAGCAACTCGACTTCATTGTTCACGAGCTCACCGACTTACAAGTGTTGTGTAATGCCTGCAAATGACAGAAGCAGTCATAGTTTTGAGTTGTTCTTGCATACTGAAGAGTACCTGAGGTTGTTGTGGGCACTTTGAAACCTGCAGGTGGTTTAAAAACAATGTCAGCACAACGTCCACAAAGGTACAGGATACAGGTTATTTTGGGATTTTTTATTTATTTTTTCAAATACAATGTACAGACAGCAGACAAAGCCTATATTCTGCCTGCTTAACAGCAGTTCCTCAGTCCTTTCCTCTGCACCCCTACATCTAAAATACTGCGGTGATGAGTATCCCAGGGGCAGGAGTTAGCAACATGACTGAACTGCTGTTGCTGTTACATCTGTTAGTCATCATGTCATCTGCCGGGCTGTTTTACTGTTCATCTGGGGCTCCCCAAATGCTGTGTAGTACTGAATAACTGCCAGGGCTGATGTAGCTTTTATAGACTTCACGAGCCGCCTTCTGCTTTCTCCTCCCAGGCAGCTTTCCTCAAGACCAGGGGAAAGTAAGCTATTTTTGGGAAGAGAGCCTGCCGTCAGTCCCACTATCCTGCTCTTAAGGGACTTCATCAAAAAGCAGGATGGATTTGCTAACAGCCTGGCAGATTGACGTGCCCGGGGCTCCTGCCTTGCCGGCTGCCCTGGAAGGTGTCTCTGCAGCTCTGCTCAACCCAAGGAAGCAATGCATGCAGATGGGGCTGCGCCTTCGGGATCAAATTCATGGAGTTACTCCAGAGGAATACTTGTCTGCTTGTAAAAAAATGGTGTCTGTTTTGGATGGGAGGAAGCTTTGAACAGGGAGTGATACTCTAGCTGAGTATATAGACACTTTACACCAGCCGTTAGCTTCCTTCCTCGCAGCACTTCTGTGACAGGAGGATTCCTGTTTACTACCATTTCACAGACAAAAAACGAGCCCTGAGGAGGGGAAGCAGCACTGTTAGGTAACCCAGTGGCTTGCTGACAGGGCCAGGAGTGGATATTTTGGAAGCCCTGCATATTGATGGGGCAGAGAGGGAAGGGTGAAATTACTGGGACATTTGTTTCATTCATTTCAGAAATAGAATAGAAGGATATGGTAATTTAAAGCACAGAGATGAATTGGGGAATTGTAGTTTTGAGGTAGAGCTGCATGATACATGTTCTTACAGACACATCTGACTTTTGCAGTGGAAGCAACATGCCAGTGAGACTCGCTGGGGGCCACATTGTGCCCATGTTCACATGCAGGTATTCATTGTAGACCCTCCTGATTTGTAACTTCTTGCAATACTCAATAACAATATAAAATCATGGTGATTAACACACTGTTCTGTTATCATGTGTTACAAACCTGGCTGTTCTCAGCAGTTATGCTGTCAACTCTGCCCTTTGGTATTCTCAGCTTTTTGTTTTGTGTGACTAGAACCTGATTTTTTGTTTTAACTGTTGAAATTCCAGATTCACTGAAATATCAGTCGAAAACATACATTTAGTTAAAAAAAAAAAACGTAATTCAGAAATGAGAGTTCATTAACTAACAATGTTGTATTTGATGGAAGTGGTCTTGTCCTTAGCTGCGAAACTGCTTGTAAAGTTATGACTTTTAATTCCAGAACACCTGCTTTTACTTTGAAGGCCCACACTGCCTGACTTATTGCTCATAAAGAATGAGCAGTGAAAGGAGCTACAGTCCATCTCAGATCTTTTGACTTTTCTTGCAGTATTATAATACCTGCTTGTTATCAAATAGTGCACATCCATTGCTGACAAAAACTCTAGATCACAGACTTCATTGAAAAGTAGTAGTCCTGTGGTAAGTCATTATATTAGTCTGTACTTGAATAGTGGAAAACTGCAGAAAAGCAGTTTAATTTCTTTATGATTCCCAAGGCTGTTCCAGGCATGCTTAATAAATTATGATGTGTAATTTGTGTGAGGGGCCATCTCAGAGGAGGCCTTCCGTTGCTGCAGTTGTAATAGATCAAAAATAGGCTGCGATGTAATTGTACTGGCTTACGGAGCTGTTTGAAACAGTCTGAATAAATGGCTAAACCTGCAAAAATAAGTGTAAGGTTCAGGTGCCCAGAGCTGCCTGGAATCTGGCAGCTGGCAGCGCTCGGTCTGGTTCCTGAGGAGGTGACCTGGGTGCTTGGTGGGTTTTGGAGAGGACCTGGCACTCAGGTGTGTGCAGAGCGGTGGCACGGGGCCCTTGAATCTCCTGCCATAGCCACTGCATAATGAAGCGAATTAAGCATAAAGTAAAATCTTACCTCCACATTTCCTTGCTCTTGTTAATCAGGCTCCATAGCAACCTAACATACTTTTTTTATTTTTCTAGTGGTTTAATTTCCTTTTTATTTCCGTAGCGATGGATTCTTGAGAATCCAGACATGCCAGAGTGCTGGCAAATTATCTAGACTTTAACCGAATCTTCATTCTCGCAGTATAGAGCAGCAGAGAACTAAAGAACTTAAAAATAAGGTGTAACTGCCATATAAATGTCATAAAGAAACTTTAAAAAACTGTTTTAAAGGTCAGAGGAATCTATTACTGAAGATGTCTTTAAAGAACAAAAATCTTAGTTTTATTACATACTTGCTACTTTAATTTTTCTTCAGGTAGGTACCAGTTGTAGCCTTGCTCCCAGATGTTACTTTGATATTCCTGTCGTAGGTGATAAGGACAGCAAAATGTAGCTCTGACTGGTATTCAGGCTAATGTATTACTTATGCTCCAGAGTGAAGATCAAATTTTCTTTGAAAAATCAGGGTGAAATATTGCACAGGCTTGCAACAATATTTTTCTTTCAGGAAAGATCATTTATAAAAATTCTTTTCTAAAATAGATGCATTGGAACAAACCTTGGCGTTTATTTTGGCCAAGGCTTCCTGATGTGCAGCCACCTAAAATAAGTTGCTTATAGCGTTTCACGCAGCATGCGTCCTGAGCCCGGGGAGTCACTGTGAGAACAGGCAGCCGGGCTGCAGAGCCTGTCTGGGGCATTTTGCTCTCTGAGGCTTTGGCTTCAGGTTAGCTGGGGTCCAAACTCAGCCTCTAAAATGCCAATTTGTCTCCAGTGGCTATAAAGAAATCCTGGAGTGACTGGCTCAGAAATCTACGCTGACAAGGGTCAAGAAGAATCTTATGTCAAGCAGTCAGAAATCAGACAAAAACACCAGGAATTTTCTTTCAAGCCCACTGAAGGCATTTATTTCTGTCTCATGGTCCGTTCTTGCAGATTGCTTGAGTCTCCTCCATTTCACGTCAAGCTGGGTGTTAGGAGCCATTTCAGCCAAAGGTCTGCAGGGAACAGGGCGGAGAAGTCCCATTCAGGGAAGAGATGTCTTTGCACTGTCTGACATCCACTCTTCCCTAAAGTCTGGTGACCTGCTTGTTTCTGCCTTTTTTTTTTTTTTTTTCCCTTCACTTCTGTGTATGTGCCAGGAAGCCCTGCTGTGACGACAGGAGCAGTGTTCAGGGGCTAAGTCTGACTCAGAGACCATAGCTTTGTCAAAGGGGAAAGTTTCACATCTTTCAATTATGTTTAACCCATTCTCCTAGCCATTTTCACCTATTAGCTATGGTCCGAAGTTGAGTGAAATCACTGTCAGTCCTGTGGATTCAAGGACTTCCCTGTTCCCAAGTTAGACAAAATGACTCCAGAACATCTTGGAGCCAGCAAGAGAAAACCAGTCATAGAATCACAGAATCATTCAGGTTGGAAAAGACCTCTAAGATCATCTAGTCCAACCTTTAACCAAGTACTGACAAGTCCACCACTAAACCATGCTACTAAGTTCTACATCTACACGTTTCTTGAAGACCTCTAGGGATGGTGACTCAACCACTTCCCTGGGGAGCCTGTTCCAATGCTGCACAACCCTTTCAGTAAAGAAATTTCTCCTAACACCCAATCTAAACCTCCCTTGGTGCAACTTGAGGCCATCACTTGGTGCTTCGGAGAAGAGCCTGATCCCCACCTCACTACAACCTCCTTTAAGGTAATTGTAAAGTACAGTAAGGTCTCTCCTGAGCCTCCTTTTCTCCAAGCTAAACAACCCCATCTCCCTCAGCTGCTCCTCATAAGACTTGTTCTCTAAAACAAGTCTGACAGTCTCTCTACTCAGTCAGTGCTGAGAAGTGGCTGGGGACTGTGCAAACGAGACTGGTTCAGAGAGCAGGGGTGCAGGGGTCTGGAAATTGGTTTGGAAACACATTTCCAAGTTTAGGATGTGAAAACGTGATTTGATATGTTGTGGCATGTTTCTAGAAGCCTAATATCCCAACAGGAGGAAATTGTGAGTAAAACAGATGGGAAGAAAACTTTGTGGAGAAAAAATAAGCTTTCAAATGGGGAAAATTCTTTAGGAATAACATGTTAGATAGCCAAATAGCTATATTTCCACACTAAAGAGGAATTTTCCTTGAAGATAATAGAAAGATATTTCATTTTTGGAACAAAACTTACTGTACTGAAGGCACGCACCCTTTTATTGTTTGGGGGTAAGTCTGTTAATAGAGATTCAAAAGATGGAAGTGTTTAATATTTTTTTCTGACAAATGTTTGGAAGGGAAGGTGCTCTGCTTCAATGGCAAACTGCTCTTCAGCCCATTAGTAATGGGGGGAGATTGTTAGAAAACAGCAACTTGCGATAGGAGTTGGCTGGAGAGCATTCTGGTCTGCCAATGTTAATGTTAAATCTTGGAGTACAAGGTAAACTCCAGAAGAATGAAAGTATATGGCCTCTATTCCAGTACTCTAAGAGGGGATCTAGGAAGAGCCACATAAATCCTCATTTCTGACTCCAGTTTTACAGGTTAGTGAATAAATGTCTTGTCCATGTAAGGGAGTACATGGGCTTTTTCAGGATGTTTTTTTTGTGGGTGAGGGCAATGAGTTTGCTGTGTCATTGCAGAGAATAGGGTAATACAGGTTCTGATTAGCAGCTGCAGGTATTGAGGTATTGCTGTGACTACAGAGCAACAGAGCCATCCCCACTCGCTTAAGTCACACGAGAGAAACTGGAAGTAGGCTAAGGAGAGATGATACGAGTTATGTCTCTTCATTTTGTGGCACCAGCTTGAGGGATCAGGTAACTACATACAAATGGCCTTCTCCAGTTTCAGCTAGCAAATGCGTAAGCCCCCATCCCGCCCCAGTTTGCACTCGTAAACAATCCTGTCAGTCCACTCAAATCTGAGATCATATACCTTGTATGGCTGGAAGCCTGGTGTCAGCTCTGAGAACCCTCCCATAGTCTTTCTTGGCCATAGGGGCTCGCCCACTGTAGCCTGCTCCACATTTACTCCTGTCCCACTCAGCAGTGGCAGTTAGGATGCATTCAACAGCAGAGTGCATCACCAGTCCCAGTGATCATCACAAGGTGCACGGTGCCTCTGCTGAGTGCAAGGCAGCTTTTCCCTTCCTTAGAGCCACTCTAAGGGCAGCAGGCTTTTGTGAAGACAAAAAATAATTTCTCTGACAGTGGGACAATAGTACTCAGGAGATCAGCCACCCGATCTTCATGGAAAGACATAGGTGTCCTCACCCTACCCTCCAAAAACCATCCTGACGGACAATACAGAATGAAAGTCTTTCAGATGGACCCTCCTGAATGAAAAGATGACATCTGAGCCCCCTCACAAGTGTCTTGATGGAGGCCAGACTTTCACATGAGAATGGTGTTCATGTAGTGTTTGTTGCCCAGTTATGACCATTCTGTTTTTGAATGTGGCTTGTAATCGGGATAGCTTGGCAAATTCACATGGCCAAAGAAGTCATCTTCCTTTATGACAATGAAAAGGTGATTGTGCATGCTTTCTGCTTGTTACACAGTATAAAAAAATGGGTATGTGCTCCTTAAAACAATTTCACACCAACACCTTTAAGTGAGTGCAGCTTTACAGAGGAGGTTTCTAGAACCATTTTTATATCTAAGAGTTTTTTTTTTTTTTTTTTTTTCCTACAACAAGGTTTTGGTGCTAGGAAAGGGAAAATGAGAGTCATGATGTATGCTAGGAGGTGGAGAGTGTTACTGGAGTTTCTTGACTTTCAGCTTTCTTGGCCTCAAAACTTAAAACTGTGGTGGACTGTTTGAACCCTAGTCTTCTGATGTCACCTTTTTGCCTCTTCTCATTTCCTGTTTTCCCTGATCCATATAGGGGAAAGGTGGTTGATGTAGTGTGCACTGAGCAATGAGGCTGGTACAAGAGAGAGATTTCATTTTACACACTTGGTGTTCTCTTGAGAAATAAAATGGATTTAGGCCATGCAAAACCTATTAAAAAAATAAAACTGTGAGCCAAGGGTCTTTGTAAATGCTTCAAATACAAACTACCTGTATTTCAGATTGGCTGCATAGTACTTGGAAGAAAGTAACTCAATACTGCAAGGGCAATGTTTCCATTAGGAAATACACATGACGTAATTTGTTCTTGAACCTTTTGCCTTCAAAAGTTTCTTCCTGACTTCAAAATCTTCAAAAGATTTCTTCCTATGTGTTCAGTGCTGTGGGTACTAAAAATCACTGTTGATGTAGGCTTTTTAAAGAGAAAACAAGGCAATGTTACTGATGACTAATGTTCAGACCCCTGATCCTGTCTGCAAAAGTGGATATATATCTTTTTATTTAATTCCTGCCCAATTTAGCCAATTACCTTTATTCTCTGAAATTTTCTAGGATAGTTCATGTTATCTGCAAACCAGTTCAGCTCACCCTAAATAAATATTGCTAATGAAGAAAGCTTTTGGTTTTTATTTCTCATTTTAGAGAAACACAGGCTCTACAATTAAGAGAGAGAAAAGAAGCAGGTATTTCAATGCCTGTATTTAGGCTCAGATAAGTCATTCCCCATTCTGTTCTGTCTCTAATTATTTGTCTGAATGAATGAGCACTGACTTGTTCTACTTGTGCATGCTTGCTGTGTTCTTCGAGTAAATCCCTCAGTCATTTTCTGTTGCTTCTTGCCATATTTTGTATGTATCACACACCTGTTCAGCAGCTGCATGTGCCTGTTTGGGCCAGTGATAAATGGGCCACCTCTGCATTGAGTCTCATTTTACGATTTGTATTAATTTCAGGTCAGAGACAGCTTGGAGGGACTCTCATAGTGTCTGTGTAGAGGCAGGCTTGCTGAAAGGACAGTTATCTGTGTGTTCTTACAGAAGTCGTTCTCTGAAACTCCTCAGCCTCTCTGCTTCCCCCAGGCTTCAGGCTGCTGTGAAGTTCAGCAAGAGGCCCTCTCCTGCAGCATTTAGGAAATTTGTTTTGGAACGTGGATTATGTTGTGAAGCACACAGATGACTGGGTGTTAGTTATTTTCTGTCTGTAGGGCTGGAAGGTGATGGTACCTCAGAGCTGGTACAGGGTGGAGAAACTCATGCATCAGTGGCAGTTCAGACTGGGTATCAGGAAAAGGTTCTTCACTGAGAGGGTTGTCATGCACTGGAACAGGCTCCCCAGGGACATAGTCACGGCACCAAGCCTGTCGGAGTTTAAGAAGGGTTTGGACTGTGCTCTTGGTCATATGGTCTGAATTTTTGGGTAGACCTGTGTGGTTCCAGGAGTTGGACTCGATGACCCTTGTGGGTCCCTTCCACCTCGGGCTATTCTACAATACCACGATTCCATGCCCTAAACCCGATTTCCAACGTTCAGTCGCAATTTGCTTCTACACTTCATCCCCACCTCGTTAATCCAGCCCCCCAAGGGCAGAAACCCCGCTCAGCACCGCGGACAGCGCCGGCCCCGTCCCGGCCCCGTCCCATCCCGGTCCCGGGCCGGGCGCCGTGGGCGGCCGCCATTTTGTCGTCGTCCCGCCCCGCCGCTCCGGGCTGAGCGAGAGCGCGGGCGGGCCGCGGGGGCCGGGCATGGTGCTCTGAGGCGCTCTCGTTTCGCTGCGAGGGTCTCCTGAGGGTCAATTGATTTGCCTTTCAGCGCGGGGGGAGAAAGAGTTTTAACCCCGTTTTTTTGTTAGTGGAGACCTGTAAAGAGAAGGAAATGAAAACTGAAATAGTCACACGGTGTTGTGTCCCTTCCAGCTAACTGCTACGAAACACTCCTTGCTGCAGCGTGGGCTTGCACAGATTCCTGTGCTTCCGCCTCAAGAAGCACAGACAAGCATAAGGAAGTCTTAAGGCAAATCCTGTTTAGGAGACAGCTGCACAGAAAAGATAATTCAAGAGTAGACCATAGCAGGTCAAATATGAGAAGAGTGGCTTCCCACCTCTGCTCCCAGCAGTGCGTGCTAGTCAAAAGCTGCTAGGGAGTTGTTTCCAGACAACTGAGAGCATTTTAAAGGCCACACTCACCTGGGTGTTGGGTTTGAATAGCAGATTTTCCCTTCTGTAGATTCTCCCTTCTCTTCTGGTGTTACAGTGTGAGCTCCCAGCCTTGTTTCAGCGTGCTTGCTCTCTGGGCTGAAGACCACATATTAGCTCGGAGCAGCATTCGGGCAGCACTTTTAACAAGGAGCTTCTCGTCTGTTTGACATGGAGTAGAGAAAAGTTGGGCGGGCCATGCAGTATGGGTTCTTACATAGGCCTCTGTATGGATGAGTGTGATACTTGTGTGCAAAGGACAGTAAATCTCAGAAGGGAGAACACATCACTAAGGACAGAGAGATCAGGACTAGCTCAGCCTGACCACGGAAATGTCAATGGGAAGAAGGAGCAGGACACAGTGGCGACCTTCCTTCTGCTGCCCTTGGAAGCTCTGTCTGGGACACGTGCCTTTGACCAGGTGCACCTGGTCAAAGAGGATCCAGCTGCCCACCCTGTCTGCCTCTCTCCAGTGTGCCCCCTGTGACTGGGGAGAAAAAAAGGTGAGTGGGCTGGGGGCTGGCATGAAATCCTAAGTGGGTGTGAGTGGGCAGCCTGCGCTAGGTGGCCCTGCTTGAGCAGGGGGCTGGACTGGATGACCTCCAGCGTTTCCTGTCAACATCAGCCATTCTGTGATTCTTTGAGTCACCTTCAGCTCATGTGATAATTAAATGTCCTTTTAATTAAAAAAAAAAGAAAAAAAAAGAAAAAAGGAAAAAGGAAAAACTCTCAGTGGTATACTATTGAAGGGGGGGGGGGGGGAGGAGCTTTCTTCTCCACTCTCTCCCACAGACCCCCAACCATTATACCCTTTACTTGTACCGCCAAGACTTTCCCCAGGAACTTTCCCCTCACACCCCTTTGTAGGAGCTGCTCCGAGGCTGGGCTGACTTTAAGCCTTTTCCTCTTTGTGGTCAGCTGAAAATCCCCCCCTGCAGCTTTCCTGCCTTTTCTTGCTCCACTCTCCAGGGCAAGGACCTATATCTTGCATCCTTGGGCACCTCTTCCCATGCTCCGTCCTCACTTTCCTCTGGCACCTGTCCCTTCTTTTAAACTCTTTGTCATCTGCTGGGAAGAACCTGTGTGATTCTGGATGCTCTGCGTTAGGACCGTGTCCTCCTGTAAACAGAAGGCCTGGGAGCAGCAGAGAGAGGGGTGGGATGTGAAGCGTGGTGGCAGAGCAAGTGCATGGGACCCTTTGGCACAGTGACAAAGCAGAAGCAGAGCAGTGTGGGGGCCAAAATAATGTGCCTGTGCCATTCCTATGCCCAGCCTGTGCTGCCAGCAGATCCCTTCTGGCTTCACGTGTCTGCTTGCATTTCAGCATTGCAGAGCCCAGTGTTTGCCTTGCATGCCTCCTACCCAGGGGTGTGTGTCCCTGTGGCCTGGGGGAGCCTGGCCAGATGTGCAAACACCCTGGCAGCCTTGGGGCAGCTTGTTATGTACACAGGAGTGTGTGAATTCAGTCAAACTTCACAAACAAGGATAAGGACGAACTCAGGATGTAATCAGTGCTCAAATATAGAAACTCAAGGTTTCCTGAGAGAGAGAGACAAGAGAAACAAAGAGGCAGAACAGGTGTCATGGCCCTTGTGGCTTTCACTTCCTCCTACCTTGGCTTCTCAGTAATGAATTTGGTGCCTGCCCCAGGGCCCAAATTAGACAACCTACAAGAAAGCAGCACGTCACGGGCAGCCTTGTTGCTGTGCAGGGCAGGAGTCGTACAGTGCCCTGCATGGTGGCATGTCCAGATGCCGCTAGCAGACTCCCTGGGAGGTGGAGGCTCTCTGCAGGCTTGGACATAGCTTGGGGTGAGGCAGACAAGTACCAAGGAAATGAGACGGGGAACCTCTGACCCTAGGGCCACGTTTGGGGCTGTCCTAGGGCTGCATGTAGGCAAAAGCTGGCTAGTGTTCAAGTAGGGACCTCCAGAGCATTGATAGTGTCAGGAAATGATCCCTGCAAAGACACAACATGCAGTTCTGATTTGATTTTCTTCCTTTATCATTCAGGACACGAAGCTGCAGAGCGTGAAGCGAGTTGCAGGTCCTGTCTGTCCAAGGGATCACATTTGCTGGACCACATGGGCTGGCAAGTACCAGGGCCAATGTGACCAAGCCACGGCCCTGAAGAGGGGCCAAGTCTCCTGGGGAGCTGGAGCCCAAAGGGTAAGCATTTAGTAATGGAGGCTTCCTTGTTACACTGAAGCTGGGATGCTACAGGGATGTCAGCTGTTGAAGGATTCTGAGTGGCTTCGTTCGAGTTTTAGCCAGGATGGACCGGAACTGGCTGTTTCTGACACAGGATGGTGCAGCAGGGCTGGTGGCTGGAAATAGCCTCCCTCTTGGTGTCCTTTCTGACTCAGAACAGCAGTTCTGAAAGAGCACACAAAAGGGGACAAAAGCCAGAGAGCCAGGTGCAGCCTACACAAAACCTTTATTAGCATCCCAGGTGGCAATAATGTACTGAACAGGGGAGGGAGAAAAGAAGAGAGAAACCAGCCGTATCCCACTGCATGCACAGGACACTCGGGCTCCCAGAATCTGAGCCAGGTGTTTCCTGGGCTTCAGGAACAAGGTGCCCCCTTTCTGTGAGCTGCTTCAGTCCTCCTCCTCCTCCTCCTCTCTCCGTCACGTCTGTGCAGGGTGTTGGGGCCACCTTTGTGTGCTTGGGATGCCCAGGAGGCGCAAACCAGCAGCTCAGTGGTGGATGGTGAAAACCATCGATGGAGAGCTGTTTGGTGGGACCATGCTCCTGAATGACTTTGGGGTGTCCTGCTGCCCCTCATGCTTGAGCAGAGCTCCATGCGAGCACTCTGTGATGAGCAGGTGGGGATGTTCCTGTCCATGGAGGGGTGATGTGTGGATGTGAGCAGACCCAGTGGCACTCTCTGTGGGCTGCAGGGCAGCCTGTGTCAGCTTGGCACAGGACTCTGCCGTGGGTCCTAGGACCAGCTTGGGGAGTTTCAAAGCTATTCACGGTCCTTATCAGTGGCTGAGCTGAAAAATGGGTGAGTGCGGTCCCTGGAGGAAGGCGCACTGTGGATGGTAGGTTGAGGCCTTGTCCTGGAGGGAAGGATCCTGAGGAGACCTTGATGGCTGGTCAAGAGAGGCTCTGCAAGGCAGCTGTCATCTGTGTCATCTGCTCGTCATGCAAGAGAGACAAAATAAAATAAGGGGCTCTACTGAGTTGCTGTGTGAGCCTGGGAGAAGCTGTGCTGTTGGAGAGGAACCGCATGCAGTGCTCTCATGGCAGGCCGAGTCCCTCATCAGGCTCCCAAGCACTGTGTGACTCCTTCTGTGCTCGAGACCATTTGTCAGCTCAGCCCAAGTCAGCCCCATCTTCAGTCTTGGCTAATCTTCTGCCCTGGAAGGCTGACCACATGGTCCTGGCCTTGCTCCTGCTGCTTTGCCGGGCTCTGGTCAGCAGCAGCACTGCTCCACTGGCGCCGTGTGGGGCAGGACGTGCAGGGCTCTGCTCTTCCTTAAACACATGCAGTTCAAGAACCAGCACATGAAGCCTCTGTGGCTTTGTAGCAGCAGGGAAGGTGTGGCAGTTTAACAGCTAGGCATTTCAATATCTATTGTAATAATCTTGAGGTTAAACACTGTTGGGCAGAAAGGCTAGAAAGAAAAAAAAAACACAACGCTGTATCCATACACTGTCTGTGAATTATCTTCCAACAGACCTTATTAAAATCCTTTGAAAAATGCAGGTGAATGCCAGCTCATTCCCTTCTAGATCCTTTCGGACTGACTGAGCTGAAGATCCCTTTGGGCTGGTGAGCTGGTGGAGCTTCCCCTGGCTGTAGTCAGCAACAGCGTGGTGTGGGAAATGTGCCTCGGCCTCACCTTGCTTTGCTGCCCACATACTGCGGTTTCCCAGGTAGGGCACGAGCCTGCTGGGGCTGCATTTTGCTGAGACAGTGGCCTAAAGTCTTTCAAAAGCATCAGCATAAATTACCTTGTTTCATTCCATCTACAACTTGAAAATGTCCCTTTTCTCTTAAGAGCAGCATTAAAACAGAAAGGAGAGGTGGATTTCTGTCCTTGCTTATGAGGAGGGGGGGGAGAATTACTTTTTTTTTTTTTTTTGGGTAGGAAACTAGGTCTCATTGCTCTTTTTTCCTGGAAGACTTTGACCAGAAGTGGCCATGTAGAACATGGATCTGACATGGCCTAACCAAGAGGGGAAAACAAGGGTGACCAAGAGGCAAAAACATTTCAGTCAGTTGAATTATTCAAAACATATGTGTTTTGTGTTGGTTCCTCCTAGCAGCTGTTTGTCTCCAGATGTCTGACGAGTTGTCGGAAGAAGGTGTTTTATGTGAAAAGTCAAAGATAGTTAGCTTTTTCTGTTAGAAATGGAGAAAGTTTCCATCTCTAATTAGCCTTATCTAGCCATCTTCCGGCAGAAAACAGGGCTGAGGACTGAAATGTTAGGGAAAGCAGGTCATGCAAAGAGAACCTGATTCAGGACTCAAAAATCAAATCCATGAGAAAACAGCAACAACAGCAACAACAGAACAACAGTAAGACTCTTCTTGGTTACTTTTGCTTTTTTTTATGGACCAGAAAGCAAAAGTCCTACAGCAAATATATCACAAAGCAGCGGCAGTCGCCACCTTTGCCCCTGGGAGCAATGTTTGATTTGTAGCTTGGGAAGGATGGAAACTTGCTTTGAAACCCTTCTGCCTGCTTGGCCAATGGCTTTGCATGCCTGGGAGTGCTGGGGCAGCACTGGGGAGAGGGATGCTCGCTTTCAGGTGGCACAGCCAGTCTTTCCCTCGCCAGCTTTCCTTTGCTGCATGCATTCCTGCTTGACAGCTTTTGTTGTATCCTCATGGTGGAGCACAGAGGAATCTCTGGAAAATTTCTGGAAGGAATGCTACAAGGGGATTAAATGCAAGGCATCTGTGTTCTGTGTGCATCAAACAACGCCGGTGCTTGTGCTCCAGTGGGCCGCTTTGGATGTGGTTTGTGGGGAGCCTGGCTCTCCCTTCTTGTGCCAAAAATGTTGGTCTGCGGTCAGGTGGGAGCTCGGGCCAGGTCCCCCATCAGCAGAGGGACCTCGGGGAACAGCAGCACCATGGTGCAAAGCACATCCCAAGCAGGCACGACAGCTCTTGAAGCTCAGGCCGCTCGGTGCCATGGGAGGGATGAAGGACTGAATTTGGGAACTGTGTATGCTTACCGTAACAGTTCTCCTTTCACTGAGCTGCCACTCGCTCTAACTGGTGTCCTTATAGCACTTTGGGTAAACAAATGGTTTGGTGGCAATTTCTTGGCAAAGAGGTAGTGACCCTGGGCTTTCTAGCTCGTTTTCGGAGTGGTCTCAGGCAGCTGCCCACGACGAGGGGCAGGCGCATGTCCTCCGTGGGACGCAGCAGCAGGCCCAGCCAGCCGAGGTTGTTGTTGGTGGGGAACAGCAAGGGTCTGGGAGGAGAAAGTTTTCTCTTTCGCTGTTGTGACATGATCAGCTTGCTTTGCTGGAGCAGCAGAGTAAAGCCACTCACTGAGCCTGCAGATTGCTGTGCCCTCCTCTGCGCCTTGTGAGAATAAACCGAGTTCATGAAGGTTTTAACCTGTGTCCATGTTAAAAATAATAGACTTTTGGGCCCTGGGAAGTGGAGCACACTGTCCCCTTGTCCCTACCCCACTCCCACATCTTCCCAAAGGGACAGAGAGGGTTTCTGTGGGCCCTCCAGGCTCCTTGCTGAATTGCCTGGTCCTGGGGGAGCAGCCCCCCCATTGTCCCGTCCTCCTCTCCCAGGAGCCCTGTGTGAGGTTACTCAACTGCGTGTATGAAAGTAACTCGTATGCCCTGGCTTATTATTTCTCACAAGCGGATGAGATGGTTGGAGGCTGATCAGAGCCGAGGAGTCTCCTGGTGAGTTCATTCTTCAAACGCTTGGGTGGGCTGCTTCTCGTTAGGGCTTGTTACGGTGCCAAGAGAAAAGACTTTCTCTCTGGCTTTGTGTGCACATGCCTCTACTGCTGTCTGGGAGCTGCTCCTCTCTTGGGATTTGCCAGGCACAGCAAACCCTGTGCTGTTCAGACTCTGCAGGGTGCTGGCAGCTTGAAATGGAGGGTGTGGAGCAGCGTGAGCTCCCAGAGGTGCAGTAATGCCATGGGCATGGCCCCATCACTCCCACAGTGCCAAAGGGCAGCCATGCACCCAACTCGTGGACCCTCTGGCATGTCAGAGGGTGCTTGACGGATCCAGGGGGCTCCTAAGCAGCTTTGTTCCTCCCCACAAAAAATGATCGAGCCCAAACCTCGAGAAGTGTCTGGAGTCAGCATGCTTAATTTAATGACGATGGATTCAGACTACACCGAGCCGTGCTGTGGCATGGCATGCCACTGGAGTGGTCTGCTGCCCATGTTGTCCTTGCTTGGTGCTCCAGAGCTGCAGCGTATTTCCGTGGGACAGCCGATGAGCATTGCTTCGGGCAGTGCGTGTGCCCAAGTCCAGGCTAATGAAGGAGTCCTTCATTAAGGAGAAAACCTTGCTACTGGCTCTGCAATGTAATATTTTCCACAGGTCTAAGGACTGTTTCTAGTTCTAATGCTCACTGCCCGCATGGATTAGTAAAATAACTTGCATCCAACAGCAAACACCAAGCAATACCTTTCCAGCCCCGCTGTTGGGTCTGTCACACTTTGAGTCCCCTTGGAAATGTGCCACCAGAGGATGGGGTAGGAGGGGATTTCGCAGGGGGCAACCCCAGAGTCTGTTTTTAGTCACTGGATTCGAAAGCTCACTGCGAGTTGTCAAATATTTCCTTCACCGTTGCTTCTGTAATGACTATTTAACTGGTTTTGCTTGCTGATGATAACAATGATGATCACGGAGCATAGAGTGAAACATTTAAATGTGATGCAGCAGAGAATTTGCCTAGCTGCATCAGTGGCTCCGGAAATGTCTGAAAGGGCATCTTGCTCAGGGCCACTCCATCTGCATAAATCCCCCCATCTTCTCTGTGTACTGAGTGCCCATCCTGTACCCCTGGGCTTAGCTGTCCCCGGCGGGCACATAAATCCTGCTGATGGCTGCTACCACGCTAGCCAGACTGCAGAACATTTCTATGTGTTTTGCTTTGGGGTTGTAAACTGTTGGGTTGTACTTTTTATTTTATTTATATTTAAATTCCCGGATCAGTCCGTTGAAAATGCTTCATTATACCGCTATAACAAAGTTAAGTTCAAAGAGATTCTCAAGTGCAAACAAACGTTTCTGAAACAGGACAAGCAGTATTTCCCTCTAATGTAACTATTTAATTTGGCTCTGCCAATACAGCTGTCCTACCATTACAGTAAAACATGTTTGCGTTTTTGAAATCCAGGTCTACAATGCTCTTGTCTGTTCTTGTAACAGAGCAGCTCTTCTGCTCAGCGGTCTTTCTTATGTCTCTACACTTCTAAAACTTCTTAATTTGTGTAACGTTACCATCCTGCCCGTGCTGTTAATCACCAGCTGGTCTTTGCTCAGTAACTTTTCACCAGGTTCACCTTTGATACCACGTGCAAGGCCTTCCGGAGGCATTTTGATAACAAGCCAGAGAGGCTTTTTCCTGCGAGCTCAGAATGACACTGAAAGGCATTTTTAGGAGCTTTCTGAAGTTCTCTGGGAACAGAAAGCAATGCAGAGCATGACCAGGGAGATCTGGAGAGCTGCAGCTATGCCCAGCAGTTTTCTGTTAGTTTTCCCCCCCCGCAGACTCAAAGGTTTTGATGGACTGGTCTCATTACAGGCTGATAGCAACAGATTCAAGTGGCCTTGGGGTCTGATTTTTTTTTTTTTTCCTCTGCTCTTCTGTGCTTGGGTTAGCACTTGCCAGGCTGGCTCAGTTATTCTCTTTTGGGATCTCCTGTTTAGTGGCTTATCTCTGGGCCCCTGCAGCTTACTGATGGGGTGTCATGAAGACTTTTAGGAACTCCTGAATCCACACAGGATGTATGAGACTGAGAGCAGAGTCTGGTTATGCTGAGCCTGTTGTTACTGCTGGCTGCTAAAGAGAAGAAGAGGTCCATTCACTATGAACCCACCTGCCCTGAATGGTTCCTTTGCCATTTCCCATGTTCAGTCCAGCAGGTACATGGTAGCCAGCAGTCAGACCAGCTCACTGCTCCAGTAGAAACTCACCTCACCAAGATCCAGTGAAGAGTTTACCATTGGATCAGTGAGCTGGAGAATCAGCAGAGCTAACAAATGCCAGGCAGGCATTTCCTTTTCTTGCAGTACAAATTCAGTCAAGAGGCCACAATGCACCTTCCCTGTTCTCGTGACAGAATTTGTTAGCCTTCAGCAAGCAAAGACACCTTTGAAATGCCCTTCCTGGGCAGACAGGGTAACATCTTGCTTGTGAATAAGCAAACCTATTCAGATCATGTAAATACGGCTTCTTCTGCCAAAGTATTAGCAATGGCTAAAGTGTGTCCAAGTCGCTATGTGAGCCAACTGCTGATATTAACTTTTTAAACCATGTAAGTTATGTGCTCTTTTGTTGTTGCAAACATTCTGGTGGGGATGAGGAATAGAGCTTGTAACTACTTCTTTCTAGGAAATAAACATGGTAAACCCAATGGACAACACTTAGCGTGCTCTGCAGGATGTGCACCCGGCCCCAGAACAGGACACCATCCTACTGATACATCCGCCTGGTTTTGTGCAGTGTCGCTTTATGTAGGTGAGTTTGTTAGCATTCCTGACGCCACAAGAGAAACCAAAGCAGTCCTGTGAGCAAGACTCAGTTGTGAATGATCCTGTCAATGAAGTAGTTCAGTAGCCTCCCAGGCAAAGCATTCCAGTCATGCAGGAAGCCCCCTTGCCTGAAGGTACCAGGCACATGTGTCTACGAGGAAAAGATGCACAATGCAGGGTCTCTGCTGCTGTAGGTATGCACAGCACAGAGTGTGTGTGCAACCCTGTGATGGGTCACACAGCTGGTCCCAGCAGGGATGCTGAGTGTATCATCCCAGGTCTTTATTGAAGGTTCAATGATTAAATCAGTCATTTTCCTTATCGACTACTCAAAAATTGTTTTTCATTGCTTTCTGGAAAAAAAAAACAGCAAACAAGCAAGAGCAAAATAATCATGCTGACCCTTTCTCTTAAGCATTTGCTGTTCGTGTTCTCAGTGAGTTACAGGATCTTTCCAAAGGACTGAGATTAAGCTCTTCGCTTCATATTTTCCCACAGCTCCCTTGATGGGTGATCTGAAAATGACATATGCAGATAGCAGCTCAACTGCAAGCAGCAGGCAGAGATGAGTCAGGGCCACAATGACTAATGTGGTAGACAGTACACATTCGGTGTGGATGCTGGCTTGCGTGTCTAGTCCAGGTACAGTCCCTTCTCCTCTCAAACCTAGGCAGATGACTTCTCCAAGGCCTGGCCCAGGCTACTTGTGCCACTGCTGACTTCCAGGCTACAGAGCCAGATCTCATCCCTACAAATGTCTCCACCCAGAAGCACCAGTATTAGAGGATGCTGAACTGAGGCTTGATGCCTCAGATGGTCCACCCTTCACAGCACAGCGATAGACCTTTCTTTATCTTCCTTTTCCTCCCCAACCCCAAAAAGCATAGGACAGACTCCTCTGATAGACCGAAGGAATGAAGAAGAGACTCTGCTTCCTACATCTCTGCTAGAGTAAGAGGTTCTCATGAAATTTTGGTGAAAGTGTTGAGCACACAATATGTTTTGAGCCTTGCTGCTCTTGTTCCAACCGCACTGTAATCACAAACAGTCCTGCCTCATCTGGACAAGGAATCTGGTTTTCAAGGGAAGCACAGCTGAGAAAGGCTTCAAACAGGATCTGATTAGCCAATTAAAAACAGATGCTGTGCTGGCAGACAGGCTGCTGTGGATCATCTGATACAATCCCCTTCCCCTCGTTTTCGTACATAATGTCCTTCCAAGCACAGCCACCTCCCCCATAGCTATGTCTAAATTGCATTAGGAATCTTGGCACTTTTTCCAGTTATACATATTGTGAATGGTTTTGTCATTTAAAATATTTTACAGGGATTTTAGAGTCAAGTAGTTGAATGCTCATCAGAAAGCCACCTGGTATCCAAAGGAGTCGGACTCCATCCTGCAAAAGGCCTGGGGCTGTAGCATTTCAATCTCTGCCATCCTTAACCTTTATGGAGCACTTCCACCCTTCTTCCAGAGGCAAGGACTCTGCCACCTCTGGGACTGGAGGTGGAACACCCTCCCACCAACCCACACCCTTTGCTCCTGTTTTAAGCATACAAGCTAGGAGGGCTCTGTATACCAATACAGAGGCATAAAACACCTCTCTCTCATTCAAGTTTGGAAGGAAGCATCACCCTGTAGCATGCTTGCTTGCCTCTCGCTGCTCCAGCTCAGAGCCGCTTTAGCTCATCCCCATCCTCAGTTAAGCGCAGAGGCTGTTGGTCAGTCATTCACCCCTTTAGCTTGGGATTGATTCCTTTCCTGTGGACAACAGAAGAAAATGCAGTAGGCCAGTTGCTGTAGGAGTACAGGCTAGGATTAGTGTTTGTCCTCCTTGGCACTGGAGAGCACACTGAGCTGTTTCAGGTAGAGAGCTCTGTACCCTTCTCCCCCAACTGCAGTTGAACCACATCCCTTCTCCCAAGACTATACTTGCTAACAGAAGCCACTAGGATCAGTTCTTCTTCAGCCAGAATCAACATATTCAGGAATGTCTGTAATATACTTAGAGGTGCAAACAAGTTTCAGATTGGGACTATTACTTCTATTGCTTGGTCACAGATGTAATAGGAGATTCATCCCAGAGAGGCCAAGGAAAGGGGATAACTCCTTTTGCTCTTGTTTTTCAGTTTGACAAAGGAGAAGGGCTGATATCAGCTCGTTGAATAGCAGAGCCATCTAAATTAATTTCACATGGAGTGTCTGGTCTCAGCAGTTGGATGCTAATCCTTTGCAGCACTGCAGCCACATAAGTGCTCAGGGACAGACTAGAGAGAAGGCCTAATTCAGCAAAAAGATGAGGTGGAGGCATATATGACAGAAAAAACAAGGTTTTAGGCTACTGCAGTGGAAGAAAAGATGCCAGAAAGACTCGGAAGCTCTGTTTTCTCTCTAAGATCTTGAAAGGAGACTGCAGGAAGAGAAGAGCTCAGCTTCAAGCATACGTGGCAAATTCATGTTGGCTCAATTGCCTGTACAAAGCTGACGTTCTTGACTTTGTCCACAACTTCTTGCCACTTCCTATTCCCAACAGGATCTGGTTAATAAGCAAGCACAAAATACAACAGGAAGAGAAGGAGCCACCAAATACTTCACCTTTCACTGCCTTGGTAATTGCTTCAAACTCTGGCTTGGCCAAATGACAACAGGTAAGCAGAATGACCTGTCCATGGTGAGACATCAGCTTGGCAGAACCTGGCCCTGAAGACCTCTAATCACAGTGTCAGCAAAGGAATACATGATGCTTTCAGAAGAGGTGTAGCTAATAATAAACGAGTGGCCTAAGTGCTGCATATGAGCTTTAGTGACAATAACTGTGTCAGTCTAACATTAGCATCACACAGGGAGTTACAACAGTAACAACAACCCTCACGTAATTACTCTAATACACTTCCCTATGGAGACTCGCTTTCTAAGCCTGCAGATGGTGTGAAATAGTTTAAGCAAAGCATCAAGCTTTCATCAGAAGTTTTAATTCTGCAGTGACCGCACGGGGTAAGGTTTTTAGAACAGACTCATTGTTAAGACATACTGAAACTGCTTCCCTGGGCCTCTCTGAGATGAATACATTGTATGCACCCTTAATTATGGGATGACAGTATTTATCTCAGCCTAAAACAAAAACAGTTCTGTTGGTTTATGCAAATTTTTGCATATAAAAATTAAATACCTTACTACAAATGGATATACTGACCACTTCCATGATTTGATCTTTTTTCCCCCATGAGAATGTTACTTCTAACAGTCTGCAGCAAAAAGAAATTGGTAAGTTGCCACAACTCAAGACTCATTGGAAAAATGCAGGATCTTTGCAGCACAATGCAGGTCTGTCTTGCCACTCAGATTTGCAAGACTTGGGTAAAAAAAAATAAAATAATTAAAGCAAGGTCTTTCAAGGGAAAAATATACACAGTAAGATGCACAGTGCCAAGATCATTTTTTTCTTTCTTTGCAAACGCTCTGGAGGCAGATTTGCACTTCATTGTGCCAAATAATTTCTTAAAATGACTGGACTCGGGTCTGAAAAACGTGCAGACTGAGTCCTAAGAAAAACGGTTCAGGTTTTATGACTCTGAGCCATCTGTGAGCTACAGGGACAGGCGCCACCTCAAAGCCGATGAAGCCGAGTTCTGTTTTCACAATATGCTCCAAATCACCTTTAATCTGCCTATTAAGTGGGCACTAGCTATTTTGCAACAGCCCTGGTGAAAATGCCATGGGTGTGAAAAACAGCAGATGGTTAATGGGGGCGGAAAGCTATACAAATCGTTAGAGGAGCATGGAAAATTCATCGCTGCCTATAAAACAGTCAGTAGGCAAGGGCAGCTGTAAACAGCTAGGTGAAAAGAGGAGGTAGGAACAAATAGTAGCTGCTCCATATAGACTGCTGCTATTTCCTTGTCTTAAAAAACACCAGAAAAGTGCCGAAGGAAGCACATGTGAACTGACCACAAGGTGAAATGCTCCTAAGTATGAACACCAAAGTGGTTTTCCATTGTGCTACAGTTTCCAGCTTTTAGCAGCACACCTTGGATCTGATAATGGAATCACATAAAGACCCTGGAGGCCACTTAAAGAGCATTACCACTTTTAAGTTGTATATGCATGACTATTAAACCCCAGCCAAGTTATTATCTTCATCTGTAACCGACATACCAACATGCTGAGGATATGTGGAGTATAAACACAACATTAAGCCAAAAGGAGGCCAAGGTAGGAGAGAAAGGAAACTCAGTATGGGCCATCTTTCACTGTACTAACACAAGAAAGCCATAACTCTGAGTTTCAGTCATGAATTGTGACATGCAATTAGATGATCAAGACAAAGGGAGGATTTTTCCCTGTTTATCCTAACAAATTACAGTGTTCTTAAGTAGGAGAGAGACCTGTTTCCAGTCAACGTGGTGGGCATGAATAACCGCCTTCTACGATCTCATGACGACTTTCACTTACTCTTAAAAAGGCAGTTATTGCAAAGGTGGCAGAAAGAAAGGAAAATTGAGGTTTGGTAAAGAGAGGGTATCAGAGATGTGTCAGGATAGAAGAGCAGATAGAATGAAAACATGAAAAACATAGTATCATTTTCATACTCAGTACTTCTGTGACATCCTTCCTACCAGGGATGTCATCATCCCTGATGATGTTTGACAAGGGAGCTTTCTCCCTCTTCTCTCAGTATTCTATTGTCAGGCTGAAAGACAACCTCCACTTCTGTAAGTATCACTGTTGAGCTCTCGCATGCACACTGTCTGTCAAAATCAACAGGTGCCATACAGAATATTGTGTCATACGGTACACCAGAAAATAAAAGGGACACTGATATCCCTAACACAACCACTTTGGTTGCCACTCTTGGTTGGAGTTGGAGCCACTTCCACCTCCCCACCACTTCAGACAGACGATATTTGCTTATCGTAGAAACACGTCTGTCCATTTCAAAGCGTAACAATTATAGAAGAGTATAAAGAAACTTTAAATGCTTTTCAACTTTATTCTTACTGGGAGGGTAGTGGCATCCTGACATGTCACATCATCCAATGAAAACTGGCAGGGACTGTATCAGGCTCCTATGTCACCCAGCATTTATCATATTAAGTGTTGCAGTAATCTTTGCTTGGCTGTAGTGCTTTCTTCAGCCTGCAGACATGGTATTCCCAATTCCAGGTACTTTTGCTGGGGCAAGACCAGAGTAATCAGCACTAACAGAAAGGGAAAGTAACCAGATGTGAAGCACAGCAACCATATGATGAGCAACATGTCAGGCTGGTACTGCACAGTATTTGTACAAACCAGTCAAAAACAGGTATTGCAAATGGATGTGGAAAATTATAATAGTTACAAATATGATCAGGTGCTTTGGATGGACTTCCCTGAAGAGAGAACATCTGTTCAGGAATAAATGTAACTGCTTCAAAAAAGAAGAAAATAAAATGTACCTAGTGATCCTGAAATCAACTTCTCCATTGGATAAATATATTTGAAATAGTTGTACAGTTCACAGTGGCATAAAGTTCTCTGATTGCTTGAGTGCTTGAAAATATCTCATCAGTAAAAAAATACCAGAGCTGGGGGAGGAAAACCCTCTCTCTGAATTCTGTACATGGGCTAATGTACAGGTTTTGGCAGACATCAGGTCATTGAATCCATGGGAAACCAGCAGCATTGCAGGACTGCAGATCACAAGTCTGGGGATGGAGGATAAGAGGAATAGTAAGGCCCATTTTCCTGCAATGAGAACAGAATAAATAGTTGAATAAAAGCCTTCTCCAACACACCTTGGTACAATGGATGATAATACAGAAGCAGATGTAAATAGGTACTCCTAACTACTTTTTCCATGAACACAGTGACCACCACAATTCAGCCAGAACAGGACTGTACTGGTAATCAGGCAAAAAACAGGCAAAAAAAGGCCCTGTTTTTGCCTTTGTTTTAAACACAAAATACAGGTTAAAATTCAGCTAAAACCGTGATGCAAGGAAACCGCAAATGCTAGGATAGCCAGTCATTCCCTTCAAGACGAAGTTGCCTACGCAGACATGCAGCTTTGTCTGCTACTTTGTAGTTAAGAGTACATCTTCATTTGCTTGATTTGAATGGTGCAAGCCATATGCATTCCACCATTTGTATAGAGACCTGAGAGGAGGATGAACCCACACGATGAATGGCAAGGCATCCTACTACAGTTCCATTTTCTGTTGCCTTTTTTTTCCTTGATACGTGAGAAAGGAAAAGACAAGACAGCTTTTTTTTTCAGTAGGTGTAAAGTATACAGCACATATATGACATGAATTTTATCTTCTGCACAGGCTCTTAGCATGTTATCTTACAGTTCTTGGCTGAAGAAAGCTAGTCTGCCTCCTATGCACATAGGAGGCTGCACTGCTGAGAATGGAGTCTGCTTCTTGTCCCCTCCTTGGACAAATATTGAAAAAAAAATCTAAGAAAATTATTAGTCACAGAAGAAAAACTAGACTCTCTAGGAAGTCTCCCCTCTTTCTTCTCCACATTCTTAATACACGGAGGTCAACCCCTTTACAGGTTTTGCAGAGCAGAATGGGAGATACACAATAACTACACTTGGGAACACAGATACTTGCCGCATGAAATCACTTACCCTGGCATCATACTCAAGGACAAAAGGGGGAAGATCAATCTGTTCTGGGGGTATGGCTGTGAATAACTGCTGAAGGCTTTCCACATAGTGGATTTTGTCCTTTAGCCCTGAGACTGTAAAGGTTGTGAAAAACCATGCCGAGACCTGAAAATAAACCCCAACAAAAACTAATTAAGATGGTGTTGTTTCAAAACCTTCAAGTTGAACATAATATTCCAAATCAGGCTTGAATTACACTTGAAGCATTGATACCATTGCAATAACACAACGAGGTCAGGAAGTACACACCAATGAGTGCTAGCAAGCTTTAGAGCTTTAAAGCTAGCGCATCTGACTCCATGCTAGCTTCTTCTCCTCCCCAGCTGCCAGTTTAAGGTCCCCTCTTTCTACTGTAGAATAGTGACAGCTATTCTGCTACTTTTGTCTTAAAAAACAAAAAAAGTCTACGTAGCAACATGTTTTCACTTCAGGTTTAGCCAGCTCAGAATATGATCTATCTGACTTGATAACTGACAGAAGCAATTTCAACCCCTTGCCTTTAAATTTTCAAAGAAAAGGGCAGTTCTAGGGAAAGAGACTTCCAACAGTTCTGCTGAAAACTCCTCTCTGCTTTGGGTTGGTGGAAAGCAAGTGTGTCCCCTTCTATTTTATCACATTCCTTAAATAACAAAGTCTTATCAACTTATTCTACAAGATTTTACTGGAAGTACATGTACCTCTGTGTTTGAGTGTAAATGGGATAAGTAATTTTTGTTTTGCAAAGGCCAGTAAGACACCATCCATACCTTGGAAAGCTGTTAAATACTGCTGTTTAGATTGATGGTGCAAACTTTTAAAGCTTTTAAACCCACCTTCTCCAAAATTGAGCACTATATTACTTATTTCTTATCTAGGCTGATAGAATGAAGGGAAAGGAAAAAAACTTCCAAGAAGCAGAGGCTGCTGTTCTGCAGGTCACATATGCTCATATTGGGGAGGGGAGGGTCAAGGGCCCATGATAGGTGGCACGCAGGTCACTGAATTTTTCCAAACTTCGGATAAAATTCAGTTGGGTTTCTGCTAATAGAAGCTGAACTTCTGGAAAGTAAAAATCAAGTAAAATACCTTTTGCTGACAGACTATATATTAACATGGTAGCTGGGAGGGAAAGAATTCATTTTTTTTCCAGCTTCAGATATTAATATCGTTACACAAAAGTTACTGAAATGCACATAGAAACCTGGCTGAAAGGATGTTGCTACTGGATGAAGAAATTCTTGAGACATTCCAAGCTGGGAGACCATACAGAAGAGTAACAGTGGTCAGGAAAAGAGCATCAATCTAAACTCCATATAATCAGAGACAAGGATGACTTAGTCATCCTCCAGAGGAGGAGACTGAGTCAGATACAGTGTTGCTCTGAAAGTTCTGGAAAGTAAAGCTCTGGCTGAGCAGGGCAATGAGAAAGAAAGATTACATGTTTATCTGCCAACACCCAAAATATTCTTTTCTTTTCTACTATATACCTCACCTTTGAACGAAATGTTGGATGGACAAAATACAGTGCCTTCAAATTCCTCTTGTACCTGATTTAAAGAAAGAAAAAAACTCTTAAAAGCGACTTCTAATCAAGCTTACCTAGACAACAGAACTGTCAAAATATAGATCGTTTTGTTTAACTGCCTGTGATGCAATTTTACAAAGCTAGATCTCATATAAGGGCAGATATCAGGAGAGTAAATGTAAAGAGAAAAAAATAGCAGAATGATTATCTTTCTGGCAAAGATATAGCCTGCCATCTTTTATGTGGACAGTGAATATTATAGACAACTTAAGACTGCCAGGGTTACCCAAGCCTCTTCCGTCACAACCAGCAACAGATCTCTCACAACATCAGGTTCCAGAAGCTCTACATCTGGACAGTCAGACCATACACCCAGTATGTTTCTCTAACAGCTAACAAAAGGGAGACTGCAGAGGACAACACTTCCTGATTTCATAGATGGTTTTGAGTAGAGAGTAGTTTTTGGAGAAGAGAAGGCTTTGTGGACACTGTACAGTGGCCCTTCAGTACCTAAAGGGGGCCTACAGGAAAGCTGGGGAAGGACTATCAGGAAGTGCAGTAATAGACAAGGGAATGGCTTTAAACTAAAATTGGACAGATTTAGATTAGGTATTTGGAAGAAATTCTTTCCTATGAGGGTGGTGAGGCACTGGAACAGGTTGCCAAGAGAAGCTGTGGATGTCCCATCCCTGGAAGTGTTCAAAGGCCAGGTTGGATGGAGCTTGGAGCAACCTGATCTAGTGGTAGGTGTCCCTGCCCATGGCAGGGGGAGTGGAACTGGATGAGCTTTAAGGTCCCTTCCAACCCAAACCATTCTATGATTCTATGAGTAGGAAAGATGACAGATTTCACTTCTTTTTGCCTTTGTTACTTACTTAGGTCTTTGTCCTAGCACAATGAATAAATGGGAAACCGGATAAAAGGAATGACAAACATTTGCACAGCACAGAGGGGTTCTTCTCCTATTGACACTCACTTGGCATCAACAACATCATAGAGTTTCTTCAAGAAATTAGAGTCTAGTTGATTGTAATCATTTGTGAGCGTATGGAAATACACTAGGACATATTCCTTCACTGCAATATGATCCATGACGTGGATGAAATACAGAAGAGCCTGAGATGGAAAGAAGTGAAATTTATATATGCAAAGAACTCTTTCACAGTTGCATTATATTTTAATATGCTTTCTTCAATTCATTCAAATATCAGGAATCATAAAGCTGGGTGGCATTCTGTTTGAGCTACAAAAGCAAGGTGAACACTTCAAGTCTTGAACTTGACTGTAATCACTTGTATGTCTTTTTTTGTCTAACTGACTTCACAGAGAAAGTTTTGCTGTTTACATGAAAAACTCATTTAAGTTGTTACATTTCACTTTCCATATCTTCCAGTTACAGAAGCAGAGCAAGTCTTACTTTCTGAGAAGAAAACCAACGATTTTCTCTGAAAACAGTCCAGTTCCTCCTCCAGAAAAGCCACCCCAAGACATACAAAGCATATAGGGGAATAAGTTCTGATCTGTCTATGAAAATATTTTTTATTTAATCTCTTAAGTCTTCTACAGATAACACTTTTAGAATTAACACTAAAATACTCTTATAATCTGACTTTCACAACCTGAACATTCACATTCAACCTACACAACTCTAGTATTGCAAAGTCTTACCTTTTCCATGTCTATCAATGTAACAGGGATATTCCTTCCAACCACTACCATTACTGTGCGACCAAAGTTATCCACACCTATAAGAGAAAGAAAAATATGACTCAGAACTCCTCCCAGTCATGTCAGGTTTCAGAATTGGTCCTTTTTAAACTAGGGAGAACCACGGAGAACCAACTCAGGATTTTTGCAATGCTTCTGGTTTCCATCTCAAAAATGGAGGAAATATGCTAGAGTTATTTACTATGCCAGTGGCTATTCTGGTCCAGAAAAGAAGGTAGCATCACATCCTAGAAACTTAAGTTTCAAGGACTGTTATGTTACATTGACTATGTATTCTACATTTACCTAAATTTCAAGAAGTAAGTCTATAACATGCCTTGTCTAAAACAAAATAATCTAATATTTAAGTTTCAGAGTAGAAGGTATCATGCAGTCTTGATATTTGCACAAAAATCATTGTAAGTGTCTGGATTTTCAGAAGGCCAAAGTGCTGAACAGACTCTCTCTGCAGAATCATGAGCTACATAAATACAGCTATACTTTTGAAAGCTTGAGCACTTGTCTCTTTCTGTCATGGCGCAAAGCAGCAACAAGCCACTTGGGACTCTGGCAAGTTTTACCTCCAAATGTGGCATTACCTAAAGAGGAAAAAGGAATGAAAAAGGACATATTCCCTGCCTCTGGTTCCCATGCTGCAAGGGTCTAGCAGCCAGTATCTCCCACCAAACTCATCTAGATGTTGATTCTCTCCCTAGTTTCCTTATCTACCAAACTCAAGGTTGCAAGGTGTTCCTCTCGTGGTACTATGTCACTAGTCCTATGAGAGAGATACAGAGGACAGCAACACAAACCCAAGCTGAGGGTAAAGGAAGAAAGCCATTTTCTTCAGGAAAGCTCTATTAACAGTTGCTTTGGTAACTGCTTATTCTCTGCACTAATCACCTGAAAGCAACATTAATTCCTTTGCAACCAAAGGGTGGACGTTATTCAGACTGAACAACAAATTCTCACACAGAGCTTCTTATACATTGGCTAAATCTAACAGTACTGATTTACATCTAAAGTTGCTAGCAAGAAAGCTCTTGCACATCAGAAAGCATAACTGCACCTCCCTGCTACTGTTGCTAAACTAACCACAGAATATTACTTTTTCTTTGTTTAAACTGCCATTCACACTAAGTTCATTCTTCCTCTGAGACTATTGATGGTTGCGTTCTACAGACAAATTCAGAATATGCATATATCCTCAGACTGTTAAAGAGGAGCTGTTGGGGAGCTTACCTCACACTTTCAAAGTCAGTCAAGAAAGAACATGAAAATACCAGATTTACTACAGAGGTGCTGCCTAGTTCCTGACCAGGTTTCTAACTTGATGATATGATGTATTGTACTCAAATTCCAAAGAAAATATCATATTTTTATTTTGTATTTTTACTTTAAGACAGGGTCATCACCATAGCGAGAGTCATCAGTACCCTGAACTTACCTGTCTGGTACAAGGCTTTGAGGGAAGCAATATCAGAGAGGTCTTCAGCTCTTGCTTGACATAGCCAGCGATTATAACTAGAAAGTGAAAAACATCTGGTCAGATCTAATCCTCTTTGGGTCAGCATTAGACACCTAAATAAGTATATGGGGAAGGAAGGATAAAACTAGCACTTCATGACCGACCTCTCTTTAATGTGGGTTTCTGATCAATAGAGCTACTTTCAAATTGATAAAGAAGTGTTAAAATAAACATTCAAGTGTCAGTGACTTCCCTAGTGATTTTTACTGGGGCACTGAATATGCACCACCTAGTAACTATCGGTGACATTGCATTTGGGCTGAAAACATCTCAAAGATTTTTCCATTGAAACACCTCCGTCTCAGCTTTTAAAAAACAGATTTCTTAAAAAAGTCTGTAGGTTGAACCTTACTACTCAGCAACCAGCATCACATATGTATTTTATTTCTTAAATGGTGAAGAATTTAGTGCCTCATTGGAGTAAACAAGGCAAATATCACACCTCAAAGAGTCCCTAGCATGGGACTGGCTTCTTGGAAAGTGGTTATACACATTAAGGCTAATGACAAAAAAGAAAGAAAAAAAAAGAGGGAAGAAGCGTCACCATCCATTTTTTTTTAAATCTTTCTATTTTGAGACAAAGAAAAAACTACTTGCTAGTTACCCAGAGCCTGAGGAGCAAGCAGGCAGTAATAAAAGCCAGTATGACCCCACCACAGAAAGTGATGATTAAACAGTGACACCTTGTGGCAAAGAGATAAACCAGCTGGTCCGATGCACTGGGCGTGCTAGAGGATTCATCAATGGCTTCCCTTTTACTGCCCATTTGCTTCAGGCTAGAGAAGCTACCACTGGGATTCAAGGTGACATCAGACCTTACAGATAACAAAGTCATCATGAGTTGGCCCTCTGGACTGCTAGCTAACCCAAAATATTCATACAGGCAAGGAAATTCTCACTTCCTCTGATGCTGTTTTTGCAGTGCTGCCTCTGACAACTGTCCCTGAAGGATGAGGCGTCTCTGTTTGTCAACATCTCCCTCCATGCGGGCAAAAGCATGGGAACCAATGAAAGACAAGTCTGCCTCCAACCCCTCTTCATCTGAAGCATCTGCAGTAGAAACAAAGGTAGCATAAAATGTCCAAGCTGTGTACGAAACAGCAGTGCTGCTGATGAACTGCTAAACATCTCTGTGAGCCAACTCATTCATCATGCTACACACACAAAAACCACAGTGTACCATGATTATAGCATGCAACTGAGAAACACAGACTCTCTTAAAGTGTTGGTTTGTCTGGAAAATAACTGGGCAAGTCCTAGTTATCACCTTGTAACACACAGAAAATGGTTAATTCTCCCAGGTGGATTCCACAATAAGGTCTGGAGAGAGTGACTTGGGGTTTCCAATTGTCCTAGTTGTTGTAAGAGGAAAAGTTAGCATGCAGAGGGACATGTGCTGCAGTTTTATTCAGCTTGAAAACTGTACTGTAGAAAGGGCTCACTTCTTCCTTTTACGTTGACTCTGCTGAAACAGATGCTGTAGAAGAGTGATAACCTGAGTTTGGGTATCTACTACACGGCTGTGCAATGAAGTATAGAGAGCACAGGCTTACTTGCTGGCAACCATAACAGAATGCTTCACTGAACTTTTTACCATCAAGGAATATTGTCAAGGCTTCTGGTACTGCATCTTTGGGCAATTTGGATGATAGGAATTGAGTTTCCCAACTTTAGTATGAAATGCTATAGCAACAATGGAACAAGAGTGTAGGATTCCACTACACACATTTGCTCCTATATATGCAAACCCCAATATTTCAGAAACTGTTAGCCAGTGGCTAAGCGCCTCACACTGATCAGCCACTCTATACTACTCTAGCCAGAGGTTTAGGCAGGGAAAAGAAAAAAAAAAGAGAGTAGTCTGAACAGCAAGAGTTGGGACATCATATATCACACCATGAACAAGAAAATTGTATGCATCTTTGTTGCATATTCAGCCTTATCGCTACCAGTCATGCAAAAGCAGAAAACCTTTGCAAACCATTCCAGATTCTCTGTTTTTGATGCTTTAAGGCCTGGCTTGAAGTGCAAACTTTTCACAGGACTGCTTAATGAAGAAGGCAGAATGTACCATCTATGCCCATTTACACGCTGTATTGTTTTGCCATCCACCTCTCACCGTTTCAACCCTGAAAACTTAGGCAACCTCTTTATAATCTGTCTTCTTTCACTGAGCTTTTGACAGCCATTTCCCAAACACTGATTTCTGGATTGATCTAGTTCCTCTACTTTTTAGGGGAGTTCCTCTACTCCCTTTAGGGGAGTGTCTGCTAATTTTCATTAAGCACCTACTAGTTTGATGAATGTACTGGATCAACAGAATCTGACCTGGCTAGAAACAACATTTTAATATGTAACCTATGACAGTCCAGTAACAATAATACCTTTTTCAGTCAAGCGCTGGTATGATTCTGAATGGGAAAAGAAGTTCCTAATCAGCTCAGGAGAAAATTTGCTAAGGGAATGAACTCCCTCACCCTCCCCCCAAAAAATAAAAAGACAGAACAACGGCTTTACCACATCCTCTAACCACTCTCCACGTCGAGACAGAAAGCAGAAGTTACTGCTGTCAAACACACAAAGCTAATGAGGCAACTTGACAATTCTTTTCATTACAGCCTGCCTTCCCACACCACCTCACCCAAGATAACTCTTTGCTCACCGTGTATTTTTTTCTGTTTTTTGCTTACTTTCACAAAGAGATCCTTATTCCAAAATTGAGTTAAGAACTCACCATCTGGAACACCTGGCTTCTCAGTAATTCTGATCTGCCGCTCTGGTACTACAGGCTCCCCTTCCGCATTACCAATATCTGCAGGGAGGTAAGGCAAGGATTGTATCTCTTCTTCCAATGATCTTGGAAAATACAGAGGCAGCAACTTCTGGTAAGTGGCCTATAAATAAGAAAAATGCGTGAAGGTCTATCACGCATCCTTGCTCTTCAGATACGTAACACCTACCCTTGTAGCAGGTATCTTCTCTGAGGTTTGGAGGCAAAGTGCTACTTTCCTTGATGGCTTACATTGGGCTGCTATTTGGCAATAAAAGCAGATAGCCTTTATCAAGGTTAACTTTTTTTTTTTTTTTTGGTGCCACACTGGCAAGTAACCCAGAGAAGATTCTGCTTTAAAATGCATGAACTCAGGTGGACTGAAGATACTTCGGCTTTATAATGAAGTTACAATACATGTAGATGACAAACTTCAGCAAAGGTTGCTTAGATTAAAACGGATCACTACACAGATCACCTTGAGTGATCTGACTGGAAAAAGAATAAACAAGAAACAACCAAGAGAAACCCTCCCCACATGTAGGAAAACCGTGAAAATCAACATTGTAATACTTCACCGCTTGTTCCCTCCAACAGATTAGCAGTTTTAGAACCCCTATTAAGTAATTTCCTTTTGTCGTCCAGATGTGAGAGAATCTGAACTGTGTGTGTATTCTGCACAGGAGCAGCTATTATTAAGTCCGATATGTAAGAGATGTTGTCCAAGTTTTGGCTAGGATAAAATAATTTTTCTTCCTAGTAGCTGGTATGGTGCCATGTTTTGGATTTAGGATGAGAACAGTGTCGATAACACACTGATGTTTTAATTGTTGCAGAGCAGCGCTTGCACTGAGTCGAGGACTTTTCAGCTTCTCCTGCTGCCCTGCCAGTGAGGAGGCTGGGGGTGCACAAGGAGCTAGGAGGGGGCAAAACCAGAGCAGCTGACCCCAGCTGACCAAAGGGATATCCCTTAGCACATAGCATTGTGCTCAACAATAAAACTGAGAGGAGTTGGCTGGGGGAGTAGGGCTGCTGCTCAGGGTCTGGCTGGGCATCCACCAGCTAGTGTTGAGCAATTGCATTGTGCATCGCTTGGCTTTGTGTATTTTTATCATCATTTTCTCTTCCTTTTCTGTCCTATTAAGCTGTCTGCATCTCAACCCACGACATTTTACCTTTCTCCCCTCCATCCCCCCCATGCCTCCATGTCACTAGGGGCAGGGGAGGAGTGAGTGAATGGCTGTCTGGTGCTTAGCTGCCTGCTGGGTTAAACCACAACAGTCCTTTACATGGCTTATGTGTACACCTTGAGCACTGTGTTCGATGCCATTGATCAGCAACTATTAAACTGGTACAGTGTTCATAACAATTGTGTTTTAACATGCTCTGGGCAGATCTGTCATTATCTCAACCCTTTGTGCCCCATATTGGGTGCCAAAAGGACTGTTGTGGTTTAACCTGACAGGCAGCTAAGCACCACACAGACGTCTGCTCACTCCCCCTCAGTGGAATGGGGGAGAGAATCAGAAAAAAAAAATAATAAAAGAAGTAAAAACTCACGGGTTGAGATAAAGACAGTGGAGTAGGAAAGAAAGGAAGGAAAAATAATAACAATGATAAAAGAACATGCAAACCAAGTGGTGCACGATGCAGTTTCTCACCATCCATCCACTGACTGATACCCAGCCATGCCTGGAGCAGCAGCGCACACCACCCACCCCCATTTTATCGGGGAGCACAACACCATATAGTATGGGACATCCCTTTGACCAGTTTGAGTCAGCTGTCCTGGCTCTGTCCCCTCCCAGCTTCTTGTGCACCCCAAGCCTCCTTGCTGGCAGGGCAGCATGAGAAGCTGAGAAGTCCTTGACTCAGTGCAAGCACTGCTCTGCAACAACTAGAATATGGGTGCATTATCAGCATTATTCCCAGCCTAAATCCAAAACACAGAACTGTAACACCTACTAGGAAGAAAATTAACTCTATTCCAGCCAAAACAGGACTGAAACTGTTAGCACTTATCTGAAAACAAATCATTAAACATCAAGCTTGTTACTTCAGCAAGCAATGTTTAAGGTCTTCATATGTGAATGGAAATCAGGGCAATCTTTTAAAAGAAGAAGACCAAACCTTGTGTAAAGAGCAAGTCTTGCATGAGAAATTCGTGTCTAGCTGGTAGAATGCATCCAGCACAACTGTGTGCTCTAACCTCTAACATTGACTCCTGTTTACGGCTCAGGAACATGGAAGCCAGAAATGGAAAGACTGTAAACAAATCTCTGGTGACTGCTCAAAGTGTACTGGGAAAAAGTACTGGAAAAGATACTGTGCTGATAAGAGACAGAAATAAGCTGTGCAACCAAAAGTCTAAGTGAGACAAGATGATTCGTTAGGGAGAATCCGAGTCCCAGTCTACAGTGCAGGGGTTAATACTGCTGCTGAGATCAAACGCGTCCATGACTTTTGATAGAAGGAACATCAAAGAGATACCTCTTCGAGCTCAGAGACTGCAAACACAACCTTCTCCAGAGTCTCCCCGTGAATCTCCAGGAACCTTCTAACTGTGCCTGCAAGGAAGAAGAGTAAATGTAGTTAGCAAAATAGGAGAAGAAATTTACACACGACTACAAGCATAGAAATCAACCGAGTGCAGAACAGAGAAAGACATCCCTCTCCCTGTACAAAATAGCTCCACAGGCAGTACACAAGCATGGATTAAGTGGTGGTTTAACATAAAATGGGTTCTCAGGCATACTGGAAATTCCATCTCCATTCTCTCCTGCTTCTCTCTTTACAGATGGATAAAAAATGAAGAAGTCTCTCTGTGATTTTAGCTTACTAGGCACACCTCAATTTATGGAATGTGATCTTAGTGCCTTGTGAAAAAACAAACCAAAGCCCTCCTTTACCAAGTCTCTGCAAGTTGTCAAAAATGGATATTCCTAGAACAAGTTGCGGTTCCCCCAATTATCAGGAAAGCAACTTGATAAGCAAGCCGTAGCAGAAGCTGGCATAAGGCAGGGTTAGCCACACAAAAACTCAACGGTCAGCTATGCAAAAGCAGCATATAGAAATCATAAATGTAAGTCATGAGAGAATTTATTCCCTCTACTAATTTTTGGACTCCACAAAACTGTAGCATAATACAAGAACACTGTCAAGTTCCTGAGCATTTGCAGTTTAGGGAGAAATGCTTTGTAACTAAACTCCCAGTCAGATATGTCCTTATATTGCAGCTCAAAGCCCTCATCTGTAATCTTGACAGGTGTCAGGGTCTTCAAGTGCTTTTCTATCAAGATTGCTAAGAGAGAAAATGTCCAAACAAATACATTGGCCTAGCAACATTTTTATCAAGTAGCATATAGCCCTACACAGACAACAACAAAGCAATAAAGGAAAGAAGTAACAACTGGTCAATAGAAAAAAAATCTCTTTTCAAAAACTTCCTGTACAGAAATTCATGTGTAACTGGGTTGACCCGCAACACTACTTTATAGGACAAACACAGATCTGCAGTTCCACAGCAAGCATTGTTCTGAACCTGTGTGAGCAGGTATTTTCAGAAGTCTTACTCAGGCAGGTGGCAGAGAAACCAGAGAAACAGACAAATTGGTTTCTTCAAGTGCCAGCACTTCTGCTAAGCAAAGGGTGAGATTTCTCCAGTCAGCTTGCACAGCAAGAGGAAAAGCCTATCGTTCCACCTGCAACAACATTCCTATTGTGTAGGAGTATCATACAGGGAGGTCCAGGGAATGGGTGGTGGTGGAAAGCAGACAGGAAGAGCAGGACAATGAGAATGAAAAGTTAAGAGGAAAAGGAAAAAAACAAGGCAAACACATAATATTCTTCTCTGTGCATGTTTCCATTCTTTATGTCTTTTCAACCCAGGAAGTTTTTTGGTTTGTTTCCAGTAACCTTCATTTTTTTCTTTGATATAGTTTCCTCTTGCACCCAAACAAACCCAAAAATTTATCATCTACAATACCATTTTTGCAGTAAGTTCCATTCAACAAGTGATGGAATTATAAGAACCATTTTTTTTTTTCTGAACCTGCATCATACTAGCATTGTTTGATAGTTCCTTTAGTTCTTAGCTTGGAAGGCAGCGAACAGCTGATTGCTATTCACCATTTCCATGCCTCTCATGATTTTACAGACATCTATCACACGCCTTTCAAGTTCAACGTATTGCAGTTTAAAGAAGACTTTAGCCTACTTAGCTGTTCCTTGCCTTTGCCTGTTCTTGTTGACTTTCTCTGAACTTCTAGTTTTTCCTTGGATGTGCAACTTGAGGGGTTGACAATCTACAGGTTTACAGCATAACATTCTTCATTTTTTTCAGTCTTATTTAGCTTGCTCCTTCGAACTCTGTTGAGCTGTTGTTTTCACGGAACCATTATAATCTCAAGGTCGTGCTTCCTAGCACTAGCCCATTATTTTGCATGTGAAGGCAGAACCATATAGGGGTGGGGCAGTGGGGCAAGAATATCACTTTACATTTGGATATGCTGACAACACTGAAATAGCAGATGAAATTCACTCTGTTGCTTGAGGTCTATCTACAGTTATTCACAATTAAGGCCTCATCCTCATTATCCTGAACAGTTTTGTATTATCAACAAACTCTCACCTCACTCTTCAGTATCTTTTCCATATCACTTAAAAATGTATCAAACACTAAGTTCCAAGACAGCATCCAACCCATGGATGCTTACTGATGACCTCTCAGAGAAAGGTCATTTGTTTTTATCCTCCATTTCCTATTCACCCATTCAAAGCCTGCCTCTTTATGGCCTCCTGTAACACATTACAGCCCCCTAAAAAAAAGTTTCCCCATATCAATAGCAGTCTGTCAGAGGTAAGCAATCTGTTGAATATTGCCATCCAGTTTACTCCACTTTCCAACATAAACTTACGCAGTGCTATGTGGGTTGCATCCTCCAAGGGGTAGCATCTTTTCAGAGAGTTAATGACACAAAATCCTACAGAGCACATTGCCTGTTCCCTGAAATCCAGAAATAGAGAAGTAAATGAACAGAAACATAACTTGAGGTCAGGTGGGAACAAACTTTTGCCAGTACAGCAGGTAACACCAGTACTTTTCTCCTGCTTCTGTGTAAGCAGTAACCCTCTTTCAGGTTTGTGCAGAATGATGCTTTCCTGGCAAGATGCATGCGTACTATTACTAAGCAGGGAAGGAAAGAACCATTAATGATTCCATGTTGTTTTTTTCTTGTGTTTGTTCTCAGTTTTCTCCTTCTACCTCAGCTACCTTCTTTCTGCAATTTCTCATATCCTGAATGAAGTTCTTACCTCGAGCTCCCTATAATCCTTCCAAAATACTTTCCTTCCTGTATAGGATTGCCAACATGGGAAAGGAGGGGAAGAAAAGGTGCTCTTTATTGTAAGTATTTTGTTCCTTCACTTGTCCTGCCATTTGTTTTGTCATTGGTCCAGACACTGACTGAAGTGGCTTACTTGATCCTACGTACGATTAGACAGCCACTGGCAAGGAGTGATATATACAGTATATATACAGATATATACAGTAAGAACAGGAGCATGCCACATTATTAGAAAAGTAAAGTAAAGGTGGTGCCAACAGTCAAAGGAGTTTGAACAAGCTCAGAGCTGGTAGACAGTAATTTCACAGGTGTCAAAAATCACTCTAGAGAATAGGAGGACTAAAAACCACTCATAAATCAGCAAGCAGAATTACCAACTTTTCTTTCATTATTAGAGGTTCCAATCCAGACCTGACTTTGCCACTTCTGAGGCAGAAAACAAAAACAGAAACCAAGAACTGGTATATACTAGAAGACTTCGCTATAATCTGGATTGTGAAACAGTTACTACTGCACTACAACACAGAGATCAGACTTGAAAGAATTATCTTCCCTACCCTGTGTAATTGTGAAGTAAGTTTTCTGACACTGTTCTTGTTCAACTATTTTTTGCTGACTACTATTACAACAGCCCTCATGGGAGAACAGAATTCAGGAAAGAACACAGAAAAACAGAAACCATAAAGATGTAAAAAATGTTAGCTAAGAGGAAGTAGAAGACACTACGGATGAAAGAGGAAAAACTACAGACCCATCTGCAGTAACTGTTGATTTAGAAATAACTTTGCACCCTGACTCAGAATTGTGGCTACTGTATGAGAGCTGAGAAGCCAAATATATGAACTGATACAGCAGTCTGATCTGGCTGGGTAGGTCCGTGTGGCTGTATAGAGACACATGAAACTGCTGCTTGACCAAGCTCTTTTAAAGATTTTTGCAGCATGGAGTCTGGCAGAATTATTAACGATGCTTCTCAGAATGTCTGAATGCTGCACAGCTCTAGCTACGCTGTTTCAAGACTTGCTCAGATCTCCCACCACATTTTATTTAAACCTCAACACAGATCGGAAAACATGAGGTATACTGTAAATACAGCAACATTCTTATGTTCTGATCCAAATCCAACTGATGCGAGAAGATATTCACAGCCATTCGGCCTCCTGTAGGAGAACGGATGTGCCATGCAAGCCTTACGTAAGTCGCTGGATGCTTACTTTGCGAGCTGCAGGACATTGCGGTAACAGCTGTACAGAGAACTCTCAGCTGCTGTGCGATACCGGCTCTTGTATTTGGGTCCAACTGTGTGAATGATGAAGCGTGCAGCCAAATTAAATCCTTTGGTGAGTTTAGCCTCCCCTGTCCTGCACCCTGAAAAAAAAATAAACACCAGGATTTGCACAAATGCCATAGGGTCAAAAGTATTCAAGACCTCGACTTCCTATTGAGTCAGTTAATTTCACTTCATCCATAAAGGTCAGTATTTTAGGTATCAAATATTAAGGATAGCACTTTCTCTCTCATAGCAACTGCTTAATACCACCTAGTCATGTTGAAGAGGTGAAGGCTGTGCTAATTCCTCTCAATTTTAAAAACTACACATACGAAGACAAACCATAAATTGTTAGAAATGCTGTCTTAATTGCAGTGCTTACTATGTTACAGGCAGAGCCAAAGGGAGAAATGTATTAACAACATGCAGAACACTGATATACCAATATGATATACAACCACCAATAAAAAGTCCTTCTGAATTTAACAGCTTGGTTTTGGGAAACTGCTTTCTGGATAAAAAGACTGCAAAGCTCCTTAATCAAACTCACAATTGCTGGCAAACTTATATGAAATAAAAAGACTGAGCACATGTTTCACCTACACTCCCAGAGCAAAGTAACATTAATTGTTTTGCATATTTCTTAGTGTCCGTAAGGCATAAGTATAATTTTCAAGGAGATTATACCTTTCTTGACAGACCAGATGTCTAGTCCGAAGGCAATGAAGTTTGAATACCACATTGAATTGTTCCATTCCCAGCACCCTCCAGTTACATACTCTAGGATCATTTACTGCATGCTAGCATAGTCTTTAACTCACTTTGATTAGCACTGTTCTTTGGCTCTCCCCTGCAAGTTACTCCTATTTAATTTCTGCATTTCTTTGCAAGTTTTTTGCATTTTGTCAGAACCCTCTGCGACATCTGTAAGCCTCTCTACTGCCTTCCATTTGTCAATATATTTTGGATTAAAAAAAAAATAGTCCAACAACAGCTATTGTGTTTGAAGTCTGTTTTTTCTTCAGGAAAGGTACCTGGAAAAAAAAGTCTGCTAACACTCCCCTTCTTCACCTAAATCATTTCACAAGAAATCAAGTCCACTGCAGTTCTGAACAACTGAAGAAGTACTTTTAGTCTCTCTCTTTCCCAGCCCTCAAGGAGTAATATTTCTCATCTTCTTCCTTCTGCTTGTACAGCTGCAGAGAGCCACTTAAGCTTTCTAATCTAGCTGAAAACTAATCTTTTCACCAGATCAGCTTTCAACCTGATCTTACAGGTTGCTATTGCCCATGAAAAGAAATGCTATGTGAACAAGTGGCTAGGACCACCCTTCTGGCAGCAGCACTGCTGCAGCTTGGTTCAAGTTGATTATGAACCTTCACACTGAATAGAAATGTTCACTTTCTCTCCTACTCCACTGAATTTGTTGTGGTGCTCAGACAGGCTGTTACACAGCATGCATGAAAGCATATTTTATGGCAGGAAATATTCCAGGTTGAGAATCTTACTCAAGACTTAAGGCATGCCATTTTAACGGCATCAACATATTGCCTTTAAGCCAACACCTTGTAAACTTTTTGATCCCACAAATCACGTTATTTTCTATAGAAGTCGACCTTGTTTATTCTGAATTAAGCAGAAAGAACACAACGGCATACTAAAACTAAGCATACAGATTGAACTACTGTACATGCTCTAAAATGCCTCAACTCCAAAGAACATATCTAGGTAAGCTAAAGATAGGAAAATGAGAAGTGAATGCCAAAACATTTAATATATCAGATATCCAGCTATTATTTTCTCCTATGAAGACAGGCTGAGAGAGCTGGGCTTGTTCACCCTGGAGAAGAGAAGGCTCCCTGGAGACTTTATGGCAGCCTTCCAGTACCTAAAGCGGGCCTACAGGAATGCTGGAGAGGGACTCTTTGTCAGGGGGTGTAGTGATAGGACAACGGGGAATGGCTTTAAACTAGAAGAGGGTAGATTTAGATTAGATATAAGGAAGAAATTCTTTACTGTGCGTGTGGTGAGGCCCCAGAACCAGTTGCCCAGAGAAGCTGTGGATGCCCCATCCCTGGAGGTGTTCAAGGCTAGGTTGGATGGGGCTTGGAGCAACTTGGATTAGAGGAAGGTTTCCCTGCTCATGGCAGGGGGGGTGGAACTGGATGAGCTTTAAGGTTTCTTCCAAGTCAAACCATCTATGATTCTGTGATCTGAATGGATCAAGGAGGAACAATAAAGTCACACAAACTCAAAAGAGCAAGCAAAGACTTGTAATAAAAAGTATCCGAAGTATTTTCTCTTGTGGAAAACAATTAAGAGAGTTAGAGGTATAAGAGACTGAGGTATAACTGTGAACTCAGTAGGGAACCTAATAAATTCAGACAATCACATGCATAATCAGTAATTTCTAACTACACGTGCATCACACTTTGTACTTCCCAATGCCTTCTGTGTAAAGATCTCTACAAAATTTGCAAAACTAAATTAAGCAGCAAGTATTATTCCCATTTTAAGACACAGAGTCAGATGGTCTAGTACAGCGACTTGTACAAGGTGAAAGTCTGTGGCAAAACTGGAACTGAAGTTGAGATCTTATTATTTTAATCTGGTGATAAAAAAATCCCTCCCTTTACTCCCTGTGGTATTTCTGTGTTAATCAAAACGACACTGTTCCCAGGAACACAGATGTTAGCTGAGCCTTAAAGAAAGCACAATTCTTCTAAAGATCAGCATGTCACATGCTTTAAGATCATGTTTTTTCTTTGAGTCTATGAAACATGGAAATATATGGAGCTGTAGAAGTAACTTGACCGAAAATCACCACTGCACCCAATCTACAGGTTTAGACCCAAGATCATACATTTTTAATTCTCACCAAGAACTTTCTCCCGCATAAAGAAAAACTAAAAATTAAGTAGGAAAGAGCACAAAAAGGAGGCTGAGGTGACAAAAGTGTGATAAACTAGTTTCTTAACAAAGCTTTGTTTCTGCTATTGTGAAACTCATTAATAGTGCACAAAAGCCGAAGCTGTAATCCAGTTTCTTCCCCCACATAACACGCCAGTAGAGCATCAGAGAAGTATTGATTTCTGAAAAGATCCTGTCACAAGACTGAAGGGAAACTATCACAAGGAGTCATGCATCTGCAGAATACATTAAAGACATCAGTGTCACCACAGGGGTGGAGGATGTAAACTGCATATAGCTCAGGATGGTAAAAGAGAATTTAAGAAGCTCAGCCCAACTTTTATAGAGAACTTCCTACAGAGCTGACAGATCTTGAATGTTAAGGACTCCTTGAAATGTCCCTTTTCCCACCCCACAATGCACTGAAAGAACCCCTCAGTTTATTTTTAGAAAAGTGAGTATACATACCAGGGTCCTAGTTATTCTATAACATTTGCTGTATTTTAACAGTTGTTTCCATTCTAAGGATGCACATGGACTTTTCCCTCTACTATGCAATGGTTACTCTTCCTCCTCTCTTACTTCCAGCTTACTCACAAAAGGCAAGCTGAATGAGTTGAATGGGATTTTATAAAACTAAACATGCCTGTTCTATTGCAGTTTAAGCCACTGAGAACCTGCATTGGAAATATAATGCTTCTTCTATCCATTTTGTTACTGAATGATAAAGGAGATAGAGCTGTTACCAAAGAGAGTGACCAGTACTACTCAGGAATCAGTTTGGTCTCAAAATTCAGCTCAGTGCCATGTGGGAAATCTTAATTTTAACTGCAAGCTGTATCAGACGTTTGTATGACCTTGGTAACTATAAACTCATGGTTCCTGACGCAAAATAAAAAAGACACTTATTTTCATCTAACAGGCATTGAGAATAAAGCTGAATGTTTAGAAGTCTCATTATCAGCAATATGACACGTTAACAAAGAATCTAGCAAACCTCACCAAAAGTGGAGGAAATGTATGTCAATCTAGCCTCCCCTCTTTATTTCACCTTAACGCCAGACATGGGAGGGGAAAAAAAGAAAAAGCTACATCCTGATTTTAGCTCACGCTGTGTACTGTGCAAGGACAGCAGATTTCAGTATGAAAAATGTCTCCAGCTACATACCCTTGAGCTTCTGGAGTTCATCCCTCAGGTCAGGCCCAGCATGCATGAAGACACTTTCAGATACTGGATTCTTATCGGTGAGAGACTCATTACTGGTATTTACTATGGCTGTGCAGTTCAGTAATGCTACATCTCCTTTCCTGAGGAAACAAGCAAAGTTTATTGCAGGTTAAACGTCAGATTAAGCAGGATATTCTCAAATAAACGCTGACAAGCAAGGAAATGATAAATTAAAGCATTAACAATATCCCAGTTCCCACATAGTGTGGTGTACCCTGACATGCTCACCATGCAGAATCATCCTCTGCCTCCAACTGATTAAGAGAGATTGCATGCAACCCCTCATTTCCTTGAAAACTCTCATCCTCAACAGTAACTTAGGGGTGTATGTAGATAACGCAGTGTTTTTGTTTTATGTAGGGTGGTTCAGTTAGCAGAACATGAAGCAGCACGGTATAACGCATTAAAAAAAATATGTATTCTCTCATATCTTAGAGATAAGACGACACTCCTTATGACATGCTATTTCCAAAACTTCAAACATGTCAATTTCCCCGCCCTTATCTGCAGGAATACCATCTAGGGCACCTTAAGGCTGCTGTTCCTCAGACCACCAAAGATCTCAAGTGACATTGTGGCCAGTCAAGTTTTCATTACTTTTGTTCTGGAACTGTGAACCCACAATTTGATCATGTTCAGTCTGCTGCTCAAGGATCAGACATGCAGAAGATAAACACAGCAGAGATACATCAAAGAAGATGGAACAGCAGAACTCTGACCTGCTTTTTGTCACAGCAGCTGTCATTAGGGATTTTGGAATCAAACAGCATAGGAAGGGAAATAACAATCCCCAAGCACAGGGAGAGATTCAAGTGACAGTTCAAATCGCTCACATTTATTTTACCCAAACAGCTCACAGAAGATGTTTAACCTTTTACTTCTCTTTTTTTCTTTCATCAGGTTCAGAAAATCCATGAACAGTCCTATTTCCCACACGTATGAATCAGCAAAGATGTTCAGGCTGATCCCTTAATTTGCCCCCCAAATAAATCTGTTGATTCTAGGACTCTGTAACAGCATTTCATCATTCTAAATCCTCCTCTCTTCATACTGATTAACAGAGTTACTCACCTAGAGAGCAGGTTTGAATATCTGAGATACAGGAAAGAAAAACTGATGGAGTAAGTTCACCTCAGCACACTGTACTTATCAATAGATTTTGGTAGAAAAATATGGAGACAGGAAGACAGAATGGAAAGAGGAGGAAAGGGAAAAAAAAAGAGAACAAATCAAGCCACAAGAAACACATAAAAGAAATAGATACTGATAAAGACAGCAAAGAAAGGAAAAAAAAATAAACAAGTAGACAGCAAGTATATATTTGTTCTAAATTAAAAAAGTATCAAAGTGCCTGACTAGGTTTTAACATTAAATACGCAGTATGACAGCAGGAGTTACTGCTCTAGTCTGCTGCATCAAGGAATGTCTATGAACTTGTAGTTTATAACCTACAATGGAGCAAACCTCAGACTTGCAGATTTCCCATGAACAAAAATATTATTTTTTTCCCAGATCTGTAGTGCTCAATTCAAGAAAAGAGGGTTTGAAGACTTTACCCTGTAACAGTGGTTGTTGTTTGAGGCAGTCAGATCCTGCTGGAAATGGAGAGGTGATGACAAATGCATTGGAACCATGTTGAACTTACCATAATATTATTTTTGCATTGATGTCCTTCCTGTATGGAAAAGGTGATCTAACATCAACTTGAGCTTTTTCAACAGGGTTTGTGTGAGAATCCAGCTGCTTAGCCTCATAGACATCAGTCCAGCCTGGCAGACTGTCGATATCCACAAATTTGGAAGGTGCACCCAAGGGATCCATGGAATGGAAAGAACGGCTTCTTTTTTCCTCGTTAACTTGTCACACTCCAGTTCTCAATGGAGTCTTCTAGGTGCTTTAAAGGAAGAAAATCAAACCAGGTCACAGCTGTTTACAGAACATAATTCCCATGGAGCCATAGACCTTTCACAAGGCTACAATGCAATCACAGGTAACAGAAAAACAGATTTATTTCCAACTCAACCTCTTTCTGTTTCTCTAGTTTTGTCGTCTGTACAACAAAGGATGATGAAAATACTAATAGAATACTGGTAGTAAGACAAGATTTCTCTGATAGTGCAAGAAAAAAACACCTTCTCTATTAACTTGGTCCAACTGACTTGTAGACTTTTATTCTGAAAGTGCTGAAAGCAAACTCTCAAGTGCAGAAGGGACCTTAGCCTTTCTGAAAAGCACTATTTCTTTCTATAAAGGAAAAGTAAGTTTGCAGTAGGCTGCGTCCAATCTATTCCTTCAGATATTTTGGTCTAGCCCTGGGTCATGCTTAAAAACAAACAACACAAAAGAAAACAAGCGTCTGTTCTCCCCCACCCAACCATCACCACCAGAAAAACACAAACCGAAATCCTCTAACAAGCAAAAGAAAATCCAGCATCACACCTTTAAAAAAAAAAGCCCCCATCCCAGCGGTGCAACTCAGTTGTACAACTGTATTGCAGCCCAATACACTGAACCGCAAGTCCAATGAGTTCTCAGGCACTGCAAATAAGGCTCAGTTTTTACAGTCATGTGCTTACAAAACCTTTTCTCCCAAATAGATTTAGGGGAAAAAACAAGCAGAGGTAAATTTGAATGCTTGCCAATGAACTTCAAACACTGAAGCAGACTGAACTCTGCCATCTGACCCTTTTTTCAAAAGGCCAAAATAACACTGGTGTTAGATCGAGACTCGAGCTTCCCAAAACGTGCATTTCACTTGCCAGTACAGACCACCACACAGGCAACTACATCTCCCTTCCTACTGCTGAACCATACTAGGGAATTAAACTAGCACCAATAGGCTCGCATATGTAACTTTGGTTTGCCACATGCACCCTTATTATTTTAACCTTTTTCACAGGATCATCATCGGTAACGGTTTTGACAAAACAGCATCTACAAATGGTAATTCCAAAACATGAGATATATTTACTAGCTAGGAAACAAACCAACCCTGCCAAAAACCCCAACTGATGGTTAACGAAGGCAGATACTACAACAACAGTCGCCACAAGAGCATATAGATAAGATTTTTGGCCTGATGACTGGGGGAAAGGAGATGGACAAGAACAGTACGATTCATTAGCTAATGATTCTGCGATACATCAGAGCCCACTCTGTGAGGTGCAGACAAAGGTAGGGGCCTAGGCAGGGCGGCAAGAAGAGGCAGCAGGAAAGGAGGTGCGTTATAGCTCCTCCTGGATATTTCCACCCAAATTTTGTAGCCTGGGGACCTCCTGCGACAGAGGCGGTGCTCCCGCACGGGTTACAGGGCTGACATGCAGAACGACGAGCCGCAAACCCAGCCAAGACGCCCTCACGGGCGGACATCTTACAGAGCGCCGTCCCCCCCACCGGGTCTGCAGCCCCGCACCCCGAGGACGCGGGCACAGCCCCCACTGCGGATCGACCGCCCCGACCGCACACGGGCGGCTCTCCCTCCCTCCCTCCCGTGACACGTTTCAGCACACTTCTAGCCGCAAAATAACAGCCACGACCCCCCACGCCCGAAACCCCTCTCCCCACGCCTCCTCCGGGCGAGCACCGTCGGCGGCGCCCCCACTCACAGGCCCGAGGGTCCCGCTGGGCGCCGCTGCGGCGGCATCACCCCGGAACGGGGCGGGCATTACCACCCCTGCACACTCTTCCGTTTCCTCCAGCTCCACCCCGGCGGCTTCCCGGCCCTCTGTGACGCGCCTCCGGTTCCACCGGCAACGTGCCGGTGCGGGCCGCCATGGGGCTGAGCCGGCAGTACCTGCGCTACGTGCCCGCCGCCCTCTTCGGGCTGGTGGGCAGCGCCGGGGGCAACGCCGCCATGGTGGCGGTGGGCGGCGAGCGGGGCCGCGGCGTGGCGGTGGCGGCCTGCGAGCACGTCTTCGTGTGGGACGCGAGGAAGGGGGAGAAGGTGAGGTGGGAAAGCTGCTCTGTCCTCCCTCCATCCGAGGAAGGCCGAGCACGGGAGGATGGGTCAGTGCGCCTACAGGCAGCCCCTCAGCCCTCGGGCAAAGCCCCTTGCTCTCTGGTGGTTAAAATGCAGGGGCAGGAATTTGGGTTTCTGTGTCCCGGTTCTTGTTTGATTGGGAGGAATTGCTTCTAGTTGCCGTGTGCCTTGTAAAATGGGGTTAATTACGCTCTATTCAGCATAGAAAGCTGAAAACCGAACTTCTAAAGATGCAGAAGCGCTTAGTTGGAAGTGCAGTAGAAGTGCAAAATATATTCTGGGTTCCAGGCCTCGTTCCTGTTTGATTGTGAGGAATTACTTCTAGTTCCTGTGTGCTATGTAAAATGGGGTTAATTACACTCTATTTAGCACAGGAACCTGAAAAATTAACTTCTAAGGATGCAGAAATGCTTTGTTGGAAGTTCAGTAGAAGTGCAAAATATATTCTGCTAAGTGTCTGGGTCTGACATAACATCATCACTTTTTGTTTTGGCTCTGACGTATCATTTATCATCACTTTACATGTTTTGTCTCCTAAAAATTGCAGGTTCTTATCCTTAAGGGTCTCAAGCAGGAGGTCAGGTTCCTCTGCCCCTCTCCAGACGGGCTGCACTTGGCTGTTGGCTATGAAGATGGATCGATCCGTATCTTCAACCTCCTGAGCGGGGAAGCGAATGTCACCTTCAATGGACACAAGGCTGCAGTTACAGCCATGCAGTACGACCAGCTCGGCGGCCGGCTGGTATCTGGCTCAAAGGTGAGGCTTGCACATCTTGGGGGCATTCCTTTCACAGTAGGGAAAAAGAGAGACTCTGTGGAGAAGGTTGACCTGAGCTAAAATGTTTGGTATTTTAGGTGGGTTATGTGCCTTGAGGAGTTAGATGAGTCAGGGCTGCAAGACAGTAGCAGGGTTGGGGAGCCCAGGGCTGGAAGAATGCTGAGGGGCAGCAGAGAGGTATTAGCAGATCTGTTGAAGGTGAAGAATTTTGTGAGGTCAAAAATAACAAAAGTGACTCAAGCCAGAAGAGAGGTGTGTTTATTGGTCTGAATGCACATCAAGGGAAGGATCATCATCTGCATCAATCATCCTTAACATTCAAATTCTGGGTGAGAAAGCATGCTCTTGGGTAGTCTTTTCAGTCATAGAATGGTTTGGGTTGGAAGAAACCTTAAGCTCATTCAGTTCCAACCCCCCTGCAATGGGCAGGGATACCTCTGTATAGACCAGGTTACCCAAAGCCTCATCCACCCTGGCCTTGAACACTTCCAGGGATGAGGCATCCACAGCTTCTCTGGGCAACCTGTTCCAGTGCCTCACCACCCTCACACTAAAGAATTTCTTCCAAATACCTAATCTAAATCTGCCCCTTTTTAAGTTTAAAGCCATTACTTCTTGTCCTAACACTACACTCCCTGATAATAGAGTATCATAGAAGAGGTAGACATTTTGCAGAAACAAATGCTTGTCCCTTGGAGACACACTCTCTGTTCCAGGATACAGATGTCATTGTGTGGGATGTCATCAACGAGAGCGGTCTGTACCGGCTGAAAGGACACAAGGATGCTGTCACTCAAGTCCTTTTCTTGAAGGAGAAGAACTTGCTGGTCACCAGGTGAGCCAAGCTTAGTGTAGTGGTAAATCAGGAGAGAAGTAGCCATGGTTTTACTTGCTATTTATATACCCTACGTGCTATAGCCATTTGTGTTTTTATTCTGTGCTCTCAGGCCTCACTGTACTTTTACTGCCTAAAGGATTGATCTTTTTCTATATCATAGAATCACAGAATGGATTGGCTTGGAAGGGATCTTAAAGATAATCTAGTTTCAACCCCCCTGTCATGGGCCGGGACACCTTCCAGTAGATCAGGTTGCCCAAAGCCCTATCCATACATATGAGACCTATAGGATGTTGTGATGGAGTAATGAGGTCTCAAACCTGCTAGCGTCTTAAAATATGTGTTTGTCATGTCCACACATTTTATAAATCTGTTGCCTTAATTCCAGATGTGGTAAGCAGAAGGGAAATAGCTCTTCTGAATAGTAGCGTTTGTGAAAGGCTTTAACTTATAGGTGAATACAGCAACTTAAAATTACTGTAACAATGAATAGTAATATGTTTATTATGTATGTAACTAGTTTTGCTATTTATCTTGAAGAATTAAGTTGACATGCCTTCTATATGTGTAATTCACGCAGCAGTGTGACAGAAAGATTGCTTCCTAGTAGGTAGTAATTAAATCAATTAATTAGATGATAGATGTTTTGTTGTTTTTTTACTTATTAACCCCAGCACGTTGACTGTATCCCTTCAATAATAATCAATTAACAGAAGATACTCAAATATCTATCGTGTTTTTATTTACTAATGTCATCTAATAGGTTAATAGAAAAGTGTACTCAATCAGTTCAGTATGAAATTAGTACAAGTTTCTCATGCTTTTTTTTCTGTTTTAAATAGAAAAGAATATATTTTGTTAGTTTGGTAGATGATGCCTCTTTCCTAATGGAATTTCACATCTTTGCACATCAGTTTTAGAAATGCTTCTTAATTCTCTCAGTAGCTAAATTGAAATAAAGAATCTCAGTTCATTTATTAACAGAGTAGAGATGTTACCATATTATTCTGGAGATTCAAAGTTTTTCTTCCCTACTTTAGCTCATTTTTTTCAGCAGATAGACCTCTCTCTGCTGTGAAGAAGACTTTTTTTTCCCCCAAGAAGCTTATTGCAGTCCTTTGTGTGCAGAATTTTTTGTCAGATTTTCATCTGTATAATTTACAAGTACCGTTGGCTCCTGCGTAACAAAAGAGATAGATTAACAATAAATATGACTTGTAATCACTTTTTTTTGAGTAAGCTTAGTAATGGAACAACAAATTTTATATTTGTTTGCATTTTGTTGAGGAAAATAGTCTCTAACAAAGTTACCAAAAATAAAAAATGTATTAATTGTTGTAGGGTGAACAGAAGGAATCTTAATGAATGTTCAAATTACTAATGCTCTTGGAGCATTAGGTTAGCATAATATAGCCAGAAACGTGTTTTCAAGAAAGTCTAACCCTACAGGGACTTTGAGGGACTGTGTTCAGCTGTAATTCTCCACTGGGAGGAGCAGCTCCAAATCACTGTTCAAAGTGAAGGTGATTGCTTTTGTTCTAGCCTGGTTAATGCACAGGTTGAGAACGTGGAGGCAAGTTTGAAAGGCACCTTTAGAATTTGATCAGCACTTTGCACTTATTGGTCTCACCCTAAACAATATTGTTCTTGCCCTAAATAAGCTAAAAAGGGGGCTGTGTGACACTGGGGTTTGCAGCTGAATCTGGAGAAGGAAGTACTTTCATGAATTCCTAGATACCTTTTTGCAGCATCTTTGTGTTGCTGTACTCTTGTCCTTGCATAGCTTGTGAAATTCAGTGTGTTCCTACTCTGAACAGCTGATCTGTGATATGTTGCAGCACGTTTTAGATTTTATGACATTATATTAGATTTAGATTGTATTTCTTCAGCTTTCTAAGCTCATGGTATTACATGAGCTCTAGGAATCTTTCCTCACGTATTGAGGTTTTCTTTTTTGTTATAGTGGCAAAGACACATTGGTGAAATGGTGGGACCTGGACACCCAGCACTGCTTCAAAACTCTGGTTGGACACCGCACTGAGGTAAAGAAAATGAACGTGCAGAGAGCTGTAGAGATGGAGGGACTTTGGATTTTATGTCACGTCTCACCTTGTGCTTTTTCTGTTTTCAGGGGTTGTAAACTAGAACTCTGATGTATTCTTGGTTGTTATTAAGCTTTAGGGATGAGCAAATGAGAGGCTTTCAAACTTTCTAGGAACTCTCATCAATATACAGTGGGTGACAATTCCAATACAGATGTCCCTGGAGGAAATTCCAGTTAGATCCAATTTCTTCTTGGTTCCCATTTAAATAAATCAATTAAAGATGCTCTCCTATTGCTACGATAGTCAAAGGAGCCGTAAACCAATTCCTCACGTTGTGCCTTTGGACAGGTTTGGGGGATGGCTTTGATATCAGAAGAGAAACGTCTGATCACTGGGACCGCTGACAGTGAGCTGAGAGTGTGGGATATCAGTTACATCCAAGAAGAGGTAGGATATTCTCTCTGTAACCCCCCCAGTCTTGCCCATCCATCTGCTTGTCTTTGGACTAAAATGGGACTAGAACATATTAAATCCAACTGCTGTTCTGGGAAACAGAGCCAAAGCAGCATCTTTGCTGTCTGAGGGGTCCAGAAGCTGCTCTTGGGATAGACTTTTTGATGTTTTCTGTATTTTGAGCTTGCATGTGAAGCTGCAAGAACATCCAGAACAAACTTTCCGGAATATGCCAGATCTTCCAGCTGACTGGCTTACAGCTGGAGAAGACAATTTTGTGGGATAAGCAGGGGAGGACATGGAGCATTTGGTGCCTACAGGCATGCTGTAGTCCACTGTTTTTGCTGTGTACACTAACTGTTCCTTCAGGGACACGAAGTGCAAGTGAAACAGGAACCAGAACACCTTAGGTTTTGTGGTTTAAGTTACTCCTTATGGATTTTTGTCCATGAACAGGTAAAAGACCCTGATGAGCCAGAATCCAAGAAAAGCAAAGGGTCTTCACCTGTAGCAGAAAAAAACACTGAAGAGGATGAGACCCTAGAGTTAGATGAGGGCCCTGAAGAGGTAAGCTCACTTTTCCATGCTGTATGTGGGATGGTGTGTATGTAATTCATTTGCATGGTGCCGCTTGCAGAGTCAATGGGAGTTTGAGGGCTGTTCACACATTGCTTTTCTGTATTGAGTTTATACAGCAAGTGTGATATTTAGCCTGCTAGGGAAAATGTGGTAATTCTTGTCTTGCTTCGTAACATCATCCTCAGCAACAGTTGCTGCCCCATTTATCTGCAGAACATCAGCAGAAGCGTTTGTGCCAAAGCATGTACACGTGTTGCTTTGCCCTCTGTTTGGGAGAGGGGCGGTTCAGGGAGTGTTTAATGCTTGGCAGAGCTCTTTCATTAAACAACGTTGGAATGATGTAGTTACTAGCTGTTTGGCAGCTGGTGAGTTCAGTGCTGATGCTCACTTTTGCAGGTCGGTAGTAGAAGCATAGATCCATGGGGTCAGGGTGGCACCATGTGGTATGAGATTGGATTGTGTAAAGCCATTCCCACTTGTGCTGCTGGTGGAGGCTTCACCCAGTCTGTTTTTCTGGGGAAAGTTTCTGAGGTCTTTCTCTGACTCCAAACTGCTTGTAGCTGTGGTAGGTAACTGACCTTGTTCAAGATTTTTCCCATCTTCCTTTCAGAAGATTTCTCTCCCTTTAATCATTGGTTTTAGAGTCTCCATTCTCTACCTACTCTGCCTCTTGTGACAGAGGAGCTGAACTCTCCTGCCTTTACAGCATAGAAATTAGCTTTTTTTCTTAAATGGCTATGATTTGCCAAGGGAATTAAGTTATTTTTCCACTGAGGCTTTCAATGGTATGTTTCTTGCATTTTAGATATAAAGAAAGGAGATAGCATCTGTGTAAGCTATATATTGTTTTGTCCCTAGATTATCCTTGCTATTTGTTCTACCAGGACCCTGTAGGTTCATTTTCCCCCTCTTCTCCTCCTGAATTCCCTTTGAAGAAGGTTTCTCAGTTTGCTTGAGAATATCACTTGACCTTCCAGACAAAGGTTCTTCTTTTTTTCCTGTAGCGCCTCCTAAAGTGCAGTAAAGTTGGATCCATCATGCGGGAAGGGAGAGACCGAGTAGTTACTCTTGCCACAGACCGAACAGGCAAGATTTTGGCCTGCCATGTAAGTAATGGGGGGCTCTGCTATTGAGTTGCGGAAGAGGCTCTCAGAGACCTTGGATAATATTTGTAAGTGCCAGCCAAGGCTTTGCATGCCTATGACGGTTTGCTCTGTCTCTAGGGAACTGATGCTGTTCTGGAAGTGTTCTCCATCCTTTCTCAAGAGGAAGTCCAAAAGAAGTTGGAAAAGAAAATGAAGAAGGCAAAGAAAAAAGCCAAGTAAGAATTTATGAGGATGCTATCTGTGTCCAGAAAACTGTTAGCCCCTCAAGCAGCATGACACAGTGGTTGAACTCAAAGCTGCTGGTCATTCTGACTCTGCTAGCTGTGATGTTTTGCGGGCACTGTTCTTGTGAATCCTTGGCATATGTCTAAGCAACGCTTACTTTCTCCCAGAGACTAAGGAATTTCCTTAGAACACAAGAAACATTCCTTCTGAGTACTTTGCCTGCAGAAAGAGCTAATGTGTGGAAGGGACTGGGCAGAAAATGTCCCCCCCCCCCCCCCCCGAGCTTTCAGTTCTACCTGACATTCATATTTACACTGCTTGCTGTATCAAATAAAGTCTCTGGTAGGACATACTGGAATGAGTTTCATCTGAGAAGTCAGAGTGACTGATACCTCATCTCTTGTTTTACAGCAGGCAGAGATACAGGTCAGAGCTTTATTAATGGGTACTTGGTGTTAAATGGCTCTCTGGGTAGCCTGGTACTTAATGGATGCCTCACAATAGCCCACAGAGAGAGGTCTGGCTCCAGGGTAGAAACTGAAGCATAGGGCAGATAAAACTGGATTCACTTTGGCAATGAATGAGGACTTTTGGTGAGTGGTAGGAGATGAGCAGAAGCTGATCTTCCCGTCAAACACAATGCTGTTGTCTGTTTCGTATCCACCGTTCTAATGTGCCTTGTTCAAGTGCTTTGGCTCCCTTCCAGAGGAGGTTGCCTTCCTTGAGACAGTTTGTCTCTGTAGTAGCTCGCATACCGGCATGAATTTAACTGTCTAACCCTGTTCTTAAAAAGTGTTAGCACTGCTGGATAACAAGGCAAATGTTTTCGGCAGGCTATGTGGTTTCCTTATTCTCTGACCCTGTCTTAGTCTGTGTTGGCTGTGCTGAGTTATTTGACTCCCCTCCATTATCTGACATTTGTAGACAAAAGTCTGAGGAAGAGGAGCCTGAAGGGAATGTGGAGCTGAGCCTGCAGGAGGAGATTCAGCGGGTCACTAACATCAAAGCTTCCGCTAAAATCAAGTAAGTGGAAATCCTGTTATACAGGCTGAGCTGTGGTTATGCAGCTGCTTGGGAAGAGCTCTGCACAGCTCATTATGGGGGAGGTGGAAGACATTTCCCCCTCAATGTCTGTTCAACTTGGAGCTGAGCAGAAGCCTACCATAATCTGCCAGTCCATTCACACTGTCCCAAGTGGTGCTCTTCTCGCAGTCCTCTGTGGCTTAGCATGCACTTGCTTGTAGCATGCGCTCTATTTTCCCCTTTTCCAGTTGTTCTTGATACTTGATCCCTCCTGCGTTTTGTCTTATGGCCCATGTGTACAGTTCTAATTTTTTGTCTAATCAAACAGGTCGTTTGACATGATTCTCTCTCCAAAAGGAGAGCTGAAGGTTGTGTTGCTGCTCCAGAACAACATCATTGAGTCATACGTGCTGAACCTGTCAGCGCAAGTCCCACAGGCTGTCCGTGCATCCAAGATAAGCATTGGAGGCCACCGCAGTGATGTTAGGACGTTGGCTTTTAGCTCTGACAACATTGCCATTCTCTCAGCATCTGCAGAGTCCGTAAAGATTTGGAACAGGTATGCCGTGTAGTTGTGTCAGTCCCCTCTGCCCTGTGCATGTCAGTCTCTCAGAACTCAGAGATGCTGTGTTTGGGGAGACGGTGATAAGGAAGAGGGTATGATGGAGAAATATAAAATAGTGTGTTCCTGAAGTAAAGAAATAAACAGAACAGTATGGTGATACAGTATCTTGAGCATGTCTCACTTGGGCCAGATCTTGTGTGATAAGAGGTTTTGGACTCTGCCTTTGTCCACAGGTCAACCTTGCAGTGCATCCGGACAATGGACTGTGAGTACGCGCTTTGCTCATTCTTTGTCCCAGGAGATCGGCAGGTCATCGTTGGCACCAAGGTAAATAGTGTCCCTTCTGCACTCCTGACTGCCCAGGCCCGGGAGTATGTTCCGAAAACGTCATTAAGGCAGCCTTAATGAAAATGCATTGCATTTCCTGACCTGGAACACTCAGTTTTAGGTGCAAAACCCTCAGTGACTGTGCCTGTTCTATTCCCAGAGTCTTTATGTAGCTCCTATGGCTTGAGCTGGACAGCCGGGGAGGGCTTTGGGAAGTCCCAGGTGGAGACCAGGAGTCTGGCCATCTGTGTGTGACAGCCATCTAATGAAGCTGGCTGTTCAGGAGACAGATGACAGGTGTGCTCCCCTCTGAGGAGCTATGGAAGCCTTGACAGCTGAGCCCACAAATGGAGCAAGAGCTCCTCTACTGTCAGTAGGGCCCTGCCCTGACTCCTCCTATGGATTGTGTAACCTGGGAGTATTTCCTCTGAGCTCTCCCCTACCTTTGGAGCTTTGTTTCTCCATTAATGCGTGGCTGCTTTGTCACTGCTGGAGTCTCACCCATTTTTTTTTTTGTCATTTCTGGGAGACCTCTCTAGCACCTAAGGTCTGTTTGCAGATCTGATTAATGCTCCATAAGCTGTTCCTGGAGTGTTCTGTGAATGTGAGGGGGCTGTTTTGTCCTCTTTGTTGTGTCTTTCTCCCCAGACAGGGAAGCTGCAGCTGTATGACCTGGCTTCTGGGAGTCTGATGGAGACACTTAATGCTCATGACGGGGCAGTGTGGTCCATTGCCCTTTCACCAGACCAGGTATCTCAGCCACTCTTCTAAGCATCGTATGTTGCACGTGTGTTTGTGTAGCTCCTTCCTATTGTGCTGTGTTTGTGCTACTGGTGGGAGCATGGGAACCCCCTAATCATGGGAGGTGGAGGATGCAGCTGGTAGCATCAAAGAACTTGGGCTGTGGATATATGCACAATTTGATGAAATATCTCTCTGCGCTTGCGTGGCACATCACAGTGAGTCTTTGGGTTGGCTGGGGCCATCCTTGTTGTCTCATCTGGCTTCTGTACGACTGAGAACTCACGCTTCCCCACACATTGTGTGTGCAGCAGTATGTGTCTTGTGGGTGTGTTCCGGCTATGGAGAACTTCAGCCACCTGTAACCTGCTGCAGTGGCTCATTATCCTCCTTGTTAAATTTTCTGCTGCTTTGTAATTTCAACTTGCTGAGCTTTAACTCCCAGCTGCTGGACTTGCTGGTACCTTTGTTTGCTGTATTAAAGATCCTGTTAACATGGTGTTTCTTTGTGTTGCACTCTTGCTGAGTGACCATATCACCCTCCCCATCCATCTGATGATGCTTAGGCTAGACTTCTCCTATCTGTTCCTGCAGGATGTGTTTTCCAGGCTCTTAATCATTCTTGTGGTACCTTTTACATTACTACATTTTTTTTTTTTTTGCTGGTGGCAGGGGGGTTGGACCAGATGGCCTCCAGAGGGCTCTGCCAACCTCCATGATGCTGTGATTCTGTGAACTGCAGCCTTAGTTTTAAGGAAAAGGATAATTTTCATTACATTAATTTTCCCTAAGCTTGTTTTAATTGATATTCAGTTTACTTTGGTTGAACTGCGATCACCTGTCACTTCTGTTGCCCATGCTCACAATTAATAGGCCTGCCTGTTTACTCTACCTGAATTCTGGTGTTATAATAGTTTCTTCCTGGATCTCCCATTGTATTTCCAAAGTTATTGAGAACGTACATTGACAGTTTAGAGAGTACCTAATTCTGCTCTGTAAAGCCTTAGGTTTGGGGAATCTGAAACCATTGATTTATAAATGTCTGACACAGGTAGCTGCTTTTTGACAGTCTTGTGAGTTTTTGGAGCAGTGTTTCATCAGTCTTGTAATGTGATTAGGGTACACGGCTTTTCCCTAAGCATAACAGATGAGAAATGTTTACTGAACCCACATGCTTTCTGAGCCATGATGCTTAATAGTTATTGCATTTCTCTCTAGAAATGGTCAGTGCTACTGAAATTATATTTTTATTTTCCCATTTTACATTCACAGACTCACTGAGTTTGTCCTGGCTATCCCGGCTGAAGAAATCTACTTCTGTCTCTTTATTCCTATACTGTTTTTTCCTCTGTTGTCAGAATTCAGATTCATGTTGGTTTCTGTCAACTTTTCACTTTCTTCTCTTTTTTCTGTGTGCTTTTCTTCATTTTCCGAAGTGGTCAGCTTGTGCTAGAAGGTACAGTGTTGCTTTTAGTGGAATCAAAGCCATAACAAGTAATGACCTGCCTGGATTCATTTACTCTGCAGATTAAAACATATGGGGGAGTTTTTACCCTTGTTCTTCACATAAAAGTGTTCATTCAACCCTTTAGAAGGATGTACTTGTGGTTTGATGGTGAGGTGTTTGTGATCCAGAAACGAGAGCATCAGCTTGCCCACACACAAAACACGTGCACTTCATTACCTACATCTGAGATGACTACTTTCAGTCCCAGAATTTCAGTCCATGTCCAGATTTACATTTGCAGTCTTAGACCTGACTGCCAGAGCTTTTGAAATTGTTGTTGCTGAGCCAATAAGTAATGCGTGTTCCAACCACAGCAAGTGTTCCTCACAGTGTCCTCTTAATCATTAATGCTGTGGGAATGTGAGGCATTTCAAAAACCTCCTTGTAGTTGACAGTTCCTTGTCTGAAGAATTTCTGTGTTACGGTGGAACTGATTTCACATTAACTTTGTTCTTCCCCTGCAGCGTGGTTTTGTGACAGGAGGTGCTGATAAATGCGTCAAGTTCTGGGAGTTTGAGCTTGTGAAGGACGAGAGCAGCGTTCAGAAAAGGTGAGAAAAGAAACTGTTCTAGACTGCATTCAGCTGCAGTATTCATTCTTACTGATGGATGCTTTGGCTTTTGCTTTGCACCACAAGAATTGCCAATGACGTGCATGGAATGCAGGGAGAAGAGTGTCAGAGCTCAGAGCAGTTTTGTGGAGGTCTGAGCCTAGCTGAGGAAGGGAACTTGTTATGTCGTGGTCCCTTGCTTGTGTCTGATTTAGCCGCTAATCACAGGATGGGTCTGCAGCTCGTTAAGTGGTAAATTTAGCAGTGGAGTCTGTCACCCTGCAGTGCTGTGCTCATTTCCAATACTGTCTTCCTCAAGTCCTGATGAGAAACAAGATGCTGCATGTTCGGATTAACTGTTGTAGAGGTTGTATTCATGCTTCTTCCCAGTTTGTTCCTTTGGGATAACAACTGTGTTTTTTCTCTCTTCGTGTTGCCAGGCTGTCCATGAAGGAGGTGCGCATCTTGCAGCTGGACGAAGATGTTCTGTGTGTGCGTTACAGCCCCAACCAGAAACTGCTGGCTGTCTCCTTGCTGGATTGCACTGTGAAGATTTTCTACACTGACACACTCAAGGTGCATGACCATATGGGCTGTGAGGCTGTGCAGGGCAGGGATATGTTGGACGAGTGCCTGTTTATTGCAGGGCACTAGTGAAAATCAAAGAGAGACCATGTGTTCCATGTCAGGTACTTGCCTGCCAACAAAACTGACAGAGCCTTGGCTTGCCCACACTGGGGAGAAAATGTTTGATCTGGAAAGGGTTGTGAAACCTGCAGGTTTAGATTCACTCTAACCCGGCAGGTGTGATGGTGTGCCAGAGCTGCGTGGCACTGTAAGGGTGGAGATGGATCAGTGTTACACGTGGCACTTAAATAGGGCATAGCACAGGCAAATCCTGGAGGAGGAGAATCTTGCTCATACAGTTTGAGGCAGTATGTGGTGGTTTTGTGATTTGTGTATTAGCACATGAATGTTAGGGAAATGACAAAAGGAAGACCAACAGTGACAGCTATGCAAAGTGAAACAGAGAGAAACTCTATACGCAGTGATAGAACCAGTTAGCTCAGTTTGCTTGTCTCCTTACGCCCCATCGCAGTTCTGCAAAAACGTCCTGCTGCTACTTGTGCTCAGAGCAAGAGCGAAGGCAGGGTGGTGCTAGAAAGACAGGCGTCCTGAGGCAGAGCAGAGCTAGCCAGGAGCTTGACATTTTCACACAGCCATTCCCAGCATGTCTAACTAAGACATCTTTCTTCTCCTTCAGTTTTTCCTCTCTCTGTACGGACACAAGCTGCCAGTGTTGTGCATGGACATCTCCTATGTAAGTATCATTAGGGGTGTGCATCTGTTGCAGGTGGGACTGTGGTGATGTTGATGACTGTGAGAACCTCTGCTGGCAGCAGGGCTGCTGGGATAACGCTCTCATCACCTTGCTCCTGACCTAGTCAGCAGTTTCTTGATGGGACACAGCAAGCCCCTCCAGATCTCTGCTCACTCTCTGCTGCAGTTACTAACTTGAGTGGAGTCTGAATTCTTTGTTAGCGGGAGCACAGAGCAGGTGCTGAGTTGGAGCAGCCTCTTCGTGCCTGTTCCTTCTTGGGCTGTGTCTTGCTCTGGGATGGTCTTGAAATGAGGCCCATTGGAAGCCAAAAACGTCAAGAGTTAGGTAAGGTCTTAAATGCCTGCAGAGGTTCAGAAAAGTCTGCGTACTGTCCATGAGCTGTGCCAGTACAACAAGGATGTGCCACCCTAAGGCGAGAGATGGAAGGATCAGGAGGGGATGTTTCAGGAGCCAGTGCCTTGGCACTGCTTAGTCACTGGTTCACTGGTGATTCCTCACAGGGCTGCCAGCCAGCTGCCCACACCTTTTTTCTCTGTATTTCTCTGTAGGATGGGGCTCTAATTGCTACCGGCTCTGCTGATAGGAATGTGAAGATTTGGGGCTTGGATTTTGGGGACTGTCACCGCTCTCTCTTTGCCCATGATGACAGGTCAGTCAAATCCCACAGCATCTCTGGGTTGTGGGCTGCTTTGTCTTCAAGGGGTTGTGATCCAGCATTGACCTTTTTGCCCGGCATATTGGGGAAAAGTCATCAATAGTGTTCCCCAAATGGGTGAATTTGAGCCTTTGGCTACCTTTCTTACAAGGTCCCTTGTATTAGCACCAAGCCCGTGAGCTGGGCTTTCCATGGATAGTCCCAGTCAGTGGGCCACAACAAGCACAAGTGTGGCTAGAGCTGTCTGGTAGCAGCTGGGCTCACAGCGTTCTTGTTGCAAACCTCACTGGCTCCATGGGGTGCTCCTGCCCTCCGGCAGCAGCTGGTGCTGTTTGTCCCAGGCCAGACTCTGCCTTGGAGAACATGGTGGCTACAGTGGGGGCTGGTGTCGGAAGGCATTTCTCCAGAGACAGGTGGTGGTGAGGGCTACAGGGGTTTGGAATACTCTGCTGTACACACATGTATTTTGAGATTCCTTTCTCCCATATTTTTTTCCCTCCCAGTGTGATGTATCTCCAGTTTGTGGCCAAATCTCATCTCTTCTTCACAGCTGGGAAGGACAACAAGATTAAACAGTGGGATGCAGATAAATTTGAGCACATCCAGACGCTGGAGGTAGGAAGTCTGGGAGGCTGTTGAAAGGAAGTGTTATCCCTGTGTGAGCAGCACTTTCCTCAGGAGTGGGAGCTGTGTGGTGTTCATGTCTTGCCTCCTTTCTCTACTCTGTAGGGGCATCACCAGGAGGTATGGTGTTTGGCACTCAGTCCCAATGGAGACTATGTGGTGTCAGCATCCCATGACAAGTCCCTGCGCCTCTGGGAAAGGACAAGGGAGCCACTTGTTTTGGAAGAGGAGAGGGAGATGGTGAGAGTTGCATTTTTTTCCTGCCAAAAACAACTTCCAGAACTGTTTTCTCCCCAGCAGGCGGATTCCTCATTTTTCACTGCGGAAGAGTCTGGCTCCACGCTTGGCAGACTTGCTTCTCACTAACCACAGCCTGGTGTTGAGGTGCCAAGGTTGATTTCCATCTTCTGCACGCTTGGACTGTTGCCTTGAGCTGTCTGGAGACAGCACTGCAAATGTTGCTGGTGCTCTCTTGTCTGTACTGCATTGCAGATGCCTGGCTAACTTGCCCTCTGCTTTGCTTCTGTCCTGCTTCCCAGGTTTTCCTCTGTAGTTGTGGTTTTCTCCAGTTTCGCTGGCTTCATCCTTCAAGCTCCTTTTCAAGCATCTCTTATTCTCTTGTGCTGTCTTCCACTCAAATGTGTTTTGGAGGCAGTTGAGCAGGTGGCTGCTGTGGGGTGATGGAGAGTGCTGCTCCTGTTAAATGCCTTTTGCTTTGTTTTCCCCTTTTCCAAGCGCGAGAAGCCCGTTCTGTTTAGTGTCAGGCCCCAGAGCTCAGGGATGCTACAAGAAGCCCCTTCTACTCCTTCTGAACCTGTATTGTGAGGAGTTGTACTCACAGAAGGACTCTGGTGTGAGGGAAGCTCCGGGGGTCTGTAGTCCAACCCTCTGCTCACAGCAGGCTGACACTAAAGCCCTGTTATGTTGCTGAAAGACTTGCCTTGGTTATTCCTGAGCGTCTCCAATGAAGGACATTTTTTCAGGCTGAGCACCTGTTTCAGTGCTGAACCACCGTTGGAGTGGGGGTAGCATTTTTTCACACCTCCCATGGGAAATTACTCTGGGACAAACTGTAACTCTTGTGTTTTGCTATTTCCCTCTGTCTCCCATTCCTAAAGAAGTTCTCAAACCACAGTGGGGAAAGGCTGTAGCAGCATGTGCAGAAGCAAGAGTGGTTGAGAAACCCACAAGAAATGGTTTTATCCCAGCCTGTTTGCAGAGAGCTGAGGTGACCCATAGGCAGCATCGTGATGCCCAGTAGCTGGTGTGCTGGGAAAGCTGATGGTAACAGGAGAAACAGAGTTCCTTTTCCATATGTGAAAAGTGTCTTTTGGGGCAAATTTGAGTAACAAGGTGGGCATGAATACACCAGTAGTGTATTACACACTGATGGAGCCCTATAAACGTGGGAGATGGTGGGCAGGAGACTCTTCTTGCAGGCTAGAACAGTCCTAGAACTTGACTAGGCTTATTTCTTCTGTGCTTCATGCCACATGCTGTTCAGTCTGGTGCTGAATTGCTGTTGTCTCTGTCTCAGCCTGATGGGCTGTCTGTGGGCTGCCTCTTCCAGCATCCAGAGTGCAGACCCTGATTTCTTTCTGTCTGGGAGACGTCAAAGTTCTCTGTGGGGAGGGGACCAGTGACAAGCGGGCATTTTGCACTGGCGTTGATCTCCGCTGATGAGTCCTGGTTTCTGCACTGGTCTGTGAGAAGCTGCAGGCTCTGTTGCTCAACCAGCCTGGAAGGGACTTGTCCCCTTGCTTGCCACCTGTTCACCAGTGTTAATGCATTGTGTCCTCATTCACTGCAGCAACGAGAAGCTGAGTATGAAGAAAGTGTGGCGAAGGAAGATCAGCCTGTGGTGAGTTGTGCCATCTGAGTGTGTGTCAGTCTGACTGTACAGAGCTCCTTCGTAAGTCAGTATTTCTGTAAGAGACACAGAAGAGGTGTCAGAGAAGACTGGTGATTTTATTGCTTCAAGGAGGTGTGTGGGAGAAGGTGCTGCTAAAGCTGTGGTGATAGAGTTGACTCTGGTACTTGCTACAGACAATTTCAGGAGTGTGTGTGGAGCTCACCAAACTGCCACACAGTAGCTGGGGATGCAAAATATCTCCACTGTTCACATGCCCAGAAGCTCCTCAGCGAGATTGTGCTGCCTTGTGCCAGCTGCTTCCAGGTCCTGGATGGGTGGGGAAGCCTGATCCCTCTTGCACAGATTCTGGGGTTGTGTTGCTGGTGGTTTTGACACTGGGCGGATCACTTGGCCTCGTTTAGTGGAGCAAGAACCATGTTTACTGGCCTCCCAGAGCTCAGTGTTAACACGATGCCACTGTTCCCGTGCAAGAGCTGTGCACTTGGGAAGTCCTTTAACACCTCAGACAAATGAGAAGTTTAGGGAACGGCCCTGATTAGATGCAGGGGGTGCCTGCGTGTATCAGCTTCTCGGCTGCTGCAGGAGGGAACTGCAAACTCTGTGTTTTGTAGGTGGCTGGAGAGACGCAAGGAGAGACGGGGCTGGCAGGGAAGAAGACCATTGAAACCATCAAAGCGGTAAGATTGCATGGATCCCCCAGCAATGCCTTGTGCCTTATTGATCTCTCAAAGAACAGGGGTTTCACACAGTCAGAACAGGAGTTTGAAGAGGAGAAATCTGTGCTGTTATGTACGTGCAGCAACTCAAGAGGAGTTGATCTGAGAGATACAAAGGTGCAGGTGCTTCTGCCTGCAGGAGCAGTCTGTCTTGCTCTGTGGCCAACAGAGAGGGATGTGACCTTCTTCAAGGCTCTGGAGGGGTCACCCACAAGGAACGACCTCCTCCCAAGATCTCTCTACAGAACGAGGGGTGAGATTCCTGTAGATACTCAAGCTGCACGTTTCTTTGCCTGTCGTGTGGGACAGACAGGGGCGTTCTTGCCCTTTGGGGGTTGTAGCTAAAAGAAGCACAAGGCAGCTGGAGTAATCTGTAGGTATCAGTATCTCCTCAAAGGGCTGAGGAGTCCTGTGAGCACCTGAGCAAGGTGGAAATTTATTGCAGTGCTTGAGGTGGGGGTGTGGAATTTCACGGCCACAGGTTTGAACAGTCTGGTGCTCTTGTAAATACAGAGAAAATTCTTAGTCTGAATAATAAAAATGGCCCAACCCTAGCTTGTGCCTCAAAGGGGTAGCGCTTGCTGGGTCTCTCTGACATTGAACTATGCAGTTCCAACATCAAGGCGGTAATTGAAGCTGCACCCTGGGCAGCTGGGGGAATGTGGATGGTGTTTGACTCCTTCAGGACACGATTGGTGTGCTCAGAGTAGCAGTGTGGTCTGTAATAGGCGTTACCTTTCTGAGAAAGATGTCCTGTGATGCTCCAAGTCAGCCCCGCTGCATCCCCCTCCGTTTGTCCAGTGGGACATGAGCTTTCCTTTGCCTCGTGTGATGTGACTGACGGTGCTGTTCCTGTGCTGCGCAGGCTGAGCGGATCATGGAGGCTATCGAGCTGTACAGAGAAGAGATGGCAAAACTGAAGGAGCACAAGGCCATATGCAAAGCTGCAGGAAAAGAGGTAAAAGACTGAGGAAAGTCCCAGTCCCAGGGTGTGTGGGTGTATCTTTCCAGCTGTCACCTTGGTGGAAAGGCTCAGCGTGCAGATAAAATCAGGACAGCTGGGAACAGGAGAGATTTGCTGAAGTCTTCCAGAGAACAGGATGGCACTGTGCTCTGGAGCACAGTTAGTGGTGTGTTCTTTCCAAGGATTTTTGTATTTAAAGTCATAGTAGGATGTAGGTTTTGTCTCTGGGAGTCTATACTGCTGCAAATTCATCCCATCACTTAGCCTGTTCCTTGCCTTCATATCAACGCTTCTTGCTAAATAAATGGCTGCCATATAAGTGGGTAAAAGTGAAGTGGCAATAAGCAGTGGAAGAAAATTCATATGTATTTGAGTTAGTCATGCATGTCTGAGAATAGGTTGTCTTGCAGCTACAAATGAGGCCTTCAGTGAGGTTCTGAGGAGGGTGGAAGTGTGGGAATTGCACAAAGACATTTGATAAAAGCTGTGTTGTACTGTGGGTTAGTTTTCTCTGGGAACATGCATTTGTAGACACACACCTGCTTCATTCTAACCCATTCTGTGTCTCCAGGTTCCCTATCCTGTCAATCCCATTCTCCGTGCCTACGGAAACATTACAGTAAGTGGAGTGCCCAGGCCACAGGCTGTGTGCCTTCCTCAGTGGGAATGAGGCTGTTTGGTTTTCTGTCTGAGCCAAAGCATTGGGTTGTTGTGGGGAGGGAAGATTTTTTGGTTCAACTTGAAATGAAAATGCAGAACTTCTGCTTCGTGTGCAAAGAGAACAGATTTTTTTTTTTGTACAAGTATAATAAAAGTAAAGCAGCTGGCCATAACCCTGGTGGTAGCCTTGACCTTATGTACAGGTTGAGTCAGTCATTTTGGTATTCTCCAAGATATTCTTTCCCTGCTATTTCAAATCTTTCCTGAGCCAGCACATCTTCCTGCTATAGCATATTCTGGTGGAGCTGTGCCATCTGATATAAATACCTGAGCATCCACTGGAATTGGTAATTGAACACCTGTGCTGCCCTGGCAATGTGGCATCTGTAAGCACTTAACCAGAACCATTCTCCCCCTTACTCTGTAAATACAGGCATGTTTAAGCGTGAGTTAAATAGTTTGAATAGGGGTGAATGAAATCCTGTGGCTTAATAAGTAGCAATTTATTTCATTCAGCTTCATTGTACAGTGAAGGTCCTGGAAGAGTGCCTGAGTGCTAGGTTGCTGGGTAAAAACACAGTGGCAAGTTACAACATGTCTTGTTTTGTGGTGAGCTGACCATGATGAGCATTTACTGTGTCAACCCATGAACAAAAATACCTTATGTGTTGACGGTCTGTTATCCTCTTTCTTGGGAGAGACTTTGATTGTGGAACACTTGTCCCAGTATATCTTCTGTGTTGCTTTGACTTGAGAAGCAGGAGCTAGAAGCACATGGTTGCTTTCTGACCTAAATCAGCTGGGCAGGGCAGCACCTAGCAAGGCAGGGCTGTGTTGTAGCCGCCCAGGTTTATTTTTATGGTATTGGTGCAGCTCTTAGTGATTCTGATTCTTTTTGTAAAGAATCTACGATGAGAGAATTCCATATGGTAGTTAAATGCTCAGGTAATGCAGGGCTAGAGGTAGTGCCTTTACCTGCTTATGTCGTACTTAGCACATGACAGTTTTCATTATATTCTGGAAGTTTCTGACTGTACAAAATACACATGCACAGATGCATGGATTTAATTGATTAATAAAAATCCAGTACTCTGAGTAGATTCATTTTTAGTTTTCATGGTTTATTCTGATACATACTTACAGTATGCATTTTTAAATACCCTCATAAAGACCCTTGTTTTTTCATTCTCCCCTTTCTGAAGTGTGCCATGTCAAGTGAAACTGCCTTTTGTCTTCCTTCTAACCACCTTACCAGAGCCATTCTGTTCCTTCCTCTGTGATTATAGGTGTAGTTAATTATAAGGTTCATAGACTGAACAGAAGTGAATTAAATCCTATGACTTGGTATTTAGGCACTTCTCTTTGGCACTTGGCAGCTCTGCTCTTCGTGTGCCAAACTTAAAGCAGATAAACAGGAGTAGCGTGAATCATTAAGTCTTTGGGAGATGAGTTTGCATAAGGTTTTATATGTGTAATTTGTCTGTTCCGCCAAGTCTTTATTTAGCTAGTTGATAGCTGGTTTTATTTAGCTGGCAGATAATTTAGCTAGTTGAATATAAATTAGTTTTCTTAAAGTATTCTTCACCAGTTTAATGTATCCTGAGAAGGTTGGGTTTATGTTTTGTGGAGGGAGAATTTTCAGACTGGTAGCTGACTGGTGCTGCAGGGGTGTTTTTCTTTGTTATATTCGTGTTGATTTGTCCATCTCACAAGATGTGACTGCATTTTTTTTAACTGGGTGAAATGTACTGTAAGGCACATGTTTGTCTTGGAATGTTTCTTGCTTTGCAAAGCTGGTGTCTTTCCTCTGTTACAGCCTTCCGAATACGTGCTAGAAGTTTTCAAGAAGGTCAAGTCAAGGTGAGTTCTGAGTCTTATTGCTGAACAGGTTTGTGTTCGATTGGGTTTCTGGGTCCAGGGTTGTTTGGTGTCTTGGGATGGACCTTGTGCTAGAGTGGGCAGTGCTGTAAAGCAGGGAGGTTACTGTCTCTGATGGTCTTTTTTGAGCATGCGTGGAACTGGGAAATGGAAATTGTTCTTCCATGGGGAGTGTTGGATGAAGCTTGTGTATGCGGGTTGGGTTGGCTGCCTGGAGATGCACATGTATGTGAAGAGCAGCCTGGGGATGCTGAGGAGGGAAGGCTGTGTGCCTGCTCTATGCCAGAAGGTGTCTACTAGCCCTGGATCTGGTCTGTGCGGATGCACTGTGCTTTGTGGGCAGGCATGGATCAGCAGTGGGGAACACTTAGTACAGCTTTTGTGCCATAACCTTCCCATGTTCCTTGCTCATTTGTAGCAGTGCAGTGGCTGAGACTACTCTTTCCATACCTTTGTTTCCTCCTCAGTGAGCTGGAAGAGTCTCTCCTGGTGCTGCCCTTCTCCTACGTCCCTGACCTGCTCAGACTCTTCAATGAATATATTCGATTGGGTGCAGAAGTTGAACTCCTGTGCCGTGCTCTCCTCTTCCTGCTCAAGTGAGTCTTGCATCTGCCCAGACAGGCCTGCTGGTCTTAGTTCAGCTGCCATTGCTGTCCAGATCCTGGACCCCAGGAAGCCCTAACAAGGCTTTGGTCATGTTCCTTCACCTGTTCCTTTGGGCTCCTCTTGAACTCACTTTGTGCCAGTTCATGTGAACAGAGAGGTGCTCCTTGCTCCTGTGCTGTAAGCCAGTACAGAAATACACCCTTTCTCTCTGGAGCACCTCTCCTACGAAGAAAGGCTGAGAGAGCTGGGGATGTTCAGCCTGAAGACGAGTAGGCTCCAGGAAGGTCTCACTGTGACCTTTCAGTACTTAAAGAGGTCTTACAAAAAAGATGGAGAATTCTCTACTCGGGTAGATAATGATAGGACAAGGGGGAATGGTCTTAAACTAAAGAGGATAGATTTAGACTAGACATTAGGAGATCCTTCACTGTAAGGGTAGTGAGGCACTGGAACAGGTTGCCCAGAGAGGTTGTGGATGCCCCATCCCTGGAGGTGTTCAAGGCCAGGTTGGATGGGGCCTTGGCCAACCTGATCTAGTGGGTGGCATCCCTGCCTAGGGCAGGGGGGTTGGAACTAGATGATCTTTAAGGTCCCTTCCAACCTGAGCCATTCTGTGATTCTCCCGGAGCTGTAAAGACTACCTTGCTTGCTGTGAATGCAGCATAAGTGTGTGGGGAAAATTTGGACTTTGTAATGTATTTATGGCTCTGAAGCTTTTGGGAAGCCACCGTGGGAATAAATCCCTCTCTGTGGGAGATGAGGAATTGCTGCAGCCCCCAGCTGCACCAAATGGTGTGTGGGAAACAGACTAATCAGGATGCTGAGTGCTGATGTGCGCGTGTTGATGTGGGTTGCTTATCCTGCCTCAGTCATATGAAAGATTCTACCTCAAGGTTGAAATGGCACCCACCAGTCGCTGGCACAGAGTCATTGTCCACATGCACGCATGTCTTCAAGTGGTGCCCCAGAGAGACCTTTCCCTTGAACTATTCATATGTTAAAAAGAAGCTTCAGAAAGCAGTTTCTTCCAGATAAATTTGTCCATGCCTGTTATATAAATCTGGTCTAGGCAGGCATAAATAATAATAATAATAATAAAATCCAATATACAGAAAATATAGAGGTTTGGGAGAGGGCCTAAATGATGTTTTTAAGAACAATGCTGCATCTGTACATCAGAGCTCTCTGCCTGCTTTGTTCCCAGGATACATTTTGGTCAGATAACAACCAACCAGATGTTGGTGACAGTGATAGAAAACCTGAAGAAAACCACCATCTCCAGAGTCAGTGAGGCCCGGGTGAGTGTTGCAGCCTCTCGTTTTCCAGGATCTGGAATAACAGGATTGGCCAATGGCTGGGAGCATGTGGTATCCGGTGGGAAAGCTGGTTGGAGGTCTTGAGCCCATTTGATATTCTTCCTGTGCAAATTGGCTGGATTTTCCTTATGTTCTAACTGATGTGAGAATATCCAGTGATGCGCGTTCTCTCTCCCTCTCCTTTTCCCCTCCCCTTCACTTACTCTTGGTTTTCTTTGATATGTGTAATTGGGCTTTGGCTCTCCAGTAGAGGTAAATGAACTCTTAACTTCTCTTTGGCTTTTTGTGGCCTACTAATCTCTCAAATACAGACTGCCGGTGTCTTTCCAAAGACAACTTCAGATGACTGTCAACAACTTGTCTTTCAGAGGATAGTGGATTATAGCTCTTATTAACAAAGAAATGTGGGGAACAGAGTGCAGGTCTGGTTGTTCTCCTATTCAGTTGAAGTTTATCTAAATCTGAGGGATTGTCTTGCTTTAATCAACTCTCAGTAAAGGGTGGCCAGAGTGTCACCTGTTCCAGGCAGCAGGACCTTCTGCCACCTCACAAGCTTGAGATACGCCAAACAGTGTGGTGCTTGTCTGTCTCTACAGGATGTGCTGGGATTTAACATGGCAGGGCTCCAGCATCTGAAGAGGGAGATTGAGGCCAAGGATGAGGTCATGTTTTTTGCTGATGCTACTGACCGTTTTGAGGAGAAGAAGAGGAAGAGGAAGAAGAAAGAAAAGATGATTCTTGCAGTGGTTTAGCATTTGCTGCCCGAGACCCAGAACACCTGGATGAGGCCATGTAACCTCAGTGCTGGCCTTGGAACTTTCTAGTGGCTGAACATCTCTGATGATGTCAAGTGACTGGGATGAAGTCTGCCCTCTGGGGACGATGCCAACACAGAAAGATTCTCTCTGCCTAGTGAGATGAACTCTCTTGTGTTCTGCTGTATACGTATGTGTTTCAACCACTTCTGGGGTGGCTGTGACAGGTGCATGCCTTTCCTCTATCAGAATGCCTGTTAGAATTTGAGTTGATTTCATTCCGGAGAAGAGATCAGTTCACTGGCAGCATGTTAACTGAATGCGGTGAGTCAGCACGTGGACTGACAGTGAGACCATGCACTATCCCTGGAAGGCAGCTGGCAAGAGTTTGTTCTGTTTTGACACCTGCTGGTGACTTGTGGAAGTGCTTAAAAGCTGTGTGCAAGGCTATGAGACTTCAGCAGTGTGACAACTTGGTCTACAGCCACTCACTTTTTAGTGGAACATGGAGAAAACTCTGCTCTGTTCAAGACATGATTATATATGCTTTATAAAACAACTTTGTTCATGGAGTTTTGTCCTGATATTTTTATAGTAAAGCCTCAACTGCTTCACCATGTTTTATCAATTCTCAAAGGATTTTTTTTTCCACAGAATAAAATCTGTGGGAGCAAATGAAAGGGCTGCCGTAAAGCATTGTGCTCTTCTACAGAGTTGGCAGATGGAGGATGAGAAGTGTGGGTTATTTGTATTGTTCTTGCTCCCATTTATTAGAAATTGCACAGAACTGTTGCAATGTTGTAGTTGTCCTGTATCAGATAAAATAATTTATATTCACAGCGGGGGGCAGAGTAAAGTGAGCAGGTCTCTGCTGCTGTTGGTCTGTTACTAGTTTTTAGCATATATATATATATATATTTATTTTTTTTCCCCCAGTAATCATGGATTTTGTTAATGTGGTGGGAGCTGGTTCTGGATATTTCACTGAAAATAATAATACTGTTGGACTTACAGGTCTGACTCAGGTACTCAAAGCAGGGCTTCTTTTTAACTTGAACTTCATCTGAATTTTTAATTGCATCCCAGTTGTTACTGACTCTACTGTCTTTGACTTATGTTCTATTAATAGCAATTGTACATAAGGTAAACGGTTCTGTTAGTTAATCTTTTAGCAGCACTTGAGGTGCTCAGAGAATAACTGCTGTTAGTAAGTAACTCTGTTGGGGGCTGATGGTTCATTTGTTTCTTCAGAATGGGTAATTTAAATTTAGAGCACAACTTCGTACTCCAGTTCCAGGAGAGAGGTCTCAGACTCTTTGGAAATAGCAATCTTTATACAGCTCTGCCAGTTGTTTCTGAGAGCCTCTATAATTTTATATTTATGTAGGTATAGATGAAACATGAGATCAAACAGCTCCATTCAGACATCTCCGTCCTGGCTGTTCTATTCCTTTACGTCTAAAGGAGACCCCCATAAGAGAGAGGGAGAGGAAGCACTGTGCAACAGTAGGATGATGAACTGTATTGGTAATAATATTTGAAGTCTTGTATCCTTGTCAACTGCTGCTGAAAAAGGCTGGTACACCAGGAAAACAAAGGATGAAAAGCGTTACAAATGGAGGGGTGGCTCATGACACTACAGTGCACCTTCGCAGTGATGACTGAGGAAAGAGATACCAAAAGGTGGAGGCTGACTGTGCTTCAGTGTGATGTGCTCTGTCTTTAACCCTTATGCCAGGGAGATAAATATTTGGGAACCTCAGCAATGAGCTGCTGTTTGATGATCCTCTGGGAGCCCTGGGAGAAAAGTCCTGGTCATGGGTGCACATAGACTTGGGGAGTGATGACAAGCACGTACATTATGGTATAGAAGAGTGATGCACTCTGATCTTGTCATGATGATGACAGGTGACTCCTTTGAGGTAAGTTGGAGGAGGTGGAATTCCTTCACCTTCATCTCTGCTGTCACTGGGATTCAGGAAGAATCTTGGAAGAAAAGGTGTTTGAGGTGGTGGTTAAGTCCCCTCCATAGGTGCTAACATGGGCTTCCACTTGAACTTTCCCTCCATTTCTCTGATTTGTATATCATGACCAGTCTGTACCTGCAACTGGTATACCAGAGTTCTGGTAGATGGGTACCTCGGCTAGCTGTTCCTTTGGTGAAATCTCCTGGATTTACAAACCTGAGCAGGAGATCACTTGCAAATGCGAGGTCAAATTATAATCGGAATATGTATGTCACAGACCCTTGTGGATGGGTGAGTTTGAAACTGACGCTTATGTTTCACACTGGTGAAAGCTATTGTTTAATCCCCAGTTGTGAGATTCTCAGTCACTGCGAAGTGTTGAGAGAACAAGTCATCTGTGTTATCAAGGAAAATTCCCCATCTCTCAGTCACATAGTGAAAAAGGATGAAGCACAGGAAAACAATTCATTGGAAATAAATTCATAAAAAGAAAGCAGAACTACACTTGGCTGTGTGAATAGGGTATCTCTTAAAGAGATTAAGACATTTCCTTTAGTCACTACTACTTAAGTAGGAACAAAAGTGGGAAAATGCCACCACTAAGCATTTCAGTCTTTCATGATGGAAAAAATGAGCATTTGAAGATAATCATATCTGACGGTGAACAAGAGGATATAAAGAGAACTCTGTCAAGTGCAACTTTGTACTCAAAATCCCCATCTACTGGCTGAAGATAATTAAAGGTAGGTGAATGGTCTGTGCACAGAAAGCTAAGCTCTGATTGTGAAAGCAAGGAGAAATGTTGGAATTAGAAGACCAGAGCAGATCAGCTGTTCCTGCTACAGCTTCTTTCTCAGAGTCACTGTTGACTTCAGTGAAACCTGCTGCTCAGTACTTAAAAAATTTCAGGTGCTTCAGCATGGGCTGTAGAAACGTAATTGCTTTTAAAAACAAAATAAGCCTATCAGGATGCACTCAGCACTCCTCTGAAGTGCAGATTATGAAGTATTGGGACTGAAATGTAAGAATCATTCTGCTGTTCACAATTCAGACAGAAGGCAGTGCAACTTTCAGACTACCCTTCCCATTAATAGGAGACAGAAAACAAAATTTATTTGTGTTATTTTGATTAAATAAATGAAAAAGTCTACATTGGGAATATTTCCATAACATTGGACTAAAATTCGGGTAATTCACTATTGCTGATTTTTTACATCATTCTTCCAGGGCTCTGACCTGTGGTGAAAGAGGAGAGAAAGTTAACATGAGAAGAAATAAAAGAAAAACAAAAAACCCTACTTTTGTACAGTTATTGAAACACAGTAATGATGTCAGACCGCCTTCAGTAGAACTGGTCTATGCTGTTGCTGTTGGAGGGCAATAACATGAAAAAGTGTTCTTGCATAGGCTTAAACTGGATTAAGGGTTTGTTTTTATTGCATAAATTGCACGGAATAAAAATGACCAGGAATTCAGGCTGGCAGTCTACTAGGAAATACTGAAGGCATTCACCGGCAGCTTCCTATGCAGTATTTCATTTTGAGTATATGAAGAGAATCCTTGTGAAATCCTTTAAATATGAGAAATAACTAAGAAAATATAGTAGATTACTAAATTTGAGCAGGTTACGCTGCTTCAGTGATTTTTGCTTCTTGGCCTCTGCTAGGAGGTGTGGCTAGTTTGTGATCAGTTCTAATATTGCAGGGAAGTTTTGAGGTCTCATTGGAGAGAATCATATTGGCTCTGGTGATAATCACCTGGGAAATATGATGGAAATTTAGAAAGTTATGTGCCTCTGCAAAGAAAAACTTAAATACATCTATTCTGGGTGACTGAATAGGACTATTTAACGGAGTACAAGACTTAACCTAGGAGTGTCAGTGTTCTGTGACTCCAACCAATCCATTTTTTGACATGTTGGAGCTGGACATGATTTTGAGTTCAGGGTTTTTTTTTGGGGGAAGAATGTTCAAAGAGGCATTTGGTTCAGTTGCTTGGGTATCATGGTGTAGCTAATAATTGATAATTCAGTAGGAATTATCCATCAACTCTCACAAAGACTTTCTTAGAACAGAAAGGAGATCTGGCTATGGCAATGGCAACTAAAAAAACCAGTCCTCACGATTAGCTGGATTAGCCACATGGGAAGAGGATACTGTGATGTTAATTTCTCTCCACCTGGAAATTTTAATGCGAGATGACACGGATCAGAATTTTCAGGGCTTAGACTTGGTAGGAAAAGGTGTATACCTGGTGTACAGAGATGATCCAACAGCTGTATTTTAGTGCAGGACTGTAGTGGGCTGAGTTGGGACAGCGAGGTGTCTCGCTGAAATATGAACTGACTGGGTTGAGTATTCTCTTCCATTTCAAAGCAAAGTGAGAGAGGTTTGTCTAAAATGCCTTCACTGATGAACTACAGCTTGTAAGCTGCTAAGATGGAAAACATTAAATTCACTGCTCTTCCTAGATTACAGTTGTCTGTTACTCTGGGAGTAAAATTCCACATTGAAAGGGTAAGAAGATACTTAAACAGGAAAAAAAGCTATGTTTGAAGTACTCTGGGCAGTCTTAGAGCAGATGCAGCAGTCAGAGGTGCATGTCTCTGTGAAGTTTCTTTTGAGAACTGACCGATATGGTCTTTTTTTTCTCTAGAGAGGAAATGAGATACATCTGGGATTTCTTTACTGACTCGTTAAATAATATGACAGACTTACAGATGTTCAAGTTGAAAGAAAAAGTTGATGTCAGTGTTACAGATATGAGACAAATGGGAACTCTAAGCAAAGCAGAGGAGAAACATCCATAGAAATCCTGTTTATGAACTGTCACCACTGGTTGTATTGTAGAGCACCTGAGTTGATGTGGGTTAGATGAAACACCAGCCTAATGTTAAACACGTTGGTTGGCGGTTTGAAGAGAAATTCCCCAATAAGGCTGTGTTTTTGGCAGGGAAGAAGTCTACTCTCTGTATACAGAGTCTGATTCTTTAAGGGTACAGAAATGTGCTGTGTGAAATGTGTGCAGAGGGTTGCGTGTGCTGGAGGATGTCATATTATGTCTGTGTAAAGCTGCTGTCCCTTATTAGGCTTGCTGTCAGTGTCAAAGGGTCAGCAGTAAGACGTGGTTTTAGAAAGCGAAGAGTGTTAAAAAGAGGCTGATTTATTAGGGCTTAACTGCAATAAATCTAGCCTCCTGCTGCCAGGAGGCTCAATGAGTTGTTTAATGTGGAGGCAGTTAAGTGAAGGACATGACTAGGGAGGCTCTGCTGTGAGTGCACCTCCACTGAGCAGAACAGCTGCAATAATCTGTAAATCTCTTGCAGTGAGTCTTTTTGTTAACGATGCCATCCAGTGCTTCCCTTTTCTCACGTCATGTGTGGTGTGTGCATGACAGCTTTGCTGTCAGTACCATGAGGTTTGTTGATGATGTGAATAAGAAGCCTGGAGGAGGTACAACTACTGTGATTTAATTTACAGTTGGCATCACTGCATGAAGTACTTACATTAGCTAGGAAGTTTTCGGGGTAGTGTGATCCGGAACCGTGGCTTACGCTTTGTAGAAACTGTCCAGACTGCTGCTGCTATCCCACCCTGGGGGTATCCTTGAGGGCGGCACTCATAGATGTCAGTGGCTAACACAGGTGGGATATTACGTTAAGGATCTAGCCATTTCTGTACATTTATATAACTGAAAGAATATGGGTGGAGGCCTGAAGGAATTCTGGAAATGAGGCTGTGAAACAAGTTGAATCTGAACTACTGACCTCAGCTCAAAGATTAAAGACCAAGTAAAATAGCAGGGAAGGGTGCTTGTTTTGGAGGTCTGTAAGTGCGTGACTGAGGACTGTGTGAGTGGGAGTGGAGCAGAAACTGTTTTTGCTGCTATGCCATCAATCCTGTCTAGCTCAGTTCCACAATAATGGACACAAAAGACTTCTTCATATCACTACAAAGTAAATTTGCAGAGTTACATTGAAACTTCCAGAGCATATAAAGCCTCAATGCAGTTGCCATTACCTTAGTACTCTGGTCAGCCTCAAAGGATCCTGATTTCTGCCTTTCTTTGGTAAGGGTGTTCCTTACTAAGACTGAGAGTTTCTGTCATGATAATTGTTTGGGTGCATCTTACCTTACTATTTATTTTAAAGCCTTCAAGAAGACCTCCTCCTCTTAGGAGAGGTCTGGAGCATAAGGGAAAGAGAAATAATAGTTCTTGACTTTGGTACTTTTTTTACTCTACCTTTGTCCTCAATCAAACAACTAAAAAGTCTACTGAACACACACTGGGCTCATTTCAGGCAGAATTCATGCAGTTCTGTGCTCGTGCATTTGCTGACATGGGTATTGTCTCATCTGTTTAGTATGTGAGGCTGTACCATCAGATGCTACCATACATTCAAAACTGTTATAAAAGATTTCTATCAGTGAGGGATGGGAAAGAGTTCTTATACTTTGTTTATTATTTAAAAGCCACATCTTTCTGGTCTTAATATTTTTCCTTTCTCTGCTTTTCAAAACCTTGTTACTTTATCTAAATTACTTTTGGGGCCAGAATCCTAAATTCTTCATTTATTTTGCCTTGGAAAACACCCATCTGGTGTTTCCAAAAAGGACACTACAGCTTGCACTGGAAATGATGCTTAAAGTTCCTGACAGGTGGACAGTCCTCAAGGTTGATTCTAGTTGTGCATGTGGAGGGTGAGAAGTAAGACAACAAAGGATATTTGCTCTCACAGGCAGGAGAATGGTCTCTGTTTCTGTTAATATTTCAATATCATGGGAAATTTCTTCACGACCGTCAGTACCTTCCCCTGCAATTACCATGGCGAATATTTCTATCTCCAGTTCAACCTGCAATCCTGCTGCCACCTAGGAGAGACAGAGGATTGCTCACAGGTAAGGTGCATGTTTCATTCATAGCCCCCTCCAGCAATGCTTACGGTTGGTTCATGTTCTGTGTTTTCTGATGAAATCAAAGACTTCTGTGTCTTTGAATCATCTTCAGTTGTGCCCAGCACAAATGCTTGTGCTTGCCAGTTACTGAGCACCTGTTTCACTAAAAAGGTCTGTACAGAACAGTGGTTCTTCACATTGCAGATTGAAAGGAAATTGTCAGGTGTTCTTTTCACCTCTCTGCAATTTTTTCCCCTTAAATTTTCTTTTATGTTCCAGAGGGAAAAGGGGAATTGAGGGCAGCTGAGAGAGAATGAAAAAGAACATAGGTATCAGCGAGAAAGGGGAGATGACAAATGAATGGACGTGTGGAGAGAAAAAGAGAATGGAAATTCTTTTAGCCCTTTTAAGTGTCGGTTTATGGCTGGGCTTCTGGACTAGAAAATTTAACTTGCATTCTGGCACTGACTCCTTGCACAAGGTTTTGCTTCTTTATTCCATGCCTTTAAAAGCATGGGCAAGGATATTGACGCATATTTACCTGGGTGCTGTGTGGATACTGGCCCAAGTATCTGAACAAGATTTGTTCACATATAACATGCAGGGGAAGAGAGAGACTAAAGTAAAACAGAAAGTAAGAAAGCTTTTTACTTAATGGGACAACTTCACGTGCTGTGGTGCTTTGCTAGATAAAAGAGTTAAGGTGGAGGATAGTTGCAAGCAAGAGGCGAAATGGCTAAGGCAACAGTTCACTAGGTTCAACTCCTGCAGGTAACAGGAGAACAGATAAAAGACCAGGCATAAGGTAGAGCAGCTATAACAAATACCCTAAGCCATGGAAAACCTTGGAGGTAGAGGCAGAGTATCCAGTCTGTATCAAAAAATCCCTCTCTAACCTCAGTGCTTGACCTGCTGCTTTCCACTGAAATTAGCATGTTTATCCCTCTGCATTCTGGGGCAGGCTTTGAGACTTGGAGTCTCAGGCCAAAATAGGGCACTTGGTAGGAGGCAACAGAGAGACAGCAGAAGGTAGCATCACTTCAAATATTTTTAAAGTTATTTGAATATATAACTGCATGTATAACTATAATAAAATAACTGCCCTCTCTATTCCCAGACAGCTGGTATAGGAGGATCTCTAGATGGCCTGAGGGCCGTGTGAGTCTAGCATAAAACAAAAGATCTTTGTGTAACCTACAGGTCCTGGTGTGTACATCACGCTCAATCCGGTGTGCGGAGGTGGTTGCTTCACCCGAAACCTGTCAGAATAGGAAGAGAATCAGTTTGCTAGAATCTGTTTCAAGCAAGCAGAGTGCACAGCTGGGAAGCAGGCCATCTGCTTTTCCTGTGTTTGTGTAAATGACAGCAGAATTTTTTAGATCATCCTTCCCATCACAATGTACAACTTTGGCTACAGCAATATTCCTGGGCTTTTAGCCAAGGCTCAGGTTTCTACCAAAAAACCAAAGCAGCAGTTTAATGGGCCAAAGTAAGTCTCCAAAGAGCTCACTACTCTGCCTTGTCCTTAAAACAGGATGTGAAACATCTGCAGCCTAAGCCTGCATACACACAGGAAGCTGAACTTACATCTTTTTCACAAACACCTGTGTGTTGCACACCCAGAAGTCCTTACTGATCTTCGTTTGATGTGGTTTGATATGATTATATTGCAAAGCACGATCCTGGTATAAATTTTACGTAAATGAGCCTCTTTAATTTCATGGTATCCATTAAGGCAGTAGTTTCATTTCATTTCTCATTAATCGTTTCATATCTGTGCAGTCCTTTTGCCACGCGCGTGCAACTTCCCTTGCTCCAGATCATTGTGATGGGACATTCCCCCTGTCCCTTTGCTTAATCAATACTATGCAGATAGTTATGTTCTATTGTGGCTTTGGCTTGTAAAAACAAAACAAACAAACAAAAGAGACACTGTTCAGATCTCTAAAGATCTTAGAGCAGATATGACCTCTACTTTTTTTTACTTTACCCTGTGATTTTCATTTCCACCTGAACAATAGTTACTAGTTCTTACAGAAGTAGGTGATAAAAAGAAAGGTAGTAGAAGAGGCATACTCAGTACATGTCTTCTTTTTAGGGAAAGCTCTGACAGAATTATAAACTGGCTGTCAGAATTCCTGGAGTGCTGGCTGTTAAGAGAAACTGGACTTGATCTTTGTCAGGACATTCTATCTAGTTCAGGCAACAGTATAGACAGTTTGGAAGACATGTAAACTATGGACTCTGTCCTGGAAAATGCTTCAGCACGTGGTGGGCATGGGCCAGAACTGCTAACCCATCAGCGTGTACTGCTGTCATGCAGCACCTACTCACTTAGTTCACTTCTCAAAGCAGCTAGTAAAAGACTTAGAGGTTAAGCTGGATTTATCAGAATGAGGGTGGTATTTTCCATGACTGTCTCCATATAGTGTTCTGGCATGAATCTAAAGAATATAACATGCACATCTTGAGCCGCAGGCTGTTGATCTATGACCTACTGATTGATCATTGGCATGCACCATGATGCTGAAATGTGCATGAAAGAAGAAATGTCCCTTTGATACCACATGTAATTTGGTTTATTTTATTTTAGACTCCTCCATTCTGATGGAAGGAGTTGTACAAGAGTCTCTCAGTTGGTCTTGAACAGGTTTCTGAAGTGCTTAGTTGACTGACTTAATTGACAACAGACCATGATGATTCCAGCTGGGTGTATTTCCTTTGAGTTTCTGTTTTGATGATAGTTTGCTACTCAAAGAGGAAGAACAAATGTCAGAGGTAAATGCTGTATGTTTATATTATTCTGGCACTGTGGTACCATAGTAAAGGGGTACTGTGACTGCTAAGATAACGTCACTGTTACAGTTGTCTTGATTGTCTTTTCAAAGAAGACATCAGACTGCATGTAGAAAGGGAATGTTTGGCAGGTGCTTTCTCATGTTTCCAAAGAAACATACAAGAAGGTACAGCCATCAGGGATGTGACACTTGCACACTCAAGACTAAGGCTATTTAATTCTTTCCTTTTTACTTTCCTTAATCAGTGCTGATGTTGAATTGAAAGCTATAGCATCAGTGCTAAAAAGACAAATCACGTTTTGAATGACCCAGGCTAACATGACAGTAGGAAGTTTATTTCCGTGCCTTCAGTTAGCCTCCCTCTCCTGTGATCTGTTGGTCTAGTACAAAAAAGGTCCCTACAACAGGAATGGTCCAAGTCTGGTTTACTCCATGATTCAGAGAGAACAGTCTATAACTGTCCATTAGGACAAATGGCTGAGATATGCCTGAATCATAGAATCATCAACGTTGGAAAAGACCTCCAACATCCTCTGGCTCAACCATAAATAGCAGCAGCCTTCATTTAACTGCTGAGTCATAGAATTGTTTGGGTTGGAAATGACTTTGAAGATCACCTGGTTCCAACCCCCATGCCATGGGCAGGGACACCTTCCACTAGGCCAGGTTGCTCCAAGCCCCACCCAACATGGCCTTGAATGCGTCCAGGGATGGAGCATCCACAGCTTCCCTGGGCAACCTGTTCCAGTCCCTCATTACCCTCTGAGTAAAGAATTTCTTCCTTATATCTAATCTAAATCTACCCTCTTTTAGATTAAAGCCATTACCCTTTGTCCCATTATTACACTCCCTGACAAAGAATATAAACGGAATACTTCCAGTTGCAGGGTGTAATTGAGGATAGGTGGGAGTAAGAAAGTGACATTGGCATACTTTGGCAAGAACAGCTATCTCAGAATGGAGGAATTTATAAATGAAATATTCTTGGGTTTTAGCTTTGGGGATTTGCGGCCACCTGAAATGAAAAATCTTACTAAATCCTGCAATTCTTGAAAACAGCCAGTGGGAGTCTACCCATTCAATTGAAACTATACTGAAGCTACAAATCCTAGGTGGAAGCTCAAAAACTGTAGAACGCAAAGACAATTATTGCAGGCTCTCCCTTAAGCTGAAAAGCAAGGTGTGTAAAACACAGCTAAGACAAGTGCAGTGGAGAGAACTGAGTGGGAGGAACATGTTTGACCCTCTTTTCTGTCACATGTATGGCAGCTGGGAGGACAGGGGTCATAAGCACGCTTGCCTGAATGCTGATCAAGTAAAAACTCTGGAACAGTGCTTATGTAAGAGTGATTGAATTGAACATATGTGCAGTCACCCCAAAGGGGCATTCTAGCACAGAAGAAAGCAGTCATAAGCATTTTCTTACTGTATTTGTATATTTTCTAAACTGCAGCTGGGTAAATCTGGTAACTTCCTGTACTTTGTCAGGCAGTGCTGACTACACTGCTGGACTGCAGACCTAAAAATGGATTTATCCTCACCATGCTGGAGCATAATGCAGTACTATCTTCTCTCACTCACTGATAGGGGTGATACTGAGTGAAGGAAACATGCACAAATAAAGGTTTTATATCATCTTTATCCTCTGAATCTGTCACTGCTGAATCTGGTTCTCAATGCAGCTCAAGACATGGCTGCCTGAATACAAATCAGACCATTTAGATTGGCAGATAGGCAGCATTCAGCAGCAACTCTAGCAAAGCCAAACATAATACCGGCTACCACAAAAGAGTTTGGTCCCCGAACCTCAGAACTTCAGTAAGAACCAGTATATCATCTGCTATGGGCTAGGGCTATGCATCTAGGACCTGTTGTTCATTACTGATTTGCACCTTCCTAGTAACAATAATATGCAAATAATGCTGAAGTATTTCTAATATTATCTTGTCTCAACCCAGTCAGCCATTATCAAATGATTCTAAATATAAAAATAACATATGTTATTTCATATTACTCATATGAAAAGGTTGACAATTAACAAGCAGTGCAAATTATGACAGTTAAAAAACAAGTTACTAAGAATTAGAACAAACCTTGAAAAGTTTATGCCAACATTCTTCAGAATCACAGTGGTTGCATAGGTGCAGCCTTCCTTTAGTACTCCAAATGTCACTCTAGGTGGAATGAGATGGAAGCCACAATGATGCCATTTTGTTGTTGCAAGAGAAGATATGTTGACCTTTCCTGCAACAGGATCTTCTATCTTTGTAAACAGAATTAAAATATTAGACAACAGAGAAAGTTGGTGGCCAGCATCCTAGGTTCAGAGTTACTACACCTAAATTAACCTACATTTAACCTCTGCCCACTCATTCTGAAGAATTACAAAAAGTCACCCTAACTGAAGAAGCAAAGCTAAGTACTTCTAATATTGTCTGCAAATTTATAGTGGTTTGCGTTTTCAGACATACTAAGAAGCTATTGAGATATCTCAGGGGAACTGAGTGTACTCTTTTGGCAACCTGTGCTTTCATGGGGGTGCCTATGTACAGAACTATGCTTTTGGCATGAGTTAGTCCCTAGTAGTTGAGAGGAAAGCTACTTTTAGAATTGCTAGTAAATTTATGTATAAACTGCAAGCTCTATTGTTTCAGTAGACAGATTCAAAACATTGTCCAGTATTGCTCCATAATGAAGATTTTATGCAAAAGAGATGACTGAGAGAATATTAGTATTAACAAAAAAGACGCTATTTTACCTTTTTGTGTGGTATGGAGTTTGGTTTTCTTCCCTGAAGTGACAATGGTAATCTCACTTTCTCTTTTCTTGGCTGTCCTGCAGCATTCACCAGCAGACTCTGAACTTTAAATTGAAATGGCATCTCTTGTGACTGTGCAGCCTTGCTTAGATCTGGAAAGAAAAGATTTCCAAAAGCACAAAAAACTAAGCACCAAATTCTGCCCAATCCCAAAGTTCTTGTTCAGATAAAACTTTAATTTTCTATGAAAGCATTTGATTAGCACAAGGACAGCAGAATTGGCTTCATTAATATTTAAGAGGTCAACAAGTACTTTTAAAAAAAATGCTAGCAAGTAATTAAAATTTAATAATAGGCAAAGATATACTATAATTAGTAAAACACTCATTGGAAACATCACAGTGGAAACATGCAGTGAAGGTATAAACACCTATGGAAGTGATTAAAGACAAAAGAGGAGGTACAAAAACCCCAAGCACTAAAATCAAATTTAAGGACATTACTATTCCAAAGGCAAGCCTAGACTGCACAATGATCACCCAGGTTGGTCAAGCCAAATCTGTATGTCCACGTAGCAACAAATTCTAGTCTAGGTCCCAAAGCAGTACAAGTCTGTATGCATAACTAGCTAGTAATCCCTGTCTCTTAGCAGGATTTATTATCTTGAATGCAACAATTCATTTGTGCGTTACCTGTACGGTTCTGATTCTGGGGCTAAGATGGTCTACCACATCATCTACCAAGCCCCTACCTTGTCATCTTTGAACTGTGCTCCACTGTATAATAAGGACAGACTGAACACAGCAATGGCCAATGGAAATGTTTTAGAGGAGGAATTATAGCTTGCTTGTGTCTGAAGTTCTGCCACCTCCATCATGCCCATATTATTATAGCAGTCTGCTAGGGTAAGGGAGGGAATTTCTCCCATTATTTTTAAAGCGTTCTCCCTTTCTGCCAGTCATGTGTTCAGATGTATTTTCAGAATACTGAACAGAAATAGCTGTATTTAAATTTCTACTGTACATATTTTTGTCAGAAGTTATAAAAAGATAGAAATTAACCTGCTCCAAACAACACTCTGGAAGGCAACCTTACCTGTTGCACTGCTGGAACCTTTACTTTGCTTTGAATGAGTCTTTGGCAGAAGACCTGGAGATGGTGAAGAATCACTTGTGCTGTTGAGACATTCAGATGCTAAAGGGAAAAATAGTGGGATACTGTGACAAGTGTTTTTCACAATCATCAACATTTTAATAAACACATGAAAAAAATACCAACGTATTTGGCACCTTAATTTAGACAATCTTTGAAAACTGTTTACATGACCATGAGATGCTATGAAAATCCTGCATGTAACGTTTTGCTCCACAAGGCAACAAGGATCATTTAAATATGTGTATCCTATGATTCTTTATTTGTTGTTCTCTGGATAACTGAGAAATAAGTCAGGAAGGTCTAATGAACAATCCAGCACAGGCCTTCTGGTAACTGCAAAAGGAGAAAATATGGGAACTAGCAGGGGTCTGACAAAACTCCATGGAGGACTGCTTTCCTAATATGATTCTTTGTTATGTACAACTTTTTATCTCACTACATCATCTTAGTACTTGCTAGAGCTGCCATTCAAACAGAGTTGAAGTATTTCTCTCAGTGCTGTAAAGCTTATACCTCAGATGATGGTCCACTCTTATGCTGCTTACCCTCAATCACTGCTTTGTCCAGCTTCAAGTGCTTTCCCCCATATTTTCCAAACTATACTTACCTTACATGTTTCCTATTGCACATCCTTTCTGCTCCAGTCCCCAAGCTTCCCCTCTTCCCCTTTCATTTCACAATTTGTACCATCTCTCAGCTTTTTCCTACACTCATACTAATCTTTGTCCAAGCGTGGCCTCCCCATCATCCACTCATCCACTTCTGAGTATTGTCTATTTCACTTAAGATTTTCTTGAGCATCCTGAGCATCCAATTGATGGATTTCTTTGCATCCATCAACTCCCACATTCATAGCACAATTCTTCAGCTTTGCATCCAAAGCCTATGGTGCTTTCATATTCAGTGATGTCTGTAAATGCTCCTTTAACACATGAAACATAGAAGTCTCATAGACTGCATTGATATCAGTGGATTAAACAGGAACATTCCCAGATATTTAAACATGGTAATCTATACGGTTAAATTGCTAAACATTGGAATGATATTGACTGTGCCATTGAGCAGTCTCCCCAGAAATATTGTTGGGTAAATGAGTTTTGGCTAAGGAAAAGATCACCTTTTTTGAGGAGACTGAATTTACTAGCACAGACACAGCCTTGTCCATACTGGTGTATCTGTGTCAGGGAATGCTGCTGTGTGTGTTTCATGTATTAGAATAGATATGGTTATTGTGGTCCAAGCACTTAATGTATCAAAATGCCAGAATACATACGGGTAGATAATTTATTCTTAAATTTAACTGCAGTATGAAATGAGACAACTGAATAATACAATAAAGAAGATATTAAAATGTTACCAGACAGTAGAGCTCAAATTACCTCTCCTAGGGTTTTTGATTGTCTCTAAAAGTAGATTTTCACTTTCTATTTTTGGAACTGGAGGAAGTTCATTTGACAGTGCTTCCACATCAGGAAACTAGAGAAAAGGAAGAAAAGGAGCTTAGGTATTCTAACCAGAAACACTAAAAAACAAAACAAAACAATAACAACAACAAATAGCATCCTTCCCCTCTCCTCCTCCTCCCCCCCCCCCCCCCCAAAAAAAAAAGAGGATGCAATGGAAATAAATAAGGAGAACCAAAGTAGTCAAAAGAGAACTTATAAGTATAGCACAAATTTCAAAGTGCATTTTTGAGGATACTTTATACTGAAAGCATTGATCAGGTGAGAATATAACAGGAAAGTTCCCAAGGCCACCTCCAGTTAACATGGGTTGGTTTACTCTTACTTTCCTTTCCAGTTAACAGAGAGAGGTTGTCAAGGGGTGAATGAAAAGACCCAAGGTTCAGCATCTGTTTTGAATCAGACTGTCCCCAGACATTAAATAAGGAATCTACATGGTTTGGCCTCACTACATATATATGCCATCTCCAAGATATGTTTCCTTTGACAAGGGCATATAATTTCCAGTATTAATTCTGCAACAATTGTCCTCTGTAACAGTGTCTTGAGATAATTTGAGGCTGAGATGTAAAACCATAACTGTATTTGTGGGATGATGACTGACACTACCTGGCCTCACATAAACATACCTGGTTTACAGCTTCATTACCTTTTTTGAGAGAAATGCCTTGCCCCATTCTGATTCAAAATATGGAGGAATTATTTTGTTTCTTATTGCCATTAAGGTTTCCTTTTCTTCATCAAGTTCTTTCCTAAGAAATTTTTGCCATTGTTAGTAAGGAAAAGAAAGAAAAAAGCATTATAACTGAGTTCACCCTGTTTTTCAGTATTATGTCCGAAACACTGAGAAATAGAAGAGTTGCAAGTGGCATTTTGTTCTCTGGTTAATCACGTTGAACAATATTCTTGCAGTTTTCTCAGTAGAAACTGAGAAGAGGCTGGCCTGGCATGCAGACACAAACTCCGCTGCAGATACTGATTTATGGAGGGACTGATCAAAATGCGTACGGACTGTGGGTTTGCTGCTCCAAAGAGCTCCCCCTCAAAACATGCTCCAGTTCTCTAAACCTTGTGGAACATGTCCGAGACTGCCAATATAGTGCTTTCTGAACCTTCCAACAAATATTTAAACCTGAGGATTGGTGTTTCAGATGCATTGTGATTGCCAAAATTTATAAAACAAAATTAATCCAATTTCCTTATTTTATGACAGAAAAACTTGATGGCTCTGTGGATACTCAGAAAAAGCTGTCCAGACTTCTGAAGGTAAAACTCACCTGAATAAAGACCACTTATGTTTTCAGCTTGAGTTAGTCCAGTTTTACACTATTAGTAGCGTAAAACTGTTTTACACTACTAGTAGAGCGGGACAATCACTTCCTGGGACAACCACAACCCCCAGATCCCTCTCTGTGGGGCTGCTCTCTGTGGTTGACAGCAAGTTGAATATGAGCCAGCAGTGTGCCCTGGCAGCCAGGAGGGCCAACCGTATCCTGGGATGCATCAAGCACGGCATCGCTAGTCGGTCGAGGGAAGGGATTGTCCCACTCTACTCTGCGCTGGTGCGGCCTCACCTCGAGCACTGTGTGCAGTTCTGGGCACCACAGTATAAGGACATTAAACTGTTGGAGAGTGTCCAGAGGAGGGCGACGAAGATGGTGAAGGGCCTAGAGGGGAAGACATATGAGGAGCGGCTGAGGTCACTGGGCCTGTTCAGCCTGGAGAAGAGGAGGCTGAGGGGGGACCTCATCGCGGTCTACAACTTCCTCGCGAGGGGGAGTGGAGGGGCAGGTGACCTATTCTCTGTAATCACCAGTGATAGGACCCGTGGGAACGGTGTTAAGCTGAGGCAGGGGAAGTTTAGGCTGGACATCAGGAAGAGGTTCTTCACCGAGAGGGTGGTTTCACACCGGAACAGGCTCCCCAGTGAAGCAGTCACTGCACCAAGCCTGTCTGAATTTAAGAAGAGATTGGACTGTGCACTTAGTCACATGGTCTAAACTTTTGGGCAGACCTGTGCAGTGCCAGGAGTTGGACTTGATGATCCTCATGGGTCCCTTCCAACTCGGGATATTCTATGATTCTATACTATTGTTTCAACAACTTGCAGAAATCCTCACCCTTTTAATCTTATTGAGAGTTTTGACGCTGACTTTAGAGCCAGAACTGCACATGATAATCCTCGGTGCTGGCTATGCAGATATGTATATATTTATTCTTTAAATTGTATGCAAAATAGTGGAAAATGTTATATTAAAGTATAAATTTGGAATTATATATATAAAAGATTTATATCTCATGCAAGTCAGTTAGAAAGTAATTAAGAAGTAATAGGGAAGAACACTGTTTTCAATTGCTATTTAACCTCTTACAAAATCAAGAAAGAAAAACCAAGTGTCTGATCATAATACTAGTTCATCACCATTTCAGGTTATTCGGTATAATCTGAGAAACAGTGAATGGCCTAAATAGCTGTCAAAATATTTTAAGTTCGTTGTGAATGAATGTGTAAAAACATTGCTGTGTTTTTCATGTGGAATAATGGTGAAAACAATAACAATCTTTCCAAATGTAGACTTAAGGTGGCTCTTAAAACAATTAACTTTCTGTCCTACTAATACTATTACCTGTACTCTTGTAGTTTGCTCTGCCATTTGGACACTGGTGTTTGTCCCTTTGTGCTGAATGATCAGGAAGGAAAAAAAGAAGTGAAAATGAGAAAACTAGCATAATGTTTTATAAGCACAAACACATTTATAAGATAACCCTGGAAAGAAATGCTCTTTATGAAGTATGTTATATTAATTTTAACTAGAGACTCATGACTTGAATTTGTATAGTTTGCAGCAAAATTTTTCGCACAAATCCTAATTTTTATTGTATTATTCAACCAAGATAACCCACAAAATCCTTTTCCGACAAACTTTCAAGCATTTTTCAGATAAGGAAAGAGAGGCACAGAGGGACAAAATAATCATAGGAAAAGCTATTGTGTTATGTATCTAGAGATCTAGTTCCTGGTTCTTAATGACAGTCAGCTTGGTTCCATCCTTCGTGTTATTTACATGAGTTCTCACTGGTCTGTCCTACCTGAAACTCTGCTCCTGCTCCTGCTCCTCTGTTTGCTTAGCGACTGTCTTCTCTGTGTGATGCTGGCATTGGGAAGCAACTGCACGTTCATACAGCTCAGTTATGTGAGCTGCAGAGTAAAGAATATTATTGAATGTAAGTGTTATCCTAAACATTTGTAACTGTTATGAATAACAAATGTAGAAGGATATATTTTTAATGCATCTTTCTAACATTTGATGAAAAGCTATGGTTTAAAAGCTGTGAAGATAAAATTTGTCCTTATTAATTACATCCCTGTACTTTTAATCAAATTAAAGATTTATTGCTGGGATAATACTGTAGAGCCAGTTGAAGAGAAGCCTGGATTATTCTGTCTTTTATCATCAAGAAGCAATTTTATGAGAAAGGCCAATTACAGATTCTTTATTATTGTGGAATAAGAGGCAAAATTCAGTTCAATGTAGAAAAAAACAGAAGCATATTAAGCTCAAACCTCCACACTGTATTTCCTGAAATATATTTATGTTCTTTCAAGACACAAATCAAATACCTGTGAATAGGAAAAGTTGCTGGCATTCAGTCAGTTTGAGTGGGGACCAACATTCCAGGTCTCTGTCTCCAGGTGAAAAAAATAATTTGGGCTTTCAGGTACCTTTATTACTTTCAGCACTCTAACACTGTACTTAATTTTGGCTGCCTTCACAGTCACAATCAACATTCTCATGGAAGGAACTACCGCTTCAACATGTACAATGCAGAAAAGCCAAACTTTCCATATTTGACTCAGAAAAATTTGGGGGCTTTAATAAAGAATTTCCCTGTCCACTTACATCTTCTATAAAATGTGCTGCTTACTTCATGCTTTGCACCTAGACTGTGAATTCAAAGAAATTTTCTTGGTTCAAACAAAATTTTTGTGGCAAAACTTAGGATATATGAGTATTTGAGAGATATGATCCTATTTGATCATGACAACATCTGTTAGTGTTTTAGGAATTAAGTAATAGCAAATTTCAAAAAAAAAATTGATCACCTTTTTCACAATAAAATAACTTGTATTTTCCTTTTATTTTTTTCTTTCTATTTTTGCCTCTTTTAAAGAGCTTCTCTTTCACTCTGTCTTCCTTGTTAATAATATTATACTACAAGCACATTTTAATTATACTTTCAAAATCAGAAAACTGTAGCAAGCCTTTGCAGCAGTTTCCATTTACATTGCATATTGTGCTTTGGTATTTTTTAACAAACAGAAATACTCTTAGCAAGGCACGAGGGGCAGAAAAATAACATTTTGAAGACTAGCATCACTATGGGATTGAATACTATGGATTTTTCTACTGAAAAGGTCCATGGAGTTTTAAAGGAAAGAAATATTTTTTTTGTATCTATTTAGAACATTAATAAATGCTAACAAGTCTATTATGAAAACTTAGTAGAAATTCACAAAGGAAAACTAATACCAACCATATGAAGTTAAACAAGAGCAAGTGTCAGATTCTGCACTTGAGATGGAGCATCTCTGAATACACATACAGACATGGGGATGAAAGGCTGGAGAGCAGCCCTATGGAAAGGGATGTGGGGGTTCTGGTTGACAGCAAGTTGCATGAGTCAACAGTATGCCCTGGCAGCCAAAAGAGCCAACTGTACGCTGATGTGCATCAAGCACAGCGTTGATAGCCAACTGAGGGAAGGGACTGTCCCGCTGTACGCTGTGCTGGTGTGGCCTCATCTTGAGTACTTAGGGCAGTTTTGGTGCCACAGTATAAGAATGATATAAAGCTATAAGAGAGTGTCCAAAGGAGGTCAACGAACATGGTGAAAGGTCTAGAGGGGAAGATGTATGAGGAGTGGCTGAAATCAGTTGGTTTGTTCAGCCCAGAGCAGAGCAGACTGAGGGGAGACCTCATGGCAGTCTACAGCTTCTGCTCTCTGGTGACAGTACCAGGACCAGAGGGAATGGCATGACACTGCGCCAAGGACTGGATATTACGAAAGTATCCAATCACTATTAGGAAAAGGTTCTTCACTGACATGATGGTACTAGAACAGGCTCCTTAGGGCAGTGGTCACGGCAGCAAGCCTACTGGAGTTCAAGAAGTGTTTGGTCAACGCTCTCAGTCATGTTTAATTTTTAGGTAGTCCATTGTGGAGTCAGGAATTCAACTTAATAGTCCTTGTGGCCCCCTTCTAACTCTGGATATTCTATGATTCTAGTACATTGGCCCTACTTTTCCCTCAGACAAGGCTAATAGAACTGAGAGATGACTGTTTGAGACATGATTTTCAAATGTAATGAACAGCCAGGACTTACCCAGTTGCTTTGAAAAACCTATCTGAAATATTAATATAAAATTAACCAAGTAGAGCTGTGTCATAGTTCTTATACCTGAGAAAACTGTACACACATGGAAATGTGGATCAAAATGACAAATACACATGCCTAAACACAGGAAGTGTTTTTTTAGAGGTACTGAATCATTGATGCTAACAAGCTCTAACCACCTGTGAATATCATATAATCATAGAATGGTTTGGGTTGGAAGGGACCTTAAAGATCATCTAGTTCCAACCCCTGAGCAAATCATGCTCAAAATGAAAGAGATGGAAGCATGTACGTAGCATACAGATTAATTCACTTTTGTGTTACTTCTTTCAAAATACTACTACTGTACTTTAATATTTACTATGGTATTCAATCATTTTAAAAGATAGATATTCAATTTTTATTACCTCTGGCACTGATATCTTCAGATGACTTCTCCCAGATAGGGAAGGACTGCAATGAAGAACGAATAACTGTGACTAGGCGAGAAACAGACCTCACAATAGCATCCTCTTCAAATGATTTCTAATCCAAACAAGTGTTATTCTGTTACCTGAGAATGTGACTACAGGAATGAAGGTATTTCAGTGTGTTAGAAAACAACAGCTGGGACAAAAGGAAACGAGGTACAATTTCCCTGGTCTAAACAGATACTTTTTTCTTTCTTGATGATGCACTTCACAGGTGGCTTCATATTTTACATGGTTGCTGTTTATTAAACCAATTAAGCCAGTTCATATTCAAACTCAAATCCTCCTGCAAAGGATTTGAACCAGTTTTAAAACTCATGGACACAAGAAATCAAATAGGAATTGTGTTCAGGAATTTGCAGGTTTCATTAATGAGGACCTCTCTTGAGGCTGGTTGACAGTAAAGTGTTTGAGCTGTGCGAGATACTTTTAGTAAGATATTTCCTTTATTTTCATGCTGGCCCCGAAACAGTTAACTGGAAGCCAGAGTTCTTATGACCAGGCAACCTAGGTTGTAACAGAGCTAGGGAACAGTGGAGACTTGGGAGGAGTGTGGCACTGATTCCTGGGTCACAGAAGGTCCACAGTGGGACCCTACTGGTAAGAGAATAGTTGTCTAATGTGAAATCTGTACCTGGAAATGTGTTCATGGCAGCCAGGACAAACAAAAATGATTAGTCACTAGAAAATTGGAATTAGGCCATTGGAACTGAGTAGCATGTTAGATTCAGCACCTGACTATCATCAAAGCACATGAATGTCTGCCTAGAGGACTGAAGCTGATTGAGTTACTGAAAGATTATTTCTCCATATTCTTCCTTTCAGAAAGGTTGTGAGTTCCCGCCTACTTTTTTGCTAGGTGTCTCTTTTCTCTACTCTCTTTTTAAACTTGCATGTCACTTGAAAAGTGCTGAGCAAAAATATATATGGAAGATTGTAATATCAAAAAATAGCCTTTTTGTTTCAGCAAATTAAGGTTACTTGCCTAAAAGGTTCAGGGATGAATTACAGAATTACATGTTTGTTTTAAGCTTGTAAGGAAAAATAGAGTAAAATCCAGAGAGCTAGGAAAAGGACTTTAACAGCATTTAACACTGGAAATATTTCATATTTACTGTTTTTGCACATTAAGACAAGTTTTAAAACACAGACTCTAAGCCTAAGACAATGTTCGTTTGCTAGAATATACTCACTTTTGAGAGGTGGATATATCATTTAGTAGTGAATATTTACACTAATATGACTAAATCAAGTGCCAGATTTTTAAATTCAGTATGTTTGAATTCACTATATGCTTATTATTTGACTAAATAGAAATAAAAACATTTCCTAAATGAGACTAAAAAAGAAAACACTTTAGTAACTATTAAAAATCTAGCATGTGAATTAACATAACACAAAGTAACAAATTTCAAAGAAAGCTGTAGGAAACAAATGATTTAAAGAACTGAAATAGAGCAAACTGACCACTACATATATGATCATTCTTAACATAAGATATAAACAGCGTCTCTTTCATTCATTCTAATGCCCAACCACTTCTGCTGCGTGAACTTCTCTAGTTTATTTTCACCACACATCTCCCACTAACCTCACCATTTCCTGACTCCTACTCCAAGTCCCTCTTCTCCTTTTTCCCACCTTTCCTATTCCTCTCCCTTTTCTTTTCATAGTCTAATTTGCTGTGCAAATTAACAGAGCATGTGCGCCCAAAATACAGGCAGAGGCAAGTAGTAATGATCCAGATTGTTTTTGGATTACCCCAAAAGCAGGTTTTAACTCTTTGTATGGAGGTCGCAGTGACTGAAAGACAAGTTTCTTAGCTGCAGTGACAACAGCCTGGAAACATTCTCATCCTAATTCTGGGAGACACAAGCACTTCAGTCATTTTTGGCCTATGTGTTTGGGAATGTATCATTCTGAGGAGGCTAAACTCATAAGCTGTTTTCGGCATTGCTTAACAAGAATGGCAGTAGTGACGTTCAGTAGTCCAGATGAACGCTCAGCGTGGCCCTGCTTCACCACTAAACTACAGCAGAGGTGGCATTGTGCTATCCAAACATTTGTTATTCTATTAATAGATTATGATGTGTTTTAAGGATGACACTTGCAACACAATACAATGTATTTGTTGGAAAGAAGTGGTTTAAAATTTTATTTTTTCTCACCGTAACCAGATCAAGGAGATTTGCAGCATTCTCTTTTTCATCTTCTGTTCTTGGTTCTTTTACATCCATCTCTTCCAGCTCACTTTCCTGCTTTAATATGTTTTCTATGTATTCCTTGTGGAACAATGGAAAAAGAACAAGAAAGAGGCAGATGTATGCTTTGCAGAAGTAGACTTACTGGACACATACATAGAGAAAAAGGTTTGTAGAAGGAATGGATGCATGTACTTCTCAGTGTCATAAAGACCCTTTCTGTGTGAATCTGTGTGACTGGTTATCTAGAGGTTTACATGGAGAAATAGTTACAAAAACCTAACAGGTCTAAGAGAGATGTATGTGCTAAGAAGGCAACAGGTAACATCTTGCCAAAGTCTAATCAACGCTCATGACTAGCAATACTGTTGAATCTGCAAGAACTGATAAACTGATGGCACCATGCATCTGCTGAATCTGTAGCAGGCCGCTAGCACACGTTAGCATCCACAATAAGCTGTGTGACTTGGAGCATATCCAAGAGGGTGGTGATGAGCTACCTAGAATCCCCTGGTGCACCACTGTGACCCCTTGCTTCTCAGTATGCAGTCAGGCATGGCCTCCCAGCTGCTGTACAAGCCAGGCAAGTATGAGTGAGTGACAAGTGCCTGAGTAAACTATGTGATTGAATAAAAGAATGTGTTGAGTAAATATCTATCTGCTATTAATAATAACAATTTGATTACATTATTAAGATCAGCTTAATGAATAAAAGATGATCTAACAAACACCGGTTGTGGTCTTTCTCTCCTTTTCATTTGATCTCTATTAGGGAAAAGGAAATTTACAACATAATAGTTGAAAAAGTATCTCAGAAAGTGTCTGAAACTCTGCTTCTACACACAAGTTTACTTTGTCAAAATCACAACTGAGTGCTAAAGAAAAGGACGCTTTTCTTTGTCCACATTTCTTTATGCTATAGAAGACTAGTTGGAGGGAAAAAAGGGTCCTTACAGAGGGTTGCACTAACACACCACCCGGCTAAAAAGCTAAATGCAATACTGAGTTTTATGAATGGAGAAGATTGGCAGAAGTAATCTGGTTCCAGTTCTTTTTCATTCCTTCATGCCTCTCCAAATAGATGGAAAAAGGAAGAATACATTTTCTTTAGATATTGATTTGGTTCTGCCAAAGTGAGTATTTGGCTAAAAATTTAAGATACCCGTTTGTGGAGAAATGCATTAATTGGACATTGATATATAAGCAATGAGGATTTCTCCTTTTCAGATTAATGCAGTTATTTACAAATGTCTCTTCAGTGCCAATAACTGCAATTCTTCCTTCCTGACATAACAAAGTATTCTTTTTCTATAAGCCAAAACAGATCTGGTCGATGGAGAGACTTAAGTTGGGATTTCGGTCTGGAACTTTTTTCTCTAGAGTGTTGCCTTTGAAAAATCAGCATGCAAATTAAAGAATCGTTTTAATGTATGTATAGACTGTAAAAGGATAAAATTTAATGCTGCTAGATTGGTATGTTCCAAACCATGCCAGGGCTGAAAAGCTGTCAATGATATTCTATTACTTTGTAATGTGAAAAAAATAGTCTAACAAGCTACAGTGTGCTACTACCTTCACAGATTTCACACGCCATTAATTTTGAAATTCAGTCTGCAATACCATCATCAAAATATGTTAAATAATTAAGTTATAGAACGTGTAAATTTCTTACTCCCTAGTTGGTAAATAATAATGTGTTTTTAACTCTAAAATCTGTTTTAAGAGCATTTTCACACTGCAAATTAAATAAATCGGTGTTTTATACCAAAACAGAGAAGTGAAGTATGGAACTGCTGGCAAGGATCAACAGCACAATTTTCAGATCCTATCTCAGAACACTTAAACAGGAGGTGCAACTTTTACCTTTTTATGAACCAGTCACTAAAGAGGGATGTGCAGACACTTTATCAGAAGACTACACAGCTATTTGCTAGACATGAACAGTGATGGAATTCGGACTTGAACCTAGAAATATTCAGTACTGATCCATGAAAACTAACTGGTAACAAGGACTACTGTTTCTGTGACTTAGTCACTAAGCTAACTAGATTTATGGTGGGTTAGAAATACTTGTACAACATTATAAATATGTTTTCAAGGCTTTGTGCAGGAAAATAAACCCTAAGCAAAGTTAAAGTAACAGATAACAATACTGACAGAAAAGACACTATTTGTTAGTATACTATCTATGATGTGTACTGGATTGGACCCCATGTATTTGCATAGAAGAGTAAGCTCCAAAAGGGATGGGAGAGGATAGCTGAGCTGCTTCAGAAATAGATTCTTCTTAGAGCACCTGTCTATGTATGAAATGCTGTTTGTTTTTCAAAAGTATTAGAATTCTTGTCTCAGATATGTATAAATTCATGTCACCTTATTTGTCTGTTCTCTGTTGCTCATTGGAAGAATGAAGCAAATATGATTGTACTACCTTGAGAGAAAGCTGTAGCTTTTCTCTCAGTTCGTCACTGAGTGGCTCATACTGGAACAGCTGACGGATTTGCAGTTTATTAGGACATTTTCGCACAGGTACTGGCAAGCACGGCTGCTTTTTAGATTCGATGTGGAGACCCTTCCAAATATGTGTTCTGACTGGAGGATCTGTGATCTTCCTCTGAACATAGGCAAAAACAAGGAAAAACAGCAAGAGGCTATTTATATTACCGGCTAAATGCAGGTATCAGTAATGACTATCTCGGCTGAAAAGCACATGTTCTGCTTATAACATCATAGATCTAGACAACCAAGTCTGTAGATTATTAGGCACAATTTATCTATCTTACAAACTCTTCATCTGGAAAAATGAACTCTCCTTAAAACTGCTGTAGCACCTCACTGAGTATAAACGAAACACAAGTTGCCTAGATTTTCCCCGACACAGCCTACCCTCTGCTTTGTTTGCTTAATAAACTGAACTTAATGTCACATTGTTTAGAGTTCCATTTCCCCCTCTGTAACAAACATCTGATATTGCTTAAGCAGCAAAAGACAGTTTTGAAAAAGTTATACCTCATGAGGAGAAAATGTATTCCAAGTCCTTGTCTGGAGATTTGGAGGAACAATACTCTCTGGTTCTTTCTTCATTACCCAGGGAGAGGCTTCAAGCAAAGGGCGGAGGACAGTAATACTTAAAACACCTGGTTCAATGACACATTTTAGTAAGAATCAGTTTGAATCCAAAAATGATGGACAAATGTTTCAGACCTCCAGAAAAAATATACTTTCGTAAGTATAAAGAAACTTATTATCAGGTGTAAAAGTCAATGTGAAAATACGATACACATGGCTATAGATAATATTGGATCACTTGAGGTGATCGTAGAATAGCCGACAGCTTTGGATTACTCAGACCACGTTTAACAACTGACTGCCAACACTACTTGCTTTTAGTCTTGGGTAACAGCTCAGTTGTATAGTGTGTGCAATATCCCGAACAAAGAAGAACAGACCATTGGTCCAAGTTTACTGAATACTAATCTCAGAAGATGTACATCATATTCAGAATAAACATAATTCTTTACTGTGTTTTATACATCACAGTCTGGTCACTGGATGAATTCCATTAGAGATAAATTATTAACTCTTTTTATTATTTTGATTAATTTTGAAGTTTTTCAAAATATTTTTTCTTACCCAAAATCTCCCTACCCTAATCTTATCTATCCCATTGTTGGACTTCTGATATCGCCACTGGAGGTACTATGTTACAATGATTCAAAATTGTAAAGCCTCATTATCAGTGCAAATAGTGTACATGGAAAGGCAGAGTATGAAATCTGGAAGAGCATCCTAACAGCTGGACCCAAAGAAAACATCGAACCTGGAACTCTTTCTCTGTCTTTCTCTTAACCTGTGATTGTAATACTTTAATGAGAGTCCTTGGAGGTAATACTGAAATGCCACCATTATGAATGACTGCTGGTTGCAAGCAGGTTTTCTTGTCTGGGATCTTCACTGGTATGCATCTTCTCCATCTTCCTGAGATTTCCACTTTCCCTATCTTTTTTGGCTCTCTCAGTGCCCTTTCTCTTTCCTTTTTCCCATGACAAAATTATTCCAATCAGTTTATACAGTGGGGAGGAACTGGTCATTACTATCATCCCCCATATCTAGGGGAACCATATATTTCTGTCTTTTTCAAGATATGTTTACTGTAAGTATCTACCTGTTATGCCACAGTATATTTATAGAAACACAGTATCTCTAACTAACTTCACAATTACAATCAGCCATTTCAGGTTGTAAATTCTTGCACTGCTGTAATGGGGTGCTTGGTGCCAAGTACCAACCCTGTATTGGCTTCTTCTACTTCAGTCATATTTTTCCAGCTTCTTAATAACATATTTATTCTTTCCAACAGCTAGACTAATGGTCAACAACAGAGCATCATTGTCTTCATTGATAAACACAAGTATATCATTAAACGAAAACTGTAATATATTCAATATTTTTGATGGAAACACACAGAGAATCTGTGTATTTGGTAAATGCTTTTGTGTGCATATCTGAGAGTGGAAAAAGATACACCAGTTGTTCCTTCACTGATCCCTTCAAAATGTCATTCATTTAATTCTCTTTCCCAGAGTTTTTGCACAAGCTCCTTCCCTTTGCTTCACTGCCAGAAGTTTGGATGCCTGTCTATGCGGGGAAAAACATTTCAAATTTCCTCTCCAAATAAGAGTTTTGAAACTTCTGATCCCACCTTTGTAATTTTTTCTGTTACTAGTTTGTCAGAAAATAAATTAAGTTTTCCTACCTGGATGTTCTTGTACAGGTTCCTGCAAGACCACAGCAGCTGAATCTCTAGAAGCCTCAGCGAGATACTCTTCTACATCCCTGCTCCGTAGGAGTTCAGATCCTGAACCATCCGTTTGGATGACAAAGAACCTAGAGAGTCATCCACACAAGTCCGATTGTATTGAACATAGGAGGCAAAGTATTGGCACTGGGGGAGATTGCAGGGCTGGCCTCTGTGAGGAGAGGCTGGGGCTGCCCCATGCTGGACACAGATGGTTCCAGCTGGCTGCAATGGCCCCAGCTGCTGGGTACAGCTGAGCCCAGAAGCCAAGCTGGATCCTCTTCTGGGAAAGCATATTTAAGACAGGGTCGAATGCTGTGCAGGTAGTGAAGAGTCAGGAAAAAAGTGTGGGAAACAACCTTGCAAACACTACTGTCAGAGAAGGAGGAGGGAGAGGAGGTGCTCCAGGTACCAGAGCAGAAGTTCCCCTGTAGCCCATGGAGGAGACCATGGTGGAGCAGGTGGATATTACCTTAAGGAACTGCAGCCTGTGGACAGCCCACACTGGAGCAGACTTGTCCTGAAGGACTGCAGCATATGGAGAGGACCCACGCTGTAGCAGGGGAGAAGTGTGAGGAGGAAGAAGAAGCAGAGAGGAACTGTTATGGACTGACCACCAACCTCCATTCCCCATACACCTGTACCACTCAGGGTGTGTGAGGGAGAGGAAGTAGAGGAGCCATGTTGAGCTGGGGAAAAATAAGGGGTTGGGTTGGAAGGTGTTTTAGTTTGTCTTTGTTTCTCACCATCCAATTCTATTTTAATAGGCAATAAATTATGTTATTCTTCCCTAAGTTGAATCTGTTTTGCCCATGACAGTAACTGTTATGCAATTTGTCTTTATCCCACATGCTTTTCCATTTTATTTTCTGCCCCTGTCTTGTCAAGGAGGGGAAACGAGCAAGCAGCTGAGTGGGTGTCTGTCAGCTGGCCAATGTCAACCCACCACACCGATCAAATCCAATGGCTTTCAAACTACATTCTTTTCTAGATGGCAAAAATTAAAAAGCATTTTGATGACAAAACAAGAAGATGGAACTTCAAGAAGTTGACATCAAGTGCGTAGATACACAGTACTGAACAAAGAAAGTACCAGTCTACAAAACCTGAACTCGTGCTGTTTACCTGGGGACATGCTCATCATAAATGATAGGTTTCTTATCTTCTGGGAGTACTGATGCTGAACTTTTGTTCTCCTTGTTGTCAGAGCCAATGCTAGGAACAACCACAGATGTGCTGCCATCAGCCATGACCTATAATTGAAATTATATACAATTATTTGAGTTTCTTGATTTATTTAAAACAGTAACTTACTGCTGCTGGACTGTAATATGATCTAGCCCAGTGAAAGAGACAAAAAAAAAATCATATTTCAGGTGGAGTGATGTGAAATTCACAGGAAAAAAAAAAGTGAAGACAGTGAAAAAAGAAAAGCATAATAACAAGCACTGGGTATGTTGTGAAACTGTAGTACTCAGCCAATGAGGAAACAGGGAAGGAAACAAGCATCAGGTAATAGTGGACATAGGGCTATGATACACTTCTGCTGCATGCTCCTGCTTGCAGGATGCCTACCATTGCAATTGCGAATAAATTAGCTTCACAAGAGACCCTGTCTTAGAAAATCAGTGGGATATTTCTCACATAATGCCAATGTATATCCAAGAGAGTCTAAGTGCCAAACTGTGTAAGTTTGAAACCCCTCTATATCCTCTTTAGTGTACTTTATATCAGATTTATCAAGGCATGTGATTATAAACACACATAATCTATAGGAATGGTAATGATTACAATTGATGTCACAACCTTTAAGTAGAATCTTTAACTGGAAAACAGTACGTGGATCACAGACACTTAAATGAACTCAAAGATAAGTACTAACCTAGCTCAAAAGCATGTCTTAGGTGTGCAAGGATCACAGCACAAACAGTGTGACTTTAAAGACTGAATTTTACAACAATATTTGCCTCAACAGGCAGATTAGAGTGTTTCTATGGATCTTCTGAAAAGCAAATAGCCTCTCTCATTTTTAATCCTCATTTGCAGAGCTGATTTTTTTGCCATGAGTCAATAATTAAGGTAGCTTTACAGGTGAGGTAAACTGTAGACCATGTGTTTTATTTTAACCTTTTTGGTATTTCCCCATTTTAGAAAAGTGAAACCTGAGAACTGTCATGTTCTCAAGAACATTTCAGAGATCTGATTCAGGAACTGCTCTTTTGGCTAGCTAGGCTACTTTAAGAATTAGTACTAGAAGGCTACAAACTAACTGAAAAATGTTTGTGACATAAAATTACCTAAAATGCAGAAACTCATTTCCTTCCATGTATTTTACCTTGAAAAGATTTCCTTCAGGATCCATCACCTCACAAATAGTGCTGGAAGTGTGTTTCATAACATATCTCCCTGTTTGTTTTACTTCCTTCTTGCTGATGAAATTGTAAACTTCATGGGTATAAACTGCTGTGCAATCTTCATCAATGAAAAGGGAGCCTGTCTTGATGGGTAAAACCTATCACAGTAAAAAAGTGATGAGGTTCAGTCCTCAAAGGTGAAATATTCAGCTTAGATATAGCATAAAAATAAAGAACAGGTGCAAATCAAGAGGAGAGCTCTCAGATCTTTACTACTGAAACATACAGTTTTGAGGGAATGGTGGGTGAGGAAGAAGGAAGATGATAAGAGTAAGCTGATGCTAGTCTTTGTAAAATCTTTGACTTTAGAAAATTTAAGATTGTGAAATAAGTTTACTATACGGCTGTGAGTAACTACCTAAACATTGGCAGAGTGAAATAGAGAGACTCATAAGATTCATGAAGGCTACAGAGAAGGAAGTTAAAATAGTCAAGGTGAGAAAAGCTGATGGTGTCTCTCTGGACACAGATAAATATCACTGTCACGAAATATAGTAACTCCCACCTGATATGTTCCCTGTGGCTTTGCTATAACAGATGTCCCATCTCCAAAGATGGTACAACAAGAACCATCCTCACAATTTGTTGTAACGGTAGCAAACTTGGGATTTTCTACTCGTACATATTTCACTTTCTTTGTGATGGTTTCTGAGAATTCACCTAAGAATTAATACAGAACAACTAGACTGGAGTAAATAAACCATAGAACAGTCTCAGGATTCATTTTGGGTTTTCTCTCAAAAGGCTGGTCAGTAAAAGACCCTCAAACTTTTGATAACATCCTTTATCATATAATTTTGTTGTGTAAAGATTATGCAACCTCAGAATTTTTGAACTCTCTACTGAATATAGGAAGATTCATAGAATCATAGAATGGTAGGGGTTGGAAGGGACATTAAAGATCATCTAATTTCAACTCCCCCCCCATCAGCAGGGACATCTTCCACCAGATCAGGTTGCTCTAAGCCCTACCCAACCTGGCCTTAAACACTTCCATGGAGGGGGCATCCACAACTTCTCTGGGCAACTGTTCCAGTCCCTCACCACCCTCACAGTAAAGAATTTCTAACCTATTACCTAATCTAAATCTACCGTCTTTTAATTAAAAACCATTACTCCTTGTCCCATCACTACACTCCCTGACAAAAAGTCCCACCCAAGCTTTCTTGTTAGGCCCTCTTTTAGGTACTGGAAAGCCACTATAAGGTCTCACTGGAGCCTTCTCTTCTTGAGGCTGAACAACCCCAACTCCCTCAGCCTGTCTTCATAAGAGAGGGGCTCCAGCCCTTTGATCATCCTCGTGGCCCTACTTTGGTCATGTTCTCATAGGTCCATGTCCTCGTTGTGCTTGGTGCCCCAGAGCTGAACACAGTACTCTGGGTAGTCATCACTCCAGCTGCTCATTGACATAGAGGGTAGTAACCAAACCCCTGTCTGTGGCACCAGTCCTGGAACCATCTGGCAACCATATTTGCCAGATTTGACTGGCCTTTTCAATCCCCCTTCCCTTTAACCGGCAGAACTGTTGAAAAAAACTACCTCTGTTCCTGAGTCCTTTACTGCTGCTCCCAATGCTCTGTAATCCCTTTTGATGCTCCACAGACTGCTCCTGGCTGCATCAGTGGTGTCCAGTTTAACACCATCACTGGTGTTAAACAGCAGCAGTAGATCATAGTCCTTAGGCTGTACAAGGCTTGGCATTCTGTTGGTGATATCCCTGATACGAGCCCCTGGTAAGCAGCAGACTTTTCTCAAGAGCGGATCAGGTCAGCAGATGGGTGCCTCTGTACCACTCAGAAGAGAGTCTCCTGCTACTATCACTTGTAACCTTTTCCTAGTTGGACTAATTGATACGAAGGGAGCAGACCAAAGCTGTCTTACTCAGCTCCACCCTCCCTGGAATGGGTCTTCTCTTTTCGGTCAGCAGAGGGGTGAAGTGGTTCCGTAAGGGCACCTCAGGCTTTGGGGGAAGTCTCTTTCTCCTGTTGGTCCCTGTTGTTGCCAGCTTCCACTCTGCTGTGTTATTGCCACCCCTCTCTTCTGTGAGTGCCAGTGAGGGAATTTCAGGCTGTTTGGTCTTCTGCAGACTATGCTAGGATCTAGCTGTCTAACTCCTCCTCAGCTTCCTTGATGCTATGCAGCCTTGTCATTGCCCCCTGCAGCTCGACCACCTGGTGCAGGAGGTCCTCCACCTGGGCACACTTTTTGCAGGCAGGTCTGCCACCTGTCCCTACCCCAAGGAAAGATCTAGGCACTTCCAGCAGTCAGAGGTCTGCACTGCAGCCTCACCCCTCAGTAGCTCTGTCTGGGTAGAGGCATTAGCCACCACTGGGGTAGATGGTGCAGCCACAGTCTTTGCCCACCATTCTGCCTTGAGGATCAGGTAGGGTGAGTGCCCTTGGACTGTGCAGATCTGGGTGCAGGGTTAAGGTGTACTTGTCGCCTCCCTCTTGGCCAGTGGGATGGCCCTTCCTCAAAGGGATGCCCTCCCACGCAAACTGCCATGCCAACTGCCACACCATGCCCTTTTTGCCCACTCTGTTTGCCGTGCTCCCTAGGGGCTGCTTATGTGGCAGGGGGGTGGTGGCTGCCATTACTGCTGGCTGTGCCCACACCTCGTCAGCTGCTCTTGTGTGAGCTGTTGGCCCCTGGTGGGTCTCTGTGCTCCCCTGGGGCTTCCCCGGCTCAGGAAACCCCCCTGTACACCACCATCCCCAGCTCCACTGTGGAACCCATCTGCACCAGAGCTGATCACCTCAGCGAGTTCATTTATCTAAGGATGGCCAGGAGACTACATTCTAATTTATCAAGTATGTAACTAAACATAACGATCTGGATATTTGTAACATACAAGTTGGATAACTCAAATTCTTAACGCCTATGATACATGCTCTAGGATGCGAAGGAATTCCTATTCAGCAGCACAAGTGATGGAAAGCAAATTGAACTGGTGTGTTAATTTGGCCACCGCTTTCCCATTGAACAGACAGGTCACTGTTTTGATTTTTAAAATTCCACACTGTTAAATGAATAATTATCTTTCCCTGTACAACCAGACTTCCTACTTTGTCTGAACAGTTTGTCGGCTTGAGACCGACACAGTCAATATACACTTCATATTAATTACAGAAGACAGAACTTGTCCAGCAACTGAATGAAGCATACAGAATACCCTGCCAGCCAGAAGAAACATGGATGACCATTAGCCTCATTTGTTTCAGGCAAATGTATCTACATGGGGCATTTTCCAAGGTCATATTCAATGCAATTTTGAATATCTCCAAGGTTGTGGAGTCCATGGTTTCTCTGGGGATTGTAAGGATGCCCTGGCTGTTATATATGTATTCAATTAAGACTCAAATCAGCTCACATGCTATATCAGGATAGGTGTAGAGAGGGCAATGAAGATAACAAAACTCTCAGGCACTGTGTTCTCATGGTGAGGTGGGTCATACAAATATATAAGTGGAAAGAAGGAAATTTGCTTGTTGCTGCAGTGGAAATTTTGCACTGAATACTGATGGAAAAAAAAAGACCAGGCAGGCAAACCTAGTCTAGACTGCATCATTGGATTTGTTATCTAGGCTACTAACATGAGCCTTCTTAAGTATATTTTGACAATTATCTGGTTCACAAGATAAAGAAGAGATAAGTGTGCCCCTTTTGATTTTACCTGTTTCCTCACTATCCTCAGGCATAAAAAGTTCTTTGCAGTCTTGATAAAAAGTTGTGATCCTAGTACCATCAGCATGGTCTACTACTCTGCTACCATCTAGCTTCTCAACGATTATCACTTCATCATCTCGTACAGTCATAACCTGAAAGAATGAAGGAATATGGATATATATTAGCACTGAGATACCTCTAACAGCAACAACAGTAATACAAGATGATATGTATTGAAACTCTGAACAAGCTGGACTACTACAACTTTATCTAGTTCAGACACTAAGGATTTACATTTTCTTCAAAATCTGCAGCTTTTATATTAGTAACAGTGTAATAACAAAGTCTTTGAAAACTGTATTGAAAGAACAGTAAAATCAAGCAAATCAACAGATGGTTAAGGACCGGTGCCACAGACAGGGATTTGGTTACTACCCTCTATGTCAATGAGCAGCTGGAGTGATGACTACCCAGAGTACTGTGTTCAGCTCTGGGGTCCCCAGCACAAGACGAATGTATTAGAACATGACCAGAGGAGGGCCATGTAGGATGATCAAAGGGCTGGAGCCCCACTCTTATGAAGACAGGCTGAGGGAGTTGGGGTTGTTCAGCCTCAAGAAGAGAAGGCTCCAGTGAGACCTTATAGTGGCTTTCCAGTACCTAAAAGAGGACCTACAGGAAAGCTGGGGCGGGACTTTTTGTCAGGGAGTGTAGTGATGGGACAAGGAGTAATGGCTTTAAATTAAAAGACGGTAGATTTAGATTAGGTAATAGGTTAGAAATTCTTTACTGTGAGGGTGGTGAGGGACTGGAACCAGTTGCCCAGAGAAGTTGTGGATGCCCCCTCCGTGGAAGTATTCAAAGCCAGGCTGGATGGGGCCTGGAGCAACCTGGTATAGTGGGAGGGGTCCCCGCGCATGGCAGGGAGTTCGGGACTAGATGATCTTTAATGTTCCTTCCAACCCAAACTGTTCTATGGTTCTCTGATTCCATGATTCTATGAACACATCCTACAACAGATGATGGCATCTCTGTCTCTTAGCTTAGTAGAGAGTGCTATAATAACACAAAAAATAGTAGTACCGTTCCATCAGCTGGGTCAGTTGCCTGATAGATTAAGATTGGCTCCAGATCCATTCGTTTTGCTCCTTCAGTGCCCACTTGAATGCCTAATGGGGTTGTTGTTATCCAGGTTCCTGCCTGATTCTCCTTAGGTTGGTCAGATTCAGCTAGACCCTGAATGGTATTTTCAGACACTTCATCCTTGTTTGGGTGTGATACACCATTTCTGTCACTTCCTTTTACTGCAGAAACAAAAATGTCTGTATTAGATTTTGTATTCTCTAAGGCAAAAGACAAAATCAATCAACTGAAGAATTTCTGTGAATACTGTCTTTGATAGAATTGAAAGAATGATTTACCAGACTAGATGGAAATTACAAGAGCTGTTACTCAAAGCTGTGCTCTTTAATATGTTTATTAATGACACATAAAACCAAACAGCATGCTAATGATATCTGATTATGACATGACTTTGGAATGCACTATCAATGCAGAACAGAATCTTATAGGAAAAAAAGACATCCCAAACTATCCCATGAGCTTGAGGACTAAAGTAATAGGAATTTGATAAAACCTAACAGAAAGAAGTTTATGAAAAAAGGACTAATAAAAATGATTTCTGCTTCAGACAAGTTTGCAGCAGTTGAATAAGATATAATAAGACCTGGATATACCATCCATATAGAATGAGTGTAAGTTATCAGTGTGAAAGTACAGTGAAAAAAAGGCAAATCCAAACATACGGCACATCAGAAGAAAAGAGATGCAGATTACATTGTGAAAGGTAATGGAGAGATCTTATCAAAAATATGATGGAGAATTCTGGCCTCCCATATTCAAGAAAAGGAACTAGACAAAGTGTAGGCAAAAGACAACAGCATGGTCTGGACAGGACTCTGAAAGTTTACAGCATACAAATCCTAGCAAACAAAATGCAAAAAAGATACAAATATTCACTGTAAGTTTGTCAAGACTAAACAGTAGAGAGGAAAGGTGGGGGGAAAAAGTGATTATAAAAAAAGGATAAGTAATAAATTATATACACTGGCCACAGATACTGAGACAAAAAAATAGAAGACGATTTGTCAGAGTAGTTCTCAATCATCCTTCCAGATATCCTAAGGAATATCCTAACAACAGGGGGCTGGACTTGATGAATCAGAAAATCTCTTTTTGAAAGACTTCTCTTTAGCAGCAATTTTTATTCACATGCTTCCAATAAATTATAAGTTAATGTTAAGATAGTTCATAATTATTCTTTGTACTATGTAGCACTGACAGTGATATGGGACCACACTCTGAGGTATGAAGCAAGTTGAGGGAGTTGGCAGAAGCACTCACCAAGCCACCTTCCATCATTTATCAGCAGTCCTGGCTATCAGGGGATGTCCCAGCTGACTGGTGGCTAGCAAATGTGATGTCTATCTACAAGAAAGGCAGGAAGGAGGATCTGGGAATCTACAGATCTGTCAGCCTGGATTCAGTGCCAGGGAAGCTCATGGAGCAGATTATCTTGAGTCCCATCATGAGGCACTTACAGGACAACCAGGTGATCAGGCCCAGTCAGCATGGATTTATGAAAGGCAGGTCCTACTTGACAAACCTGATCTTCTTCTACGACAACGTGACGCACTCAGTGGGTGAGGGAAAGGCTGTAGATGTGGTCTACCTAGACTTCTGTAAGGCTTTTGACACCATTTCCCACAGCTTTCTCCTGGAGAAACTGTCTGCTCATGGCTTGGATGGGTGTACGCTTCGTTGGGTTAAAAAGTGGATGGGTAGCTGTGCCCAAAGAGTCATGGTGAATGGCGTTAAATCCAGTTGGAGGCTGGTCACTAGTGGTGTCCCTCAGACGTCAGTAATGCGGCCTGTTCTCTTCAATATCTTTATCAATTATCTGGATGAGGGGATCAAGTGCACCCTCAGTAAGTCTGCAGACAACACCAGGTTAGGTGTGAGTGTTGATCTGCTTGGGGGCAGAAAGGCTCTACAAACGGATCTGGATAGGCTGGACCGATGGGCCGAGGCCAAGCATATGAGGTTCAACAAGGCTAAGGGCTGGGTCCTGCAGTTGGGGCACAGCAACCTCTACGAGCACTACAAGGTGGAGGAAAAGTGGCTGGAAAGTTCCACAGCAGAACGGGACCTGGGGGTTGACAGCTGATTGAATATGAGCCAGCAGTGTGCTCAGCTGGCCAAGAAGGCCAACAGCAACCTGGCTTGTATCAGAAATAGTGTGACCAGCAGGACTAGGGAAATGATTGTTCCTCTGTACTCGACTCCGGTGAGGCTGCACCTTGAATACTGTGTTCAGTTTTGGGCCCCTCACCACAAGAAGGACATCAAGGTGCTGGAGCATGTCCAAAGAAGGGCAGTGAAGGTGGTGAAGGGTTTAGAGCACAAGTCATACGAAGAGTAGCTGAGGGAGCTGGAGTTGTTTCGACTGGAGAAAAGGAAGCTCAGGGGAGACCTTATCATGCTCTACAATTACCTTAAAGGAGGCTATAGCGAAGTGGGGATTGGTCTCTTCTCCCATGCACCAAGTGATAAGACAAGAAAATCTTAAGTTGTGCAAGGAGAGGTTTAGGTTGGATATTAGGAAAGAATTCTTCACTGAAAGGGTTGCAAAGTATTGGAACAGGCTGCTCAGGGAACTAGTTGAGTCACCATCCCTGTAGGTCTTCAAAAAACATGTAGATGTAGAACTTAGATACATGGTTTAATGGTGGACTTGTCAGTACTAGGTTAAAGGTTGGACTAGATGATCTTAGAGGTCTTTTCCAAATTAAATGATTCTATGATAAGCAAACATTTGTTTCTTTCTCTGCCACACACAGTAACATGAGAATACTGTAACAGACCACAAGTCCATACAACCAATTGATTATGACCAATATTAGGTGCCTTGAAATACATGCAATGAGAAAGAAAAATGTTGCAAGTCCTCTGTGAAAAGAGCATTTCTCAACACCAGGACTAAAAACTGTGTAACACATAAGTAAGGATTTCACACTACCATAGTTGCAAGGATTTCTTTGAAATTACTGTTAAGTCACTCTTCTAGCTAGGTAGTTCTTATATAACCTTTTACTTCTTAGAGTTCTTGCAGTTTAGAAAAAAAAGGAAAACTGGAGTAGGAGAGAAATGATCTGCTGTGAAGATAACAAATTAGCAGTGTACAGCAGCTGAGTACAGATAAAAAATCATTTTTATACTGGCAGAATTTTCAGACTAAAGAAAAATGCCTTATATTTAGTATTATCAACCCTTCTATCTTTAAATCTGTCTGAAACACTCAAAATGTTACCTTTCTTAGTGCTGGTCTCCGGTAAGGGCTCTGATTCTGGTAACAGTTCTGTGTTATCTGGAATTGCAGGCGGTGGAAGGACAGGGCCAGAATCAGGACTCCTACTCACTGTGCCATTAGCAAACAGAATCTACAAAAAGCAAAGACATATTAGAGGCTAAAATAATTTCAAACACTAATAAAAAATCTCAAAAGTATGTGTCACTAGTATAATAGTCACTAGAATAGGGACTAGAATATTGGGTTACTAGAATAGTGGGTGATAGAACTAAAAAAGTAAGACTGTCAGAATAAATACAAAAAATAAAGAAGCTATCTTAAAAAGAAAGGACCGCTAATTACTGTAGTTCACATATGTAATCAATGGGGATTATATTTAGTAACAAATAGGCATTGTAAAAGCAAAGGCTATTCTTTGTGGTCAAAAGTTGATGTCTTTTTATGAATACCACTCTTTCTAGCAATGGTAATGCATCCGTATCACCATATTGATCTGGTATTCAGTTATTCCACATGTCTAGGATTTCTGTTAGTTTTTTTATCCATCAAGGCAGCTAATAAAAAGTAGTCATGGTTATTTATCTTATCATAGCTGGTTTCTGAAATCTACTGTCCATAACGCTTAACTCTTGATATGCATACTCCCTGTGTGGCAGATAAAGCCTAGAATTACCCATATCATCTCTGAATTCATTTACAAATACAGCACAGATATTTGGGGGAGAAGATGGTACAAAGTGGAAAACAAATGGACAACATATAGTCACATCTTCAGAGTTACAGTTACTGTAAGATAATTAACCATTTCTTCTTTTTTGAGTACTTGTCTGTATGCATTCCATTTTTGATGACTCATGGACATTAAGTTAATGTAAAGAAGGTGGCAATTAATCTGCATATGCAGGCGTTGTGTTACAATCATGCTAGGCACATGACCTATTTTCTCCTCTCAGGAGACTGTACCTTGAGAATATACAAACAGCAGCCAGCTCCTTTGTATATTTCTGAAATGCGTATGTTTCTCAGAAATCCTGGGCAAATGGTTTAAGATCTAATGTAATGAATGAATCTAATGCATTTGTACTAGGATTTGTGGTCTACTTAGACTGTAACAAACTTGAGGAAATAATAAGGAATAATTTTGATAGTTTCTGAGTACAATCAGACAACTCTTTTCATCTGTTTGCTTACTATACACAGAGTTTTAGACTTTGAAAAGATAATTGCTTGTAGATTGATTACAGTATCTGCAAAAGTGGTATCTAACTTATAGCACCTAAAAATTCACTCCAACCTACTACGTGTAAACAAAGGAGGAATATAGAAATACAGGAATATAGGAATATAGAGTCTTTTTGATGAAAATTTAGGATACCTGAAGGTGTCTGCAGGACTGAAGATCAGGTCTTTTTTGGTTCCTGTATGACCATTAAAATGACTGAAAAAACATATGGATGCTTTTGTGTTGCCAAAATACCCAAAGACTAACTAATCCGCACTTTAGATGTTTAATTCCAGGAATGTAGTTCTCAAAACTTTATTCAGCTGTTTCCTAAACCCAAAGTTGTCTAAATGTTCATGTGCCTAAAATTTTCATCATTAAAGCTCCACATGCACCCTAAGTTCTGATTCTGAACAAAGCCAAGAACATTTTAATCTTGACATAGCTGCAAAGCTCAGTTGTTACTTAACTCCTGCATCTATAAGCTGGATACTTCTCTATGTCAGCTGACAAGCACAAGTTAAATGGTAATCACATACACAGGCTGCTTCCAATTAATTCTACTGAACATACCCAGGTAGATCCATCCATCATGTACTTTACGACAGTTCCTTGTCCAGTAATGACTCTTGACACCTCTTGTTCTACATGACTTGCCACTGATGTATATAGTTGAGAGTTCTTTATCTTTTGGGGATAACTTTGCCTTACAAGAATTTCCAGAGCAGGCTGTTTTGCCTTTTTTCTTTTGGTGTCTTCTTGCCTTACTTCACCTTCTGTAACCTCATGTTCCTTCTCTCCACTTTCCACAACCTCCTCCTCCATTGCTTCATTTGCTTTGGTTACAGCTTTCTCAATCTCCTCTTCCTTGGCTTCATCTGATTTAGTCTCACCTTTCTCAGGCTCCTCTTCCTTGGCTTCACCTGCTTTGGTCTCACCTTTCTCAGGCTCCTCTTCCTTGGCTTCACCTGCTTTGGTCTCACCTTTCAAATCTGAAAACATATTCACAGTTACTTAATACTGTGCAACACACACTCAAACAGTGCAAAACCCCCAGCACCATGTTGTCTACAGAAGGTATTCAACTTAAGCTATTAAAAGTAACTCTCCTCAGTTTCCTCTGTAATCCATGGAGTTAGGGACAGTCTCTATCAGAGAACAATTCAAAGCAGTTATCTAATTAGAAACTCCTGTGGAGGTGTCTGTCTTTTCCACATGAAAACAAAATAAATTTGAAGAAGGATTTATTACGGATGCTGAACTTTTGGAAGACTGACATTTGGTGAGAGGAATCTCCTAACTTCCCCTAATAGAGAAAAAGTTACTGAGTTTCACCAAATTTAAGACTAAATGGAAAATGAACTTAGACATTTTGTCTACTTGAACAAATAAAGTTTTTAGATTAAATTATGGCAGCGTGTTGACAGTGCTAATGAGTATAATAGGCAGTTGTGTCAAGACACTACATGTATGTGTCCATAACTGTTCCATTCACCTTAACTATTTAGTATTTCAACTTATGCTCCTTGCCAAATTGTATATTTGAAAACCATCTGCATCCTCTTTACTGTACTTTATATCAGATTGATCAGAGCACATTTACTCTAAACTGCCAAAATATTTTGATATGAAGAGGGAAGGGATATCTGAGAAGAAAAATGAGGGAAGATTTTACTATTAATTCAGGCCTGTATGGCAAAAAAATAAAAATAAAAAATCAAGATATTTCTCAACCACGTGATTATAAACCTGTGCTGTATCCTGGTGGACGATATGACATTTCTAATGCTATTTAATAACAATAACTTTTTTTTTCTTAATTTATATATATTGGACTTGCTACTTGGCTAGCTTCTAAGAGGTATGGATGACATTTACTGTTGTTTCATCAGTTGCCAGCAAAATGAACAATTCTGCTGTTTTTTATGCAATAGCTCACGTATAGGATATGTTGGAATTACTGACAGCAAGATTTCGCATGTGTGATAAATCCTGGATATACAGGCACTTCTGCAGTTGTTCTGGTCTATTTTCACCCACTCAGTAGCTCTAACACACTCTGGGCTGCATGGATCTATTCTACATAGGCATTAAATGACATCTGTACGTGGCCATTTTAAAAACTGACCAGGTGACAAAAGAAAACTAAAACACATTTGTCTGCTTCAAAACCCAAAACTTATGAAAACTGAGGATTACAACAGTTTATGGTATGCAAAGATGAACCTCATGCTGATTTTCAAAAATGCAGGGAAATCGAATCATTGCAGAAGAATACGTCTAGCACAGAAACTTAGAAGTATCTATATACCTGATCATTCTTTGAAAGGAAATTCAAAGATAAATGCATAAAGGGTTGTTACAAACACCTTGTCTGTACAGTCTGGGTGGCATAAAGCAAAGGACTTACCTGAAGTGTTTCCTTTTTCAACATGATCATATCTTTTAGAAAAGCAACTAAACCCGATTATAAAATATCCAGTAGAAGACAGTATATCACAGCATGGGTTAGTTTTGTTAGTCACTCTTAGCATTAAAAAATGAGAGTATCTTAAATCTAGTATAAAAGCACTATTCTTGACTTTCAAGTTCCTAAAATTTGTAATACTGTATTTACTGTATATGTATACTGTATTTACAAGCTCTGTATTTACAAGCCGTCACCAAAATTCTGATTTCTTTGTACTTCCAGAATGGCACCAGTCACTCATTTGATCTTTATTTTGGTAATCATATAGAGTTCTCCTGACATGAGCTCACAGTAAGATAAACCTTCTGATCCACTAATCATTCTTGTTACTCTACCCTGAATATTCAAAACTATGAAAAACTTGCCTTGTAGGCTTAACAACAATACATAATATTCCAAAGAAATGCAGATATAGGCAACTTAATCTTACTGTTATCACTTCAGATTCCTCTGTATATATGTATTCAGTAACTAAATGTGCTCCTTTTCACCTGTATTCCTATACATATGCATATTCAACAGATTATTCAACATGACTCCCCCATTATTTTTAGGGTTCCTGCTTCTCTCCCCCCAGTCTATGTCTAAATCCTTGCACTTTTAGATTTTATATTTGAATTGAAACACATTATTTATGTTGCAATTGCCATTAAATAGACATTATGAAAGAATCAGCCATCTGAGATGTTAATACTTCATATTGCTATATCTACACCCATCAAAGCAGAAATAATTTCCTTCTGTAATTTTAACTTCTTTAAAAACTCCTTATTCTACAGTGGCTGAAAAACTAACCTTCAAAACTTTCACCAAGGAAAGTTAATACTAGTCCATTAGGACAGGAGACATTCAAGCTTCGGAAAGCAAGAGCATCTGAAATGACTTGTGTTTGGGAAGCTGGTTCTTTTATCTCCACCTACGGAGCGAAACATGAATTAGTTTTATTCCATTTTAAAAGACTTAAGAAAAAAAATAGATTATATAGGTATCAGTTTTACCAAAACATTTCAAAAAAGTACTTTCTATCGGTCATTCATAGCACTTTGAGAATGTATGGATTCTGAAGTGGAAATATTATCCTGTTTTTTTGATTATGCTATCTTATTTCATTTCTCTTCATTAACCCTTTAAGAAAAACTCTTCCTAACTTTATTAATTTTGCTGAGTCGTCACGCTACCTTGTGCATGGTATCAGGATGAGATGACAATAAATGGATAACATGAAGTGGAAGACCATAACAGAACAGCATTGAGATTGCATCAGCTACTTTACCTATAATTACTAAAAGAGCACAAAAGATAAGTAGAACAGTACTTCCAGTCTGCTGGAAATATGACAGATGAGAAGAGGACAAGAAGGAACAGTTGACAATCAAAAGGTGTAATTCTCTTTGTACTGCTCTGTAGTGGAAACCGTCCTGATAAATAGAAAAGATGAGGATGACCTAAGGAATGTCTGAAGACACTAGAACATTTGGGAAAAATACAACAGTGGATCCTTTGATGTCATCTCCTCAGAAATGTATGTGACAATAAGCTACACTATGCCAGTCCTAAGATGAAAGCAGTTTTTTGCAGACAGGTAACAGAGAGAACTAGTCCTGGTATTATCCCGTATTCTTGATTTATAGGAAAAGAAATATAGAGGAAAAATAGAAAAAAATGGCAGATGTTTTGCCTGATATTTTTAGAAAAAGAATACTGTATATTTTATAGCTACTTTATATATTACTGGGTAATTAAGGCTATCCTCATTACCCTAAGATCACAGGCACAGGAGTCATAAGGAAGACAACAAAGGAAAGGATAGAAGTAAACCTCAGTTGTCATCTACTTCTCCCTTTCTAATAGTAAAAAAAAAAAATTTAAAAAAAAATCAAGTATAACTATATCAAAATATCAAGTATAACTATACAGTTTGAGAAAACCTACCTATTGTAAAAATTTCCAGGGCTAGACATTTCCTGGTTTCCCTAGGCAATATATTCCAAGTGCTTTACCTTGTTTAACCTTACTGAGACTTTCCTATTGGTTAGCCTGAATCTCTCTTGCAAAAAATAAGTTTACTTCTGATAATTTCTTCTGGTTATATGGGCTAACATAAGAGATGATGTTGTCCATTTAGCTCTTTAGAGCAGGCTGTTCTGTCTCTAAGCTCTGGATCAAACAAACCCAAACCAACTCTTTCAACCTTTCCTCACTGGTCAAGTTTTCTAGACCTCTTACTGTTCCTGGTGCTTTCCTTAGAATTCTCCAGCGTGGCCCATATTTTTCTTGCAGTGCGTTATCCATAACTGGAAACAGCACTGCAACTGAGGCCTTACCAGCCCTGAATGGAAGAATAATTTCACTTTAGCAGGCTATTCTCCTGTTTATTCTCTTCAATATGGTGTTTGCCCTTCTCACAGCAAGATGGCATTGTTGACTTATGTATAGCTTGTGATCCTTTTCAACTCTCAGACCTTTTTTTGCGTAACTGTTATTGATGGAATGGTCATCCATTCTGTTGATATATTATTTATACGCAATTGTAGAACCTAGTACATTTTCTTACTGAATTGCATTCTATTTTCTGGACGATGTCCATGTAAATCTGTCAACTTCACCTCAGATCTTGTCCTCTAAAATACCTGCAGACTCACATAGCCAGGTGCTGTATGCACTAGCAAATGAATATTGATTTTTTTTTAAATTTTTTTATTAAAACACAAAAAATTACTGAAGACATTCTAAGTGAAATCATAAATAGCCTCTTGGAAGAAGAGGAGGAACTTAAAGATGTCCTCATGACAGAATTTTAGTGGTATAGGAATTTATGCAGGTTTTCTTTTGTACCATACAATTGCTGTATGTTATGCTGAGTGCTGTTTGGCAAATCCCTGCACCACTTTCAATGCTCATATTCTACAAATACCTAGTTAAACTTGTGAAAATTGGCTCAGTAGCATTTTTTGTGGATATGGACAGAATCCATGTTGAAACAAGAGACATAGTATCAGCTCATTCACTGGGTACCACAGAGCAGCATAGCTATGTCATGTCAAAGAGTCTTCCAAGGATGTTCTCAGTACCTGTCTATTCTTGTCTTTCTTACTATCCTCTCCTCTCATTTACTGTTCACTGGAAGCTATTTCCTGTTTCAAATGTATCTGTATTGCATTTAACCCTTCATTTCCATGTTACCTATTCTACCTCTTTGAACAGCTTAGCCTAGCTCAGTTAACATAATTATGATAAGCTGGCAACTCTTTAAGGATGTTTTTCTTAGAGCATAAGAACTCTCCATCTCCGTGTGTGAGAAAGCGAGCAGGGAGGGAAGAAAACCAGGATGGCTGAACAAGGACCTGCTGGTCAAACTGAGGAGCAAGAAGGAAATGCACAGGCAGTGGAAGCAGGGACGTGTGGCCTGGGAAGAGTACAGGGATGCTGTCTGGACGTGCAGGGATGGGATCAGGAAAGCCAAGGCATGGATGGAACTGAGCTTGGTAAGTGACGCAAAGAATAACAAGAAGGGATTCTATAGGTATGTTGGCCAGAAAGGAAAGGCCAAGGAGAGTGTGCCCCCTCTGATAAACAAGAAGGGAGAACTGGTAACAACAGATGTGGAGAAGGCTGAGGTACTCAACAAGTTCTTTGCCTCAGCCTTCACTGCCAGTCAGGCTGCCCACGTCTCTCGAGTCCCTGACCCTGTAGATGAGGGCTGGGGGAGCAAAGTCCCTCCCACTGTAAACAAAGAGTGAGTTCAAGACCACCTGATGAAACTAAACACGTACAAGTCTGCGGGGCCCGATGAGAGGCATCCCAGGGTCCTGAGGGAACTGGCTGATGGAATTACCAAGCCTCTCTCCATCATATTTGAAAAGTCCTGGCAGTCAGGTGAGGTCCCTGGTGACTGGAAAAAGGGAAACATCACTCCTGGTTTTAAAAAGGATAGAAAGGAGGACCTGGGGAACTACAGACCAGTGAGCCTCACCTCTGTGCCTGGAAAGATCATGGAACAGATCCTCCTGGAAGCAATGGCAAGGCACATGCAGGACAAGGAGGTGATCCGAGACAGCCAGCACGGCTTCACCAAGGGCAAATTGTGCCTGGTCGGTCTGGTGGCCTTCTGAGATGGAGTGACTGCATCAGTTGACAAGGGAAGACCGACCGACGTCATCTACCTGGACTTCTGTAAGGCCTTTGACACAATGACATCCTGATCTCCAAACCAGAAAAGACATGGATTTGAAGGGTGGACCATTCAATGGATAAGGAATGGGTTTGAAGGCTACACCCAGAGAGTGGTAGTCAATGACTCTATGTCCAGGTGGAGGCCGGTGACAAGTGGTGTACCTCAGGGGTCTGTCTTGTGACCGGTACTGCTGAATATCTTTAACGACATAGAAAATGGGATTGAGTGCACCCTCAGCAAGTTTTCAGATGACACCAAGCTGAGTGGTGCAGTTGATACAACAGAAGGAAGGGATGCCATCCAAAGGGACCTGGACAAGCTAGAGAATTGGGCCCATGTGAACCTAACGAGGTTCAACAAGTCCAAGAGCAAGGTGCTGCACCTGGGTTGGGGCAATCCCAGACATGAGAACAGACTGGGTGGAGAACACATTGAGAGCAGCCCTGCAGAGAAGGATTTGGAGGTTTTGGAGCAGTGCATGCTTGCAGCCCAGAAGGCAAACTGTATCCTGGGTTGCATCAACAGAGGAGTGGCCAGCAGGTTGAGGGAGGTGCTTGTCCCCCTTCTACTCTGCTCTTGGGAGGCTTCACTTGGAGTACTGTGTTCAGCTCTTGGGCGCCAAGCACAACAAAGACATGGACCTATTAGAACATGTCCAGAGGAAGGCCATGAGGATGATGAAAGGGCTGGAACCCCTCTCCTATGAAGAGGGGCTGAGGGAGTTGGGAGTTCAGCCTCAAGAAGAGAAGGCTCCAGTGAGACCTTATTGTGACCTTACAGTATCTAAAGGTGGCCTACAGGAAAGCTGGGGCGGGACTTTTTGTCAGGGAGTGTAGTGATGGTTTTAAACTAAAGGAGGGGAGGTTTAGATCTGATGTTAGGAGGAAATTCTTCACTATGAGGGTGGTGAGACACTGGAACAGGTTGCCCAGAGAAGTTACAGATGCCCCATCCCTGAAGGTGTTCAAGACCAGGCTGGATGGGGCCTGGAGCAACCTGGTATAGTGGGAGGTGTCCCTGCCCATGGCAGGGGGTTTGGGACTAGATGATCTTTAAGGTCCCTTCCAACCCAAGTCGTTCTATGATATGCTTCTATGATTCAGTTAGCAGTTCTCTCTTTTTTGTTTCAGCCATCCTTGATTAAAGATAGAATCAAATTGGGGGAAAATCAAAATGTAAAATATATACTTTAAATATTTTTGCAGTTAATTGGGAAAGATATTAAGAACCACATTTAGCAAGCACAAGCAAGTTACCTAGAAATGCTACTCTCTTTTGTAACTTGATCACTCAGGTTAGAAGGGATAGCTTTTTATAATAATTAGTATTAAAGAATTATCCCAGAATGTATATTTTAGAGCATCAATGTTAAATGAAACTGTTTATGGACCTCATTGCTTTATGTACCAATAATACCTCTTGTCAGAAGACACTGCTTTCCTAAACTGAAGGTGGTGACTAAACTGGTTCTTAATAGCGTTCACGTTCATTTCTCTCCTTCTCTCTGAGCTTGTTTGGTGTTTTAAAACATGCATTTCTAGGACTAGTTGTTGGAGAAAACAGCGTCAAAAAAGAAAAGAAATTAAATCATCTCAAATAGAAAACTTTTGCATCCTCTTCCAGCATGCTGCTATATCTTCTTTATTTCTGTAAGAACTTTTGATGTAACTGATACTCTGGCAGGTCTGTGAGATCACAGGATCAAACAAACCTCCTGTGGTTGCCTAAAATACTCTGCCATTAATTAGCTAATGACCGGAAATAATCTAGGTTAGTTATATTGCAGAGGGGAATTGTGAACCATTTGTCCCCCACTCACATGTTTTAATGCCCCAAAATTTCTCACAGAACTCTATGGAAGATGTTCAAGATCAAATGTTATGCTCTTCTGATGCACATGGCCATGTAATTCCTGTATTACTCTGTGATAAGTATTCCATAACAGAAATTCAGAATCTGTTTTTGAAATGCCATCCATCCTTTCCAAAGGCCTGTCCTGGGACAGAAATACCTTCAGCCATAGACAAAAGCAGCTTCCTCAAGTTGCTGGTCCCTGGCTAATGACCAACTGGAAAGACCAAATTGCAAAGAAGGCTTTTGCAAAACTCTCCACTAATTAGGCTAAACGCTGGGTGCTGTGCTTGGGTCATAACAACCCCATGGAGCTGAACATGCTTGCGGAAGAGCAGCTATAAAGTTGCCCAGCAAAAAAGAACCTGAGGTTTTGGCTGACAATTGGCTGAAAATGAGACAGCAGTGTGCCCACGTGGCCCAGAAGGCCAATAGTATCCTGGCATATATCAGAAATATTGTGAACAGTGGGACTAGGGAAGTAATTGTTCCTCTGTACTTGGCACTGGTGAGACCACACTTTGAGTACCATGTTCAGTTTTGGAACCCTTACTACAAGAATGGTACTGAGTTGCTGAAATGCATTCAGAGAAAAGCAAAAAAGCTGGTGAAGGGACTAGAAAACAAGATATATGAGGAATGGCCAAGGGAACTAGGGTTGTTTAGTCTAGAGAAAAGGAGGCTCAGGGGAGACCTCATTGTTTTCTAACAACTACATGAAAGGAGGTTGTAGTGAGGCAGGTATCAGTCTCTTTTCTTAGGTGACAAGTAATAGGATGTGAGGAAATAGCCTCAAGTTGCCTGAGGGGAGGGTTAGATTGGGTATCAGTAAGAATTTGTTCACAGAAAGAGTGGTTAGGCATTGGAACAGGCTGCCTGGGGAAGTGGTGGAGTCACTATCCCTAGGGGTATTTAAGAGATGTGTGGACATGGTGTTTAGGGACATGGTTTAGTGGTAGACTTGCTAATGTTATGCTGATGGTTGGTCTTGATGATATTAAGGGTCTAAATGATTCTATGATTCCAATTTGGTTGGTTAAAGACTTTCCAATACAGGTTTTGGAAAGCACAGAGAAGTTTTCTTATTTGGTTAAACTAAAAATTAATTTATAGAGCAGTTCTAGTCAGTGAGAATGTAACAGGTTTAACTGTAAAGCCAAAGTCAACAAAACGTGGATTACGGAAGACTCACTGTTCTATGTCATGAAGTCTTAAAGAGTATCATCTTCATTAACAACTGCCAATATTTATACCCAAGAGCAATTGGAAGAGTAAAACATATCCTTAGAAGCACCATAAATTACTAGGAATTTGTTAAGGCACATCTCAAAGCCCTCTGAGACAAATATATTTGTCTAGTACATAAGCTTATGTATTTAAATTTTTGTTTGTTTCTTTTCTGTGTTAATTGGATAATGCCTATTCTCTCACCTTTCCTTCTTCTTGTTTTATGTGGGTGTCTGGTGGTGGAGAGCTTACTCTGCTATGGCTTGCTTTTGTAGATGGCAGAGATTTTCCTGGTTTTTGTTTGACTGACTTATCTTTTTTTCCTGAAGCTGATGTAGTAGAAGGAAACACAGTTGGAATATGAACAGAAGGGATGTTCAGAACTGTTGCTAAGACAGGATCTGTTTCATCATCTAAAAAAGGGAAAAGAAATATTTTAATGCAATTAAGTTTCATAAATGTAGTTTACCACATTCTATTTTTGACAATATCTTATACACTAAATTTTATCTTTGAAATAATAAACTCAGTGGAATAAGACAGAGGGACTGAATATATGAAATTATTTGGAAAATTTCTCCACAGTGGACTACTTGTCAATCTAAAAGAAATCTTGAAACTTGTTTCCCATAGCTTGTCATTGGTCTCAAAAATAGAAATTACAGCTTTGTTTTTCTCTTTTACCTCTGGAATACTTATATACGTGGAGACATTTTGAGTCTAGCATCTAGGATAAGGTCGCTGTTATTATGCTTTATCACAGGCTGATGGAGCATGGACTGACTCCAGCAGTTTTGGACTCCATAGCTCTATTTTGCTAAAATGATTCAGAAAGATTCTGTTGCTGAGTCTCTCTCACTTCTTAAAAGTCAGTCATTAGGGCAGCCTGCTAAGCACGCTGACAGGAAGTACTCATGTTGCCTTCCAAAACACTGACTTGAAAATAATATTAATATAAAATCAGATTTTATGTAACATATTTTTTGTTTCAATGAACAAATATTTCTCCTTAATCTGAAAAACCCAGTCAGCTGTAACCCTAATCCTTTTTTTTTGACACATTTTTTTTAATCACTTCCTCTTGCTTGAAGGCAACTTAAGTCCCAAGACTACAATTCATGGAATAGCACCTTGTTTTCCATCCAGATAATTCAGGCAATTGAATTCCTGTCTGCTTTGGAAAATTTGTTATCCCAGATGGAGCTATTTATTATCCATATCTTAACCACATCCGTATAGATAAAGGACTGAAAACGCGAGTGAGCAAAACATGATGCTCAGAAAACAGCTTTTTTAAAATTTAAATAAATACAGCAAGCTTGATTTCCTTAGTAGTTTCTGAAAGTATGAAGTTTAATGACAAGTCAGTCATTGCAAGAGTGTCTTCAAGAAGACTTCCAAAAATCCTTTTTTATAAAATCCTTTTGATTAAATTACTTTTTAATTTTGCTTATTCCAATGTTTTTTAATGTGAAAACTAATAAATTAGACAAAGAAAAGTTAACTAACTCATTGACAAATTGCACGCCAAATTGCATTCAGATAAAGGGGGAAGAAATGCTTACAGAAGTGTGCTAATAAAACCATTCCAGTATGAGCTCACTATTTTCTGTAATGCAAATGAAGTGTTAATATATCTTCAGCTGAACAAGACTGTATTTATGGTTTCCAGAAATGTTTTGGCTTAGATGCTTTTAGCATTGCAGGTAAGAAAATGCAGAGCCCACATCAAAAATAAAATTCTAAACTACTAGAAAGACTGTCTGTGTGTTCTGGAACAGTTGTCTTATAAATGATTCTGGATTTATGGGAACTGCAAAGGTGACACAAAAATCAACAATCTAAGGCTAGAAGAAACTATCATCTAGAAACTATCACCAGGTGATAAAGTCATAATTAGAAGCCCTTGGAAAACAAGCCTTCCACCTCGGGTTTTAAGCTAAGCCTTTAACCTCAGTTTTTGTGTTGGTGCCAGCATTAGGGAAATGCACCATTATTTCAATACATTTATGACCTTTAGCTGATAGGAAAATTTAGATCAGCATAAGGATTTTTTCAGTCCTCATTTTCATTAGCTGATACGTGGCTGACACATGCATCTGATACTTTGTTAGGTGGCTCTGTTTTCAGGTGCTGACATTTATGCTGCGTGACTTTTATGGTTCACTGGAAGTCTGAGGAAAGATGAACAAATCTGTTCTATTTGTAATATGCCAGAAATAAGTTCTCAAATAATTATATAAAATTGGAAAGTTTAAAATTCTCCATGGCAGCCATTGTGATGCACACTTATTAGACAGCCCGACTGTTTAATAAAAAAGCAGTAGTACTGATCTACAGGTGGCTAATGAGTAGAAACAGCTGACCAGTAAACTAGGACAGAAGTAATTCTCTACCAAGAAGCAGGATAGTTGACATGAAGGGCTCTGAGGCAACTGACCTTTAAAAACATTAGTGAACATGATCTATCCTTTCAGGTTAGTCTAAATATCCATGTGAACACTGCAAATTAGGTATAAGCAACCTCTTACATTTAAGATGGCACTATCAAGCTCCCATGCCGTGAAGTGGAGCACTATCGGTTTCAGATGACACTTTCCAGAGTGCTGAATTTAGGAATAAAAGCTGTTATAGGCTCTCAACCCCTAAGGAAATTTCACCTACTCTTTTACTATGGTTGCCCTGAAAAATAAGAACTCTTTGTTTGAGGGTAACAAAGACAGAATAGATTGTTGTGACTGAGGGAAAGTGTCTTTAGAAGTCTTGAGAATGATGGGAAATTCCAGAACACTGTCAGAGTAAGGAAGGTTTCTTTCCTGCTGAAAACAAAATCAGATCTCCAGCACTCGGAGTTGTGCTCTCAGGATTTCATCCAGGCACAAAGACAGGTGCAAAGGTTATATAATACCCTGATGTGAAAGTCCCACAAGTGCTCAAGCAGTGCATCACAAAGTGATGAGAAGCTTACTCCTAAGTCAAAAGTTAGATTTTGGTCATGCTAGAGAAAACAATTCAGAACTTAAAAGTTTGTTTAACTTAAACATTATCAAAATTCAACCAAGAAATAAAAAAGATGTGTAAAGCTGACAAACAATCTGGGGATTTTTGTCATCTTAACTTCAAAAAGGAATATGGAAGATATAAAATGAGAAAAACAAGAAGAACAGAGAGAATTACAGAGGTTCCAGAAAATAATTCAGTAACACAACTTAACCAATCCATGGGGAGAAACTACAGATTACGTGGCATACCATTCTACATTAGGGATGGATGGATGGATGGTGTATATGAATAGCCTAAGCCAGAGTTTTTCTGGTTAGAATTTTTCTAAGCGCTTATAATACAAATGCCCACAGGGGAATGTAGGCATAAGCAAGTGATTGTAGGAGAACTGCAAACAGTCAAAGCATACCAACCAGTCAGAAGTGCTGCAGTAAAGCTCAACATGGCAAGGATATTCTAATGTAGAACAGGTTGCTTATGGTATATGTGAAAAAAAAACTGAACATCACCAGCTAACAAGTAGGTGTTTAGACACGTCTCATGCCAAAATACATGAGTTTTCACAGTCAACTACATTGTGGATGCTATCTTTGCTCAAGTTTAAGAAGTCCTTTTTTAGTAATTCATTTGAAAAATGTATTGGAATAATTAAAACTGAGTGTATAGTTGAATGGTTTACCACGGTCCACACAAAGATGCATTCAATTAAATGTTTTCATATTTTAAGAGCTGAAAAAAGCTGGGATTATTTTCTGATCAGAGGAGGGTTTCACTTTTATTCATATGATGGTTTCAGTGGCCTTTCAAATGTAATGGAAACAAAAAGCTCTTGGTAAAAGCAGACGCTATTTTCACTGTGGTTTTTTGAAGCAATTGCTTCCAGTTGGTGAATGTGTTTATTGAAAGGCTGAGAGAAATCCCTCATTATGACTGCACAACTGTAGCCTAGAGTCCAACTCCTAACATAAAATGAAAGTTCCATAATCACCTATGAGTTAACAAAAATATTATTTCTTGGAAAACCAAGAAGACTCCTCAGCAAATCAAATTTTCTTTGGCTCAAATTAACTGGCTGATTTTGCTGGACTACTTAGTAACAATACTTTCAAGTTTCTCATTGCACTGCTCTATTTTCACAGTAAGTAAAAAATGCATGGAGACCTCCCTCCATTTTGAAATTTGAATCATAGAATATTCTTGACAATGTAATCTCATCTCAAGCCTTGCTGAAAATTCCCCACCATGTAGTAACAGCTGCTAAGAAAGACAAAATTGCATGCAACAAATTATTGAATAAGGGGTGTATGGAAAAAAAAAAAAAAAGAAGAAAAATAATTCCCCCTATGGTTCTCAAATATCCTCTTCTATTTGCTTACTTTACCTGCTGTCTTCCCTGTAGGTCCATAATAGCTCAGGGACAGCTGGATTCCATTTTCTAAGGTGGCTGAAAAAGATCCAAACTTGCTCACAGCTTTCTTTTGATTCTTCATTTTTCCTTTAAAAAAAAAAAAATTAATTTTACAGATAGCAACACATACTAGAACCACCTGACCTGCAAACCAATGACTGGTGTGAACAGTGGCACCTTAAGGTGGATGACTAAGCTGTAAAATAAATAAATACAGGGTGGGAAAAACTTTATAAGGGTGATAGCTGTGGTGCACTGCCTGTCATGCCACTCATACGGTAGTGTATAATAGTCAGTTTTGTATAATGTACCTGTGGCCTTTCATCTACAAATTGCGTTCTAATTAGCTATGTCTGTAAGAACATGTTTAACAGCAACAATGAGTGAAAAGTCTTTTTTAATTTAAACAGCAAAAGAGCCAAGTTCTAGAGTCAAGTATCCTGTTTCTCTCCCGTATTGGCTGACAAGAATGTTAAACTGCTCATTTCTATCACACAGGGGACTGCTGTTTACACAGAAATAAAGCCTCCCACTGGTGCCAAATGACTACACGTTGCTTCAGATGTTAACACATTGTGATTGAAAGTACCATCTGACAGACCCCAGAATGATACAGGACCACTTTCAGAAGGGCAGACAAGAAATATCTCATCTGTGGAAGGGATGCAAATTTTCTATTCATCCAACCTACTAGTATTTCAATGGTGGCAGCTGCTGCCAAAGAGAGGAGCAGGAATAGGATGCTTTCTAACACTGAAGAGTAAAAGAACTAACATACCTACCAAAAGTTATACTTTTCCAACACTCTTCAGTTCTGCATGAGCAATCCCAAAGTGCTTTTAACAAATATATGCACATATTGTTACAAAACACTTTCCTTCCTGGAACCACCCTCGGCTGGGTTCAGAAAGGATTTGGATTCAATACTTGTGTCAGTTAGCAACATGGCAACCAGCAACAGATATTGCTGAACTGCAGAAAGGATCTGTTTCCACACCAAATGTCTTGAGGAGGCAATAATGCTACAGCCATATGATCCGCAAAAGGAGATCCAGTTCAAAGGGGAAACTCTTCCCTTTCCAGGGAAATTTATTTTGGGCATAGTATACAAAATTCAGTTTGCATTCTCTTAGGCTTTCCCAGGCCACATTAAGATCAGGAGTCCACTACTAAAGAAGAGAATTCTCTTAAGGAATAGTGAATCTGTTCAGTGATTTCCCTGCCTCAGAAAAAGAGTGGTTTGCACCTGTTGTCCTGCACTGTGCTTAAGGTCTCTTCATGATGCTTAAGTCAGAAAACTGGATTATTATTTAGTCCTGTGTCTTTTAATGACTGGGTCCTCCTCTGATCTCAGATACAAAGAACTGTCTCCCTACGTAAGTTAACATTCCACACAACACAGTCCACAAGGGTGAGGACAGAGGCTGAAGTGCCCAGTCTTTGCCATCTCCTGACTCAGAGGGTACAAAGACCAAAGACTCTTTCAACTCCAACTTGTTGGAGCTGTTCTTCATCTGCAAGTTTCCAAGATTCCCTGACAGATTATTTCAATTGTAAGTCTGTCTACTGAAAAAAATATTTCTACCTTCTTTGGACTTCTGATCTGGACAGTGAATTGTAAAAGAGATGGTAGTGGCCAGAAAAATGCACATTCAAATTTTTTTTTTTGATGAATGTTACTAATAGCTAAACATTTCACTTCCACCTTATGGTGGAAAAAACCTTACATTCACAGAGATTCTGATATATTTGTAATTTTGAATGATGTCTAATAACATAAATTCCTGCCCACATTCTTCATTTGAAATTATGTATCTATTTGGAGCAACACTGATCTTATTCACCCTCTGTAATTAGGAATCCTCTGTAATCTTATTCACCCTCTGTAATTTTATGTTAGCTGATAAGGTTTGCATCCAACTACTAAATGTGTCAAACTATTAATTCTTTATATCAGTGATGTCAAACCACTAACCTGATGTAATTTTATGTTCATCATCACTTTCTTGCACTTCAATTTCTGTTAAGTTTTTCTTGGGATCTGTGATATGAATGAAGAAATTATGGTTGTCCTTTATCACTTTCAACTTAACCAAAGTTAGACCTGCAAGGCAATGGAATACTATTATTTCTCCCACCAGGCTTCAGAACTGACCTCTGTCCCCAAAAACCTTGCACCTGCAACTACAAGGTACGCAAAAAAGAAAATTGCTCAGAACTGGATTCAATTGCTTACTATTGGGCAAAGATGACAAAATTAAGGTTATCTGAGTTTAGATTGTCTGACTAAAAATTCAGAAGACTTCCTGACAATGAGGTCTGAAAGGCTGCAAAATAACCCTGTTACTTAGAAATGTTGCATTTGACTGGACAAATTATTGGGACACGCATTCTTGGAATATCTTGCACTGGTTGCCATTGAAGAAACAAATATGAACAGATTTTTCACCATTTCTAATTTTTGATACTTTATCTATCAATTGCTAACCTACTATAGCAAAATGTAAACTTTAGTGGTAATAGAGTCTAATATGGAATTATACGGTATGCTCACAATGTCTTTAACAGAATTTCTACTGCTGAGATGCGAAAAAGCATTTACGGATAAAGAAACTATGTCATCAGTTATTAATAGAGTTAAAGCAAAGCATAAAGAGTAGAAGACTCACCTTTTACAAACTCTATCTTCTCTACTTGAATCTGTCCTCCATCAGATGGGAAAAGATAGTGATTGATTCCAGACACTTGAATGAGACTCTCCCCCATGTTGTAGCCAAGAAACTGGAAAAATAAGTTTTAGACTACGGGTAAATGAGAAAGGCAGAAGCTGTGAAAGAGGTAAATGAAGGACAGATCATTACAACAGTATTTTTCTGAACATTTTTTTTTAGACATTTAACTACTGTAATTATTGCTTTAGCAAATATATTGCATGTTATTCTTATATCCAAATAGTACCTCAGCTACTAACTGAAGTAACTTGTTCCACAAGAGTGCAGAATCTGGTCATTCAGTGGCACGGAGCCACCAGTGGAAATGAACAGTAGCAGTCTGGTGGCTTAACATATAATGAGAGGGATAGAAAAATTCTGGACAAGTGCAAAGAGACAAAGTCCAGTGCCATGAGATCTGTACATCATGAACAGGACAGGTAAAGATTCAGATTTTCAGCCTCTAGATTTTGGATTTCAGACACTGTAAACCTGATTCTTAGATTGCTCTGCCTTCTAACCAGCCACAAATTGGCAAAACTTAGTTTAGCGTACTCTGGCAAGTTCAGACTAGGAAGTTACATCTCTCTGAGTTTGAAGCTCATACTCAAGCAAGTTTAGACTAAAATATATTGACACAGGAAAGTCACTTCATTTGCAGTGCACAACCATCGTCTACATCTATAAAATGAGATTTCGTGTCACAAAGGAACTCTGTTGTACCTAATTTATATTCCTTAATTTGAAAGAGATGTGGATAGTGAAAGTAGGAGCTGGGTACAGAAGTACTTCCATGAATATGGATCTGCTGTTTTCATAGCTTTATCCCCAGAAAACTTCAAGGAGAAGTAGGATATTATCCATAACTGTCATTTCCTGGTACTGAAATAATGACTAGCTTTTGGGACGCCTAGTCTAGTACCTATGAAGATTTGCTTTGCACGTCTATAGTTTCATGGTGTGTAGTGAGAAGGAAACCGCAGGATGATGGTCTTGGATGCAAGGTTTAATATAAAAAGCAAATATAAATCAGTGCAAACTGCCTAAAAATTGTTTGGATACAATAGTGAAGAGTTCCCCTGGTAAGGAATATCCCTCTGTTAGTGTAACAGGCAGAACGTCTTGAATTAACTCACTCCAAGAACATGAAATTCGAAACAGGAAATGGAAGAAACAGTGAATTCCTTTCACTTGATTTCCAGTGTGGACAGCCAAAACTTCAGTTAGGTCTAGCAATGCCCAAGTAAGTGAATCGTAACAGGTCTCTATGTTCCTTTTTCCTACCCTCTCCCATGAAAGCCACATCTTCAGGCAAAATTTATCCCATGAATATATTATCCATGGTCACAAAACCACGATCAACTTATCTTTGTGTTATCGTTTGTCATATACATTAAAGAACATCCAAGTTAATTTAATAGTCTTGTGTAGGACAGTCTTAAATGTCAGAAACTGGTTTTCAAAACTTTTAGGAAATGATCTGCTGTTAAAATGATGGAATTAAACAGGATGTAGTTAGACTTAATTTGCCCTGAACTCTAGTTTCACAACAGATAATAGCTTTGCTGTAATCTTGACTATATGTAAATAGCTGACACTCTCCTAAAGTGGTGCAACAATATGATTCCTTACCTTATACACTTTCTCAGAATGTGTTTCTGGAATGCTGGGATCCTCCTCAGGTTCAAGGGCTTTTGCTGTCTCATCTTCAAGTTTCTCTTTGGAAGATTTCTTATTGGAACCTTCACTTTCTACACATATTGCTGTCTCCTGTCTTTTATTTTTACCACCCAAATTTTCTTTTTCCACTTTTTTTTCTTCCTTAAGTCGTTCTTCCTCTTGTAATCGATTCTGTTCCTCCTTCCAAGCCTAAATTAAATTTTAGAGTTCAAATTACTGTGGTTCTCTTTCTATTTCACAGTATTTCACACGTGCATGCTGAAAAGAGCATCAGTAAACAAACTCAAAAGAACATTGGTTCTTTTGGTCTTTTACTCACATTTTTCAAACTTGTCTATAGTTTTACAATATTACATACTTTATTTTGCATAAAATGACTCATTCAACTCACAGGATCAGTCATTCTTGACAATAGGAGACATATAGGATTACTATTTGTATCTTACACATTCAGTCATAAGTGAATTATTCATTTTGTTTTTCACTTGTCCACAATGTTTATGACTATATCAGAATGCATCACTGCATTAATTTATTCCCAAAGTGTAACTGTAAGATAAACTGATTTCATTCCTTTACAGAAAGAAGAACGAGGTATCAAGACCAGAAATACCAATCTGTATCAGAAAGACAACATGAGATATCTGATATTTTCCACTATACTAAAGCACTGAAATCACTGTGGAAGAAATGGTAAGCATTCACAACTACAAGATAGGCATTAGCCTAACCTGAGCTACATCAGCTCAAGTTGAGTATCCAGGATCTGGCTAACACCATTTCACATCTACATTCCGGTGTTAGTACTTAAAGTGCAGAGCACTACACATTGTAAGAAAGATCAGATATACTATGGCTGTGAGAAGTCAAAATAAAATTAAAAAAAATCAGGGGAGTATATTAGTTAAGCTAGATCTGTGTAGTGTAATGGATAGGGCCAAGTCTATATAAGTCTACAAGAACAAAAGCGTATCTTTCTGGCAAATCAGTGTTATGTAATCCATTTCAGAAACATACATATTTTTGTCTCACCTTAAGAGAACCTTCTCTGATAAAAGGACTTTCTTCATTGCTGGATTGAGATTCTGGAATGGTCTCCATTATGCTCTCAGGTCTTGATGTGCTGTCTTTGAGACAAGAAAGGGGATTAAGTGCAGTCATAAATACGTAAAAATTGAATAATTTAAAAAAAGAATGGAAAAATAAATAAAAAGTAGTGTGAGTAAAACATATTAGTAAATAGTATAATACATAAGTATAAAAGTAGAATAAAGCAAATGTTAAATAATTTTAGAGATAAAATAGAAAGGCTATTCAGATTAGAAGAAATTTATCTCACAACTAGTATTAATTGGTATTCATAACTGGGGACCATATATTCCTTTGGTCAGTTTGGGTGAGCTGTCCTGGTTGTAACCTCCAGACTCCTTGTTAGCAGGGTAGTATGAGAAGCGGACAAGCATACTATGCAAGCCCTGCTCAGCAACAACTAAAACATCAGTATGTTATCAACATTATTTTCCTCCTAAATTCAAAGCACAGCACCATACTAGCCACTATGAAAAAAATTAACTCTATCATAGCCAAAGCCAGCACAGATAGCTAGATGGGTACAAGTTATGATTTAAAAGTCAAAACTGTTCTTTTGGTTTCCAAACCATATACAGAAGCATTAAGTAGGTTAAGAAATGACAATCCTATTTTTGGAAATGGTAATTTTTAGTGCTAGAAGGTTTCAAGTATATTCTCAAAGCAGGTGAATAAAGCAAAGACTAACAAATCATTGTTAATTCCATTTAAATACACAAATAGAGAATTTGGACAAGAGCTCTCTTTTGTGAAAATGTGTTTTCAGATTCTGTTGCCTGCTCAAAATTCATTGTATGAATGGCCTACAATTTTCACTATCCAAAATGTTGCTTGTAACTAAAGCTTGCTCTGCAGTCTAGTCAAATCCAGTTTTAGCTTCTAGTTCACAGCTTCTCACTTTCATGCTGCCCTTTTAAAAATGTTTTTTTCTGAACAGTGATGCCAACTTCAACTACTGATCATCTTTACATATGGTCAGTCATCTAAACAGGGATTCATATTTGTTTGTAATCCTTAGAGTAATTCCATTAAATAAACACAGGTATTGTAAATATAAGTTTACATTAAGAGCCTCAGTTTGCAGAATGAAGGATGATGCAGAATATTTAAATATATGTATTTAATTCATTTTGAAACGTGTTTATGTCTATACAGATGACAAGGTTAACTTATGAAAAATATATTGGATTCTACTCTGAACAGCTTTGAGTCTCAACACTTAACACGAAGAATGATTTTTCTACAATAAAACAGAAAGATACCCACTTGTGGCTTTCTTAGGGAAGCCAGTTTTTTTGACAGCACATTCAGAAAATTCAGAAGATCCTTCTGCAATGCCTTCTGCCAGTTTAAGAGCCTCTATTTCCCTAGCTAGCTTCTCTTCTTGGTATTTGACTTCTTCTTCTTTCACCCAGTCTTCAACTGAGTTGGCTACCAGCTCAAGATAGTTCCTGAAAAACACAATATTTATCTACGTACCGTAACACAATTTCCACTCATATGATTTCAGGTCAAACAAAATCACTTCGCTTCTCAGTTTCTTATACAAATATTATTCAGTAACTGTTGAGAGAAGGATTGTGTTTGACAGGGTTTCTCTCATTTTTCTTTTTTTCTGTTTAAAAGAAGGTGGTATTTTTGCCCAGATGATATATGCTTAATCTCTTTCACGTTCGGGATTTTGGTTCTCCTTTCTGCAAAGTGATACTAGAAACCTGTTTTCTAAAGAATGCCTGCCATCAAAGAAAATCCAGAAAGTCAGAAAACATATAGACATTCAGTTTAAGAAATGTTGAGACCAATTTTGCTCTTCACTATTCAGTCAATATTGAACAGTCACTTGGATGACTTATTTTCTTGGTAGCTCTTGATTTATATCATCTTTTAGCATACACTTCATTTGTTTGTTCAGCAACTAAGGAGGTGTTATTCTATTTAATTCCTAGCTCTTCTCTATCAGTATGACTGGAAAGGCATTTAGAAATTGTCACCCAAATCCATATTAGTGAATCAATGCACTGTAGCCTGGCATAAATTAAGAATATTGATAATTAACAGCCGAAGTCAGCACTGAATGATAAACTGATCCAGAGTTTGCAGCTGGCATCTGTACTTGCATTATCTCATCTTCCAGTGGTATCTGAAACAACTACTAAAATAGTTCATTGTGGACAACTGCTTTCAAGGTAGGATGAAGTCTGAAAGTCATATATGCAGTTGCTGCCCTACCCCTTATTTGGAGGACTACCATAATTCTTTAATGTAAGATTCTTCATATGTGCAGAAGTAAAAGGGGCTAGTATAGAGTGCATGAGATTCAGCTGTTACATCTTCATAATGTTTCTCATTCATAAATTCAAGACAATTCAACTGTGTTCAAATGCTCTGTATGTATCTGCAGTTTTTGTTTGTGAACATGTAGGCAGCACAAGCAGTTCTTGACCTCATGACAGTTTCAAATTTCTTACTGTAGCATTACACTGTATGTTCAAGAGATTTAATATGTATGCTACCTACACAGGCTGGAGATGTACAAAGTTTATGTACAGCTTAAAGATACCCTAGTCTCTCCTACCTCCTGCAATGTGTGTGGAGCCTGCTTTGAGGTACCTGCATGGAGGAACTGTTTATCAAGTATTCAGTAGAGACAAGACAACTCTGCTTTTATCCAAAGAAAAGTGAACGAGGTAGAAAAACAAAGATGTTGAAAACAAAAGGCAAAACTAGTCTGGACCTAGAGTTGCCAGTACTGGAATAACTTGAAGATGAATATATGTTATAAATAAAAATGAGATTATTCGTGTGGAAAATATTCTAGGGCAATGAAACAGTCATTCAAAGTCAAAAATACACATTCTATTATTATGTATTCTGATGTCACTACTGCCAATGTCTGACTCAGAATCACTTCTCAGAAAGGATTATTTTTTCCAGTAACTTGTGTAATGTGTTTACTATGAAACAGTAAACAAATGTCATTAAGATTGAATTTGAGAAAAAGAATAGTAGTGATAATGTTGGAATTCAATTGGCTTCCTGATAAAGTGGTCACTTCTATCCAAAATCAAAATGTTTTGTACATATGTATCACTGTAGGCATAAGCACCCATGCCTTTGGACCCTGCTTGTAAGTAGCATCCATTGGATGTCACAGGTAGCCTCCTGCTGCCTACCCTTTGAAGGGCACAATTCCTACACTTTTGGATGTTCTATATGAACTACAGGACTTGATATCCATAGGGAAGAAGGAAAAGTTAACCGGAATATCCAGGACCAAAACCAACTCCAAATCAAGTTGCTGCAACGTAAGAAGTTAAACTTCTGTCTTGCGTGAGAATTTACCATAACAGGACCCACTTGTAACAAACTGGTAGTCATTTCTCAAGTATGCAGGTAACAGAAGTATATTCTGGAGAGCAGCTATGAAAAAACCCTGCAAAGTGGGAATCTGATCTGTAAGATGTCACAATAAAAAAGTATCAAGTGAACACACACCATAACAAAGAGATAGTCAAGTATCCCTCTGTGGTGAAAGTGTGACTCTTAAACATAACCCAAAATTTAGAATAATAGTAATTTTAATAAAATTTAAATTAATGAATAGTTATTAAACTCATCAGGATCCAATACTTAAGTCTAAGTATAATGTATAATTATTAATATAATTATATATATGAATATAAGTATAATATGATAATTAGTATAATTAAATTATAAATATAAATTAAAAATATATTTACAATATAAGCATAAAGGTAAAATACCACTAACACTGAAACTACATTAATAAGTAGGGTTTATGACCGTGTGTGGCAACTCAACAAGATCTGGAAGCTAATGCAGGCAACAGCTTGAAGCACTCCAGGTATTTAAAGGCTCTCTTTCACAGAAGTGTTATGTTGCTTGGAAACATACACTAGCAAATATTTATGATGCTTTGTCTGGAAATCTGAAATGATCTTTAGAAAAAGGTTGAATAAGGTCAGAAAACGTGCTCATTATTTTGCAGAGAAAAGGCAGGTATAGATGCCACATAACTGGATGAAATGAGAGCCTATAGCTCCTCATTGATACTAAGTAGCAGATAGAGAGCACTCATGGTGAATATTTCTCCAAAAGAACAGTAAAACCAAACCTTCTGGTTAGCTCTTACGCCAGTTTCTTTAGGAATGCCTTTCTGCTTTGAAACAGAACGCTGTGAGCAAAGCTGGCATGCCCCATGCAGAAGCTATATTTAATGTCTAAGCCTTGTTTTCAGTATATCTGGAAGAATAATAACAAGAAAATATATAGCTAGACAAGCCTCAACAGAATTATAATTCATCTGCCAGAGAGCATGCGTCATTCCTTCTTTGGATGCAAAATCATTTAACTTTTGTTTTGCAGGATTCAAGAGCTCTTCCCATCTTGCAACTAGCCTTGAATTGACTATTTCAATGTCCTTTCAACATGAGCTACCAAATTGTTTTAGGACCCCATAGATGAAGAATTATTTTTTCAAGGATAATTGCTTCCTGAGGAGGTCTTGGTCATCATTATCTGCTTCTACAGATAATACAACAGTAGGTCATTAGGATGAGGTTATTCATGTAAACACCAAGTGATGTTAGATATACTAGGGGATGTGACCTGGTCTCCAGTGTCATTTCAGAAAAGCATGGGTCTCCGATGGTCTCAGATCTGCTCACCCTGTGCAGACATCTCAGACACAGCTGCTAAACTGGCACCAGGTGTTTATGTTCAGGAACTTGAACCAGTGCGTAGGGTATAGGAAAGATATCTAAAGAAGGGTGGGAATAATTGGAAAAGTGAACAGGTCAGGGATCCACCAGTATTATTTTGTACAATGGACTTCATTTGACACTACTGACTGTCTGCGTCTATCTGAATGCAAGACCTGCATTTACTTTAACAGATGATCTTTCACTATCTTTGGGGTACATTGCAACTGTTAAATACATGGGAGAAAAAAAAAAAGATTATCCAGACAGACCAGACATTTACTGGATTTAATGGAACAACCACAAAACAGCCATCATTTTCTCCAAGAACTTCCAGTTTCTGCTGGTAAATCTCTCCTGACTCTGGTCTCAGTCAGTGCTAATCACAACAGCCTCTTTTCACAGCAAATAATTTAAGTGCAAATGACTAGAAAGCTGAGACTGACACATGGAGATCCTTGACTGAGAGCAAATATATGACACGCAATACAAAATACATCTTGAGGAAGACATATTTTGCCTATTTAGCATTCAAGCCTATTAAAATATATAGGTACGCACAAAAATTATTTTAAGATTCCAGTATTCTGATAAATAGGACACCTCACTCAGAAAGTGATGCTTGCTGACAGATTTGTGAAAAAAAATTTGTCCATTGGATAAGTTGCTTGCAACTCTATTTGATAAATCAAATCTAATTAAATCACAGTGCACCACTGTGATGAGGTTAAAGCTAGCTCAGGTATCTCTCCGTGACATCATAGTCTTTTTACACATCGGTACATGGACACATGTGGACACATGTTCTACCTGTGATCAATAAGTTGGAATAGCAGCTGGATATACATCATCGTGTATACTGCTGCTTCAGTGAAAAAATGCATTCCAAAATACACAGGTCCACTGGCAAAAGCTCGAATAATAGCACACCAAGCACTTTCATACTTCTTACTGGTGAGCAGATAGTGGCAAACAATTAAGAAGAATCTGATATTGTTAGAAAAAAATATTCTAATATTGACAAAGGGCCTCTAGCTTTTCTTGAAAAACTTTCCATGACAATGCATGATTTATGTAAACATAGTTGAAAAAAGATAATTAAATTTTTAGACAGTTTTCTTTTTGACATCCTCCACCTCAGCATCATTTTCTTGATGTGCATATCCATAAAATAACTGTGTGTGTATGTATTATATTTTTATAGTATGTGATAAGCAGTTACATACACAGTTACTGCATGGTTCTCCTCTGAAAAGCTTTGTCTCATCAAAAATACTTTGATATAGTACTGCTCTCCACCTGCATGACTTGCTTTCTCATAAATATAGTTACATCATGGTATCCTTTCATTTCAAAGCTTTGTTCCAAGCATGGCCATGCAGACAGACTTTAATTGAAAATGACTGTGAATGAGATATGAATAATAAAATTAATTACCTGAATCCAACATTAGAGTGTAATGCAACATCCCAAGTCTCTTGGCATGAACGATACTGATTCATAGGATTGTGAAGAACCATTAGTAAAGAGTTATCTTGGGTATGATAAAAGCAATCAACACATCTATACTCTTGGGTTGCAGTATACAGAACCTGAAAAGCAAAGAAACAAAGGTACGTCCTCCCTATATACAGTAGTATGTGCAGATGGTATGCAGCAGAGCTTTTAGCTGGTACTTCTGAGGTACATTGGAACTTCACTCTTCCTTCAGGATGTACGCAAAGCACTTGGATTCTAGCAATCTGAAGTGTTCGGGTATGTGGAAACTGAACTTCATTACTATCCATATTGAGAATAGGTACTCACTATCCTCCACTTTTGAGACTGACCATGAATGAAAAATATCAGCTAAAGAATAAAATCATTGTTTATATCTATTTAAGATTTAAAACCAAGTGTTTAAATACATAATGAATAAAAGCAGAACTATTGTGTAGCAGGTAGAGAAAAACTAACTTCTGTTAAGTTAGTTTGGTATCCAATTTGCTACTCTATGACCTGTACACCTCTGAGATTTACTGTGTCCTATATTATTCCACTCTCTTCTGGACATTCCCTCACTTTTCAGTGTTCACATTGTCTGCAGGCTGTAACTTATTTTTTAGTTATAGACAGAAGAAAGTTTTTTTACAGAACTATTGAACTGAAGTAAAACTGAAGTAATACTATGACAACAAGTATGATTTAAATATGAAAATCTCATTACCAGCTGGTTGTAAGAATTGTGCTTAGATGTGACATTTAGTATAGGAAATAAAGAAATATTATTACCAAAATATTGTTGTTTTCTGTTGCAGTTATTTTATATCAGTATCTTTTGGCTAGATTCATTAATTATTGACAGTTCAGTTAGTATTAGCTATTTACCTTGCATAAGAAGGAATTCCCCATGTACTGAAATCTGTGACCAGACATGCAGTGATGCTAAAGTGGTGCTGAAATAGCAGCCTTTCCTCAATGCTTGTATAGCATGTGTGAGGATCAAAAACAAATTGAAGCATGTTAAGCTCAAGGCAGCACAGAGCTTACACCTCTCCCAAGAGAATGCCTATCACCTTATGCCATCTATACCTGAACTTATCTTTCATATTTGTTTTTCTGTCTCACCACAAGAAGAATTTTGGTCTTTAGCTTGCAAGATTTCTATAAATGAATCTTGTAGCCCTGAGAGGGTAAAGCATGATTATGACAAAATTTTCTATTTGCCCATAAAACATATGCTGAATATGTACTTGTACAGTATGCTGCTACATACAGTGGACTAACAAATCCCATAACTGTCATGGAAGATCACCTCTAAGAGTAAGATCATTTTTTTTTCCATCACGCATTTAGTTAAAAGACTCATACAAAAAAGAACAGCTGCATTGCCGCCAAACCACAAAATAAAAAACAAGTACAAACTTCAGTTTCTTGTTTGAAATTTAAAGCAGCTGAAGAACAACGTGTTTTGGTGAAAATGTATCAGGGATAAAACTGAACCAATTCCACTACTAATTCTTTGTGAAGCATTCTGATGCATGACTGTATCTATAACATTGTCAGTTCACAGATACCTGAAGAAGAACATGGGGTTGAAAATACTCAGCAAAACTCCAGTCTGTCAGACAACGCTTCTGAATCTTTTTTATTTCTTCTAAGTTTGTTTCTAGGCCATTATTTTCCAGACTCACCTCAAAATACAGCAAAACAAAATAATGAATATCAACATTTCAGTGCCAGTTGTATCAAGTTAACTGTAACCTGTTGTCTTAGTAGACAGCATCCCATGTTGCATCACAGTTAATTGCATAATGCTGCACATGTGTAGAGCCGTATGGCAATATTTAATAAAAACACAACTGCTCCCAAAGGTTTTTGCTTTTGTCTTTTCTTTATGGCAAACATAATTCATCTATTTTTATTATTAGGTTATATGTTTTTGAATGCTGTAAGTAATTATGAATATTTTGACAGGTCCTATGAAGTAATCTTAAAATTGCTATATTTATCCAGGGCTGTATGGCAGGCAGGTGTTTTTAAAGAAGCCAAACTACACAGTCTATTAGTTTGACAGTTTGGCAATTTCTCTCAAACTCTCATCCAAGTATATGAACCCTCGTATTCAATGAAACCAGTGTTGCCAGTAGTAGCTTCACCAAACCCCATCACCTTAGAATTCAAAGAAAGTGATTGCATAGTGCTTAAAAGATATGTCACTATTTCCCAAACATCACAAAATTGACATTCTCATGCAGCATTGCAAAGGAATCCACATCAACATTTCCCAGCATTGAACAATATTTTCTGTTGTCTCATACTATAGAGCACAGTTTAGTCCGCTCAATCACACTTGCCAGATCAGAATAAAAAAGATGCAATTCTTTGTTCAAAACAGGATCAGCCAACCAATTTCTTCCATCCTTATCATCTGTTTCTGCTTGTCCTGAAAATTGAAAGCAGAATTTTAAAATTGCTCCAGAAATTCCAGTCCTCAATGCTAAGATCAGAGTTCTGCAATTTCTTTAGCCTCCTCAATGAAATTGCCATCAAGTTGAAGCTTTCTTTTATGACACTAGTAAGCTAAATACATGATACACCTCTCCCACACTTTGAAATCCATGTACAACAACAAGCACCAAACTATTCAGTGAAAAAAAAAAAAGAAAAAAGAAGTCTTAAGTTCCACTCAAATTTTCCTCTTGATCTGTCCTGTGATGGCCCTGCATGATCAAAAAGATTACAAATATTCTAAGTGTCCTCAAGACTCAAACGTGAAGAACCATTTTTCTGCTTACTACCTGAGAAATAACAGTTATTCCTTTGCACAGATTACACAAATAAGAGGTAAAATAAATTATTTTTATATTAGAATTTTTGAAAAAATGTGTATTTTAAACTTTACAGAATCATTGGATTTATAGAGTTCTATTTGCTACTGACAGATTACATCTGTCAAGGATCTAACTAGTAATTCTGATGAACTAGTTTGACTGATAAACTACCAGTATTACAATGGGCACCTGATATGAATAGAATCATACGGAGATTTTCACTTCTATATTCTCATTTTGTCTCTTTCTGAAATAATTTCATTTTAATAGAATTCTTTATGCCCTGGGTTAGGGCAGAAGTCACTAATATTTGATCAAAATTCATACATCAAGAAAAATTCTATTCTTAAGAGAAAATACTCCTGGAAGTATTTGTTCATAAATGGTTCATGAACAGCTCAGCTTCCAGACTGTTTCTCTGTATCTTTAGGCTATGATTCTCTGGAAAATTACATCTGTTTACTGACTGCCTTTAGAAGACTAAAGAAATCCAATAGCAATAGTTTTCTCTTCTTGGTATCTGTTTTTGTGCTGCAGAAGTGTTGAAATGTTGACAGCTGTGTTTGTAACTACAATATTTAGTGTTGTGTTTAGCAAAAAAGTAAAATAAACACCAAAAAATGTTCTCAAACTTCAGAAAAGAGGCAGATAAGAGGGATTCATTTTGTCCGCTCCAACATTGTAAGGAAAGGATCCCATCTAAGCTAATTGCTTATATAACCCTTCTCTTTCCCCTGGTCACAAAAAGGGCCTAGATAATTAGCCTTGGCTAGACGCTTACTCTTAGACAGATAAAGTTAGGCCAGATATAACACATCCATTCTGTATATACAGTTTTTGTAGAATTTCTCTTTTGCAGAACTCTCAGCTTCATTCTTTCCTGTATCTTTGCTGCAAAAGCAAGTTTTAACATAAACCTGAACATACACTTCATTTTAAATAAGTTGCAAGCTCCACTGGTTTGGAACTTGGAACCGTCAGTTCTACCATATGTTAGCCTTATTTGCTGGTCTCACTTTCTTTGACACAAAATAAATATGGTTCTTCTTTACTTCTAAATTGGGCCTAAAATTTTGAATATCAAAACTCCATGCTGAATTTACTTGCATGTGAAAGAAGAGGGACACCTGGAAGATAAAAATGCAGTAAAAGATATGTATGCATGTGTAATTACCAAGAATAGCACTTTTTTTTTTTTTTTACCTCTCAACTTTTTATATCATCTTCTGGAGTCCTCATGTGTAAGGTATATATATTTTCCACTCCTCTTACTTGTTCAGTAGTAATCATCGAATTAACCTTATATACCACTTTTGATTTTACTCTGTGGATGCTACTAAGGTAGTAGAAATTCAGCTGCCATTATAACTCACAAGAACTTGCATTCAGAAAGGTATTTAAGCATGTTTTCAGTTAGTTTATGTCTCTAAAATGTATGTGATGTCACTAGCAACTAAACAGTTTTATAGTACACATTTTTCTACACATACCGTTTTAAAGAGTTGCTTAAATCAACTGTTTAATGTTGTCATACAAAAATAGCTAGTTTTTGTCTTTATGTAGTATTCCTATGTAGATAGTCAATGTGCAGACTATGCAATACTTAAAATTTGGTGATTTGTACAAGGAAGAAAAATCACTGCCTTGTAACAGCAAACGATATGGTAAAATAAATAGCAGATTCAAATTCTTCAGGAGTAACATAAATAGAGAGGTTTTTACCAGAGCCTCTTGGTGATTTCTCATTAAGCTTCGTTTCCATAAGGAAGAGTTGTCTCAGCTGTCTTGCAAACCTGGCTGGATTATCCCAAGGGATATAAGACACTTCAGAATCACCTCCAACCATAGATCCAGAGCTCTCCAGGAGACCAGAGTCACTCAGCCCAGTCAGCCTCAGGCTTTCAAAAGTAAACACTCTGAAGGCTCTTTCTACTTCAGCCCAACTCAGAAGTTCTATAAAAGAATTACAATCATTAACTGAAAACGTTCTTATGGCTCAGCAGAAGATAAATAGAAGACTATGCAAGCATATTGTTCTTGGCAACTCTGCAAAAGCCAAGAACAATTTCCTTAATGGTATTGGATCAAATTATGTCAGCTACTTTTTACATTGCATTCAAAGTTGAATGTTTCCAAATTGCAAAATGATATGCCTAACTATTAATCCATCTTAAATGAAGTGCTTCCTACATCTGAATACGTACTGGCTCATTAACTTTATACAAATTATGTTGATTTTAAAGTACTGAGTAAACTTTACCAAACCAGTTAACAACTAGTTATTTTCAGCTTTAGCTCATGAAAAAGCTTCTATTATCTTTTTTCTTTTTTAAATCTGTAGCTTTTCAAACAAAGAACCAAGTGTTTTTTTCCTCTTCAGACAACATTTTACACAAAATTTGCACAGAAGCATGCAAGGTGCAAAGGCAATAACAAATGCTATTTATGGTTATTTGCATTGGTGTCCATACATTGATAATTATTAGAAGGACTGAACTTTAAGACAGGTAGTTCTGTCCCCAAATCATACACAGTGTATCTTCAGTTTGAAACATTTTCTCTTTGGAGTAGTTAAACATTGAACACCTGAAAATGTTGGCTATATAGAGCAAAGTTAACAGTTGGGAGAGTTTGGTAATATAGTATGGTCTAGTGAAGACCATCAAGTTTGATATCCACCAGCTGGCAAGCTACAGCAATACAGAATACCTTAATAGCTAAGACACACCTTCTAAAAAAAAAAAACACCATACCAACAACTAGAAACAATGCAGCTAGTGTAAACTAATCCAACACATGGGATTTTGGGAATGAATAGCTGGGAAAGTAACTTCAAATACTGTGCCTTGTATGATGACATAACTGTAACAAAACGGATTTGAATGTTTATATTTCTTAGTAGTCATAGAATAAACTTTCAAAACTACCTAAGGGTATTTATGCAGTCTTTGGGATTGTTTCACAGTGTATGTCACAGTGGTATGCACATTACAAGAAAAGGTAACAGCATAAGTGATTATAGTTGAAGTAGTGAAGGTATTCTGCTGGTTTGATAGAGATTATCGCAGAAGCCATTTCATTATTAATTCCAGCAGGTTACAGAGAATACATTTTTAAGACCAGTTATTGTTCAATAAAAATTTTCTAAGATACATGTGCTCTTCCACCACAACAATGTTGGTAAATAAACCACGTCATTGTCTCCCAAAATGCATTGTGTCCTAAGATCAAAATAGCCATTTATACATTTTTTTTTTCTTTCTCAGACATAACTGTTTCTCTCTTATTAAACATGAATAAGTAATAAGATAGTTCTGAGATGCTGCCAGCTCTTAGTTATGCAATATCTAATACACATATTGCCTTGCCCAAGAACCATGAACCAGAAGTCTGAAGTTAGCCTAACTTGAATGGTAGGCCAAGGCATGATCAAGAATACAAAAAATGGGAAATTCTTCAAAGGTTTTAGGTAGCTGACAAAACTCATCACCAAATTCCATTTATTCAACAGAATCATCAACCAGAAGAAAAAAGAGGAAATTATATCAATGAAAAAAGAAAATCAGTTCACCACTAGTGAAATAATGCATGAGCTCATGAACACTGGCCAAGCGTTTAGTGTTGTTTACAGTCGAAGGAAGGATGAAATGGATAAGTTCCCTAAGAGGCAATTTATCCATCATTTCATGTTCAATCTTTTCTGGATTTAAGTTGTCTTGGACCTGGAACAGAAACCAAAGTACAAGAGTTAAAGTAAACTTTAACACCAGTGGATTTCTAAAAATTGTTAGAATAAATACATCCTTTTATAGGAAAAGATGTTAACTGTGCTTAAGTCAGTCGGATATATACTTAAATTTTGAGCATGTGCTCACAGTGCGTTATTGAATCATGGTGTCAGATATTTTGGGCAGGAAGATGCAGAAGAAAAGAACTGACAGAAGACATAAAAACAGATGTTAGAAGATATTTGTCTGTGCCAGATAGTCTCAAAAATTCTGGAATACTAGAGTAAATCAACAGAGTTCTGTATCTCTCATCTACACCAAAAACTAAACATTCTTGTTATTAATGCAAACACTGAAATCAATATAATGCTCTGTGTTTGTGATGTGTCCTCTGTCAGCAGCAGTAACCCATTGCTTCTTAAGCAGACTAAAGATGTATTAGTGTGTCTATCTCAGTAGGAAAAATCTAGGCTATGCTGTTCTCCTTTGTAAAAACACCACTCTACCCTTTCTAGTGCATGAGTATTCGCTGTCTGCGGACTTTAGAACTGATCATATATGATAGATATCACTATACCTTCAGCAGGTGTAATCGCTGAGCCAGTGTATCACGGTAATTAAATAAGAGAGGGTACTTGGGGGTTACAGTTTCTTCACTGTACTTAGGAGAAAAGTAGTCATAGAGATTCTGTTAAAAAAGAAAGATGCATTAAAAACCAATAATAAGACTTAATTATCATTTTAGGTAACAAATAAAAGACAACACAAACCTTTTTTTCACTCTCAGAAAGTGGAAGAGAAGGAAGGACAGAGGCTATATGATCTGCAATGCTATGATGTAGCCCATCTGCCCGGCGCTCTGGCAACACCAGACTAGGTGGTGTAAGGTCTTCTTCACTTGCAATAACCTAGTAAACATGGTATATGATAGCTTCACTACAGTATGACTGCTGCATAACATCCTTAAAACTAGCAAACAGATCCTGAGATAAGCTACATATAAGCTAAACACATATCCATACATTTTGTAAGGAAAGAAAAAATTTTTTTTTTTTTACAAGTAACAAAAATGCAATTCTGCATGTTAGTTTCTGCCCCAAACAGATTATAGAAAACAGAATTAAATGTGTTCTTTTATTACTCACTTTTCGAAGGATGAGAAGAAAAATATATCCAACTTGAAATGTTAAGAATTGTAATGATGAACAGAGATTTTGACTGCATTTCAGATGTTGGACCTTATCTTGAGGTTTTTTGCCTGAGTCTATTTTTGAAGTAAATAAACTAATTGAACTGAAATATTATTTTGAAAAGGAAGATTTTCAAATAATACTACAGAGCTTTACTAACTTGTAAATTGTGTCTGAACTCAACAGGAATCAGACCTGTCCAGCGTTAGCAGAGATACACACCAATTCTAGTGTTAAGTTTGCCGTAAGACCTTTGTACTGAGTAAACCAGTAAAAGTTTAGTATCACTGTTGCAAGATGTGAAAAAACTGTTACTGACTTAGCTACAAAATGACAAACTTTTCCTTATTTGATTATTTTGGATCTGTAGTCTTGGAAACACGATTTTGGGATAACACTGTATGTACAGAGTAAGCGTGCACAATATGAAAGGAAAACAAGGAAGCCACTTTTGAGTTATGATTCCTTTACATTTAACCTCCATGGTCAGTGCCTCTATGCATAGTCTCTTAGCTCCGTATGAAAGAGATGGATTTATTAATCTTTGATCAGTTCATTATAACAGGTCTAAGCTGAATTAACCACAGGAATTAAAAAAAATAATATTCCCACCTGTTCCAACATGCAGTTCAGCATTAAGGGCACAGAAAAGTATTCCTCAGGAATCTGATTCAGCAAGTCATTGTAATATCTCATATCCATAGAAGCAGCCAAAACCGAAAATTCTTCCTCTGTTGTAAAAAAGAAAAAAAAAAGAATGTATTAGGATGGATTTATTAAAAAATGTCAATTTTTGTTACTGACCAGTTCAACTCCTCAACAATTTTTCTAAAAAAGACTAAAAGTCTAGGACTGTATAGCTCTCATATCCAAGTGTGACTAGGAACAGTTAGAAAAAGTGATTCTCTGAAGAACTTATTTATCACCATTGCAGTTTCCAGAGACTTTCACAATGTTTTCACTAAGAAACTACTCTCACAACATCAAACCAGATTTGGCTTACTGAACAAATAGTTTCAGAGATTTGTGCTGTCAGATGAAGGAACAGTAAGATTAATAGTGAACAGCTACAGGGCAAGTGTTTTAATCCTTTAATCATACCCTGTGACAAAATTACTGTTGGCAGATTTTCTTCTGCTTGCCCTTTTTTCTTTGAAGGTGTAACCTGTGGTGCTGGTTGTATCTAAAAGAACAAAGATAAAGACAAGAAAATCAGAAACAAATGAGGATTGCCGAATGTAAATAGGTGGGAAAAAACAATTTCATTTATCTTTTGCTATTTACCCTCTATCAGATGCTAAGCTTTTAAATGGTTCTTCCTAGGGGAGTCAAATCCTACCTGACTCTGAAAGGAACAAGCAATGTTGTTTTATGAATGCTTTAAATGAACATTCAGTAGCACTGCTATGGATGGAGTAATCCAATTTTTCCCCCAGCACTAGTACACATCCTACAAGCTGCTTTCTTGTGCCCACTTAAGCTTTTGTCCACCATGAACAAAGTAAAGGAACTGATCTGGAATAGAACTAATCATCTTTTTTGGATAGTTCACTGATCTGTAGCAAGACACAGTACCTCTGCAAGCATAGTGATTTTTCTAGGCACATGAAGGTGTCACCAGAAGTTATTTAAGTCATTTTTACACCCATGATACTTTATGCCAGTATCTGTATGATCCTTTAAATTTTCTTTTTTTTTTCCTCTTTCTCCAGTGTTTTGCCTTTTTTTTTTCTCTTCAATTTTTGAAGTTTTAAATGCTGAAGACAAAAATCCCGATTTCATTCACAAAAAATTACACATGGAGTGATGGTCCAAGCTGAATTTTTTAGTGCAGAATTAAAGGCAGATAATTCTATCCTATAGCTAATTATTTTCTACAGAAAGTGTGGTAAAGCAAAAAGGATCCTTGCCTCAGTTGCAGGTGGTTGTGTTGATTTGCTCTCTGATAATTCAGGCACATTAATAAACTTGGTGTTTTCCAAGTAGTTACAATGCTGTCTTCTCCAATCCAGGCAGTCATACATTAAACAAGCAATACTTTCAAACACTGCAGTGCCAAGTGCAAGCTGTAACAGAAAATAAGGTAAAAAGGATGAAGTTTGCGTGCAAAAGTGTCATGTAACTTAAGACACAAGAGTCATTAGTTCTCTAACAAGCAGATACACAGCTGTTTACAAATTTTCCAAGGGTATTTTTGTTTACTAATTCAAAATGTTTTATAGAGTAAGTCTAAGAAAACAAGGCATCCTCATCTCTATTTGCCTAAACGCTGCCATACCACAGTATGGACTGAGTGTTATCCAGCTGCTTCAGTTGTATACAGCTTAACTAATCTTAACAGTAACCATTCAAGGTCTGTTGTCTTGCAATTGAAATGTAGGTTATTTTTTGGATGGGAAGGAAAAGGCAAGGGAACATAAAATACTTCTTTTCTATCATCTGTGTACGTTTCTACTGGTGATCAACCTGCAGCATATTTGCAATGCCAGCCATTCTCCTGCCCTAGGAAGGATAAAAAAATAAAAATAATCCAACTAATCAATGTAATCTCATACTACTTCCTCTCTTTCTTTCTATTCCTCTGTTAGAGCAAAGAAGGCCTCAAGAACAGAAGAAAATCCATAGCTGTGCAAACAAAGGAATGTCATCATATCACCCAAACATCCAAAGGGAGAAAACTGTATCTACTGAAATCTGACATAGGAAGAGACAAGTTTACAGAGGTGGTGTACTGTGGTTTTCACCAAGGTTTTGGAGGAAAAAAAAAGTTGACACCAACAACTATTTTAAAATTAAAATGCTTTTATACTGATACCAAACCCTGTTTCAGACCACGTGCCACACTCAGGTTTAAGTGGCTTTAGTGGCCATATTCTTCTTTTGTACAGCCTAAACATGTAATGATGGTGTCTAGTAAAACATCAGATGTCTCAATTTTAAGTTTCCTAAAATGAAGCATGGTGAAGAAACACAACTGTCATTAAGTTCTTAACTCACACTAAAAGCATTAAGTGACCCTTAAGAAGTATCAAGCATTTGCTTTCTCTAGATCTGGCCCTCCTTATAGCGCTTCAAAACAAGCACCCAAATCACTGATCAGATATGGAATACTTGTTGCAGTTTTCATAACGTTTGAAGCTTAGAGGAGGTGTTTGGGAGAGGAGCCATATTTGTGAAAACAGAATTTTCAGAGTTAATATTTGTGCACCTTTGTTCTTCTAATTCAATGCTCTTTTGCAAAACTTTCCATTCATATATTACAAGAAATCATTGGAGCATATGAAAATTTCAATTTTAAAGTCTTGGAGTGTTTTTCATGCACAGTCTTTTAAACAAAACAAGAATGAAGTGTGACCAGCAGGTCAAGGGAGGAGATTCTCCCCCTTTACTGCTCTTGTGAGACCCTACCCAGACGAGTATGTCCAACTCTGGGGTCACCAAAATAAGGACACAGACCTATTGGAGCAAGTCCATAAGAGGGCCACAAGGATGATCAGAGGGCTGGAGCACGTCTCCTATGAAGACAGGCTATGAGAATTGGGGATGTTAAGTCTAGAGAAGAGAAGGCTCCAGGCAGACTTTATAGTGGCCTTCCAGTACTTAAAGAGGGCCTACAGGAATGCTGGAGAGGAACTCTTTATCACCAACTGTAGTGATAGGACAAGGGGTAGTGACTTTAAACTAAGAGAGGTTTGACTTAGATTCGATATTAGGAAGAAATTCTTCACTGTAAGAGTGGTGAGGCACTGGAACAGGTTGCCCAGAGAAGCTGTGCATGCCCCATCGCTGGAAGTGTTCAAGGCCAGGTTGTGTGGGGCTTTGGGCAACCTGGTCTAGTGGAAGGTGTCCCTGCCCATGGCAGCAGGGTTGGGACTGGATGATCTTTAAGGTTCCTTCCAAATCAAGCCATTCTATGATTATATGATTCTAATTTTTACAGAGTTACAAATAATGCAACCTGACACTGCTTAATAGGACAGATACAAAGGTTAGTATAATTACAGTTTTATGAATTTACTTCCTTGCTTTCTCCTCATCTCAGAACAGAATCAGATTCTTGTTGAAAGTTCTGAGTCTAGCCACCAGTGACTCTTGAACGAAGGAAAATATTTTTGAGAGCATTTTCCTTTATAAATATCTAAAATATCTTAAATAGAAATGACCTTCTGTATATAACAATATCATTTTTTGCAACAATGCCTAACAATTTGTCAAAAAAGTTCTCCTTCTGTATCTCTTGATCTTTCCATATGCAGCAAGATAGGACTCAAAGACTCGCCTGGAAGCCCACCAGAACAGATTTACTCTATCCACCTATGATTTCTTGACTTGCATTCTTCCCATCTGCTTCTTTAAAGACTTACAAATGTTCCTACTTCTTTAGAGCTCTGCTGAATTCTGATAAAGAAGAATGTGAAATTACAACTACAATCTGCTGGAACAATTTCAGTGACAGATAATTATTCTTTTATTTCAGTAACGATACGTGCTTGCGGGATATTTAAGGGCTGCAACAGGCCCCTAGAAGAGGTGATTACTGGATTTTTAAGATACACAGGATTAAAGAACTTCTTTCTCAAAATTGGCTTCATATTTTAAGATTAGATCAAGAATATAATGGTGAATAATGTTGTAAGTAGCAAGTCTACACCTTTCCACAATTGAGGCATTTTTAGTGAATGCCTTAAAAACCACTATGGATTTAGCCCAATTCAGTTCTGATCCCTTCAGGATCAAGGGTACTTCCTAGCTCACCAAATTGTTTATATACAGGATTTAATGTACTATAAAAAAGTGTTAGGAGAATGTAGTTTGTCCTTTAACCCTAATAATATAGACCACAAATACAGTAGGATAAATCATGGAATATTGCTTTAGCATGTTCTATTTTTCACTGCCACCACTGTGGATTGGAAGATTCTGGACCCTTTTACCTTGCCATACTTGAGATCCTAGGTTGGAAAAAATTTCTAACAGTTTACTTTGCCTTCTAATGCTCCTGACTCAGCAGGCTATAAAGAGTAACACATCAGAGACATGTTTTGGGTAGGACAACAAGAAGCAGTACAAGGTGTGCTAAAATAACAGCTTATGGTCAAAAAGCCCTCTTGCATTCATTTTCATTTGTTCTTGTGACTTTTCTGATATATATAGTAAGTAGACCTGGTGTCAGGAGGACAAAAACATATTTTTAATTTTATTTAGCACTGACATTTGACTCTCTAATGAAATTTAAATTGAACCTTTGTGAAGCCAATGAATAAATTTAGTATTTCGAACTGTTTTCAACTCTGCTGCTGTGGCCTACAACTTTAAGAAACTCCAGGGTAGGTACTTTTATTCAAAGGATTCCTCGTGAATACATGCTGAATATGCTTGTTGGATATATAGAAAATATTTTTTGTTGAAGATAACAAACATACTAACTATTTTGTTTCTGTTTCATGGAAGAGTAAGCTAAAATTCCTTCCAGTTCTAAATTGGTGCTAAATGTTACAAACCTCAAAGCATGCCACATGTTGTGAAAGCATTAACTACTCACCAGCATTTCTTTGTCAGACCAGTCAGAGGGAAAGGCATTCTCCTTAACCAGGTGATGAAGTCTGGCAACATCAAAGAGACTTGATCCATGCTTTCCACTGTTCAGAACTGGCTCTAGATATTTCCAAAACATTTCCAGATCTTTGACAGCTTCATCTTTCTTTCTTTTCTCTGCTTCAACATCTAAAATTTTAAAGTATTAGATAAATCACAGTACACTATCTCCATTCTACAGAAAGCACAAATTGTATAATAGTCTTCTATAAGTACTGTTAGAATATTCCCATTCTCATGGTCTCAGAAAAAATCTGACACCAAACTTTGGGTTTAAAAAACTCCACGAAGATAAAGCCTAAGTATGGATAACATGGCATTTCTTTTAGAAAAACAAACACACAGAAATAAAACAAAAGAAAAACTTCACCAAAATAACAGCAATTAATGTTTGAAACCTAGGAAATATAAAAATATTTGCACTGTTCCAAAGCTGCCAGCACAAATTTAGACCAAACAGTTCATTAAGTATAGGATAAGCAAGCTTTACTATCAACATTTTGTTGAAGTGGAAAGTGGGGTTAAAAGGAGTTTAAGGTATAGCATGACTACGAATAGTGAGTCTAGAAGTTGTATAGCTCTCATTTTTATTGCATGGTGATGATCAATTTTCAAAGGTGCTCCAGGTACAGAGAAAAAACTTTCTCTCTTAATGCCAAACTTACAATCACACTCTGGAATCCAAGATCAACCACACTTATTATAGCCTAATTTTAAGAGATATAAGAACATGAAACCTGCAACGACTTGCTTTCATTTGGACGTGTGGGTGCTCAGCACTTCTAAAACATAAGCATTGAGGCCAAATACCACACTTGTATTTTTCCAGTGGCCCTATGGATTTAAACCAAAACAACCCCGTGAGGCTGTGAACTCTTCAAAAAATGCTGACCTTCTTAAAGAACTCAAAGATATATATTCCTTGTGTAGTAGCCATCAGAAGTGATGGCCAATTAACTTATAAAATGGCCCTATCATAATTTTGAAGGTATGTACCATAAGTAACTCCAAGCACTGGGTAGAAGATCTGGGAACTCTCTGCCAAAAGATTTTGTAGGTATAAGAAATTTTCAAGAGTTCAAGGAAAACTGAACAAGTCCTTAAAAAATAAACAGAATAAATACATTGAGGTTTACTACAAAGACAAGACACATCAGGATCAGGAAAATCCCTTGACTTGAAAATAAGTGGATGCTAAGTGAGGTGCACATTGAGAAGTTTCTTATGTGCTTTTCCTATTATGCTTCTTTTCTTATTACTTCTATTCCTTTCCTTTACTCTCTTCATATTCTTCTTCTCCTCTTCCTTAGGCATCAGTTCAGGACCACTTCTGGAGATAGAATACTGGCCCAGATGGTCCTTTGATTTAAACTGTTCCATGCTCCTAACAGCTCATCTCAGTCACAGGACCATCTTTCTTCTTCCTTCTTTTTTCATCTGCTCATGAAAGATAAACTCTAATTCAGTGGCAATGTTCTCCTAACACACTCAGCTTTGAATGCATATCTTGGCAGTATAATCGTATTTAGACTGCTAGGTCATGGGTCATCCACTTCACGTTGTTGAATGGAAGTTGAGTGGCACTGTACTAACAATATTGCAGCCAAAAATTTCAGTTTTACAACAGAAGAATAATAATATTTTACTAACTCTACCCCATAGTTTAATACTAAAACACATAAGTGTATGATGCTTAGGTTTCCCCTTGCACAGAAACATCGTGGCTCTCTAGGATCAATCATTAGACGCTCTGTCCTTGAATACTGCCTCTCTTCTTCATTCTTGTGCCTATAGTACTAAAGCCTTTTCTTGCTCAAGTATATTTTCATCATGTAAACCCTCACAGAATAAATTAAAAGTTTCCATGAGTAACCCCAGAAGAAGATGCAGGAGTTGGGAGAAACAGTCAATGCAGAAGAAATGTGGCACAACCCCACAGAAGAACTGAATTCTCATTTCTATTACTAAAGAATTTGAAGTGAAGACGGTATTCAGCAGTACACTATATAATTTTGGAACAACAACAGCAATCTGTTATAATCATGTAACAATGAAATAATAGCATCTAGTGTATACTAATACATTGCATAGTGATTTTGAACCATCACTGTGGAAACAGAAGTCCTAGAATCACTAGGATGTGTCAGGTCACACATTTCCAGCAGAAACTGTCAGGCTGAGAGACTGGTCGAAGTTCTGAATATTAACTCTCAGAAAAGAGGAGATAAAAGTAGAGCTACTAGAGTGATTAGAAGAACAAAAACCTAACCATATGAAAGGTACTAGTAGTGCTTGACTTGGTAACATCACAAAATGAAAGCCAATAGGGCATGTAGGCACCTGAGAAGGAAAAGAACATGAAAGCTATGGTGCATAATCCATGGTTTAGGAGTACTAATGCCATGAACAACAGAAACGTTATAACACTATTGGATTTACAGGTTAATGTCTTCCTTCCTAGAAGTATATCTTTGTACATTACTGAAATGATCAGTTGTGATCTATTTCAAAAGCCATTCAACTAGGAAATAGTTTAACCTCTGCTCCAAGGCACAATTAACTATATCACTGGTGACAAATGTTTGCCTAATATAACCTTAAAAGCCTCAATATTCCTACTCAATCTACTTTAGTACTTCACCAACCTCTCCTGTAGAAAGTTTCTTCCTGCTATATTGTATTTTTATTTTTTTGTAATTTATACTCTTTATTTTCTATTCTAGACTTTTATAAACTTGAAAACTTTTATCGTATCCTCCTTTATGCCCTTTATCCTTAAGTTTAAAAAGATAAGGCCGACTATTTATTTTTTTTATTTTCCTCACAGGTCAAGTTTTACAGATCCCTAATAATTTTCTTTGTGATCATTTGGAATTTTCTGATTGACACAAATTTCTTATGAAATTTTAACTCACTGTTGAGTTGTATGATAGAATTACTTCAGGTATTTTTTAGGACATATTCTCATTTATAATCTGGAGATTTTTTTTAGTGGCATAATGATACTGATGACATGCTCATTTGCGAAGTCAGCATGATAGCTTGACTCACAATGTGTCTTTTAGTTAGGTGCTTCCTAGCTTGTATTTGTACACACATTATTTTTGCATAAATACACTATACTATAGTTGTCCACATTAAACATAATATGCTTTTTTCCAAATTGTTATTCTCTATTCTGTCAAGAACATTTCGCATTTGAATCACGCCCCCTTTTTCCAATATTGATGATAATACTTTATAATACCAGAAAAAGCACAAATTCTCTTGACTCGACTCCATGCATCCTTCTGTTTTATAAGCCTTTAATAGCTACTCTACAGAAGCTAAGGTTTTCCAAGGAGGTTGCACCTACTATACATACACTTTCCTCTAGACCTATCTTGCTTACTGAGGGCCATGAGAAATAGCATTATTAAAATTCAAATATACAACACTAACTATTCCTCTGCTTAAAAGGTCAGTACTTAATTTTGTGAGGAAATTAAACTTGTCTGATATGATTTGTTCTTGAACAACATATAGAATCATAGAATTATTAAGGTTAGAAAATACCTCCAAGATCATCTGGTCCAACCATCCCCCTACCACCAATATTACCAACCCACTAAACCATGTCCCTAAATACCACATCTAATCTTTCCCTAAACACCCCAAGCGATGGTGACTCCACCACCTCCCTGGGAAACCCATTCCAATGCCTAGCCACTCTTTCTGAGAATAAATTTCTCCTGATTTCCAACCTGAACCTCCCCTGGCTCTACTTGAGGACATTCCCTCTTGTTCTGTTGCTAGTTATCTGTGAGAAGAGGCCAGCCCCCAGCTCTCCACGTCTTTCTTTCAGGTAGTTGCAGAGAGCAATAAGGTCTGCCCTAAGCCTCCTCTTTTCCAGAATAAACAACCCCAGTTCCCTCAGCTGCTCCTCATAAGACTTGTGTTCCAAGCCCTTCCCCAGTTTTGTAGCCCTTCTTGGGACATGCTCCAGGGCCTTGATGTCTTTCTTTGTAGTGAGGGGCCCAAAACTGAACACAGTACACGAGGTGAGGCCTTACTGGAGCTGAGTACAGGGATATACTAGCTGTTACTCATATATTCATTTCTTCTAACTGGTTGTAAATTCTTTGTTCCAGTATTTTCCCAGAAACAGAAATTAAGCAGATTTCAGTGCCCTGGCTATTTGTATTCCTTTCCCTCTTCCTCCCAGATCTTTTTCCACTATCTCACTTGTTCTTCATGAGTCTCAAGTATAAATGAGAATGGCAGGCAGATCTTTAAACTGAATGCAGTTTCAGTTAAACTGAATCAGCTGATCTGAAAACTTCTCTAACTTACCTCAGTACTACTCAGTTATTTTACCAATTTCTTTGCAATATGAAGTTGAATCTTTCTGCTGTCAGCATTAATTGTAGGTAGTTGTAACCATCACCTGTCTGCAATGGTATCTGTAGTGAAAACAGATTAACCCTCCACAACACACACGCCAACAAGAAGTACTTGCATTACTACTTATAACACTACTTAAATGAAGAACTACCAGGTATATTTACTTCTTTTTCACTTTATAAAGTTTCCTTATAAATAAGCAAATAATCACAGTTGTTTCATCATCTTCCCGCAGACTGAGGCTGAGTGGCTTGTAGTTCTCTGGGTCTTCCATCTTACCCTTTTTGAAGATGGAAGCGACATTTGCTTTCCTCCAGTCCTCAAGCACCTCTCCCAGTTGCCATGGTCATTCAAAGGTTGCTTAAGTATTCCCTGACCTGATCCTCTTCTACCAAGGGTGTATGTCCTGTGCTCCAGACCTTCCCTCTATCTCTGGGGTCTGTGATTTCTGAAGGTTATTCATGAACACCATCTGTTTTCCTTTGGCCATGTACCTCAGTAAAGTCTTACTCTGTGTTCTTGGTAACACCCCTCAAAGGTATTGGAAGGGTGCTATTAGGTGCTCTGTAAGCCTTCTCTTCTCCCCACTAAGCTAGCCCAGGTCCTTTAGCCACTCCTTACAGGGTGGCTGTCAGCTAGACTCATTCAAATTTATCAGTATCTTTCTTGTACTGCAGAGCCTAAAACTCTGGTCTCATGAGTGCCAAGTAACAGGGATAACCACTTCCATTGACCTACTGGCTCTGTTAATAGAGCTGAGTATGGTCAGCCATCATTGATGACTCACATTTAGCTTGCCGTCCACCAGAACCCCACATCCTTTTCAACAGAGGTGCTACGCAGTTGTCCTCAGGCTGTATGACTACAGGGTGTTATTCTGTAACACATTCTTTTCTGGCTGGGCACACAGTCACAACCTAGCCAGCTGTGCACTTCCTTTGAAATTACCAAATGTACAATTTTTCTTAGAAACAGACCTTCCTGGCTAATGACACATACAGGTATGCATTTGATAAAATGTTCTGGTGGCTGTTGCACAGAACTGTGGCTGCAACACTGACTGCTTAGTCAGTCCTTCTTTCCACTGGCCAGCTAAGGCAAGCTTTTGCTTTAGCAAACCATTTGGTTTGGTGACCAAACCAATGGCAAAAGCATTTTTGCACTAGGAAAGAAAGCTGCTCACAGATAGTATACATACACACAAGGCACAGAGGAGAAAAGCACAACAGGAACGGTCTACTTGAATATAAACCAGTACTCTTTCTACACAAATTTTGTTCTTACGACCAAATTACCTTCAGGTGAAAGTAAAGATTCTTCTTGAAGTTTAGCTGCTTCCAAATATGTCTGTAATGGATCATAATTCTCAGAAGAAATCCTGATTACACTTGAAACATTAACTCCAAGCTCAGACATCACAGGCAGTAGCTGAGGGTTGTGGAAACCCAAGATTATAAAGTAATAATGGGCACCATCATCTGGTTCATCATCTGTTCAAAGCACAATAAAACAGACCAGAGTAAGGAATTCAACAACTAAACAATTTTTTTTTTCCTTGCGTATACAGTGATACTGCAAATTAAGGCCACAGAAGCAAACTATTACAAACAATTAACAAAAATGCAGCAATCAGAAGGAACCAGTAGGTAGCTTTGGATATTCCTACAGTCTCTGGGATGTTTGTTTTTTATTCTTCTATCATCTTTGCAAGCACAAATTACCTAGACAAATTCTCCTTTGAGATAATCTGCAATCATTGCGTTCACTGTTTTGTAAATACCCTTGGGACTAATGAGATGATCTCAGTTAATAAAATTTAATGGCAATGCTAGCAGTTCGTAACACAAAGCTATTAAGCATACTAAACAAAGACACTTTTCACGGTGGTTAGCTTTTGGAGGCAATTATTATTTTTCTTACTTTTTCTTCTTATTAGCTGTGACTAACAAGGCAGCAAAGTATGGATATGGGGTAAAAAAAATCTCTTATCTTATACAGGTACCTGATGTTTTCTGCCCACTCCTCAGACGCCCCTCAGATCGGAATCAAAAACGTTGGATCTGGTAAAATTGTTTCTATAGGGCCTAGCAGAACCACATTAATAGCTACTCAAAGCCATTCTGTACAGTACATTCTATACTTACATAAGTAAGATAACATGAGTTCTCTACATTACTTTAGCTTTGATTCTTACAGGCACAAACGTTTCTTCAAACACTTCTCTTTTAAGTCCCTGAAAAATCTTAAAATTATCAAAATGATATTTTTGCCATGTCTTATCTAAGAAAATAAGCTAATGCACAGAAAGCCACTGTTCTGTTCCTATGTAATTTTGTCAGCTTGACTAAGATTCAGATTTGTTCTAAACATCTAGACCAATGCTTTTTAGATGCTTGAGGAGTATCATTGATCTCAAAAGAGATATAGACAGAAGTCTGATGAAATAGGAAGGAATGCCTGCAGGGGTTCAACTGGGGAATAATGGATACACATTCAAGACCAGCAAGTGCTTCTCTAGCAGGAGAGATCCTGTTTTTTCTGACGTAGTTAAAGCTCCCTGTGGTCCAAATTAAATATAACTATGATCTAATGAGCAGAGGTATGCACATTCTCCAATATTTTTTGTTCCAGTGACATTTGTAACCACGGGTGCTATGTATTGAGAATAACGATTTTCTCAACACTGGTTAGTATATTATTCCTTACCTTGTATAGCTCACTTCTGGACTAGCTTTCTTCAGGTCTCAGCACTACCCACATGTTTTTACAGCAAATGAAATCATATTGCCCTTTATACAGAACCTGGCTTCACCCCTAAACAATGGTGGACAGCTCAGTTTTACTTTATTAATACAAGGAGAAAGATGCCTTTGGATACTGACACATGCATTTAGTTATTCTGAAATCTTTGTGTAAGGACATGTAGGATTTATTTAGCCACTTTAGTCTTACACATGCTAAAACATTTTTGATGTTAACGTGCTACATATCTCTATTTTATTTCTTGGACTGTACAATATATCTTACTTCGAAGCAAAGCACAGTGCCCTCTTCAAATGCAAAGTGGCAGTGTTTTAATATTGCCAAATACATCTTTCAACATGAAACAAAAAATGTACTGAATATGAAGCTAGGTTTGACGATTTTTGCAAGTTTATCAGGAGCATATCTGCATTTTTTACATACCAATGTATTTGTATTCCTCTTCCTCTTCTCCTCGTCGCTTCAACTGGGTGTTCTTTTTAATAGTAGCTGGCACTGCAGGGGCTACTTCTGTCTTCCTTCCTTTCCTTTCTTTCTCAACTGTCTTGGCACTAGGGGGTTTCTCCTTCTTGCCAAGAGGTTTACCTTTCTCTTTTCCTCCATCTTTTTCCTTTTTTAGCTTTTCTTCTGCCTGACAAGATGAAGAAACTAAGGTTTCATTGTAGCCTTTGTGAAGAACAAAGGGCAGATTGCTATAAAATTATAGTGGATCAATGAATAACTTGAATACTTTTGAGTACTTTTCCCTCTCACAGTTGTAAAATTGTTGTGTTAAAGATGTCTTAAACACTGCTTTTTCCTTCTCAAACGCACCATTCAGTTTATTATATTCTTACTAAATCATAGCATTAAGACTTGACATTAAAGAGGAACTATGAGGGGAAAGTATATGTTATACCTACAGAATTGATTAAATGAATACTGATAGAAAGACAAGTAAAGAACCAATGACCTTCAGCAATTACCACTACAGTACTTGCATCAGCCAGAAACCTTCCCTGGACTAAAGGAAAATAAGACTAAAAATTCAATTTCTGTTAAGTCTTCAGCATCTCTGTTAACACTTTTGAGTATGGCATAAAACAGTACCAGCACTATTTTGTCTTTGATGTAAATATATGTCTACTATAAACTACAACCAAGAGCCTTGTGCTCATTTCACACAGGATATTACTCAGCCATTCTCATTATTTCCAAGCAAACCCTCTATGTTAAATTCTACTTGGTAATTTAAGAGTAAAGAATGAAAAAAGATGGTGATAGTATCCCAAAGGCTCACGTTATAATTCCAAGAAGCTCACAACAAGTCTAAAATTAAAATAATCCAAAATATATTAAGATAAAGAGAAATGCTGTAAGAACAAAAATCTTACTTTTTCCCAGCAGCATGACTATGCTCTAACCACATGAGAATGTTTTTTTTTTTTTTAAAGCTAAATTAAATACATTGGAAAGATATTAACTTAACTACTTACTGCTAGCATCCTGCAGGTGTCACTTTAAAGGCTATTAAATAAATAAATAATAATAATAAAATAATAATAATAAAAAGCTCTCCATGCAAATGAGATAGGTCAGATGACTCCACACAGTTGTTTTCCTTACACCCAGCTGGAAAAGCAGACTTCCCAGCTGTAGAAATTGTGTTTAGCTCAAATTCAAAACCAAAGCTGAAAATCGTTTCCTTCCTTCCCTTCTTCATGCATTCCCTTTCTGTACCATTTAGAAATACCTTCAATAGATTCTTAAAACTGTTTGTGCTGTGGTACTGGGGATTTTGACCAGTATTAATTATTTGCTTTCAGATTTATTCAACTTTGGACATTTCAAGCATAAGATTTTGATAGTATCAATTTGAATTCTAAGTTGATGAACACACCAAAACAGATGATGCAATCATCAGGCCACAGTGTTTACAATCTGTTTTTTTAATTGCACCTGAATCATTTAATGTAATTAAGCCTCAAATAAGCAGAGACATATCTGAATTTGTCACAATTCCAATAAAGAGCACTACTTGTCCTTAGAACGTCAGGAACTAAAAGCCTCTCCTTTTGAGGACTCTTTCCTTTTTGATGTCACATTTCTTGTTCCCTACTAGGTGCGGATTTCTGTGGAGTTTTCAGTGTTCCATTAGCTTTGCATCTGTCATTTTAAACTTTGTATTACATAATTACATAAATCTTACTACCTCACACGCTTTTCTAATTATGCGGAAGTGTCTCTGAATAATTCAAATGGATACGCTTGGCAGTCAATGACAAGCTTCTGCTCCTACTGAAAAACAGAAATTTCATAATGGAATTATGGTTTATTTTTGCCTTTCACTTTCTGCTTTTCTTCTGCTATTCCATATATTGGTGTTTACTCCGAAGAAAAATGGACAGTTACGTTAGTTTTCTGAGAATTAATCTGCCAGTGCAGTCCTGGTTTCAACACCTGAGCTGTCAGTGGACCTTGTACTGTATGAGCTAGTTGGAAAGGACTGAAATTTTATGGCAGGCAATTTAGAGTTAAAATTCTAAATTAAAAGCCCATTTTTGCCCATTCTGTACTGCAGAGTATGTTTATAGTGAAGAGGCCTCCCAAACTGACAAGTTTTTCCTTCAGCTGCTTCTCTCATATTTGTCTGTCACACTTCGATAGAGATATAATCCAGTGGAGCAGACAACTGTCCAGATTGCTTGGCTAAAACCAAGAAGAAACTGTAATTCCAGAGATTCTTCTACCTTCAAAACCAACTATCCTCAGATTCTCCAGGGAAATAAATTCATACATAGAAGAGTAACCTTGCCAAAACAAAGCCTAAGGCTCCATTTTAATATTAAAGTGACTAATCTTTAAACTTCAAATTTTTGTTTACACAGAATCACAGAATTGTAGGGGTTGGAAGGGACCTCAGGAGATCATCGGGTCCAACCCCCCTGCCAAAGCAGGTTCCCGAGAGCAGGTTGCCCAGGTAGGCATCCGGGCAGGCCTTGAGTATCTCCAGAGAAGGAGACTCCACAGCCTCCCTGGGCAGCCTGTTCCAGTACTCTGTCACCCTCACCGTGAAGAAGTTCTTTTGCATGTTGGTGCAGAACTTCCTGTGCTCCATTTTTTGGCCATTGCCTCATGTCCTAATCCCCACAAACCACTGAAAAGAGGTTGGCCAAATCCCTCTGTCTCCCACACTTAAGATATTTGTAAGTATTGGCAAGATCCCCTCTCAGTCTTCTTTTCTCAAGGCTGAACAGACCCAGGCCTCTCAGTCTTTCCTCATAGATGCTCTAGGCCCTGGATCATCTTTGTTGCCCCCCGCTGGACTTTTTCCAGAAGACCCCTCTCTTTTTTGCACCAGGGAGCCCAGAACTGGACACAGTACTCCAGGTGAGGCCTGACCAGGGCAAAGTAGAGGGGGAGAATCACCTCCCTTGACCTGCTGGCCATGCCCATTTTTATGCACGCCAGGATCCATTGGCCTTCTTGGCCACCCAGGTCCTTCTCCACAGAGCTCCTCTCCAACAGGTCATCCCTCTGCCTGTACTGATACATGCAGTTGTTCCTTCCCAGGTGCAGCACTCTACACTTGCTCTTGTTAAGCCTCATTTGGTTACTTCCTGCCCAGCTCTCCAGCCTGCCCAGGTCTCGCTGAATGACAGCACAGCCTTCTGGCGTGTCAGCCACTCCTCCCAGCTTTGTATCATCGGCATACTTGCTGAGGGTGGACACTATTCCCTCATCAACGTTTTACAGTTTACTTTCCAGCACTAATTAATATCTAAGAGAAAAGTCATTTCTCCTCCATTTGTTATAAACAATTTGCACTTTAGCTTTACCCTGTGAATTCCTCTTCATCTTGAGATTTTTTTTTCTCTCAGATTCTTTACACATTAATTTGGCTTACATTATCTGTCTTACGAGGAAAGACTAAGTGAGCTGGGCCTGTTTAGCCTAGAAAAGAGGAGACTGAGGGAGATCTTATCAAACTTTACAAATACCTGAGTGGACAATGTAAAGAAGATGGGGCCAAATTCTTCTCAGTGGTGACCAGTGATAGGACAAGGGGTAATGGGTATAAATTGAACCACAGCAGGTTTCATTGCCATATGAGGAAGAGCTTCTTTACAGTTTGGGTGACAGAGCATTGGAACAGGCTGCCCAGAGGGGCTGTGGAGTCTTCTTTGGAGATACTCAAAACCTGCCTGGATGTGATCCTGTGTAACATGCTCTAGGTGACCCTGCTTGAGCAGGGGGTTTGGACTAGATGATCTCTGGAGGTCCCTTCCAACATCAACCGTTCTGTGATTCTGTGATTATAATTTGTAAAAGTTTTGCAATTGACTTCAATGAGACCAATACACTAATTCATCAACTAGCTTTTAATGTTATTGAGTCTGTATTATACCTCCTCCGCCAATTATTCCCACAAATATAATTATTTATAAAAAACATTTACAGACTTTTCAACTACACATAATCCTTGAAACCATTTTCTTCTTTAACTTTTTACATGCACAGACTGCTTAGGTCTCCATATCATCTAATTTTACAGGTTTTATATCATGTCTTGTAATACCTGTAATTTTTGATCAACAAACAGTAACTTTTTGCAGCAAGTATTTGATTTTTTGTTAATGAAGGTCTTCAGTTCAATGAATATTTGGTGGAAAAGGACTATAACAAAAAATAATTGTTCAGTAAGTTTTTGAGATGTAGCACTGACAACTTTTTTTTTTTAATAATTACAGCAGTTAGAAAGTAATTAGAGGTCTGATATGATTGTGATTCTGTGCAATCTTGCTGAAATTCCTCCTAGAACACACAAGTAACCTGATTAAGGCAGTCTTGGAGCTAGAAGTAATGATTTTGGAGAATATGTGGAAGTGAGGTTTTTTTTGATCATCCTCATGGCCCTCCTCTGGACTTGCTCTAATAGGTCCATGTCTTTCTTATGCTGTGGACCCCAGAGCTGAAGGCAGTACTACAGGTGGAGTCTCACAAGAGCAGAGTAGAGGGGGAGAATCACCTCCCTCGACCTGCTGGCTACACTTCTTTTGATGCAGCCCAGGACATGGTTGGCTTTCTGGACTGCAAGCACACATTGCTGGCTCATGTCGAGCTTTTCACCCACCAGTACCCCCAAGTCCTTCTCTGCAGGGCTTCTCTCAGTCCACTCATCAGGTCTGGACCTTGCACTTGGCCTTGTTGAACTTCATGAGGTTTGCATGAGCCCACCTCTCAAGCCTGTCAAGGTCCCTCTGGATGGCAACCCTCCCCTCCAGCATGTGGAATGCACCACTCAGCTTGGTGTTATCTGCAAACTTGCTGAGTGTGCTCTCAATTCCACTGTCCATATCACCAACACAGATATTAAATAATACTGGTAACAATACTGACCCCTGAAGGACACCATTTATCCCTGCTCTCCACTTGGACCTTGAGCCATTGTCCCCATACACAGTGAGAAATGAAGCAGCAATGGATTTAAATTAGAACAGGGTTGATGAAGTTAAAAACCTTTTACAAATATCTATGTTACAAAGATATTTGAACAGTAATACCGACTGCCGTAGAAAGGTGAAAACACAGTAGTGCAAGGTTTATAAGAACAGGTTCAATAAACATTTACCAAGAATAGTTTATGTATATTTTATCCTGCCTTAATACCAGAGGATGGAACAGACAACTTCTCCAAATTTCTTCCAGAGAAGTGATTCATGATAGTAATTTCTTCACAATGCTACTCTGCACATATCCCTGATACCTCTCAAGTAATATAACCTCTCCTACCTTAACTTCAGCAGAGATATATTCAGCTGAAGCAAGTTTCTACCACTGTTTTCTAGTGGTTCTATGCTTTAGCTAAGACATTACTACTTTTTACTCAAGAGTTCTCAGGCAATACTTTTTCTTTTCTAATTTTTTTCCCTGTCTCACCTGCATTTGAGTAATTGGGAGCTTCTTCCCAAAAATCTAATTAACTTAAAACATAAATTTCAATTTACATTTATCTTCAATTACGGATACAGGAAGTGAAGCATGAGGAGAAAGCTGAATTTATGCAAATAGCTCTTGAATAGAAGTGGCTTCTTAAAGTTAATTAAGCATCCTCTCTGTGGCATACTGTACTACCTTCTTTTCAGTTTCCCTTCTCTGAAGGTCCTTCTGTTTAAGACAAAGCAGTTGAAATTTCAATAGCTTTCCAGTTAGTGTTACAGGAATCTCTTCTCCACTATCAAGAATGGCTTTGGCTGCTTCTACTACCTGCAGAGAAAAAAACAAAAACAGCTATTACTTGTATGGTTTTAATATTGCATTTGACATAGTTTGTATGCAGAAATGATGGGGTGTTATTTCACATTGTACAATATGTGGCTCAGAATGGCCACACGTTCTGAAAAACAACAGATCAGTAAGATGCATTGCTATTCTTTGGTCCAAAGACCTCAAATGCTATAGTATGAGATAAAACTAGAAGAGAGAAAACTATGCAAGTGTGAACAGATACACAGTTTTTAGTGTAAACTGCATATATATATTTATATATTTTATTTATATATATATATTGGTTTTAAACTGGCAACTTTAAGCAACTACTTATAAACTAATAAAATAAAATAAAATAAAATAAAGTAAAAACATTTAGCAGGTACAAAATCAATAGGAATACTTTGGAGTACTACTTTACAAAGTGACTAGTGTCTGAGGCACCAGCCTTGAATGAAAGATACAAACTTCTTGAAGGGAATTTGAGAGTGTCTGTCTGGGTGAAAATACACCCCTCCCTGTGTAATGCTGATTCTGTTGGTATGCAGCCTAATTGGGGTGAAATAAGGCTATTGAGTTTTCTTAGGGTGATGACAGCAGCGGGAACATACAGCTGCATTGTCCAGATGTGTGGCATTGACAGGCTGTTTTATGACTATGTTTTTTACAGCTTGTTTCCACTAAATTTCGTACAACACAGTAACATCTGGGCCATTTTCCTTGGAGCCTCATAACCACTTTATTTACTGCGAAAAAAATAAAATAACATAAAAATACCATAAAAAGTTGTTATATGTTTCTTTTCACTTGTGTTGTCTCTGTAATAAAGTTCACCTATGTAGGAAGCGCTGTTGAGGAATAATATAACCATAATATTTTCCTACTTTTGTTTTTAAGCAACCATCAGCTTTATTTATAACCATGGGCTGAATTAGGTGTTACTCAAATGTTCTGACATGTTTCTCTTTTCCCTTCTTGGAGCAATTACAGTTGGGCACATATGGTGTCAATTTTGCTTGCTAACATTCAGACAATGAAGGTGCACACTGCATCTCACTGAACTGTGTCTTGTCTAATGCAAACACCACCATTAGCTTTGAGCTTTCATAGTTTCTTGCCCAGCTTAGAAATTTTCACTTATCAAGTAAAACCCGGGTAAGTAAATATAGCCACTACAAATGCTTCTCTGAATTATCAATGCCAGAATGGAATCCAGAATATTATAAGCCAAATTAGTATTTCATGTACATGGGAACAAAACATGGGAAAAAAAATACGTTAAATTTCAGATTTTTCTGGATCACATAACAGGGAGACAAAGCAAACAAAATATTTGTATTTATAACCCCCCATCTCCAAACAATCCTGTTCCTCCAACACTAATAAATCTGATAATCTCCTTAACATACACTTAAGAAAATACATCATGGTTAAGATGAGTTTTCCTTTACATCTTTTGTATTCTGAGTAATACTACTGGTCACTATCTCAACAAGCCAACCATAGGAGGCTTCTGGAAAGAATCCCAGTAACTTCAGAGTCATGGCAGAAAATCAATGGCATATTAAGGACTGTCTTAAAAAATCCCACAGACTGTACGCACCCTAAAAGCTACTAGCCATTCCAACAAAGAAGAGTCACCCAGAGCTAACTACAGAAAATCTGAGCTCTGAAAGAGACTTCGGTAGAAATATCATAGTAATTTCCCTTAGAGAAAAAAATTCTCATACTGTTTTTTCGCAGAAATGGTGTTAACAGCCTATGGAAAGAGATACTTCCCAAATGCCTAATCTAGACGAGATGCACATTTCTTGACGCGCAATAGAGGGGAAAGGGAGAGATTCTGGAAGGATTCCTGAAAAGTATATATAGTAACCCAGAGCTTGATGGCAGTTGCTGATTTATTATTCATGGAAGAAGGAAGGAATTCTTAGATTCTTACAACCTATTCCTCCTGAGAAATTCAAAGTGCTTTACCAGTTAAATGCAATGCATTGTGATTATTCCTACTTTGTAGATAGAGAATACAGAAATTAAGGGACTTGTCCCAGGTCTATAGTAAACTGGACAACTCTGTGAGTGGAGAAGAAGGACATTTATTTTTTATTTTTTTTAAATGTGAGGTGTCAGAGAGGTATAAACCAAACTCTATTTAACAGGAATACATTCTACTACTCGGGAGAGAGTTCAGACAAAAATAAAATGAGCACCCTACATTTGGTAATACCATGAAAACAGTTTTCCACACAGCAATGTAAAGTCTGCTCCATGCATAAGCAAATAATAACAAAAAAAAATCCTTCATCACTGCTTGTTTAAAGATAGAACATAGATCAATTCATGCAGAGCAGATAAAAGAATTTATTACACTCATGCAAGTTTTCTTCATTTGTGGCCCTGTGAGTTATGCAGGCACCTGGCATAAACAGCTAAAAATCCACAGAGCCTCAGTAAAAAAAAAAAGCTGAAGACAAAGACTTGGTAGGAGTACAGAAGGATTTTTTTGGGATACTATGAGGTGGATTCATTTCAGATTGGCTATACTTTATCCTGCCAATGATGACCTTTTCCTTATGTGAGAAACCATAGAAACTTGGACAGACAAACTCTGTTAGGTAGGGCCTCTTTTCCTTTAAAGGAATAGGAAACTTAGCATTCCTCACACAGCAGGGGTCACATTTGTGAAGTGCAGAAAGGCTGCAGTGATGCAGTATTTGATCTCATATGGTGGCAGTATGAACCATGCAGAGACTTAGCTGCCTGGTGCAAAGGGCATGTATTTCAAGCCATTCAAAAACTGCATGAGTGCTTGTAGATGATACCATACCACTGGCATATGCTGATATCATTGAGATTGGAGACAGGTTTTAAAAGTTTGGAAAACCTTTAAAGCCAGTCTTCCTAGTATCTTTCTTTGAAATGCTTCCTTTTCTTTACACAGAACCATTCTGTGGCTGCTAAATCATAATGAGAAAAGCATTTGAAGTGATAAATTGAATTACCAACTTTCACAGCATTATCATTAATTGGAAGTGGCTAGCATCACTTGCTATGAACAGTGGTCAGCCCTAGTTATTCTATATCCATGATAAGCTTTGTAAAGCTCCATCTTCCCTCCTGTACTTGAAACTGTAAGAAATTCAAGACTCACATACATAATGGTTCCTAGAAGAACTCCTTAGTAAGACATATCCCTTGATCCCTGACACAGATCAAGTCAGTTTGAAACAGGTAATCTATCTTTAACAGAAGAGCCATCAGTCAATAGGTTATATGGACTACTTATACCAATGAAGCTAATATTTACTGTTCAAATATAATTTGTTAAGCAAGCTAATAAAAGCTAATAAAATAAGCCAAATCTTAAACCAATCTGCCATCAGTGTTGTCAATCCCTCACAAGAAGCTTTCAAGCCAGACTATGGAATGAAAGCTGCATGTCATACTGAAAAATTACTTCTGGCCAAAGAAGCGAGTCCAGAGCAAGCGAGCGAGTCCAGAGAAGGGCGACCAAGCTGGTGAGGGGTCTGGAGAACAAGTCTTACGAGGAGCGGCTGAGGGAGCTGGGCTTGTTCAGCCTGGAGAAGAGGAGGCTCAGGGGCGACATTATCGCTCTCTACAGGTACCTTAAAGGAGGCTGTAAAGAGGTGGGGGTTGGTCTGTTCTCCTACGTGCCTGGTGACAGGACGAGGGGGAATGGGCAAAAGTTGCGACAGGGGAGTTTTAGGTTGGATGTTAGGAAGTACTTCTTTACCGAAAGGGTTATTAAGCATTGGAACGGGCTGCCCAGGGAGGTGGTGGAGTCACCATCCCTGGAGGTCTTTAAAAGACGTTTAGATGTAGAGCTTAGTGATATGGTTTAGTGGAGTACTTAGTGTTAGGTCGGAGGTTGGACTCGATGATCGTGAGGTCTCTTCCAACCTAGAAATCTGTGATACTGTGTGATACTGAAAAATTACTTCTGGCCAAAGAAGGCTTCTGTATGCACAGCATTAAATATTTCTGAATCTGGTGATGCCATTTCATTGACTAGAGCATATGATATCACTTTGAAAGAATACCAGGAAGGCCCTGAGCGGACTGAAACAACTTCTTTCAGATCACACCTGCAGTTTGTTGAAAGGTAATTTAGTTTGTATTGTCTGACCATTCCCCTCATTTCATTTTTGCTTCTCAGAACCTCTTCCCAAATATGATGTCAAAAGATCCCTTGTATAATCATCCTCCTCCACTGCTGAATTAAGGTCTCGCAATTCAAACCGAGCTAAATCAGTAAATCAACTGCATATCTGAAAAGAGCTCCATATAGAGCTTATGTATCCACAAGGTAGACTGCAAAACTTAAGGCAAACCAGAAAATCATCTTCATTAATCAATAAAGACTCTACCAGCATGTATTTCAGATAATTTTAAAAAATTATAAAAGTAGATTTGATGTCTCCCTTCTTCCCCTCAGTGTCCATGTCCTTCTTATGCTGTGGGCCCCAGAGCTGAAGGCAGTACTCCAGGTAGAGTCTCACAAGAGCAGAGCAGAGGGGGAGAATCACCTCCCTCGACCTGCTGGCCACGCTTCTTTTGATGCAGCCCAGGATATGGCTGGCTTCCTGGGCTGCAAGTGCACACTGCTGGCTCATGTCGAGCTTTTCACCCACCAGTAGCCCTGAGTCCTTCTCTGCAGGATATCTTAACTGGTTTAATCTCAGCAATGCAGAAGGAGAACTTCCTAAGACACATATGTACAGTGTATGTGTCTTACTGTTAGAAGTACTCAAATAATGTTTTAAGGGAAACACAAACAGTTGAATAACCTCATTTAAGTAAAAAAGAGAAAACGTTACATATAAATTAAGATGACTTTTAACCTTGGCTTTATTAAGTATCTCATACAACAGCTCTAACCATCTGTGGTATATATCTCCTATGCCTTCCTGACCTGCTACCAAACCCACCTTCTTTAAGGGAAAATATGAAATGAATGTCCAGTTATTCAAAAGAATAATCATTAGCATTGCTATCTTAGGAAACAGGAGTGTCATGCAAAGGAAAGATTCTCTCACGTGGCTCTTTAGATACCTGTTCATTTTTAACACCCTAACTGGGGAGAGAAAATTGAAATGGTGATTCAAGTGATTCCTGAAGAACTCCTAAAGACCCCAGAGCTTTAAAATGAGAAGATACGCCAGTCTGCTGTGATCTGTTCCCAGAAGAAAAGATATATTGCTGTGATGAAATCTTGAAACATTTACATTTCAGTAGTATAAATGTGCCCAGCTTGTCTTTTCATTGTGGAGCAGAATATTTTGTGCTTCTGAGAAGTAAATTCTTTCCAGTAATCCCAGCCAATTGGATTTGCACAATGAACATTACAGAGCTAAAGTCATGCTTCTCTGATATTACATCTGGCTACAGACAGAAACCAATAAGACGTGGAACAAAAAGATTTAAGAAGTAAAGCTGTCTCATCAACGCTTGTGCTGGCAGAACCTGCCCAGCTACACATTGCCAGAATTTTGTTAAGAACCCTCAGAACCTGTGGGACAGGAGGGCCCAATGACCTCATGGGCTTGGCACCGCTCCTCAGCAGGACCTTTCCACTTACGCCCATGTTTGCAACAGGGCCTTGGGCATTTTTTTTTCCTCTGGTGATAAAGGATTCTTTAGTTAATTATTCTATTTGAGAAACATGTCTTACACTCCACGGCCCATAATTAACCACTTATAATCACCTGAAACTTTGAAGGCAACAAAACAGCTATCAGTATTTGCTTTTCCAGAGGGTCCGTCTACCAGTTTAAGAATGACATTGTTACAGACATACTTGCTTAACACAGAGATTGCAACAAAACTTGCATGGAAAAAAAAAAAAAACAAAATTTTATACCAAGTTGCACATATGCAGGAAACCTTGTAATGCGGAAAGCAAAAACAAGGTGTCACCAGCGTTCTAAGCAAGTTTAAAGTCTAAGTTTTAAATAGATAGATGAATTTCAAATGGTATCAAGTTTCTTTCCTAGACAATAAATTGTCAGCAATTTGGGGTTTTATAAATGGCCTCAAGCAAGATAATTACAATTAACAGTAATAAAATAATAATACAGGCAGAGGGTGTTGCCTGAAGAATACTAGAGCTAGGATTATGAAGAGTCATTATTCTGAAATGGAAATAAAATATGTTCAGTTGTCTCATGTAAACAATAGAACCAGATTTCTCAGTTTCTATGAAACACAAAATTAGAAGACACAGATTGTTTTCCTGCAGGAGCTCAAGATTTTTTACCCCAGTTGTAGCATTTACAAATCCTGGAACTTCCTAATGTGACATACTGTCCTTAGATGGGCCCCTGGAAAGGGATGCAGAACTACAGAAGCTTTAGAAATTGATTGTAAGCAACTAGAATTTCTAGGACCAACCAGTTTATAGCAACAGCAGTACAGTCTAAAGGAACAAACAAATCCCAAGCCAAAGGCACATCATTTGATAACCTGACACACGCCACTCTTGAGAAGTTACGTGACAATGACATTCTACTCTCCTGGGTATTAGCTCTAGTGAGACAACTGTCTGCCAAAGCAATGCAGAAGCTCAAAGTCCACTAGTGAAAGGCTTTATGAAGTATCCATCTCTTAAGGTAAGCACAACAGGTAGAAGCTTGTGTAGCTGAAAGCACTAGTTCTAGTAAAATTTTCAAGGTATCTGTGGTGATTTAACAACTGATGGGCAGCTAAATTACACTCTTCTGCTCTCTCACTCTCCCTCCTCAGAAGTACGGGGGAGAAAATATGGTGAAGAAAGGAAAGATCATGAGTTGAGACAAGGAGCAGTTTAAAGGAAAGTAAATAGTAAGCTAAGGTTGGGCAGAAGCAAACAGAGAAAATAATTATTCTCTACTTCCCATCAGGAAGCAGTGTTCAGCCTCATCTTGGGAAGCAGGGCTTCAATAAATTCACGTAGTAGTTGCTCGGGAAGACAGATGCTTTCATAACAAGAGACCTTCCCCCTCCTTTCACTTCCCCAGTTTTTATTGCTGAGTGTGACGGTGTATGGTATGGAATATCCGTTTGGTTACTTTAGGTCAGCTACCCTGGCTGTGTCCTCTCCCCACCTCCCTCTTGCTCACCCCTGCCCTCTGGCCTATTAGGGGGCAAGAGTTGGAGAGACAGCCCTGATGCAGTGCCAGCACTGCTCAGCAATACTCAAAACATTGGTGTGATACCAATACTGTTCTAGCTACAAGTGCAGAGCAAAGCACTATATAGGTTGCTCTGTAGAAAGTTACCTCCAACCCAGCCAGAGCCAGTAGAGTATCAAAAATCCTGGAATACTTTAAAATTATCTAGGAGGGATATGGATAACCCCATATTTGCAGTTCATCTGGAGATGCCAAAGATTTGTGTCTTGGGGTGGGATAGTCTCTGTTTGGAATAGTTCAGCACGGCCATAAATTGTCCCTATTCAGTTGTCAGCAGAGAAAACTGAATTGTTTGTAAAGGTCTCCTGTGAGATAAAGAGGGGGAAATCTAACTTCAGCCGATATGCAGACATTGGTCTCAATTTGTGAATATCAATATGAATGATTCTTATGGAAGTCGACCAATCTGAATTATGAAACTTGCTAAACCCAAGCTAACTTTTTTTCCCCCTTAACTTCTTTTTAAGTAAACTGACCTAGATTCTTGGACCCAAGAGGAAGAGTAGTTAAACTCTCCTAAGAAGACAAGACAATAAACAGCTCTAAGGTAAATATAACACTTCATGCAGTAGGATCATTTACAAAACAAGTTACGTTCCGTACAATTATTTACCTGGTAGGTGTTTGGTACTACAGACATGAAAAGCAAGGAGTAGATGGTGCCCACAGCAGGATTTAATGTTCCCTACCCTTCCCTAGAGCCAGTACCTCGCTAAAAGGCATCCTCATTTAATGACAGTTCTTAGCCATTTTGTGAGCATCTGCATACCCATACAGAGTGAAGGCCAAGTGCTCCTGCAATAAAATTCTCTTAACTCACGTCCATACAATTGCACTTGACGATGGCTGACTAGAGAACTGTTCCATTCTATTACAACATTTAAGACTGCGGTGTTTGTTTTGCTCTGTACTGGAACTGGAAATAATATGAAATCTTTCTATCCTTTTGACCATTCAGCAAGGCTGCCAAAGTTTTTTTTTACTGTCAAACCCACTCAACAAAACAATGACACCTGACAAGTTTTGGCCCCTGAACTGTTCCACTTTACAACCACTTTTCCAACTAATTTTTGTTCTACAGTGGAAAGAAAACAAAATTTTGCTAACTCTTACTACAAAATAGAATTCTATTGACACATCTTTCGACTGGAAAGACTGCATCTTAGAATGACTATCTCTACTTTTGAGAAACGCTACTCTTGATCCCAACCATTCTGATGGTGCTTTGTAAAAATCTATATGCTTCCACAAAAACTATACACTTTTAATTATATGTTTCCACAAGAAATCAAAAGGCTTCCCTAAAAATACTCTTAACTAGCATTATTTCTGAAACTTGTTTCTTCAGTGACACATATTCTTGGTACTAACCACTCTTTGATCTCCTCCAGATGCCACTGCACAACTCATAACAGCTTGTACCTTCTTGGCTAAAAATATCCCTAGCCACAAGCACTACGTCTGCAGCATTAAGAATTTTGTTTCACTTTTTTTGCTGAAGATATCATTACCTATATCATTTTAAAAAAACAAACACAAAACAACACAATAAAACCAAACCTTTTGCTTTTTCTATGCTAGAAATTTACTGTAATATCCTTAAGGCAACATAAATGCATACCCCTTGTCCCATTTTTTTTTCCATGAAAGTACTGTTAGAGACAAATGGCAGCATCCAAAAAAAAAAAAAAAAAAGGACACAATCAGAAAGATAACAGAAAGGCATGAATTATTTAGGACCAACTGAAGAGAGACATAAAAAAATATTCAGAACTCCTTAATGAAATTCATGCCATTGAGGTGAGGACTTATTAGAATAACATAGCTTTGAATACTTATGTGCCTGCACACACACACACGTGTATGTGTATATATAAACTTCTATACTACATTAATAACACCTATACCCAAGAACTACATACTGAGTTCCAATATAAAGTGGACCTCCTCTTTACATTGTGATACCACCAAAAAAAACACTTCAAACAGTCTTACCAGCAACAACCTTTACTTCACAAATCTACATTCTACATAATTCCAGAAAACAAGCAAACAAACAATTCACAGAAATGCTTGAAGTAAGACTGCTTTAAATTCCTTGTTTTCTGCCAGAATTCATTCAGTTTACTCTACTTCAGCTTGTTCATTGCTATGTGTCACTACCCTATATGAAGTCTTAATATCTTAGGTAATGTATTTTGTGTTGGAAGTGACAGGAGAGGAATATGTTTCACTTACACCTAGAAAACCCAGGGATCCTTCTGACCCTGCTACAGCTTATTATTAATGCAAAAAGTGCTGTGAACATTGCACAATTTCCCAAGGACTCTGAGAGCGCAAACTTAGGAAGAAAAAAAAAAGTAAAAGAAGAAAAAAAAAAGCACCCTATAAATAATTTTAAAACAATGCAAGATTCTGTTTCTAATCCATAACCTTTTAGTCCTCAAAAATGAGCTGTACAAAGCATGAACTAATTAAGATTTACGTGCAGTCAACTGAACTGCGTTTTGATGGCAAAGTGTACATACTATGCTTAACAGTAGAAGGATTTAATTTGGGGAGTCTTTTTGGTTTGCTTTTTGAAATTGCACAACTAGGTTGCTATTTCTATATCCCTGTCAGTACAGGTTGGCTGTTATGGATCTTCAATAAGACAATAAAACTGGCACTTTTTCTGCTTTTGCCAGTCCTGAAGTTTGAAGTATCTGAGTTGATACTTCTTCCCTGTAAAAAAGAAGGTAGAATAGAAATGAGGTTTTGAATGACAATCAATTGCTGTGCATATCTAGAAGCAAGCCAACAGAAGAATCAAATAGGTTCCGTGTTCAGCCAAATATGACAATTTGTAGTCAATATCCTATACTTTCTTCTGTTTAAATCTTAACAGTTCCTGCATGTGACATGCAAGCTAATGATTATGATGGAGAAAAATGATTTTCTGGGTTGCAGAATCAGAGACAATTCAATGTAATCAGATGGGTAACAAGATCTTGGACAGCCTGATTTACAAGTCCTCATTATTTCAGATTTAAGGAAGAAAGGAGTTAGTCATGAAAGATACATAGAGAGACAGAAGAAATCAGAGGAAAAAGCTGGGCAATTTCTATATGGGGAACATGAAAAGGGGGCATGGTTATAGAGATATAAGGGCGAGCTGGCTGTGAATAGCAGAAAAGATACAACCAAGAGACTCTCCACATAACTGAACTGCTTGCAGCCATAACTAAGTCTTCTTTACGAAAACTGTGGAAGATACTTTAATGATCATGCTCATAAAAAAAAAATGGTTTGAATGATACGGTTGTGGCTTATCCTAGTCTTAAGAAAATGAACAGTGCTGAACAAAGATGAATCTTGCTGAGAATTTTACAATGAAAAGAATGAAAGGAACATTTCATAACTGGTAGGCAGACGGTGGAGTTTTATACAATCTTCCCACACTCAAAATGTGAGAAATTACTCTAAGATCAGAGTCTACTCTAGGTCTATAAAGTTGGTATGCAGAATGTGCATTTCAACATTAAAATATTTTGCAAGATACCTCACAAATTACAGGCAACTTCAGAAAAAATAGAAAGATACTGTAACAGAAAAGTTTTGAGTATTTCCTATACCAAATAGAAAGATGCAAAGCAGAGGACTCTAAAGTGAACATCTGCCAAAGCACACACTACAACAATCAACTTTGGTTCCATGAAACCTGGACCACCTTCCAAAATAGTTATTATCAATTTAATTCTGTTCTTTTTGAAGAAAAGGTCTTTTCACAAACAAAATAGCTTTCCCTGGTAAGGCTGCAATTCTAGTTGAAACATATTAACAATGATATAGTGAAAAACAGAATTGCCTCTGTGTTATTTAACTATTGATTTAGAAATAAGCATTCTACAGTTAAGAAAGCAGTGACAAAGACTGAAACTCATTAACTGACAGACCTAAAAATGCAGAGATAAACAAAGAAGTACCATCAAACAGGTGAGTTTCTTATGGGGTCTGAAACATACAAGATGTTGAAACTACTCTATTAAAAAACTGTAAGTGAGCTAGGAGAAGACACAAAATCTTCAATTACTCAATTTCCAGAAGACACAATAACCATAGCAGTTATAAAGAATATAGCATAAAACTCATTCATACAAAGCAGTTTGGCTAACTTAGTCAGCATAGCGTGAGAAGCAATATGATTTATTTTGTTAAATTACAAGATATGTATCTTAGAACAAAGTAAACAGACCAAATTTAAAGGATTGAGAACCTGTGAAGTGGTAACTTTGGGAAGGACTCACTGGTCAACAGTGAACAACTCAGTCTAAAATTCACTCTCAGAGCAAGGCAGTAGCCAAGGTAACTTAGTCAATCTTCAGACTTGCATACAATGAGCCATCAAATAGAGTATGTGCATTATGTTACCCTTGTATTTGATGCATATTCAACAAAACTACTAAGTTCCTTCTAGTGTCCACAATTAAATAGTGAATTGTAAATGTTTCTTAAAGAAGACTCACAGAAATTACTAAGGAATTGAAAAATATGAAGAAGTCTATTACACATTGCTGAAGAAAGAGAAAAAAATAGGAGCAATCTGAACAAAGTTTTTACACTGAGAAGATTAATTGCAAGATTTTCTTTGATCTAGTAAATATGTCCATATATTGAAACGTGTATTTACACTGAAACTATAGGTAACTTTTATCAGGAAAGGTCCTTCCTGTAAAGAAATTAAGCTGTAACATATTCTCGGGCATTTGTAATCATTTAGAAAAAAACATCCAATCATGATTTTCGAAGTTTCACAGCTGATTATTTTTGGAAAAAACACCACTGTGACCTGTGGCACAGGTTACGATAATCTCTTCTACCAACCATATCTATCCATTTACTAATTTCACACAACATAAAACAAATTGGTGATAGCTGCATTAATAAGAAATCCAACTCTTGGCCTACAGTGCTGACATTTTTTTCTTATCAGTAGCCTTTCTTAGTGAAAAAGAAGAATTGAAACAACTTAGTTATTGAGAATTGAACTTAGTTATTAAGAATTGAAACAACTTAGTTAACCGTCTTCTCCTACCACCCCCTGCAATTTATGGGATTTGTTGCTATCACAGACTTTACTTCACTTGTTTAATGGACTCTTCCCACAGGTTTTGCCCATCTTTTCTACTTCAAACACGCTTGCAGAAAAGTCTTTAAAATCTACTTTTCCATAGCATACTAAACAGAGTCTAGCAGAAGATGAAGTTACTCTTGGCTTAAGTTGTCGTTGTTGATGTTGTTTTTATTAGTTCTACCATGGCTGAGAGATTTTCCATCTTGCATTCACCTATACCTGTCCTCAAGGAATAACAAGTCTAGCGAGGAGTTGTGGAGTGCAGTGCACGCTGTTCATGCTGTGTCCCATCACCAAAATGCAGCAGACATCAGTCGAGTTTGCTGTCTACCCAGTGATTAACAGTTGAAAAACTCTTATTTACGGCTGATTTAATCTGTTCCAGTGTCATGGAATTCTAGCATGAGAATGCAAGCGCATTCTCTCCCAATTGCAAGATCCTGCATCTGGGCCGGGCCAATCCCAAATACAGGCTGGGCAGAGAATGAACTGAGAGCAGCCCTGAGGAGAAGGACCTGGAGATGTTGGTTGGTGAGAAGCTCAACATGAGCCACCAATGTGCGCTCGCAGCCCAGAAGGCCAACTGTATCCTGGGCTGCATCAAAAGAAGTGTGGCCAGCAGGTTGAGGGAGGTGATTCTCCCCCTTTGTTCTGTTCTTGTGAGACCCAACTTGGAGTACTGCCTTCAGCTCCGGAACCCCCAGCACAAGAAGGACATGGACCTGTAAGAACAAGTCTGGAGGAGGGCCACAAAGATCATCAAGGGGCTGGAGCACCTCTCCTACAAAGACAGGCTGAGAGAGATGGGAACGTTCAGCCTGGAGAAGAAAAGGCTCCGGGGAGACCGTACAGCAGCCTTCCAGTACCTCAAGGGGGCCTACATGAAAGCTGGGGAGGGACTCTGTCAGGGAGTGTAATGATGGGACAAGGAGTCATGGCTTTAAACTAAAAGAAGGTAGGTTTAGAATAGATACAAGGAAGAAATTCTTTCCTATGAGAGTGGTGAAGCACTGGAACAGGTTGCCCAGAGAAGTTGTGGCTGCCCCATCATTGGAACTGTTTGAGGCCGTGTTAGATGTGACTTTGAGCAACCTGGTCTGGTGGGAGGTGTCCCTGCCCGTGTCAGGGGATTTGGAACTAGATGATCTCTAAGGTCCCTTACAATCCAAACCATTCTATGATCCTACGAATGGGTCAGGATTTGTGTTTGTCCCCCTATTTGACAGTATTTCTCAGTTTGACAACTAACAATTCTGTTGCAAGAAAGCAGAATTAATATAATATTTTTTTCACATGTAGTGGAATAAAGATTAATATTTTTAATTGGAATCAACCTTTTTGGTTACACAGGATTCACAGTCTGGCTTGTCCTGGAGATGAGTCGGAGCAGTGCGCAAAAGGATGCTGTTGTTACGAGACTTCAATTTTGCTGGCTTCACAAGCACAGGCGCTCATTCTGAAGATAGCATTCTGAGGTTCGCATCCAAACAAAACTGCTCTGGTCTCTACCACTTGTGCCTATTTCATCTTTCCATAACTCTTTGTCTCAAGCATCTCAGCTTGCCTGAGAGAACCACAAAATTGTTCCACGTTTCTCTCCTTTCCACGCCCCTCTCTCTCATGGCCACATCCATTACTTAATTGTTTATTTGCAGCAAACCTGGCTATCTACTTCCAGTCTTCTCACATGAAAGGGCAGCATGAGGTTCCATCTTCTTTCACAATCTTTTCTCACCAAGGTACTGCTCCACAGCTCCAGCTTATTCCCTTCTGAGTATGTGACAAGAATCCTTCTCAAAATTTCCTGAGTAACGTCAAGACAACTTTCCTAACCCAGTATTGATGAGTTCAACAAAACTGGAAAAGAAACTGCTGCAAGGAAAAAAAAATCTTTCCATCTACACAGCCCCCAAACTCGATCTCAACAGAATTTTCCAGAAAAACAAAACAAAACAAAACATCTTGATGAATAAACTAGTGTGGAAATTTTAGGCTTGAACAGATTTTCGAAGTTCAGAGTATGGTAACTGACAAACTGCTTCATATTTAGTAGTGGTAAAGCACCTTAATTACACATAACATAACCAACTCTAATAGAAAATGGACACAAAAACCAGGTACATAAACAACAGAATATATGTGTACATATATATAGAAGTATGCATATACATATATATATTTATGCAAGGTATATGTAATAATATATAATAATATAATATGCATATATTCTCTTTTGCCCAGAGAAGCTGTGGATGCCCCATCCCTGGAGGTGTTCAAGGCCAGGTTGGATGGGGCCTTGGCCAACCTGATCTAGTGGGTGGCATCTCTGCCTATGGCAGGGGGGTTGGAACTAGGTGATCTTTAAGGTCCCTTCCAATCCAAGCCATTCTATGATTCTGTGATATATAATACACATAATTTACTCAAACACACTGCAGCCCTAGGTCTTGTCTGTTAGAAAAACTGTACGTGATAAATCAACCTGATTCACTATTAAATTTGTTGCTGTTTTTCAGGAAACTTAACATTTTCCTTTGCATATACAAGAAAAAAAATCATTTCCATGGTGTCTTTATGAGAAACTCAACTTAACATGATTTAATTAAGTGTTGGAATTAGCACAAAATTACAGATCAGGACTCCTACTCCTCATCAAGTCACTTAAGAGACAGAAAAACAGTTAGACACCAAATTGTCCCAGATACGGAAACCTTTTAACTATACATTCATAAACCCTGCCATTATCCTCTTCAATTTGTACAATAAGAGTGATGTGAAATTGAACACAGCAAGACGTTAAAAGCCCTGAATGAAAATAATTTATAATAGACAAAAGGCATTACTTTAATATAATACATAACTAGCCTGCAATATAGTTTGTTAATGTTTCCTGACTTACAGCAGGCACTGCAGACTGCTGCACTGAAATTTATTAAAATACCCCACATTTGAGTAAATCCAATGTGCAAGAGCAATAGCATGGGTAATAATGTTACTACTAATACCACTAATAACCACATTGCTATCCATGTCATTAGTCCCAAATTCATACACATGTATACTTCATATGTTCAAAGATCATTATAGGTTCGATAATCTTATTTACTGTCTCACTAGAAACAAATATGCACTTGTGAAAATCCCGGTGTGTCAAGTTCCAAAACAGAGAACTGTATGCAAAAAGGACAAAAATGTTCCTCTTGGAAGAACATTTCCCACTCTATGTTCTGTGCTAGCCTCTTATTTGTTTATCCTTACTGCAGCAAAAGTTTTGAATGCACAAACTGCACTTGGACTTTAAATGAACGCTCAGGAGCAAATTTCTACCCAGAGAGACAGAATCTTAATGCTTGTAGCGACATGATCAATCTTTTAATTTGCTACAGCCAGAACGGAAACTGAGTCCAAGCAAAAGGTCAGAACAGGCATTTTATATTCTCTGTTAAAGGAGAGGAGGAAAAAAAATGTCTTTGAGGAGTAAAGTAAGTAGCTAATGAGACACAGCACTGACAGCTGGAATTTAATAAGTATCCACTTCACAAGGAAAATTGCTCTTAGTAATTAAATACAGGTATCACGCAAAGCTTCTGCTTAGAACCAGACTTCAAAATCTTTCTGTCAGTAGGATTGAAGGGGTTTTACATCCCAGGTAATATAAGGGTGAGTTTGCCTGGGAGGCTAGTCCTAAATGAAGAGGGTTAATTGCATAAAATTCACAGTCATGTCAGTGGTAAATAATTCCAAAGGGACTTGTTCAGATAGTAGTCTGGCAATACTGAAAAACAGACTGCAACTAAAAAGACCTGTTATAAAGTCCGCCAAAACCTGAGACATATTAAAAGTTTATTAGTCATTTCAGAACTAAAATGCAAACACAATCTTTTTAGAGGTATCCAAAATTCTTTATTTTCCAGGTCTGTAGGGCCATAAAGCTTTACCTGAGAAAATTTTAAACAATCTTCTAATTAATCACAGAATTTTATAACCTCTCACAAGCTGTACGTAAAATGTTAACAAGGTAGGGAGAAGGAAGTCCTATTTGTACTAAGCATGATTCTCAATCCAGCTGACATACCCCACTAGATGAACCACGTTAGAATTTAACATCAGTCTGAGATTGTAATGGATACTAGCACATGGAGATGGTATTTCATTTATGGGACTGCATGCCTGTAAACGAAGGAAGGTACAAGTCTCTAAATAACAGTGAACATCTGGGAGGGCAGAGTTTAATTATTTTTCTGTAATTTGTAACAACGCCATGTATGACCATGTAACATATTCTCAACTTAATACAACTCAGATCCATAGAAAGACATCTTGATTCTCACATAATTAGTAGTCCAATGGAACTGCGTTGTTATGAGAAAAAAGAATTTTAGGTATCTACATGGGTCAGTGCTTTTACCAGGTAGAATTGCATTTACTCTGGTATGCGTAACATAATTACACAGCTGTAATTACCAAAATATAAAAGAGCTCTGACTCTGAAATATGTCTCAACCTACCTCATAGAACATAGGGACATCCTTAACCTTTTTTCCCTTTTGATTTCCAGATTCTGTGATCTGTAAGGAAATAAGGTATTATACCATGAGTAAATTTTGAAATTAAACAGATTATTTTACTAGTTATTCTTTTTCACTAAATACTACAATCACACTCCAAATTGGTAAGGAATCATCTTAAAGTACCTATGTACCTTAGGGAGAGAGCTTTGATGACCAGCATCTTGAAGAAAAGTCTGTAAAAAAACCCACTGTTTTCAAGGGGCAGACCAGCTTATGCAGTAAGCTTTTCTTCTTCCATTTTCTAATGAATTAGTGTAATTTTTAAAACTTCCACAGAGAATTTAAATAGGGTTTGGTTTGTTATTAAAAGTTCCTTTCTTGGAATACCTGTCTGAAGATATCTTCACGCGTCACCACGCTGAAGAGCTTCCGTTGTGGCACCTGCACAGCAAGAGACAAGGCCGTTGTGTGGATTTCATCTTCAATTTTGGTCCCAACCACAAAAGCGATGCTAGGCTTCCAGTCATCCTATTTCCAAAATAAAATATTTAATGCATTAGAACACGAGCACACAAAACGCTTCTCTGCAGTTTCAAGGAGTAAGCCTGTAGAGATAATTACTCCCTTTAAGACATATTCAACATTAACTATGAATCACACTGAAATTAACTATACAATCGAAACAATCATGTACAGCTTTGTCCCTCTTCTTTCTTCCATCAGGTGGCAGCATTATGCTGTAGAAAACACAAATGCCTAGAAACACTACAAAACCTCCTCACGGGCAAAGGTTGCATTAGCATCACACAAAGATAAAATAACTTTAAAAGGTTTTCACATTTTGGTAAACAAACAAGAAATAGAATTTTAAACGTATGTATTTATACTGTTGTCATTCTTTGCTCTAGAAAAAAAAACTTTCAGCCCAGAACTATTTTCTAATTTCTAATTGTAGCATTGTTTGTACTATGTTTTATGAGGTTATATTTACTCATGCTATCATTCTTACATGCTTTCAGTAAGTGTTCTGAAACAAGAAAAAATTTGTATCAATGGCAAGTTATATTTCATGACAATATCAACAAATAAAAAACACTGGCAGCTTGCAAACATCTGCAGGAAAATACACGTGCATTTTTAAGAAGAAAAATTTCTTTTCAGCATAAAAGAAATGCACAGCAAGAGAAGATTGTAACAAGTTACTTCTGGATATACATCCACAAAAGCTTTAAAATGATGTAATTTAAGCGACTGGTTACTCTTCTTTTCCACTTCTTTAACCTACTGGAATCCCTTTGAAAGTGGCAATCTTCAGCACATCCACATCTTCTCTCTCCAGTTTTCTCTATCAGCATCAGTGACACCTGAACCAGAAGCACTTCTAAGGGTTGCACTTTCCACTCTTCAGAATGCACCATATTCTTTTTTTTTTTTACTATGAAATTCAATGTGTGCATATGTAAACTGCAAGGATATCAATAAAACTTAACAAAGGTCAACATGGAAAGAGCTTCAGTAAGACCCAGGTGGTCCCAGGGCATTGTCACACTAACCAGGACCAGCCTAAGCAGACCCACATGCCAATCAGTGCACATCATGGCAGGGAAAGATTTTAAAGACAAATTTAAGAAAGGTTGGTAACTTTAGGATTTTGATGGGAACAATTTCATATGCATATATCATGTAAAATGTATATGCGCATGCTTGCAGAAAAGAGGAAAAAAGCTTGAGTTTATGGTAAAGTGCGGGAAAGGACCCTTGAAAAAAAAGTTAGATGGAAGTGGTGAGAGGAGAAATTTATCTTTTTCCAGTTTTAAAACATCCTTCCTCATTTGTTCCTTTTCATATCTGGAAAAAAAAAAATCCTACCCTAAATGTTTGCAATTTGACAAACTGATGACTTGAGATGGGAGAAAGTGACAGTTGACATGACATAAGTTTCAAACTAGTAAATGCTTGCAATGTTTTATCATACTCTTCAGGTAACAAAACATGTCACTTAAACATGGCATAACATGATTATACAAAAGTGCCCCTCTTTTTAATCACAGTATATTCAGAGAAACAAAAAAGTGGGAAAGACCACCTGCCTCCTCCATGTTCTATAATAGCACAAGATACACCTTCAGGATTTAATGTTGCAAAATGCAGGAGAGTGCAAGCACACCATTGACATGTTAAGACCACGCAAACACTATGGAAGCCAGAAGAGTGTCTGGCTGCTCTGAGGCAGAGGACACTGCTCACAGGAGAAACGGCAGCAGCAGCATTGGTGGCAATGCTCTGACAACAGCCCACATGGGGACTGTACCAGGTAAACTGAATTTCTTTTTTCCCTTTTCTACAAAGTTGGGGAATAAGGATAGCTCACCCTGCCTAAAGTTGCCAAGATAGCTGCTGGTGCAGAGTATTCTGAAAGAGCTTGGTATTCCAACATCTCCATCAAAACACGTGTACAGGAGCTACAGTTAATCTGAATTCAAGTTAAAGTTGTCATCGTATAGCTGCCAAGAGTTTGACTCAAAATTTACTATTCTTTGAACAAGGCATTTGGATGTCCATACTTGTGTGCAAATGTATTATTTTTTAGGCTTTCGGAATTGCAAAATGTCGAGATCAAAAGGCCCCCATGTGGTGGCATCCTGGTGTTCCCATAGCTCATGAGAAAAGCTAGAGCTTTCAGAACATCCACATACTAGGTGAATTAATGGAGCAACAGGTACACCAGAATGTCCTCTTCAGTGTGAACCACCAAAAGAGAAGCATGGGGCCCAGTAAGTGTCACAGACACACAGTGACAGCACAGAAAGTGCGCCATACTCAGGAACGTTAGGCTTTAGCCCAGATTCGTGGTGAGGCATGGTACAGCAGCAACAGAGCCTGTTCCTACAACTTCCTCCAGTTCTTTGGATATGTGAAGAAATCTCCGTCAGAGTCCTAAAACCTCTACCTTATGACTTCTTTAGTTCCTCCTTAGAACATGCTGGTGTCTTTGCGCCCACAAATTACACCTGCTTAGGACTGGTTAACAACCTGCAACAACGATGTCTGTGAAACCTGTCTTCCTCAGAGACCTGTCTCTTCTTGACCTTTCCACCCCCTGCTCACGATGGTTGCTAGCTCATTTCTCCTTCCATTTCCACTCCCTGCTCCTTGTCAGAGTGCCATAACTTCTCCGAATCCTTCACACATCCTTTACTTGCACCCCTAGCATCATCTTTTCCTCAGTTCCTTGTCCAGCTAAGTCCCTAAGTTTCATTATCTGACCCCATTTCCACCTTTCTCAACCATTACATTTCTTGTTAAATTCCTAGCTCCTGTAATATTTCCCCATGAACTTTCAGAATTATGTTTGAGTAATGAGACTTTCTCTTTTGCAACACTTCTACATTCCCAGGGAAGGCACCAGAAGCAACGGAGTGAATTTTCCAGGTTTCCACTGTATTGGCCACCTTCACAGCACCCTGTAACACCGAAGCAAAACATCAGGGTAAGTCCTGCTTGTGAAAAATTGATTTTTCAAAACACTTAGGATTTATCCAACTAACATTCTCGGGATCAGCAAAAGATATGCCCTTGACACCAGCGTGGCACCTCTTTTTCCTTCTGCTAATTCTCTGCTTCAAATAAACAACCTGCTAGAGCTTCTCCACACAACAGCTATGAGAGTACTTACAGCATTGGCCAAACGCTGGCTAATACATTAAAATAAAATACAGGAATCAATATCTAAAAGATAACTGGTAGTGAAAATCCACCTAACAATTCTAAAGAAGTATATGCAACATGATACAAAGTCTTTTGTGTAAAAATTTAAACAGTATTAAGCAATGTTATCCTATCCCTCTAAGAATCAAATATATATGCCTTTTATGCAAAAGGTACAATACCTGGAAATTGGAGCTAGATAAATGCCAGAAATAGCTACACACGCTTTGGCGGGGAATAATGATCTAGAATTCCCAGTCACTAACAGCATGTCATCCATTTCTACTCTGACTGTTTTTGAAGCTCATTTTTCAGAAAAGCTGAACATTCAGAGCAGTAACCGGAGTCAATGAGGATAGAGAACATGCAGCATTAGTATATAGTTTAAGGTGTTTAAGTGACAGCTTTTTTTTCTGACTTTAAAATCTATTATTTTTGCAACATCGTCCTTATGTTATCAATACTGTAACAGTATCCTTAATGTTCAAGGCACTGAAAGGATAGAGAAGAAACAGACCCTGCTTCTACAGCTCACCACCTAAAATCACAACATAAAAATGAGAAGGAAAAGTAGTAAAATGTATATGGTTACTTTAAAAACATTTTCTCCCTCAATATACAACTGTTCCTCTACTTAGTTTAATTCTTTCAAATGTTTTTGTAGAAGTGAGACCTAAGAAAGGATCTGATGGGGGATAGATTAGTGACCCTAAGGCTACCTTAAATGAGGTTCCCAGCTTAAAGAACAGGACAGAGGAAACCATGCAAGTAACTAGAGGAAAAGCATGTAAACAGTCTAGGGAGGCTGCCACTGGGAGAACAGCAGAAGCACTACCTGCTCTGAGTCTCAAGCCTCAACTGTGTTCCTCTGTAACCTGATTTTTTTTTCAACCTGTTAAAAATCAGTACACATAAGTATACATATCTTATTTGTCACGGTACTATTGGAATAATAAAGCTATGTCAAAAAATCTCTAACTTCCATCCATGCTGAAGAAGAAAGAAGATGTAGCTCACAGAATTTTCTTTCCTTTTTAAATCTGTCTTGTACTTTCTGCTTCATTTCCTAGACACAGAAGAGCAGCTGTTCTAGAGAAGACATTTTAACAAATCAGATACATTGACTACATTTGCAGTACTAGTTTCTAGATCTCTTTTGCTAGGAAAAGCATCACGCAGTCATCTCATTCCCATTTCCAGGAAATCTGAGTATCTGTCATTTTTCATTGTCACTTATTCTTCTGGTATTTTATTTTTTTTTCCAAGGGCCACAACTAGTAGGCTCATTTCTTTACACCTTATTTTCAAATATAAGTGTAATGGCTGAAGAGAAACATTTGAAAACTTAAACTCCAAACACTTCAGCATCAAAAGGCAAGAGTTCTTTAACCTCCCGATTTTTAAGTAAAGCCTTAGAAATAGTGAGATTTATTAAAGATTTATGAACACCTAGGAAAACATCCCCTCTAGCATTCTTTGCTTTCAACAATGAGGGAGCTTGTAAATCAGCAAGTCCAGCAGGCTTTACTGGAAAAGGTTGCTCATCAGCCATTTTGCAGCCCTCATGTAGTGACTGTGTAGAGCACCAGCATTAAGAAATCTCCAAGTCCACTTTCATTACCTCTTGACTGACACATGACCGTATTACTACTGGCTTCTGGTTTTGGGGGGCCTGAACTTTTGCTGTATTGCCCCTGCAGGTTACAGAGTATTACAATTCAATTGAATACCTAATTCCTCTCCAAAGAGGAAGCAGTATGAAGAGTAATCAAAGTGGAGTCATCCAATTCAGAACATTTTGAATGGTTTTATACAAGGTTTACTTTCAGTTCAATCTTCAGGCCCTAAAATGCACATAAAGTGACAGAAACAGCATATATGGGAAACCAGAGCAGAACGTGGCTTCCAATTGCCATGCTTAATTACAGTTGCTAATAAGGACATATAATAGATAACAATTACTCCAATTGTCAGGGCTGTATTTGCCCAGAATTTCACTTAGCAAGTATATTTAGTGGCTTAAAGCACACAAAGATTCAAACTAAGCATCTTAGTTTATATTTTGTAATTTAATTTTGCAGTGAACCCAATCAAAATACCTTTATAAATATCTGAAAACAAACACATCTTGCAGCTGTATGTTCTTCTGCACAGCACGTTAGACACAAAAGGTGCATATAGACTATAATGTGAGGCTCTCCAAAATCCATATTTCCTCTGTACATGTTTTTATGTTGTCTGTTTGCCAGTTTTCACAGTGTGTTTAAGTAAAAGCCATTATTTGGTTAGTAAATACCATTTAAATCATATTTTAGTTAGCATACCCTTCCATAAAATGTTAACACCACTGGTAAAATGACTCCTTTTCATAGATCAGACTAATAAAATATGGTAAGTCATAAACACACATTAAAATGGGAAATTTCATTGCTCAGCCTATCTGGTACAACATAAAACCAGTTCCAGTAAATTCCCTTTGACTCCACTAATAGGAAGAAATATTATCTAAACTGATAAAAGTAAAAGATTTTAAAATTCATTAAACATGATTTACCAGGAGAGAAATGTCTTTAATTGATAGGAGTTCCTGTCATCTCCCAAATAAATTCATATTCATATGGTATATCACACACAATGTAAGAAATAATTTTGTACAGTGCGGCTGGTGACACGTATAATTAAAGTAGCTCAACACTCGGTGTTACAGGCTGCTTTCAGTTTATATATTCAAGCTTAAATTATGTATGCTATATATTTACTGAGGAGGGCGGAGGAAGAAGATAATGTGGTTAGACTATTTGCAGAATGAGGTTTGATTTGAAAGATCATTTTTATCCTTTGATTAAAAACCCTATAAGAGTAAGAACTTAAGAAATTCAGTTTTCTCCGTGTTCAAGAGGAAGGAACTAAAATTTGGCAGCATAGACATACTGTTGCAAAGGTGTGCTTTTACACAGCATGTTTATTTATATTAAGTATTGCCACGTTTGGCCATACTTGATGAACCATGATGCCCGGAAGAGATCTGCAGGTATTTGACAGTTTTGCACCATGTATGCCCCTGCCCATGACTATCAGAGCTGAACATGAATTCTTCCTGCAGTAAGAATTTTTAGCAGTTGCCCAGCATCACAGAAGCCTGAGCTCAAACTGACCCCGAGGCTCTGCCTGCTAGCAGCAAGACAGAGAAAGTGGAATTACTTTAACTGGAACATAAAACAGATCGACAATACCAGAATTAAGGAGCCAAAGAACCTTAATTAAGCCCTGCTGGGTATAGGCATTATGATAAACTTTAATTAGGCGATCACAAACTTTTTTTCCTACAGTATTCTTGCCCCATTCAGTGAACATATTCAACATTTTCTTTCCATCTGCCTCAATGTGTGGTCTTGAATAATCCTAATTCTGGCATTTCCTATATTTCGAACATTTATTTCTTACCTTTTAAAATACTTCAATATAATGGTTTGCGTTTAACAAATGTAATACATTACATATAGAAGCAGCAGAGTAAACAAAGCACTTTGTTCAGTGAATTCACTGGACAATATCCACAGCCTTAATAAACACCACCATAAAAACAAAATATCACTAATTGGCACCTTGCTAGCAAGCCCAGGAAAAAGGCCAGGAACTGAGTAGGTGATGGAGATTGGACCTCCACTCACCCCCATGCTTCAGGGAGGTTCTCCTAGGGCAGGGAAGGGATTCACTAGCAAGAAAGGACTCGAGCGCTTTTGAACTCTACTGAAAAAGCACATTCTGGGGGAAAAACGGGAAATAACAGCCTTAGCTGAGCAGCACTCACTGCAAATTGTGATTTTGTTTGGCTAAACTTGTACGATATTGTGACTACCAAACAAAAAATAAATCCAAGGAAGTACTTTTGGACATCTGTGGCGTTTTTGGAAAGATGATTAGTCAAGTGAAAAACTGCCTCCTGCATACAGAAATCTTCATAATTACTAGAACTAGTGCGTTAAAAACAAACAAACCAAAAAACCCGCCACAACAGGAAAAAATACCCTTGGTTTTCGAGTAAGGCACAACAGGCACCCAACAAACAAGGGAGCCATGGAAGTCATTTGTCTCACTTACAGAAGTGGTGCTAGGTAAACACATGCTAGATAAATATTATTGTTTGCGAAACTGCTACGCTATTTTGAAATCAAATTCTTTCTCGTGAGTCAAGATTTATTAGAATTACATTGCTTACATAGAACCTGGAAACCCAAATATGCCTTCAGATCCTCACACGCTGTTAAAAAGAAAGGGGGGGGGGGGGGAAGCGCCTTTAAGCTGCACACACCGAGGCAGGAAAATTACAGCCTCGCATTTTCAACGCTGGAGTTAATGCTGTGTCAGCACCTCCATCAAACCCCGTTGTTCAGCAGTTTATAAAAAACTCGCTCCCAGCCGAAACTTGGCACCCACCCCGCCGAGGGGAGGGCGAGGGCGAGGGCGGCGGTTGCTGCTCCTTGGGGCACCGGTGTGGGGGGAGAGCCCCTCCATGACCCCCAGCCCGCCCCAGCGCCCCTCGCCCCGGCAGGGCTGCCCCGGGTCCCCCTCGGCGCCTCCTTCACCTCCTCCAGGGCGGCGGCCACCAGCGCGGCCTCCCAGCTCTTCGCCGCGGGCCCCGCAGAGGCGGCAGCGGCAGCGGCCTTCGGCCGCTTGGGGCCCATGGCGGTGCCGGCAGCGGGCGCAGGCCTCACGCGTCGCCCTGGCGACCGGCACCCGCCCGCCCCGCGCCCGGGCCGCGGCTCGGGCCCTCGGGGGTTCCCGGGTTGGAAGCGGGGCCGTGGCGGGTTGGGGACACGGGGCTGGCCCCGGCAGCGGTGCTGGAGCCTGCAGGTGTGGGCGGCGAGGCAGCCCCCGGCCCCACATCACACCCCGAGCGCTGCCAGATGTGCCTGCGCCGGGACCAGAAGGGGAGAGCGGGAGGCACAGTTGGGAGAAAGCAGGAGGGCTGCCAAGATAAAGAATTCATTACAGAGGAGTCATGTCGTGATCTCACACTGGAGACGAGTGAAATATTCTGTGTGATTTAACATTTGGTGAAAATACCCCAAACCACATGGTGCCCTTCCCCCACCCGGTTGTACCGACCAGCATTGCTCGGAGCCTCCAAATCTTTTAACTTCGCAGGAGTCTTTCAGCCACGCTGTGCAGTCCATTACTGCTTTAGTCTGAATTTTATTCTAGGATGATACTGACCTCATGTATGTGCTTTATAAAACACCTTTAATTACATGCTTTTAGTGGAGAAATAGGAATTCGAGTTTATAAGGAACATAAGATACAAGTCTTGTATCATCCTTAGTTTGCAGAAGTGTATCTTGCCCGGGTTTGTAGACAATGATGTAGTTTATAATATGGGAAAGCTGCACAGTAGATTTGCCAACATCCATAAACATTTTCCCCACCCCATTTCTTGGCTGATGTCCATTTTTCTCTTTTTGAAGTTTTCTTTTGTTGTCCAGGAAAAAAAAAAAATCAGACTGCAATTGTTCACAGAAACAGGGATTGTGACATTTCCACCATACCCTTGTTCTTCATTAAGGTCTTGGATATGCAGACTGTGCCTGCTGAGGTGTATTGAGAGAGTATGGGGAAGGAGGATCAGGCTAGGAACAGCTGTTAATACAGCAGGACAGGACAGAGGTGTGGGGCAGAACACACAGATAACGTTGCCAAATGCCTTTACTATTAACTGTCCTGCCTTTTTATGGCTTGATTTTCAGGGTTGGATGTGAGATTCAGGATGACTGACTGGAGGGTTCTGCACCCAGCTCCTGATGGTACGGCTGGAAATACACACCACCATGATGTCAGTGAGAGATGAGGACTGCTTAGAAGCACTGTCTGCTGTGCCCACACCTGGATCTGTAAGCTCAGGGTTGTTGGAAGGCTAAAAGACAGAAAAGTCATAAACAGCTCGGAGAACATGAACAATAGCTGTGAGAATCATGAATTGGCCTGGTTTTATCTATTGTGTGTTTGCTTGTATGAATAAGGATTAGTTAAAGGAAATTGTTTTGTTTTGCTGCTTATCGTCTTACTAAACACATCTAGCTAACTTGCTGTTTATTGTTGTTGGATGCTGTAGCAAATAGCGAGTCAAGCTGAAGCAGGACAGCTGATCACTGGGAGCTTACGAGGTCATTTAAAATGACCTCCACCACTCTCCCGAACAAAGGAGAGAAGGAAATCATATTTATTCCTTGTTACAAAGGGCCCTAGTGTATTGTTCTAAAATAGGTTCTCCACTAATGAAGTCAGCTAAAGATGTCTCCTGTTTGGCTGCTTGTCCCTGTCCATTAAATTGTGCTGCCAAAGATGCTTGTAGGCCAAGCTATAAACCAGATCATTGAAACCCTCTTGGTTAAATCCTCCAACAGACAAAAACAACAAATCAAAAATATTGGGAAACTATGGCTTTTGTTCCCTCCAAGTCATGCAGACTGCAAAACGCCCAGTTGTCGCCGAGCCATCTGAAAACCTTCAGCTTCCTTCTGATAACAGAGATGAAGTTACTGAAATCTTAAATCTTGTATTAGCAAAACTGAATGTAATTCAACTATACTTATAAACCAAGAATGAAAGTAATACGCAAAATAAGGATCCAGAGTGACTATACGTGGTTTGGTATACTTGCTAAAAAGGAATGCACAGATGTAAAACTGCCATTTCTACATAAAGAAATTGGTTCTGCCATTAGTGCAAGAGTTAATGGGCAAGTCTGTAATGACTTTTTGTATGACAGGAATATTTATGATGAAATTTTCAGTGGCAACCTTAACATTTTCAAGTCATCTTTTCATTTTCTGTCTTACTAAAAAAACAAATATAAATACATGAACAAATGACAGTGGAGTAACCAAAGCTGTGACTTTACAATAAACATGCAATTCTAAATAATGCTGTGTGTAAATACAAGGCAACTTGCATTTTCCTGGGAGAGGAGTTAACTACTTCCTATATTCTCAATTTGCACAATAGGGTAAGAAAATGTGCAGGTTAATACTGCAGTGTACCTAGACACATACCTAGTGATACCTAGTAACATTCCTGTGCCCACATATTTAATAATAATATAGAAGAGATCTTTCCTTCTAATAATATAGAAGGGAAGTAGGTATAGTACTTACATCCTTCAGGAGGAAGAAACACTATTGCCTTTTACTGTAGTGTGATTTAAAGAACATTTGCTCTAACTTGCCCTCCAGTAAAGGGTGAAGAGTGAAAAGATACTACTAGTTGTAAAAATCATGTCTTCTCTACTTGATATTTCCTGAAAGACTACAATTGACTGAAGAACTAGTAGAGGTTTTGGATCTTAAATACTTAAAGCCTGATCAACTGAGAGGGGAATTAATTTTAAACATGCATCTTTCTTTTTTTTTTTTTTGTTTACATGTATGTATGTTTTTAAGTGCTTATTTTAAATGCTTGACCAATATTTTGCAAAAATGATCTTTTCAGTAAGAACCATCAACTTCTTTCCTTCAGCTGACAAGTCAGCAAAGAATGTTCTTTGCTCAAGTTGTTAAGAACACACTTAATTACTTTATATTGCTTTACTTCGATTTAAATGTTTCTTAAACAGCAAGGCTTCCTGAATTACGGCTTCAGAAAACTGTTTCCGTTTTGGAAAACTTTCCAGAAGGCGGTATAGAACAGCTAACATGGCCTTCAGCACTGCTAAGGAAAACAGTCCTTCATATTCCTTACATTTCTAAAAGAAGAAAGGTATTATTATTTTTTTTTTTTGAGAACACTTCGTGTTTGTTTTTTTTTTTTTTTCCCCTCAGAAATGAAGAGGGGGAAGAACATAAAACTCATTTCGCTTTCCTTTTCAGTTTCATAGGGCTGTAGCACCCAGGCTGGGAACAGTTTTTCTTGAAGTTTGCAACCCCCCAGGACACAACCGTCTCACAAATTACACAGATTTGGCAGCTATGGCATGTGTTTCCCCAGCCTCCCTGAAATTTCACGTATCAAGTTGGATGTAGGAGGTCTTTGCCTACAGTTGCTGCTCTGGCCACCAAATGCTTCCTTGCAATTTGTTTCTCAGTCTCTAAATTTGTTTATACAATTTGCATAAAGCTTCCCACATGGACTACATTGGCCTTGTGGATGCAGACCAAGTAATATGTTTCGGCGTCAGGACCTATAAAGCTTATTTCTACATCAGTGAATTATCAGTGCAGTTTAGTTAACAATGTGCCCTGAAAGGGACAAAAGTTGAGCATAAATATATTAGCACAGTCCCCTTCTGAGTGTGGCATAGCAGGCTTATGATATTTCTGGCAACAAAAGTCACTCATTTCTTAATGGATGAGTTCTAACCATAATGAAACAATAAAATAAACCCTGTAAAATAAACAATAAACAATAAAACCTTCCTCAGACTGTAACAGGCCTTCGTAATACAACCACGTAGGAGGTGCTAGATGATGCTGAACTGTAAGATCATGCAGAAGTGGTTAGAGAGAAAGGAGGCACTTAAATGTAGAGACAGTACAATTCAGCCCGGAGTCGAATCTATTGGCCAAGTGGCAAGGTCTCCCCTCTGAATTGAAGCCACTGCATGTGCTTATCAAGACATAACCTGTAAATATGCTGCTTAAGCCTGTCCATCTAATAATGTGGCCAAAATCAAAGGAAGCTGTTTATGTTCTCCTCTCCCCCAGGCTCTAGCATTTGGTGTTGGTGGCCAGCCATTGTTTTTTCTTCACTCATATTTTCCGTCAAGCTGAGTTACAAATGTATGTAGCCTCTGTTGTTTATCAATAATATAACATGCAGAACAAATCAAACTTCCTTTATATATGCAAATAAGCTTACATTTAAGAGCTTCCACCAACTTTGTTTTACTGAAAAGAAAAAACAAAAAAAAACACCACCAACAAACCAAACCTTACAAGGCCCTGCATTTAATTTCAGAAAAGATGCTTTCATAGCCTAGTCTCTCCCACGTGTATGCATGTGCAAGGAGAATGCTTTTTCCTCTCTGTAGCCAATGATATAGGGATTCCTGGCAAAGCTCAAAATGAAATCCATTATCATCTGTCTGTAAAATGACTTCCAAATTCCAGCTGGATGCTGTGCAACAGTCTCTTTAAAGAAAGACTCTCCCTGCATTTGGTATTGTAGTTCTACTGTCTCTCAGTAACTGGATTTTGGAATCAATTCAGTGTTGCCAGTCAGCAAAAAAAGTCCAATTTCTGATATCTCAGGCCTTATTCTTGCATCTTCCAAAACAAATCATGAGGTTTTTATTTTTCTCCTTGAAGAAGTAAATTCAAAGAAAACATTTGCCCACTCTTGGAGAAAGCCAAAGTCCCCGTGCCCTCTACAACCCCATCTTTCTGCACTTTCAAATCCTTTATCATTGCATACTTTCTTCTGGCATAAAAGCAGTATTTTCCCTAAGGTTAGAGAGTCGTCCATTCTGATCTGCTTCTGTAGCACTCCTACCACTGTCAAGAAAGGGAATCTTACACAGTAGTGCTGAGCACAAACCGCTAACCTTTCTCAACAGCCAAACAAAGCAAAGTCTAAATAAATGGAATTTGAAACATTATAGTCTTACTGGTGCAAAAATAAAACTGTTTCTAATCCACTGAAAACAAACATTAACACCATGGAGGGTAAACAGACCTAAGATCCATGCCAGAGCTTGCACTGAAAGTATTGATAATAAGTGGTGGAAAGACATGGTGGGTTTGTTTGTTTATTTTTTAAAGGAGAAGACATTAGTTCTAACAATCTATGCAGTCTGAACTGGAATTGCAGTAATTAAATAGCTAGGATCATAATTCTTTGACTTTGATGTCCTAATTCTGTGAATTCATATTTGGATGATTTTTAACTGTGAATTTTCTGAGGGTAATGTCCAACTGTAGAATAATTAAATTACATCAGTGTGATTTATTCTGAAACTGTTCCTTCAATTTTAATTCCCCCTCCTTTCTTTCCAACCCTTTTCCCTGAGCACATGCATGCCTAAGTGGATCTAGTTCAATGATTAGCTTTTGGAAAGAAATACACAAAATAATATCTATTTCCTGCCCTATTTTGGCACCTTTCTCTCTCTGTCACACTTGTGCCTAAAATCTGCTTTATAGAACAGTAATGATTAAACTTGCCAGTCCTATGACTGTATTCCAAAATACTATCGTGTCTTAATTTATCATCCACTAAATCCTTTACTCTTCCTTAAACCTGAAGCATACCTATATTCTCCTTACCTCAGACCACAACTGCGTCCTGTGCTTCTCTTTTTCCCTCCTGCACCATTTCTGCTTCACAAGTTTTCCTCCTTCTGCATCTCCAAAAATCAAGCAGTACCCTGATCCCCTGAAATTTCCCCCCACTTCCAGCCCAGACCTCTGCCTGCGTCAGCAGACTGTGGCACCACCAAGACTCAAAGCCAGCACCTGCCAGCAAAGGCAGGAACATCACTTTGATGTTCAAAGCACCATCACCTCTCTCCTGCCAATCCTTGGTTCTAGATGTGGCTGGTCTGTGTGATCTGTTACCCATCTGCCAAGCACCGTAGTGCAAGAGATCTTGGCACAGTGTTCCAACAAAAGTATTTATGTAGATGTGGTTGTCTCCCTCATCACCTGCCCTGGAATGCCTCCTCCCTAGCACATTCTTAAGTGACTGATCACCACCATCTCCTGGGTGATATGAAATAAAAGAATATGAAAGACATGGGCCTGTTAGAGGGGTTTCAGAGGAGGGCCACGAGGACAATCAGAGGTTTGGAGCACCTCTCCTACAAAGACAGAATGAGAGAGCCGGGGATGTTCAGCTCCAGGGAGACCCTCTAGTGGCCTTCCAGTGCCTGAAGGTGGCCAGCAGGAAAGCTGGGGAGGGACTCTTCATCACAGAGTGTAGTGATAGGACAAGGGATAATGGTTTTAAAGCAAAAGAGGGTAGATTTAGATTAGACATTAGGAAGAAATCATTTATTATTGGGGTGGTAGAATGGGTTGCCTAGAGAGCTGTGGATGCCTAATGCCTGGAAGTGTTCAAGGCTAGATCGGATGGGGCTTTGGGCAACCTGGCCTAGTGAAAGATGTCCCTGCCCAAGGCAGGGGTGTTGGAACTATCTTTAAGGTCACTTCCAGACCACTGGTTCTGTGATTCTGTTTGAAATAAAAGACTATTGGAAGGCTAGATGTTGCTGTACATAGTGAGTTGGCAATCTAGAATTTGGCCAGCCATCCTGTAGGAAATCAAATAATATGGGCATCCTGAGGGCATCAGAATCTAGCTCTGAACCTATGTAGTGTCCCTTACAAGTGCTGTAGCCCTAGGTATTACTCAGAAAAACTCAGTGAAAAACAGGTGTCAGAGATGACCAGGCTAAAAGCAGTATCTGCATGCCAGAGCCTCACCTTACATCCCTCCAGCTGAGTTAAGTGAAAGATGAAAATTACTATGAAAGGTGGTTTACCTTTGTGGAATTACCTGTAATAGAATATTATTCTTCACCTTCACTGGATTAATGCAGTGCAATTTTGCAAAGTAACCCCCAAAAGACAATTTCCTGCTCTCCTCCAAGTCTTCTTATTTATCCTATGTGGAAGATTTTAGTGAGTCTCAACAGTAGAGTAAGTAGAAAGAATTTGTTCTTTATTTCTGTAAATGACTGCAAAAACAACATTCTGTCAGAATTTCTATATTTCTTTTAGCTATTTGAAGGAGAGCAGATTTAGTTAAATATTCTCAGAAAACTAATTCTTTATTCAAAGAGTAAATTATGTAATTTTAAGGAAGCTAAGTAACAAAATATTGTTTAAACAATAAAATAGTTTAACTTCCCTGAAAGCCTCTCAGATACCTTTTAATGACTGATTTAATGTAAAAACTCCACTCACTACTGACAGGTATTTTCTAATAAATAACAGTTTCAAAGAACAAACAGTAACACCTTATCATTAACATAATGCAGCTTCTGCCATGACCACCTACATATATGGGTTCAGTAAGCTTTAAACAAATAGAACACAGCAGGACTTTACAGAGATCAAGTCAAAAAGGATTTCTAATTAGCACTTTTCTTAGTTAACAAATAGCATAAGCATTAATTCCCATCAGCCAAATTCATTAATTCACACTAACATCAGTCAGAATGTAAAATGAGGCCTTTTCCCATCTTTCTTGATCTCATGACGTCAGGCAAAGCAAAACATTTACTGTGCCAGGGATGCAAGATGCTAAGCGCCGTCAGTTGAGCAGGTACAATATTTAGATAAAACCTGGCCATATTCCCAACGTAATGACCCACCTGAGCCAGTGTTCATGAGATCTGTGGTGTTTATTTTGTATCTAGTGATTTCTGAGAGAGGGACTAGTCAGCATTTGAGAATAATATGGAGAGATTTGACATAACCAGCTGAGCTCAGCAGTTTGGCCCAATGTGCCGGCTGTGGTGTCTAAACTCTAAATCTGTCTAGCGCTGATGTATTCAGAGTACATGCAAATCTACGCAAACATCCGAAAGTCATTTCGACTGCCTGTCATCAGTAACTACAAAGTAAGACTGTGAGTAAAATGAAACAAAGCAGAATTTCTTAGCTTTCTTTAAAATGTATGTTAAATGCCAACAGAAAGTTTTTTTGGTGAATGTATCTTCTTCCATTTGCCTTGAATTATCTTTGCTTTTCTTCATCATCCCACAAAATCCTACAAAAACTAAGCAATAGCATCTTAAAGAAAGCCGTGATGAATTAGTTACTTTTAACTGCAAACTCCTGTCAGTAAACCTTGAGTGCCATTACTACCAGCATGCATCAATGAAGTACAACTTGTCTGGTTTCCTCTTATACAAAAGTCTAACATTCGCAAGATTTATATGAATATATATATATATAGATATGATTTTGCAACCCAACTATTGCTTTCTAGGACAGAAAATTAATGAAATGATATTGAAAGTCTGTCTTCTGGTCTAATGATGTTTAGACTGCATTAGAAAAAGACAGAGCTATACCACCAAGAAGTGCGAGAATTTGTGTGTAATAAAAGGCTACACTGAAAATGAACCACTTCTAGAGCTGTTTTCATTATATTTTTCAGAGGTGATAGAATTTGATTTCAGCAATCATAATTTAGCTTTTGCACAAAAGCTTCAACCAACACTTGAAGTTGGTTTTTAGAGCTTGGTTCATGGGATTCAAAGCTGGTGCAAATATATCACTGTTATTTGGGGGCATTAAGCTAGCTGTGGGAACAGCTGATCAGTTTAGAAGCTATGAAAATATTGACTACTAAAGCTCAACACTTACCTCATTCAGACCTTGCCATCAGAGTTTGAGTAATTCTAGATGTTTTGAGTAGCAGGCTGAGGCCCAGATCTGAGGCAGTTTGCTCCCCAGGTACCTTTGAAGATCTAAGTTGATGCACATAGCTCACACACCTTCTGCCACACATCCTGGATCACTGGAGGTATAATCACATCCAATCAGAGGTCTGTCTAACGGGGCAAAACAGGGCAGACTGAACTGTCTTACCCTTCTCTTCTGTCCAGAATGAGGGCATTAGCATTACATAGCAGATATGATTGGCAGCACTTCTCATCCAATCGTTCTAATGGATTTCAATGAAGCATTAGGAAGTTCATCCACCACACATAAGAGGGTGCTGTTTAAATCAGAGACTTGGAGATCTTTACTGCTAAGCACTGTAGAAAGTGCTATCGTTTTTACTTTTCAGAAAGATGGGAAAATGATAGAAAGCTTTATCCTGCCATAAACCAAATTCTTGCCTAAATCTTCATAAGAAAGGACTATTGATGATGCCACTTGGCTTTGGGAGGCACTCCTCAAGGCTGCATTTATGCCATCATTGATTATTTCATCAACTAGCCAGGAACAGTGTGGTTTTCTGAAAGAATGAGTACATTCCTATTCCTGATTTTATCTATGGACGGGATTTGAAGGCATGAAGAAAACAAAGGAGGGATGGAGCTCTAAATGAGAAGCCTGAGGCACACTGTATCACTGCTGCTACACACAGACAACAGCCCGTGCAGCTGAAAGTGTGTGAAGGGCGAGAAGGCCAAGTACTGAAAGGCAGGCACTTGAGGCTGTGAGGAAACAATTCTAGTTCTACCCATGCAAATATGCTGATGGTGGGGCATGGTACTAGTGGAGCATGGCAATATTACTGTTAGGGGCTGCCCTATGTTTTTAATGTCTTATTAAACTGAGGTACCTTGACCTGCCTTAACCCATTTGTTTGCCCATCCTCCAGTGTTGGGCTCTAGATGTCCACTTATGTATTTGGAATTTAAAGAATTGGCAAAGGAAGGAAACATTATGCACTGACTTTCATCTATTTGTTTTCCTCAGGTCAGTGGGGAAATACGATGTTTTAATTGGGTTTTGAAAGGCTGCTGACCTAGAAGAAAGCCCTGGAAATCATTTGCATTAGACTTTTTAAAAGAACAGCTAATTAGTCTGATAAAGATCAAGTTGGGACAGTCTTGCCCAGCTGCTTGATGGGATATTTATGAGGATTTGATGATATGTAAAAGCCTTTTTTTTTTTTCCTAGAAAGCCTAGGACACTTCTGTACAATAGTATGTATAAAACATATTTTGAAGAAAGAGAGATATAATAAGATGACACAAAGCTTGTTTTAGCATTAAATATGCATATTTTCAGTATGGTTTTGATTTATTTATTTATTTATTTGTAAAGCTGGAGCTACAAAACTCAGGCTAATTTCTTTATGGCAGTTTTCTTCACACCATGAAGTCGAAAGACTGTTCTCCTTTATGTCAGTAGATACTCGTTACTTTCCATCTACAAGAAGAAAAGTGCAAGCATAGAGATGCAAATATCAACATGGAACACCATGCTTTACCCAGGTAGAATAGTTTAGATAACTTAGCTCCTTCATGAAACAGAATTATATGTATCGTAGCGTTATCCCCTGTGATATCCCTCCAACTACCCTTGGCTACCCACCCCGACCAGAGACAGAAGGATGAGAGTGTAAGTGTTGAATCATGACACTGTTTTGTTCTCAGTGATCATTTGGTTATTTAAAAATCAAACTTATGACTTAGAGTTCTGAAAAGCAATCATAATTATTGTAATATTCTGTCAAATCTGGTGAAAGTAAGACTTGTTACCTTGAGATGGGGTTTGTGGTAATGTTAGCTACCTTGGTTACTGGCTAGGTGGCAGTAGAGTTTATTTATGTATTAATACACAGTGTGCTATTTTCTATACCAGTTTGAAATTCAGCTCACTGTACTGGTGAGAGAGTTCCTGTTGTCACACATCCTGCTCATATATTACAGCTGCTGTCCATTCTCCTATATCCAGTTAAAAGTAATTTTCATAACCACAGCTCACTCTTGTCTGTTTGCTTCTTTTGTTTTCATAGGATATGAAACCAAATCCCAGTAGTTTGGGCCTTTCAAGAATAAAATTGTAATAAGCATTACGGAAATCAAACAGATGCCTACTTCTCCTGGACAAAGCTTGTTTTCTCTCATTTTCCTAGGAGGCTCACAGATCATATATTTCTAGTGCCTACTTTTCTTGCTTTCTAGAATAGCAGATTTGGGCAGGATTTGGGCTTCAGCTTGCTGTCATAGTTATATGGGCTCATGGTATGATAATTAATCCTCTTCATGGTGACACTGGTGAGCAGGAAATAATCCTGGGAGCAAAAGCAGCTGTGCCAGCACCAGGGCTCTTATGTCCACTCGGGGAATATTGTTCAAGGTGGTGGTTTAACTTTCCCAGAAGGTCTACTCAGGGTCATTCAAGATGGTGGTTTAACTTACCTGTCAGGCTTCCTGTCCTTTCTAGATAGTCACACTGGCAAATCAGCTGTAACTGGAAGGAGATGTACAGCTTGGAATCAGAGTGTGTAGGAGAAGCTCATCTGTGTGATTCCCAATAATGTCAAGAAAACTGGTGGTCTGGAGGCCACGTGAAGTGGCAGACATCATGGCAGAACACCTGCAGACCAAGGTTGTGCAACCGCTGCAATGTAGCACCAGCCTGGACCCTGATGGACATTAACAGAATAGAGGTAACTGTCTTGGGTTTACATGGTGTGGGCTTGGTAGCAGGTGGGTTGCAGGGGTGGCCTCTGTGAGAAGAGTCCAGGAGCTGCCTCATGTCAGATCGGAGCAAGCTCCAGCCAACTCCAAAAGAGACCCGGTGCTGGTCAGGGCCAAGTCAATAAGCAATATTGTTTGCACCTCTGTGAGAGCATATTTAAGAAAAGGAAAAAAACTGCAGTGCAACAGCAACTGGGAGAGAGAGGAGTGACAAACAGCCCTGCAGCCACCAAGGTCAGTGAAGAAGGAGAGGGAGGAGGTGCTTCAGGCACCAGAGCAGCAGTTCCCTGCGGCCTGTGGAGAGGCCCCTGGTGGAGCAGGCTGTCCCCCTGCAGCCCATGGGTCCCACATGGAGCAGATCTCCACGCTGCAGCCCGTGGAGGAGCCCCCGGTGGAGCAGGTGGATGTGGCCTGGAGGAGGCTGCGGCCCATGGAGAGCCCCTGCAGGGGCAGGCCCCGGGCCAGAGCTGCAGCCCGTGGAGAGGAGCCCACGCAGGAGCAGGGGGCCTGGGGGGAGCTGCTGTCCGTGGGGGACCCGTGCTGGAGCAGTTTGCTCCTGATGGATGGACCCCATGGTACGGAGCCATGTGGGAGCAGTTCTTGAAGAGCTGCTGCCTGTGGAAAGCCCCCGCAGGCTCAGTTTGGGAAGGATGGCATCCTGTGGGAGGGACCCCATGTTGGAGCAGAAGAAGAGAGTGACTGTGAAGGAGTGGCAGAAATGAAGTGTTAGGGACTGTCTGTAGCCTCCATTGCTCGTTCCGCTGCTCCACTCGGAGAGGAGAACATACAATAGGGTGGATGGGGGGGAAGGTGTTTTTAGTTTGCTTTTAGTTTCTCACTGTTTTAGTGCTGTAGTGATGGGCAATAAATTACATTAATCTCCCTATGCTGAGTCTGTTTTGCCTGTGATGATGACTGATGAGTGATCTCCTTGTCCTTATCTCAACCCTTGAGCCCTTTTCATTGTATTTTCTCCCCTTTTTCCTTTGAGGAGGGGGAGTGAGAGAATGGTTGTGGTGGATTTCAGTTGTGTAGCAGGGTAAAACCACAACAGTAACACAACCCAGCCTAGGCCAAGCATCTTCTGGAGAATCAGGAAATGTGCCGATCCTACCATCAAGCCAGAGATCACCAGAGTATTTTTGAGCCATACTGATTCTAGTTTTGGACCTCTAAACAGGAATTTGTGCATCTTGACAAGAACACACAACTCCCATCTCCTCCAGATGAGGAAACTGTGTTGCAGGCTGCAGCTGCCTTCAGCCCTGCTGCTCTTCCTGGCCACCTGTTGGTAGTCGCACTCTCACATGCAGCCTCAAACCCTGGGAGATTAGACCCATTCATATCTGAAATGACTGAGAAAAGAGTGGATGAAGGCAAAACTGTTAAAATTGCTCAGCCCCCTCCATGCTGCTCCACCATGGACCCCTGGCCCTGCTGAGCAGCTGCCCCCCCATCCCAAAACCCCTTGGAGCAGCTGCTGTCCATCTGGTTGCCCTGGCCTCCTTGTCAGCTGTTTGATGTCACACATCAATCTTCCATCTTTCCTGCAAATCTCTGATGATCGAGTTTCGCATTTCCAGGACTCTGGCTGTAAAGCCCCTTTCACTGGTATAATTAGTAATTAGAGGAAAAATGTTAGCAAACTCCTCTGGCATAAACAGACACTCAATCCCCATCTGTCAGGTCAGGAAATTCACATTATGGTGAAGGACCAATACAGATTTTTCTATCATCTGAGGTAAGTGACCGCACACGCTCTGCACTACTTAATTAAGTCGCCCACATGACAATGAGGTGGATCTATTTTTAAGTGACTGTTTCAATTATAAACTCTTTTCAGTGTTTTGGAAGTCATCGTGTCTTTACCACTAGAGACCCCCATTGACTTTAAAGAAATGAGTTCTCTCAATGGTGCTCTGCAGTCCTTGGTGAGGAGAAGCGGGGATCATTCATGACTTGTGTTCAAGTGCTTTGTTTTCCACAGAGCTATGTTGCAGAGATGACCCCATTCAATAAATGCTCAGGCATGATAGGTAAGGCAGATGGAGAATGGGACCATTTTAGCATAGCAGACAATGCATGGTAATATGCAGTGGGTGAAGGTGAAGACAGACTAGTTCAGCCTGGAAACAAGGCCCCACATATTTAGTGTGGAATGCAGCTAATGGCTGGAGACAATTAGCAAACGTTATGATGAACGGCCCTTCTCTGGAAAGCTTCCAGACAAGATTGGATGTTTTTTCCTCCTGTAACGAATGCTATAGTTTGAAGATAAGCTAATTTAGGAAAGTCCTATGCCTTGTGTTATGCTGGAGGCCAGCACAGATGTGCAGAATGGTTTCTTCTGGATTTGTCATCCACAGTGGGAGTGAAAAATGCCAGCCAGGCCCTACTTAAGCCATAACTGGGGCTCCATGCATTGTTTCCTACAGCACTTCCTCTGGCCTTGTGGAGCTCATTTTGAGAACTATTTTTTCCCCTTCTGCAAGGGAGAAAATTCATACATGACTGAGGATCAAGCCTTCCATAATTATCTGAGGAAAAGCTAGGGGCTGTATAGCTGGGGAAAAACTCAACAGCAGTTAAGCTCAGAAATCCTTTTCTGGGGTTTCTGTTTCATTTATAGGTTTTTGGTGCAACCAAAACAAAGATAAACAAGTTGAGTCCGTGGCTGTATTCCACTCCTAGAGTTAAACAGCCTTTGAATACAAAACCCCAGCAACCACAAACAAGGCAATTCTTATGTGACTGAAGTTTCATATTGTTCTGTAACCCCGTCCTGCCCAGTTTCTCCAGAAGGAAAGTGATCTCTTTCAAAACTTCAGAGGCAAATTACACATAGTGGCACACAGTTATTTCAGGGATGGGCAGAAAAGCTAGGCTTGCTTGAAACACACTCAGATAAGGAGCCATTACTAAATGGACGTTAAAAAATGTGATCTGATTCTTCAAACAGTATTTAGTATTTAAGTCCTCAGGTCAGTGTTCATCTCAGATCTTGAGAGGGACAGGGTGAACCACGGCTGCCGGAGCAGGGAAAGGAGAAGTTTCCAGAGAAAGAGAGAATCCCCAAAGGTTATATGAGATGTTTCTTGACATTTTCTTTGCAGGATGTGTGGCTGAAGAAGGGCTCAGACAATTTTTTTTTTAAATGTTGGATCCATTTCCAGACACACTGAATACTGTGTCTCAGGGTACTAAAAATCAGGCTGACATTGAGTTCACTGTTAGATACAAAATGGAAACTAATATAACATCACAGGAGAGATTGTAAGAAAAATAAAGTTAAATTCTTACAGTAGCATAACCTCATACTTTTGACATGATGCATACCTCACTATGCTGACCTTATTTTCAACAACTTGGAAGTCTTTGACCTTAACAGCTTAATAGTATTCTCTTAAAATATTTTTTTCAGAGTTTGTGTTCCTAGGCCTCAAAGAGGAAAGGTGAACTTGAAGAAAAATAAACCAGTTATGTAGGCTGACATCCTTAACTTAACAACTGATAACTTAAGATCACTTTCAGCAGCCCCTGTCACTTGAGCTAGCTGGAATAACTGGTAATGGCAGGAGTTTGTTATTTGGTAGATGGGTGAGCATTAGAAAGGGATGAAGTCATTCTATTCATACTATCACATACTATTGGCTTTTGGAGAGACTCCATGGCAGGGGAGATCTGGACTCTGCTCCAACGGGGACTGTGATCAAGGGGGATCCCCCCTGTCTGCACCAAAAAAGCCATGTTCCTTTTACCCCACCTCTATTCTCTGGTCCTTGCTGCAGCTCTCTCTTTTCTCCATCCTTAGACACATGTAGTTCATTCCCTTCTCCCCATCCCTGCCTTGCTCAGCTTGTCACTGATTCCCTTCCCTGATGTGTGTCACCAACATTGCCCGGTTCCCTTACCAAACTGTTTCTTGTGTCACTCTGAGTTTACACTAATTTCTCCCCACCTGTGGCTCTCAAACTCTCTGTCTCCTCACACCACACCAGGTTCTCAGGCTCTTCATCCAGCCTTGGCTTTCACTCTCTTTTCTGCCTTCCATATTTGCTGCTCCCTCTCTGGCCTCTGGGTTTCTCTAGTCCAGCTCCTTTAACCGGACAGAGCCCCCACTAGCTCTGATCTCTTTCCTGCCACACCTCTTCATCCAACAGGTTTGCAATATAGACTGTTGCTTCAGCCTTCTCTTGAAACTGAGTATTTCCTCCTTACATGCCTCATCCTCAATGTAGCTTCCACTTTTCCTCAGATCCCTGTCCTGAACATTATCTGCAGAACTCAAGTTTGCAGTTTCTATACTAAAGTCAATTTCCTGCTCAGTATATCAATTTGTTTTTATTTCTTCCCTCTCTGCTCCACATCCAGTTCCATTCAGTACGTCCTCTTCACCACGTTTTCTGAGTTGCACATTATAGCAGTCCTGAGAGAATCCCTCCTACCACTGTTCATTCCAGGAGCAGTGTCTATCAGTAACATCCTACTTGACTTCTTATGCATGCAGAGCATTCACAAAATCCTTGGTGACTTCAGCCACACAGCTTTGACCTGTGCATGTCAAAATGAAATCTTTCCAACTTGGCCAAGCTCTGATAGCTTTCACAAGGAGAGAAAAGGAACACTCCTGATTCAAAAGGTATTCCCTCTAATAGGGCCACATTTTCCTTTCAAACTTTAGTACCTCTAGAGATTCTAAAATAAATAAATTTAGCAGAACATATTAAATATTAGCAAAATAAAAAGTTCATTATTTCATTTTTTCAATTATTATTATTTTTTGTTGATTTTTTTTTCCCAAACAAGTGTTTTATCATGAGTATCACATGATCAGGGCAGACTAGGGACAGAGAAGGGAAGGGAGACCCAGAAAAGAAGAAATCTATAACAAAGATGTCAATATCTTTCTTTCTGTATCAGCATTTGCAGTAAGTCATTGACAACATAGTTATGGTCTGGTACTCTCTTCAACCCTCTGCTTGCCTAGTTTCTTCCTCCATTCAATCCCTTCCCCAATTCCTTGTCCCCACCATTTTAATTCTTCAGTTCTCTATCTGTTTCATCTCTCACTCTTATACTCTTATATCTCCTTATGCTCTTTCCACATCTCATTGTAGTTTTCTTTCTTAGTCTACCTCTTAATTATCTCCTAAATCTCTTCTCTTGGTGCTTTTTCCCTCAAGTCGTATTTTTTTTCCCTCCTCAATCTCCTTCTTGGAATAACTTTTGCTATGAGGAAAAAAAAAGACCACAAGAACAATAGCTGTAAGGCCAGATGTCTGAACATCAGCATTCATTTGTACTCTTATTTTTGGTCATACGCAAAATGTGCCCAGCTGTTGCACTAAGCCCTTTAAACAGTCAACAAATCCCTGCTGGAACCCCATCTGGAATTGCTCATCTCTTCTCAGGTCCTCTTATACTACTTTGTAATTGTGTGTCTGATTGAAGAAAGGATTTTCTAAAGAGTATTTTGAGAAAATATGAGCAAATTCCATTATCTTAGTTGGAAGTCTCTTCATGTGACACTATATTTTCTTTTGTGAAAGCAGAACATATTTCCCCTTTGTTATTCTCAGTCCTCTCTATCTGTCCCTCCTCTCCCTTGCCACGTCTCCATGTCTCCATGTATCCCTGCTGTCTTGCTGTCCTGGATTGTATATGTTTGAAAGCCCCAGGCTGCTTAGTGATAACACCTGTCCAACAAGTTAAAGAGGGTGCAGATCTTATGGGGACTGTGAAGGGAGGCAGAGGCTGCTCTCTCAATTCAGCATGAGACTGAGGGTTAATAGAAGGAAAATATTGATGTTTTATTAAATTACTCCTATAGGTTGGATCATGTAACATGTCCAAGATCTAAACAATGATCCTGTTCTGGAGGAATGTGAGGTTCAGACTGATGAGATAAACCATTTGCTGGAATATCTCTCTGACTTCACTAAATTGCTTCCCTTATTTAATTACAAATTAATTGAAAACACTCCTTGCCCAGCAGAACAATACTTAGAACCTGATTTGTTGATAGTATCCTAATCCTCCTTAATATTCCCATTGACTCTCCCATGATTATGTCATCAATTTTACACTTTTTAGACTTTGGCAAAACCTTTTATGCAGGACCTATTAACAGAAATAAGAGAAATAACTGCAGACCTAGGGTACACAGAGTCTTACTAATCCTAACCAGCATGATGCTGACATAAATAATAAAGTGGCACATTTGCAAATGCTGTAAATTTGGTAGCAGTCACTAGCAGAGCTCAGAAGAGATGGATGTACCTCTGTCAGTAGAGAGAGGAGACCAGCATTTGGACAAGAAGCAGGTGAAATCTATATAGAAAGAGGACAGATGATGGAATTACTCAAATTTAAAGCACCTAGCACATAATGTGTCCTCTGCCTGTTGTATTTCTAATCTTTAATCAGTACAAGTTACTAACCTTGCTGCACTTTTCAGTGTTTAGCATGATCTTTCTCTTGATATTCCAATGGAGGCAGAGCTTGTCTGAAGCAGACAGCTCCACTCTGTGGTAGGAAAAACATGGTCTACAAAGAGAAAAAGAGTTTACTTTAAGTCCCCAAGAACAAAGGTGCTAACTTTTCAGCTGAGCCATTGGCTTCTCAGTTTTGGATGATACCTATTTGCCTGCTGTGAAAGGCTTTGTAAAGATAATAGAAATACAAATACAGAACAGCAGTGATAAAGTGCTTAGCAATATCAAATTCTTATAAAATATCTGTCAGCCAGCATCACTAAGTATTCTTACTGCAGACAGCTCAACACTATAAATATGAACCATTGTCCCCTTTCCTTCTCCCACATAAAAGTTCCTTCTTTCCCTTCTATCCTATAGCCATCTCTCTTCCTGAAACACTAATCATATAAACAATTTATATTGTGTACCAAAAAGGCTGACAGATCTGTGTAATTTTGGACCCCAGGATGGGGAAAGGACAAATAAGATCTGGAGATTCGTGGTCTGGATTTGTCAAAACACCTTCACTAGCATCAGTGGGGACAGGACACAGGAAGGAGGGAATCTTTTGTGCAGGTTGGTCCTGGCTATTCTGGGTCACAAGCAACAAAGTTGTAGTGTAAATGGCAGCTGACAAAAATCTCAGGACCCTGGAGATGTGCAGTCTCAGGAAGATACTCTTTAAGAAGGAAAGTACTGACTTCATACTTCCATCTCTGTAGATTTTTTTTCCCAAGTATAGCTCCCTCCCTAGCACATAACAGCAATATGCTTCACAAATAATGAAAGTATGAAACATTACAGCATAATGGCCGTGTTCCTGCTAAAGTCACACCCTGATGTAGATGGTAAAGGCTGAGTTACTACCATTGTATGAATGTCAAACAGCCACAGAAGACATTTAATTAGCTCCCAGACGGGCATAATATATATGTACAGGATGGGGGACAAGAGGCTGAAGAACAGCCCCACAGTAAGGGATCTGGGGTTTTGGACAATGGCAAGTTGCATATGAGTCAACAGTGTGCCCTGGCAGCCAAAAGGGCCAAATGTACCCTGGGGTGCATCAAGCACGACATGGCCAGCTGATTGAGGGAAGTGATTGTCCCATTCTACTCCGTGCTGGTGTAGCCTCACCTTGAGTACTCTGTGTAGTTTGGGGCACCACAATACAAGAAAGATGTAGAATGATCAGAGAGTGTCCAAAGGAGAGCTATGAAGATGGTAAAGGGTCTAAGACGGGAAGATGTATGAGGAGCAGCTGAGGTCCCTTGGTTTGTTCAGTTCAGAGAAGAGGAGACTGAGGGGAGGCTTCATGGCGGCCTGCAGCTCCCTCACGAGGGGAGCGGAGGGGCAGGCACTGAGCTCTGCTCTATGGTGAACAGTGACAGGACCCGAGGGAACGGCATGGAGCTGGGACGGGGGAGGGTCAGGCTGGGTGTTAGGAAAAGGGTCTGCACCCAGGGGGTGGTAAGGCACTGGAACAGACTCCCCGGGGAAGTGGTCACGGCACCAAGCCTGCCAGAGTTCAAGAAGCATTTGGACAATGCTTACATTTGTACATGTGGTCTGATTTTTTGGAGTGGTCCTGTGTGAAGCCAAGAGTTGAACTTGATGATCCTTGTAGGTCCCTTCCAACTTTCCTATGATTCTGTGATTCTGTAATTCAGAGAAGCCTCCGTGTTGTAGGCAGGGAAGGCTGAGACTACATGCTGAGAGATTTTCAGGTAACTGGGGCTCTTATCAGGGAGGAACTGGAAGTTATGGCCCAAAACTCTGGATTTGGCTGGGATATTTAGCCAGCTTCCTGGCAAAATAAGATGGTAAATATAGCCTGGGATGCTATATAAGGGAGCAGCTCCATTTTTAATCAGCTAGAGCTTGTTTCAAGCAGGCAGTTTCCATCCTAGATAGAGGTGAGTTTTTTGGTAGTGGGTCCAGGACCTGTCTTGGTCCACACATGTGAGCACACAAACCTTCACCAGCCCAAGGAAGCAAAAGGCCAGAGCAGCTGATGAGAAGCAACTATCGAATGAGTGAAAAAAAGAATGGGGTTGCTGCTAGTTCCACCCTTCCATGCTATCAGTGGGGCCTCCTTCCTCTCAGCAGCAAGGGTGATGATAGTGGGGAGGTGTACTTCCTCTGCAGTTGGGCTCTCTTAGTTACCTGTTCTATAATTCCAACAAGTCTATGTCCCCGTATGCTGTGCTATTAACAGCATCACACCATTTGTACTTCCCCCCCATCTACCAGAAAGCTTCTAAGAGTGCCTTTTCCTGAGGAAGATTGCTCATTGCAACTCGATTTGATTCAGCTCCCCCAAAAAACTCTGTGGGCTATGTATCCAAGAAATAAGGACCAAGAGTTGGGGATTGCAAAAAATGTCTGAGCATGTTTAGTTAATCAATTAACAGAAGCATTAATGTGTCTGTGGATACAGTGACAAAAGGCTGCATAAATGAATATAACTAATGGCCTTGAAGATTTCAAGATAAAGGAAAATACAGTCTTGGGTGTTTGCAGTGTCTCTGGGGATTTCAAGATAAGGAAAACGCAGCAGAGCTTCCAACCAGTGGCTATGGATCAATGGAAAAAGTGCAGTGTCAAATGGCCCAGGACTTTCAAAGGTCCTCTGAACCTGTAATGGCTAGATATCTATAATATCACACGTTTTTCTAAAAGTCAATTTACAGCTTGCCTGAATTCACTCTTCCTAGGGATAAAGTAGTCCCTTTATTACCATTTTGACGTGGTTGGAGTCACTTTAACAGAAATCAGAAAGATTAATTTATCTTTAATTACAGTGGGAGGTGGGGATGGAAGGGAGCAAGAGACCCAAAAGTCATAAATTAGTTAGGGCAGAGAGGGAGGAAAATGCTCACAAACTGCTGACAAGATTAATATGCAGTTGATGGGAAGCGCTTTCACACCAGGGTGCCAACAAATAAACACAATTCAAAAATATCATCCCCGCTGTAGTGGATAAGGGTGGATTCTCAGTGACAGAGAGAGGGAGGGAGGGAGGGAGAGACATTTAGGGAGGGCAGGAGACCTGTTTGCCCTGTGAAGCTTCGTGCCCAAAATTCCCAGTGGAATCTGATAGCTGGGGCCTAGCCAGGCCAGAGGGTTAGTGCTTTCTGCATTAAAAAAAAAAGGGGGGGGGGGGGGGGGGGGGAGGGGGAAGGAGCTTTGGGCAGGGAGGTTGAGGACTGTGTGTGAAAACCTGAAGATCAAGGCTGTGCACAGCTGTTCTGGGGCTGGGAACTTCCACCTGCTGTGAGTACTGAGCTAACTTCACGAACACTGCAAGATTTCCAAATCCCGGAGACAAAAAAAACAGTATAGTCCTGTCTGTGCACAGAGCTCAGTGGGAGGTTGTCCCAGACATAAGTAACACGAAAAATGTCTTACTAATGTAGGTTTCCTCAAAAGAGAGAAAAAAGGTGTGTGTGTGATGGCTAAGTTAGTAGAGCAAGAGGGCATGCGCTTCTACAAGCTGAACAACATTCTGCCAGATGACCACTTCACAATCAGTTTAGAAGAAATGTAGAACCTGATAGTTTTTTCCTTTCCTTTAAACTTTTCCAACCTTTCTGCTTCCTCTGTCTCTCATCTCCCTTCCATGCTAACATATTCTGAGAGAAATACTGCTGTCCCGCTGTCAATCACCCCTTTGAAAATGCAACTTAGATAATATTTCAGCTAAACTGGGTTGTAATTGCCAGGCCTGGCAATTGAACAGCTCTGGATTATAGGCCAATATATATATCAGCAGAGGAGGTTTAATGAAATTTTTCTGTAATGAAATCTTAGCTTTAAGACTTCACATCCTTTCAGAGACACGTGACAGTAAGAGCCCCCTATCTGTAGTATGACTGACAAGTTGTCACTGTGACTGCACTGCAAACAAAATGGCAAAAAATATTGCTGAATTTGATGAGAATACCACCAATTACTTTGGAAAAGGACATCTTTGTGCTTGTCTTCCCTGTGGTTAAAAGTACGGGCTTCTTCATCTTGTCCTGCAGCTCTTCACTGCTGCAGTCCTACAACCCCTGTCCAGCTGTGCCACCCATGTACCCCCACCCCAAACCTGCTTCCATTTAATGTCTGGTGCAGGCTTTGCACCCACAAATGACATGCCAGCCTTGTGTGTAACAGTAACTATGAATGGCAATAACTCGAGATAACTCTTGTCTGTTTGAAAGGGAGTGTTTAAACTGAGTTTTCCAAAGGGAAGAGGAGCTGGAACAGCTTTATCGCACTGCACTCCACCTGTGTCTCTATGGGATGAGGAGGGATGGTTGAACTTCTCCAGCTGATTCAATTGGTCTTCTAACCTTTCTGCTCCCACAGGAACATGACGGCTCTGTCTGTGTAACAGCTAATGCTTCTCCATTGACCTCCAGGGTCAAGGACATTGTGCTGATCTGGGGATGACAGTAATAGTTCTGTTGACAGATGCATTTCACCAGCTGTACAGCCGCTTAGTGGGACTTGAAGTTAACCCTTCCTGTGCCACCTGACACCAATGGCTCAAATGTAACTTGCATAAGAAAGACTGTCTACAGCCTCTTTACTCTCCACAAAGTATAAATCTCTCCAAATAAATTGCCTCACTGTTTCATGGAAGAAATATGCAAGTTCTAAATACCAGGCTCTACTTTCACCCTCTCCTCCTTGTTGAAGTCTGTTTAGCTTTATGCTTCTTACCTCTTCTGTCCATTTGCTACCTCTCAAATACCTGCTTGATAGTTAAAATGCATATTTAGACCTTGAAGTCTCTCCTTGTTCCCGTTCCCTGCCACTGTGACCAAGTCATCTTCTGATGGCAAGGCTGTCAGATTCTGAAATGATGATCCTGGCTGATTGTTGCTGATGGACCCCTTGCTTGCTTTTATTCCAGTCTCTCAGATTTCTCCCCTGGTGGTACCCAGTCCATATATTGAATGACTTTACTGTTTGCATCAGTTTTGATCTGAGCAAAGACTTCTCTCTGCTTCTCTCCTCTTCAACTCTGGCCCAATGCCCTTATTCAACCACTCAGCTGCTCTTATGGCACATGTTCCGTGAAGCACTGCTTCTTGCAGTTCTCTCTCTGAGTTTCTTTCTCTTCATTTCCATTTGTCTATTTCCACACTTGTCCGTCAGCCCTTTTATAGGATCTTAATGGGGTCTTCTTCCCTGACATCTCTAGCATCTTTGCTCACACTTACTCTTCTTTGCTTAACTTTGATATATACATATATATATATATATTTTTTTTTTCCTTCTTCCCGTTATCTCATTATTGCCCCAAATAGGTGTCTCTCCAGCTCTGTTCTCTGAGTTTCCCTTAGGACTTGTGCGGTTCACTCAGGGAAGGAAGGCTTTCCACAAGCCCTCGTCACCCATGAAGCAGTGGCAGCAGCTGTTGTACCCGTGGTGACTTATGGGAGGCTGCATAGAGACCACAGACCAGACTCAGCTTCCTTATCTCCCAGCTTCTAGGAAGACTTCTGAGACTGCCATGATGGCTACACCTGAGTCCAGACCTATTTGCCCCACGTCCACTCCATTTGTGTACATGAACAAGAAGATTGGAAATTGTCCCCTTAGAAAAGGGCTGTTGTCTTTGGATCTACAAGTCTAACAATCCCAAATTGAAACGATATAGGTAGCAAGTATGCCTTTTGTGTTTCAGGATTAGCCTATAAAAATCAAAATAGACGTCAATTCTGCATCTGGAAAAACACAGTCTGGTGCTTTTTGGCATTTCTCGGCCCTTGGACCCTTTCCCTTTCCCCTCTCTCTGTCCTATATTTTAAAGTTTTAATATTCTGACAGAATTAAAATCTCCTCCCTGGATCATACAAACACACTTGGAATCCAGTCCAGTGTAGCAAGATAGAAAATGGTGAAAAAATATACAGTCGAGGAAAGAGAAATAAAGGTAAAATGTGTATGGTTCTATGTTTTAAGAACAATTGCAATACATACAGAATCAGGTCAAAAAGTTCTTTTGCTTTTAGTTCTACCACTAACATTTTAGTTCCATTTTATATATACTTTTTTATTTTTATTTTTGTTTCACCCCCCCCCCCCTTTGTTTTTCTTTATGCTTGATTTTCCACTGACTTTACAGAACTGCTTTGACTGCTCAGAATTCTTTACAGAATAAAATGGCACATCTTTGTCCAGATCATAATACATATATATTGCTATGATCTGGAAAAAATCATATGCTTACAATCACCAACACAGCCTCCGTCAGCACAATCTACTCTTCCTGTCCTAATCATAAGAACAATCCACAACTTAATTTCCCACTGAGTCTTCAACATGGCTTAACACCCATTCTGACAGAGGATTTGTGAGGAGCTTGAACTAGCAAAATAGTATAGATTAGTACAGGCACCCTCATGCCACCCCTCAACTTCATAAAATTAAGGATAATCGATCTATTTCCAAAGCTACTCTCTAGGCTTACTATTGCGTACAACCTTCCCCTGCCCTCGATTTAATGAAACAGTGCATATCTCTCCATTGTCCTCTCTCAGCCACAGTCAAATCGTCAAGTCAAGTTTGAAAGAAATGTCAAAAAGTAATGAGAAATTTTGAGAGACTTGTATTCATATGTATTTGGCTTAAGCAGAGTACGCATTTTTAGAGAGTAGTGGTGAAGGGGCAACCTTTTCAAACCAGTGGTTTTCTATTTCATCCTAAGAGTGGCATAGCTGAACAAACACTTTTGTTTCACCAGGTAGCAAAATTCTGCATCCTGGCCCTGGACCGGGTCAGGCTTCTGCTTCTCATGGTCAGAAGCCTCCCTCTATCGACCAACAATTTCACTGTTCAAGAGAAGGAAGCTCTTGTTAGAATCAAGAGGAGCCGCCAATCTATCAGGTATCTGGGGCCACTTGCAAAATGGCTTTGAAAATACAGTCAAAATCAAACATTTTAATAAATTTATCTGCATGGTTTTGAATTGTTTCTGCATTGTCTTCTTCTTCTTCCTTTTTTTTTTTTTTAATTAAATCTACACGTAATACTACTGAAGGACATACAGCAAGGCTAGGAGATGCCTCTTTTTTTTTTTTTAATAGGGAATCAGCTGTCTTCCAGTCATTGTGTCTCTGTTCCTAACCATACAGAGAAACTTGGTGACTTTGGCCTACATATTTCTCACCTGAAGGGCGTATGAATAAGGGCTATGGAGAACTGAATTGGTCAGGTCTAGCATTCAGGGAGGAATGAACAGTCTTTTTTGTACAAACACAGTTGTCATTTAAAGTCACTCAGAAGTACTAGGATAAATTTGCTGACCTGGTATTTTATAGTTACTCAGGAAATTCACTCAGTGTACACTAATATGTGTAGTCATTGTGATGCCTACACAAATAAAAGGAAAAAACCCTCAAACAAGTAAACTTAATAAACGTATGTTCTGTATTTATCTTTCAAACAAGGTCATCAGGGGAAAATATGAATTTTCAGGATTGTATTTCTTTAAAAACTCCAGTGTACTAGACAACAGAGAAGCAAATGCAGGCCAGAAGCTAAGAAGGACACTTTCTCAAAGGTGCATTGACTTGAGTTATCATGAAAATAGAACAGATTTTCACCCCATGTAAATCAAGACAGTGCCATTAACTTTTGTGGTACAAAGATGAGGTACAAGTGGATGCCTGACTTGTCTGGGAGGAACTCTCTCAAAGTTCTGGGCTTTATCATGTGTATTGACATGATGATTTATTATTAAACTTAGGGGTGCTCTGGAGAACTGGACGAAGTACACTACGTTGCTATTTTGAGTTGCTTAGGAAGGCTGCAATGTGCACCCAGAGACTTACTTTAACAGGGCTGCTTAGAAAGAGCAACTGGGGAGCATGAATTAAGAAAATGTAGAGAGTGAGCAAGCTGAGGAAAAGAGGCGTTTTTGAACATATTTCTAGACTTGCAAGACTACAGCTGTGGGAATAATTAAAAGGAACACTTTTTGGATAATTTATTTTTGAAACTCTGCAAAATTTGTCAAATCATTTATTTGATGAGCATTATTTAACCAGCTGTACAGGGAGCCACACTGGAGTGCTGTAATGAGTGCTCTGGAATGCGACCAGCATTAATGTGCCTGTGATAGCTGGATATTTCTTTTACCCTGCTCACTTCTGTGGTTTGCCTGTAACTATGGTCCTGCTTGATTGCTGTTGTGATGTGAGCTTTGAATTCTCTCTCTCCTTTGGCCTTTCCCTCTTGGCAGCTCCAGTAGAGCAGAGCCCTGATTAGAACCACAGTGTGTCATTTGATCTTCAGATGGCTATAAAAGGGCTGTGCAAGTGACCATCTTGCTTCTGTCCCAAACGGATGATCATGCATACCACACATTGCCACGCTCCTGGCATGACTTCAGCAAAACTGGCAAGTGTTCCTTCCAGAGCTAGAACATAACCCAAGGTACGGGAGCAATTCCATTAAATGCTCCTTTAAACCGTCAAAGTTAGCAGGAACTTTAAAACAGAGCAGACTTTAAAGTGATGAGGGAGAAGTACCGTTCCCCTGCTTGAAACTGCAGCTGGGTTTGTTACCATCAGGTGTGATATGAAGTCAGCATTTTCCTTGATGACTTTTTCCTTTGCCATTGTTGCAATCTGGCACTGCAGACTGGAGCCTCACTCCAGGTTTTTAAAGGGAACTGTTATTTTCCTCAAGGATTTTATTCCTTGTCTCTTGCTAAATGGATTTTGTTATTTTTGTAATTTCTCAAAAATAGGTGAATTTGACAAGATCCAGATATTTGGAACCAAGATGGAGAGTTCAGATAATAACAGTTTTACTGCAGGAAAAACAGAGGTTTAAATACTCATGCTATTAAGTAAAGTCTACAGTTATGTGCTGCCTCCTTTCATTCATGGGATATTTCAGAATATTGATGCCCTTTTTTCAGACACTTGCTCTATTCAGGTGCTGGTGGCCTTTCCATGAGAAATGGAAAGAGATATCTGGGCTATGGAAACACCCGTAACAGCAATTTTGGTGTCTCAGTACCTAAATGGACTTTCCTTTGTTCACAAAACACACGTTCTTGAACACTATCAAGCACTGGAGACATAATTGTTTCTTCAGTCATCAGAGATGGAGGCAGAGGGTGAATTTTTCTGCTGCTTGTACAGCTGCTGTCTTCAGACACTGATGCTATCAAGGGCTGAAATCCATAATGCAGAAAATCTTCATATAATTAAATGTCTGCTATTTTGCTAAGTACAAGTATCATCTGAAGATGCCTGGCATATGAACTGCACTATTCATTACTCTATTATTTGTATTCATTATTTTAATAGTGTTCAAATGGTGGATGGCAAGCCAGAAGCCTGAAGTTTCATTCCCAGTTCTAAGATCCACTCACTGTGAATACTTTGGACTCAGTCATTTTGTGGTTAAGTGTCCCAGTAGGAAAGAAATATTACTTTGCTCTTCTGTGGTACTGTTCTTTAAGATATCTCAATACACTTCACATTAGCTCTCGTAAGTCTGATCTTAAATTGGGAAATGTTAATAGCAAAAAGTTTGAGACTTTAAACTAGCCCATTTGAGAATTTTTCCCTAAACGGTATTTTTGTGAAATCAGTTACTTTTACAAAAGATAGTTCTTTAAAAATATAATGGAACCAAAATATGAAATATGCAGCTTGGAAGATATTATCTCATAATTGGTTTTGGCAGTTTTGATAGATCAGCTGATGTGACTACTTTTCAAGTCAAGATTTTTCATTTTCTTCTTTAAAAAATCACAGGAAAATTTGTTCAAAAAGGTGAACAGCTAAGGAAAAGAGACATAGTTTAAAAGGTTCTATACAGAAAACTCATTCAGCACTGATATAAACTGACCGGTTAATTTTATATGCAGATAATCTAGTTACATTATCATTAACATTAACACTTCCATGTGTCTGCATAGTTTATAAATATCAAGAGGCCATTCTTACTGTCAGTGAATTATTTAGAATTTTTTAGGTACATTTTATTCTTATATTGCAAGAACCCTGCCTCAGCTCAGTCCAAGCATTTGTGCAGAAATTAAATGCTAAGTACTGGAATGTCCACACATACACAAAAACGAATTCCTCTTTTATTAGTGTTTGATTGCACTTATATTACACAAAGTCATATCCAAGAGTTCTGCCAGATGTCAGGGAACAAAAAGGCACACACTGCAAGGTTAGCAAAGGGTAAGACATCTGTGTTGCAAAGCCAAAGGACAACCACAGGAATATCTTGGCAATGATATTCACCTGAGGTGATCAGATGTCTCTCCTGGAATGCAAATCCAGCAGTACAGCAAGCACAAGGGCTTCATTTGATGAAGTATGCTGAATCTCTGCTGAGAAGGCCAAAGATACTGCTTTTCTCTGGCATTTCTGCCTCATTCCTTTTCTGGAGACACCATCTTAGAAGAAGTGGAAGGACTGGAGGTACCTCTATGCCCAGATGGTGCATTTCGCATACTGGTGTTTCAGCTTGACTCAAAAGCTTCAAAGCCAGGTTATGATGGTTGGTGGGAACAGATATGATGACTGCTCTTCCACTTCAGAAAAATTCAGCAGAACTCATCAGTTTCTTACAAGCAATCAGTTAACATCAGAAGAAATTGAAATGGACTCTGTAGGGCACAGAAAAGTTATCTACATTGCACAATATTCTGGGAGATCACAATACTTCAACATTCATTTTTGTTCCCAGATCAAAACACAAAAATTTAAACATCAAAAATTCTTGCAACACAATAGAGACAGAGTGATTCAGAAATACTTACTGTTTATTTATTTAATTGACATATTGACCAAGGAAAAACTTTTACGCATGTCCTCAAATTGATGTAGTTGGTTTGCTGAGGTGGCATGGTTTTTTTTGGTGAAAATACCCATATTATGCTGAATACACTAGAGCACATGTTGTCTGGGGAGTTCCTCGGTTGATGCCCCTCTCTCTTGCATCCCTCAGTGCAAATCTGTGGCTGAATGGCAAGTGTCAATCAGAACCCATCATGATGATGAATTTTTCATCAGGAACTGTGTGACATGAAGAGGAGGGCAGCTCACAAAGAACTTGATTCACAGGACAGAAAATTGCAACTTTGAAGAAGCAATGATCTGAGAGGGAAATGAAATTCAAAAATTTAGTAAACTGAGGTAGCAAAAAACATATAGGTATCAGGGCTCCAAAGCGGTCATCCTTGCATGACTATCTGATAAAGAAGCAGCTCCCAAACTTCCTCCATTGTCCAATGGCCTGCAAAGAAAATGGGATCAGAACAATAGATTTCATTCAATATATATCACTTTCATGATTGTACTTACTATCTCAGGGACCTCTGTAATGGGACAAAGGTATCTCTATGAAAAGCATTATACAAAGAATACAAAATAGCCCCCTTCCAGATAAGATTATGATGAATTCAAGAGTAATGAGGGTAGCTGGAGGGAGGAGAAGGGTCTTATCTAAGGCTAAGACTTGTAGCCTGGAAGCTACATGTGCTTAGGCTTCTCCCTTGGACCTCATGTTTTCTTATGTGAGATTCATTCCACATGAATTTTCAAATATGTAAAGTTTCCTATCTATTCCCTAGTTAGGTTAAGCTTGAGGTCACTGCATGATCTGAGACTGGATGGGCCATTTCAGGTGCAGATTTACTGAGGTGCAGCCCCCCTTGCTAGCATCATCCGTACCACATAACTTGGGAGAAATGTATTACTTCCGTGGCTCCTTGCACCTCATTCAGATAGGACCTGTAACTACCACAACCAATGTAAATGCAGAGATTATCTCTTCTGGCACAGAGAGGATGGGAATCCAAGGATGATGCCATAGTGAGGATCAGAGATGGCTCAGAGTGCATGGGTGAAGGAAGGGGACCAGAATTATGAAGATAGAAGTGGAAGAAGCTGCTGCTGGAAGAGCAAAGTTTGCTTCATGGGGAGAAACATATTTTTTGTCATTTTTGTTCAGTCAAAAAAACCTAAAAGAACATGTTGCAATACGTTTATATTGTGAGAAACTAAGTTGTGTTTTTGCAGTAGAGAACTAATTTTCTGTATTCAAAGGTAGTTGAGTAGTCATAACAAGGAGAAATGCTAAGTAGATAAATGGACAGTAGAAGGCCTCACTGTTCCAAAACAAGGTTGAGAAAAACAGGATGAGCAGTGTGAGAACAGTAAAACAAAGATCACAAGTTCTCAAAACATAAGAAAGGAGAATAAAAAAGGAAAAAGGAGAAATTAAAGGGTTGAAGAAAAAAAATCTACATATATGGTACAGAGGATCATTGAGTAGCTTACGAACCTGTAGTACTCAGCCAATGGGGAAACAGGGGAGGTGATCAGGTAACAGGGAATAGAAGGTTATGATATGTATACTAAAATGCGCTCCTAATTGGCAGGATACCCACCATTGCAATCATGAATAAAATAGCTTCACAGAAGATCCTGTCTGAAGAAAATTATTTGAGATTTTTCTCACAATATTATAGAAAAGACTACACCAAAAAGCATGACAGGCATTTGGAGGAGCAGATGGCAAAGAAGATACTGATATAATTTCCTATATCCTGTTTCTGATTTTGTACCTCTTTAGAGAACACACCCAGAGCACAGGGAGGTCAGGCATCATGTCTCACAAATCTGCATGGATGAAAGGACAGCCTGTTCCCCTCTGTATTTAGCTGGAGTTTCATATGGTCTAATGGTTTCTTCTCAAAGTGTGTGACATTGCTACAGACCAGCCGTGTGCTGGCAAAGACATGGCCAAGACACTGTCTGCTAGGACAGCCTTCCATCAGCCGGAGAAAGCATCACCTGAAGGTGTTTTTCCTGATGGCTGGAGAAGGACAGAGTTGTGAGCTGGATTAAGGTTTCTGTTAGTTTCTTCTTTGCTGTCCTCTTTTCCAAAGCCCTACAGCCCTTCCTTCCATCAAGTGACAAGGAGTGAGCTGATCACATGGCTGAATGTTATCCCCCCCTTATGCGAGCGCATGTGTGCCCCTCACATGATGTGGGATGCTGGCACTTTTGGCATGTGGTGGCTCCACCTCTGATCATATGACAGGGAAAGAGGAAAGGGAGGGCTGTTCTCCCATATGAGGCCATGTAGCTCTCCTCATGCTTCCCCTATTTAAAACTTCACCTTGGTTATCTGATAGGGAATGGAGAGTGGAGAAAGATGCTCTGGGGGGACAGGGCAAGAGGCTATTTAATTATCCAGATTTTGAAAACTTATTTATCCAATGGTCAAGAACCCAATGTAAATACAAAAAGTGCAAACTAAACCCCAGTCAACTGTTCTTTGTTTCTTTTGAAACATGGACTCTTGGTTTTCTCAGAACATGTAAGAGAACTAGAACTCCTTGTATGAGAAGCTGAGAGCAAAACCAGGTCCTTGGATGCTTGCAGTGTTCCCACTGTGAACAGAAATTCTGCTTGATACAGTAGGCCTTACTAAAACTGCTCCCACCTTATCTTGCTTGAGGCATCATTTTACCAGTCTGCTGTCTAAAGAAAGGAACAATCTCTAGCTCACAAAGACACTTGCACATCAGATTTCTATTTTGATTACTTGTGTCACAGGATCTGATTTACTACTGGACAGAGGCTTGATTGAGATCAGCACAGATCAGTTGAGCGTTGTCCTGGTGAGCATCATCCCCCAACACTTACGCAAGCCTTTAGGACAAGTGTGACCTGCTTAGCATGACAGTGAGTCATCAACATTGGCTCATATTGGCTCCCCATACCTTTGAGATGGATGATGAAGATCCAATTGCAGGCCAGTTGAAAACTTAACTACAGCAGAGCCAGTAAAGCATCTCAGTTGAAACTGAAATGAATTAATCAGTGAAGCATCTGAGGACTCTATCAGGGAGCATACACAAGTGTTCACTGCTGTATCAATTTTCCACCCAGACACATTTATTTAAGTCGTGACTACCTGTCAGAAGGAAATAGCATTAACGTTTCCTAAGGCATCGCCTGGTAAAGCTTTGGTTATTCTGAAATAGTGTTGTTTCTCTCTCTCTCTCTCTCTCTCTCTCTCTCTCTCTTTTTCTTTTTTTTTTCTTTTTTTTTTTTTCCCGCAGAACAGCCCTGAACAGAACTATACGCTACCTAGATTTTACAGAAGACTATGTACCAGGAGTGAAATACTAATGAAAAGTCATCAGCATCTGGTATTCAAAATCAGAAGATGGGAGGAAAGATACCGGGCATTTGTGCTTATCTCTGAGTCAGTATGATGTAATTCCAAGGAAACTGTGCCCCTGACTTTTTCTATGAAAATGAGTAAAATAATGCCTCTTTATTTCGCATTTGTTATATATTTTCTTGCTAGTCTTCATCCTGCCATTCTGCCTACTGCTCATCATTGTTCTAAAAGACTATGGATGTCTTACTACAATCCTTCCCCTCAGCATTCTCACAAAATTATTGATTACACTTATACTACTGTGTACCAGGAATGTGAAAATACTGACTCTGTCCCCCTTCACAGAAATGTCAGAATTTCCTACTTGAATTCAATTTATATTATGCATATAGAATTAATTGCATTCAAACACCCAAAAATATAGAACTCTTTCCTACTTTATCTGATGGCGATAGAAATGTGAAGGAAGCATATGGTAGAAGATGAAAACATACTGGAATGATCTTACAAAAACGTTGGGCTGTTATTCAGAGAACCTCTATCTCTCCTTTGGAAGCTTGGTCTTAAGGTGGAAAAAAAATCTGACATTTTCAGGGCAGATTCTTCAAATTACTTTTATATCATCACAGTTATATGTCATTTGAATAGAGATGTGTAAACCTGAACACTTTTCATTTATTATGAGAACTACTTACACAAGTAAGAGAGAGCTCTAGGACCAGTATATATTACTGTGAGTATCTGGATCAAGACCAGTTGGAGACTCGTAGACCAAGTAGGCTGCATGTTTAGCAGCTTCCTGAGGATTTAGCTAAATCTAATCTTGACACTGGAATACAGTGAAGATGTTCCTCAAAAGTGCTGTGAGGTGAGGGATTTTGATCTGTTACTGAATTATGAAACTGACTTTTTGGGTCCAAGGACATATGAGATGCACAAACTTAGAAAAGAACTGAACCAGGAGAAAGCTCTTGCAGTTGGATGGTGAAACTTGTTTAAATTTCTGTGTGGTATAACGGGAAAGTTTTCTTTGGCCATCACTGATGCTTTGAGAGTTTCTTGAAGGGCTTCTTTATAGGAACATCTGGGTTCACTGTAGAAATTTCATCATTAGCTCTCTAGCAATATTTGCAAAGCTGGTTGTCTCCATGGTTCCAGAACGAGTCCTGTAAAAAAGTGTTCAGCTTGTCCTGTGTCAGAGCCTCCCATGTGTGACTGATCCCATTCTGCTAGCTCACACACCAGACCCCATTTCATGGCTTTTCCTCATCTTTCATGGTTTAGTCACATCACAATATTCCTTTACTTGCATGGCAAAAATAACATCTGCAGGAGCTTTCCAATGTCCTGTGATTGAAAATAAGATACAGCAGGGATTCTGTGTGGGTCTAACATGCATGTGAGGATAACACAAAAGAGTGCCTTCTCACAGCTTTCACAGCAGGTCATTTTGATTGACGTATTTGTAGAGGCTACAGGGTGGATTGTAGATTCAGCTGGCATGTCAAACCAGATGGGAGAATTTCACTGAGTATACAATGAAATGAAGAGTGCACTTCTATGGCTTTCTCGTCTTTTAACAGATGGATGGGAAAGTAAAATATTTCTCCATGATATTGTTTTCTTTCTCAGGGACATCTCTATTCCTCTTATCACCTTCCTCCCCTCTTCACCATTCCCTGCATTTTCCTTATTTAATCTATTTGTGTATCACTTCAGCTTCTCTTGTCTTCTGGCTTTTCAACATAACTATCACTTTCTCTGTCTTGCCCTTCTGTGCTCCATATTCATTGCTCTTATTCTCTGACCATAGGTGTTCCCAGTGCAGGAAGAATAGACAATACATGATAGACATGGCTTGATAGCACATGCAGGAGAAGGGGCTAGTGAAATTTTCTATCCCAGTGTGGAATGAAAAACACAAGATCAGGTCATGGATTGAGTGAACCTTTTGGCATTAGAGGTTTGGCTGATTTCTCTTGCTATTTTGAGAGCTTGAAGAGCTAGATGGTGTTGATAGAGCTTTTTTCTTGTAATTTTACCCTGTTTCTTTTCCTTTTGGTGATTCAGTTAAAGAACCTAAACATGTTTTCTTAGCTCAAAGGAAGCTTTTGTAAGTGTCAGAGACAAAAGATGTGCCCCAAAAGCTTGGCTGGTACAAGTAGTTGCCCTATATTATAGCTTTCAAAACAGCAAAACCTTTCATTAAGATTATGTTTGGACTTCTATTATAATCTCCTGTTTCAGTGCTTGGTCTCAGCTCTGGAGGTAAAATTTTTTAGAAAGTTTGACCACAATCCTGTTGTATGTTTCTTAGCTATGCAAGTGAAAGAAGTTTCCCATTCTGTGATGTGTTTAGATGCTTTGTGTTCAAGAAATACAGCAGAAATAAAATATAAAGAGGAATTTTGAAATGTGAAACTAATCCTAAATCATTCTAAAATAATTCCCCACAGCAAAAGCAATTATTGTGTTTTAAAACTTAGCCTTCTACCTAGTTGGTGTAGTTCCTTTCTCCAACAGCACTGTCAATATAAAGAAAGCAGCTAAGCAGAAAAAATATTCTTCTCTTTTTACAGAGCTATAGAAGTCTTCTCCATGAGGCACCAACATTGTTGCAAGCCTGTTAGCATATCCAGAACACTTTGCTTTTGAACTCAAATGCCCCTAAATGTAGTAGTTCAGTCCTTTGAGACATACTTCAGAGTCTGACCCCAGACTGGTAAAAGTAAGACTGTGCATAAATACAGGAGAACACCACCTACAAGCCATTAAATACACACACACACACGCACACACATGCACAAAGAAATAAAAGGAAAAAAAAAGTATGTTCAAAAAACCCTGAACATGAGGGCCAGGGTTGTTCAAAATATACAGAGATTTTCTTGGCTGCAGACTAAACAGAAGGACCTTGTTTACATTATTTTTGGCAGGGTGGCAGGTGTATGGTAGAGCTGACTGCAGATCTCCTGGGAGAAATAAAGTGCACAAAGACCTTCTTTGCCTCTGGGAAGCCTAAATGGTCAGCCTTGGATCAGGAAGGAGTTAAAGAGGCTGGCTCCTCCGGGCTGCTGAAATGCACTTGCTACTGGTCTTGAACTGCCCTCCAGCACATCCCCACTGTACCACTTGGTACACTTGGGACTTCCCACCGTCACCAACTGATGATAGACAGCATAGCAGCCATTGCTCTTTGTTCTGAAAATGATTTAGAGGTACACAGACACCTCGCTGTACCTGCCCACTGATGTAGGCAGAAGCAGAGTCTGTTTTTCAGGGTAACAAATTTGGACATAAACACCATCAACTCAAACTGACTGCCCAAATATCTGTGTGGATTTGTCCCCAAATCTAATGACTGTCCCAACGCTGTGTTGTGCTAACAACTTCCCTTGCAGAGCAGTTTCAAAACTTGGCAGGGTTTTGCAGAGTTCACAAGCTCCACAGGAGGGAGTCTTTACCTATATTTAAGTATTACACCTACCTACTGGAGGTATTTGTCACCTACAGCAAAGATCAGGAATGATATACTTTTTCTGCAAAAGAGTGAAGGATCAAATGGGGTTACCTACTCCTCACTGAAAGCGTCCAAGACTTGGGACTCAGGTCTGGAAAGCTCTGGAAAGTTTGTGAAAAAAGTTGTGCACACACACACATGCACACACACAGACAGAGTAACTTTGATTTTTTTTTACAGTGAAGTGGCAAGATCAGTTTTCTGCTAGAAATTAGAAAGTTATTGCTGTCCCTTTTTTCTCCCCATGACTTTATGAAAGGAATTTAACTTTACCATATTGTAAATAAAAGAGAGTAAGTAGAAATGTGACCCAAAGTCTGGCTAAAAGAAAGGATTCCAGTAAATAAAAAAGAACTGGAACAGGAGAAGAAAGCTCCTAACCATGGACAGCCCAGGGTATTTCTGAGAAGAAGACAAGCATAGGAAAATATCTAACATCACAAGGGTAGAAAAGCATTTGTTCATGGCAACTTTTGGCAGTGTAGCCCTGATCCAAGTTGTGAGGCTGAGCAGTGATAATCTCTTTAGATGAGGCTGGGGCATATGCAGCAACAGGCAGCTCTGATGGAAGGATGCACAGCTTCTTTATCTACCCAGCAAAGCAGTAACACTGAGGCCTTCCTAATCATAGATGAGATAGAATTAAGAACAGAGTTATGAAGCTGAAATCAGAGTGCATAGCTTTACTGTGTGATGAGAAGGTGAAAGATACGAGTTAAAAGACTTAAGCCAGAAAGGCCATTGCAAACGAAGGACCTGGAGTGCAGGAACACAGAATGACAATTGCAGCCTGCAGTGCAGCTCAGGAAGGAAATGGGGGGTAGATTTGAAGGACTTTTAAAGCAGCCAACAGAGACTGATTGAGAGCCTCCAAGTAGGTTCAGCTGGGGAACGGGTCCAGAGAAAACAGGGAACTTATGGAACTTTCATATCTGCCACATTTAAAATGTAATGTTCCTGGTAAAGAACACTTTGATGCTACTGCCTCCAGAAGATTTGAGAAAAGTTATAAACCTGCTTGTTTTGAGAGCAAAGTTCAAGTCCCATTTCTTCATTTGATTTTTTTCTTGTATGCATTTATCGACACAATATTAATGGAAAATTCATTTGTATGCACATTGTTGCTGTGGAAAAAAGAACAGCAATAACCTTACTGTCTCATAAATTCATTAGTTGGTGCAAAGATTTTTTTAAAGGGGACTTATAAAGTGTTTTTCCATTTCTAGTTCCTCTAAATCTTGATTTTCTTTACAGATGATCCAAAGTTCCTTTTCTACTTGGCAAATATATACAGTATATAAAAATACTCCATTCCTATTTTAAGTGCAATTAACAATGGAGCTTTCCATACAGAAAAGCTATAGTGGCTTGACAGTACAAGACAGGTTTCTCAGACTCTATTTGGAATAGAATAAAACACGGAAAGCCCAGATGTACAGTCTGATGGTCACTGAAATAATCAAGCATAGCTCCTATCTTATCTGCCTACTCTGACAGCCAAGATCTTGCTTCCCCAGGCATCCTATTGCATGCTCTGATAACTAAGCAGAACAGAAATGGTATTTCTCTCTCCTCTTTCCTCTCTCATTTCTCCACCTGCAGCTACTCTTCTGATAGGCAATTCTCCTTCAGCAGTGCTCTCTATCAGATCAGGTTTTGCTGGATGCCCCTGAGAGTAGTGTAACCCCTGCCTTATGGTGATGGATTGAATAAAGCCTCTAATCGTTAAGTGAAAGTTACACCAGACATTGTATGGAGTGAAAGGAGGGGGCACAGTTTTCTGCCTCTAGGGCTTGGCAGATTTCACAACAAAACAGCTGGCTGTGAGACATGGGTGCTGATGGAATACATTAATTACTGTCGTCAAGGTTTTAGACACACTTGTGTGCTGCTGGTAATACCAGCATGCAGGATTATCAGAGAAATCGCCTGTAAAAAAAAAAAAAAAAAAAAAAAAGGAGAAAGAGAGAAAGGATATTGGAAAGAAGGTCATCTGGTTCAGGTCCATTCTGCATTTGCATGGGCAATCTGGTCCACATGGACCAGTACATTCCTTGGCCTCCCCATGGTTTCCACAACAGATGCATAGAGTTTTTCTGAACATGCTGAAATCACTCAGGGCCTTTTCTGTCCCTATCATTATAAGTATTTTTACAATAGCAGGAGTCTACTGGATGATTCATAGTGACATAAATTAGAGCCAGCCTTCCCTAACAGACTTACATACAGCTTAATGGCAGCTTGGCTGTGGTCCATAAAATCAACAAACAGTGGGGAAGGTACTTGTGGACTTTGTTGCATAATGAAGAGATCATAAATTGAATTTGGCTTCCTGTTGGCTCCTTCTAGTAAAATCTGACATGTCTATTTGGTACACTGTACAAAGATTCCAGAAACATTATCAGACTAAGTCACAAGGAAGTCAATATTGGCATTCAGTTTACTCCTTATAAATCACCAATCATTACTAGCTTACAGTGATGTTCACTTGAGCCTAGTTCTGTTCAGCTGCTCACAATGTCTGACCATCTCACTGTCTGCCGTGCATGTTTTCTCTCCCTTGAGGCTGGTCAGGAGGGCCCAAAGATATGGCCCCGTGCACAGTCTGGAATAGATGGGAATTAGTGTTCAAAAAAAGCTCCAAAAGCAGTATAGCTAAGTCAGTAATATTGACCAAGCTAGTATTTTGTGTTTCTTGGCAGCACAATAATGATCTTTGTGAAGTGTTGCTTTGAGATAGTTACGCTGTTTCATATGTCTGTGGGGCTTGTGTGATGTGTCACCTTCACTTATCTTGGAGGTTTTGTCTGCATTTACATTGTCTTTTTTTTTTTCTCATGCAGTAGAATGAACTGTTTTTTCTGGCCAAGTGGTACAAGTTGGCCTTTATCTATTACCATTCCAGGCCCAGACTTTCTGAATGGGACTGTTCGCACAAAAAAGATTTCACAGCAGCACTGTAGGAGGGGTAGTGTATGGCATTCATATCCTGGCACATTACCCCGTGGTAATTCTTGTGATCATGTTAATCATAAGGAATATACCGCTCCTATTTTGGAGGCCTGTCTGAATTTTTTTTGGAGACCCATGGCCCCTGGAGCCAGTTACAGCAGCTCAGTTTTTGACATCTATTCTTACGCAAGCTGGGACAGACATGGCCAGATCAGCACCCTATCATTCCAAAGAGACATCAGTCATCATGGCTTCCAGGTACCTGCCTATGCTGTAAGGGAAGTTGCTTATGACTTGCTGCCCTGAATCACGCAGCTGTCTCCAGAACACAGAGCTTTGGCCCTGAGTTCCTACAGATCAGAGGTGGAGTATATTTTTAGATGCAGAGACATGCTGGAGCACACTCTAGAACAAACTCTAGAACAAACTCAATCAACACAAGGATGGTGACAGTTTTTGACACCAGGCGTAGTCAGTGTGAGAAACTTGGCACCAGTTTTCCAAGCAGAGGTCATCAGGACAGGGCCACTAGTCCAATTATACACAACTTGGTTTTGCTACTGACTTGGCTTATGTAGGCAGATAGTGAGTACACACTGCTGTGATGATGTGGCCTATGCACATGATAAACAAGTTTGGCATCAAAACGAGAACTCTTGACATTTGGGCTCTTTTGGACAAAAAACTGAGATACACTTGGAAGTGGTCACAACCATTCCACCTCTTGCCCATTCAGACAGCTTTGCTGTTGGCTTCTTCAGGATAACTGGGCTGGACGGTTGTGCTGTCTGAGGGTCTGAAAACTCCTCTTGGATGCAAGCAGGTTGTCTCTCCTCAGGGAAGGACCACAAGCTCTTTGCCTCTGCCAGGGATTACTTTCACAGGCAGTGTTTCTTTGCAGCTCTCTTTATCACTAACTGCCTCTAAGCACATTGGTGTTGGGTTCTGGAATAGGGAGGAGATTGTAGGTGTAGTAGTATATAGCTTTCCTTAGACCTTGTGTCACTCTCGCTGGCACATCAGACCTAGAGATAGAGCTGGAGGCTATGAGGTCTATTTGTGGGAGGTCCTTGCTGTTGTGAGCCATTGCCCTGTCATGGTCTGCAATGAGTTTCCCAAATCTAGCTACCTGAGGGTCAAGTTCTTGAGTATTGCAGACAAGCTGAATTGCAGTTGGTTCAGTAGTCAAAGGAGGTTCCAGGCTCCCTTCTCTAGTATGATAGAACTTCATAATCCTGCCTCATTTCTCCTGGGATCTTGAAATAATGTGGGAAAGTATTTTTATCCTCAGTCTATACAGGAGGAAACTGAGGCAAGGTTACATTTGCAAAGTCATTGAATCAGCCAAAGGAAGAACTGGGAATAAATGTCACAAATCCCTGGCATTCAGTTCACTACTTTGTTAAACACCATGCTTATCTCTAAGTTTAGAGGTGGGTGAAGAGTCTTACTGTTTTGGTGCAATGCACTGGTGCTCGGTGAGGCTGAAGGGAGCTGTTCACTTTGTAGTTCAGGGCAAGGGCACCTCTGTGGCCCTATGGATGAGTTCATTGCTAAGCAGAGCTGCCTCCTTCCAGGCCCCACCTGCCTCTTCATGTGCACGAGGGTAGAGGTCAGGCCACAACACTCCAACCAGTCATTAACAGAAAAAGCAATTGACCTTTTCTTTCTTTCTTTTTTTTTTTTTTTTGCTTGCGTTAACTTTGCTGATCACCCGTCCTGAAGTGTTTATTTTGAAAAAGATTCTGTCATTGCTACTGCACTAAGGAGACAGAATAATGCCATTAGTATTGTTTGTTTTGGTTGGAAGAAAAGCACTCTGAACCTCTAAAAAATATCCTCTTGTTAGCAATTGGAAACATATAATTAGGACAGACTTTCCAGTTATTTTAATGAGATTTCAGTTTCCTCTCTCTCTCTCTCTGTCGCTCTCTTTCCCATTTTTAATGAGATACCAATTTCCTCCCTTCTCATTTGCAGATGCCTTTCCAATAAAACAGACAGCTTTGATTTTCATCTTAGTGTGCATTCTTAGCCTTAATTTATTCGTCTACATAAGTTGCCCACCTCACTCTCCATGTGCTAAACGGCTGTTAATCGCTGAAAAATTAACAAGGTGTTTAACGCCAAAAAAAAAAAAGGCTAAAAAAGTCTTTTTCTTGTTAGGTGGAAAGACTTGTATTTTTCTCACACGGCCAAAGCTCAACTAATTCTAGGCACCAAGGACAACACAGGACAGCTTTTTGCAGCTATACCCTATCCTTCCTCTACTACTCTGCAACTACTACTTTATCTTCTCCCAAGCCTCTCCCCCAGCATTCTCCCCTATAATCCAGAAAGAAATTCTGCACTTTCCCTTCGTACAATTGACTCTTGGCCAGTTTATTTTAATTGCAGAAATGCTGTCAGTCTGTGGACAGCCAGGAAGATTTGTAGTTGTTGAAGGCATGAAGAGAGGGACTTTTCTCAATGTAGCTGATTCAGTACAGCCAATTCCTCCCTAGAGGTTTTAGGAGATGCAGCCTTGGCAAGTTTGGTCAGTAAACTGTTTATTTATGAAAGGTTATTTTTATTTCACTTAAATAGCTCTTTAAGACTTGCAGAAATCCTGAAACTTAGCATGGAGTAGAGATTACCTTGTGGCAAAGAATCTAGGCTTTATGTTTTATTCAGCCTGGCTACCAGAAGAGGTTTCTGTAGGTTTGATATGTCATGTCTATTACCTGAGATGTGCCATCACAGAGTGCTAACACACTTATTTTTTGCAGAACTGAGATGGTTTCAAGTTTGGATTCTGTCTCATGACCAAGAAAGATGGTAGGGTAGATGTTGCAGTCAGCAGTGGGCAGTGGGCTGTGCGCAGATCCTGATGATGCATGATGCTGAAAACACTGCTCCACACAAGACAGTCCTGTTGACTTGTCCCAGAACATTCTCCCTCACTTATTCTATTACATAGGGAGAAACAGTTTATTCTCATTGTGTAATCTCAGTTTTTCTGATGTCACACTATTGTGACATCAGGAAAACTTTATCTCTCTTTGCTTCAAAACAAGTAATATGTTATAACTCTCCTCTTCTTGGCTGATATGCTTCACTCCTCTCAGATAGAAGTCGCTGTATTCTGCAAAAGATTAGCAAGGTCATATTCTGAAACCTTCCAAATTTCTTTGGACAAGATGGGGCAAAATGGCCTAATGGCTTTCTGATCTCAGTTCTGTGAATTTGTACCAATGATCCAATGACTCCTCCTTAAAACGGAGTGTGAATCAGCCTGGGAGATGAGCTACCAGCAATTTACACATCGACCAGTTCCCAGAACAGACAGTACTTGGAATTTGGATTTAGGGTCTGCAAGTCTTTAATCCTAAGGGCCATCCTAAGGGCTAGGAGCTATCTAATGAACTTGTGGTATCTAATTGTTGTCATGTTGTCATGTTGTCATGTTTCATGCCAGGGTGCCTAATGTCTGCTTGTGTCCAAAAGGCCCTTTGTGAACAGTGGACTGATTATTCAAGCCCCCTATTGAGACATAGCTGTTCTGCTGGCTTAGTTAAAGTTTTATCAAGTTCCTCACTTGTATTCGTGCTGTTAGGCTCAAGAGAGGGTGCTAATAGTTGGGAAGGATGGATGGGGAAGGCAGCTGTGCAACTACATGGCCATTAATGCACAGTGTGATCCAAGCAAGCACAGACTGCAGGTGGTGCTGCTGGGGAAACACAGACGCATATGGTGAATCTGCACCTGTTTTTACTGGTGTAGCTTAGTCCTTTACTGGAGAAGGATAATCTATACCAGGATAAGCATAAAGTGTGACTATATCCACAGCTGAGGCTATAATTCAAAGGTAAAAATAAAGTCAAGCCTCTAACCAAAACAGTTTGTACTGGTACAGAAATGTATGCCCAACAAGGTCAAATCTGTAAACTGCAGTGAAAGATTATTATTATAGTCAATATTTTTTAGGTGCATAGGATGAATTCCCTTCTGTTCAGTGTGTGAAAAGGCTTCTGGGAGGAATCATTAAAAGTCAATCATTATTCAGAGTGGTCATTATTCTGAAACAGGCCTATATGTTTCTATAGTAACAAATTCACTTAATAACAATAGCATTCTGGAGAAAACTGCTGGCCTCTATTCCTTGCTGTCCTGGTGCATATATTCCTCAGAGCCAACCCTTCCAGTTCCATATATATATGCATATAACGGTCTCTGTAGCACAGATAATCTTGATCTTCTGGGTGAAAAATACCACAAGGACAGAACGGAAAAAGTGGTAATAATTACTCACTCGAAACTCATTTTCCTTTGTTTGGCTTTTTATTTTATGTATTTTTTTTTCTTTCTTGGAGAAAGAGAAAGCATAAAGATTAAGATATGGGGAGAGGGAGATCTCTGTCAAACATTACGAGGGACATTAGCTGGGTAGTTCTGAGTGATCTTGAGACCTGAGTTACCTTGAAGTCTGGAATACCATAGTCAGAGAGTTTTAAAAACTCCCAGTGAGTATAAGCTACATGAAAACTAAGGGGTTACTCAAGCATAGTTGAAAACAGAACATTCTTTAATAGCAAAAGCTATAACAAGAGTAGGTAGTACAGAGTTCAGGTCACTAAAATTCAGAATTAAAATTGTATCTGTAAGAATAATGGACATCTGAAGCTAGTCACTCAGGGATATCAGAAGTGTGCTGCCACTTGAATGGAGACTCATTGTCTTTTTATAAAGGACACTTTGATTCTACCACAAACTAATGGCTGAAATAAAGCAATCACTTGACAGAATTTTTGTAGTACGTTATGTAGAATTCAGACTAAGTCATCACAATGTTCCCTTCTAGACTCTATAAATTTATGTGAGCCATCTACATGTACTTCCAGTATGAAAACACCAAAAAAGGTAAAATATTACCGTTTGAATAATGAGATAAATACGAAGAAACCAAAACATAGGTGCACCACTAAGAAAGAAAAAGTTTTGGTGACATTTATTAACTGTGGAACTCTGTCTACAAGAAATGTTGAAAGATAGTTCTTGAGTCATTTGAAACAGTCCTGTGTTTAAAAGAAGTACAAAATTGCTAAATATTTCAAAAGGAGTGTGCCTTCATTGGTCCCAACATACTATGAAAACAATGGGCTTTTCCACTTCTACTCCCATGATTTTTATGACAATGTACAAGATCTGAAGAAGATTAATGCAGAACTAGCTCAGAGAAAAATTACTGCTGATGTCTGAATGTCCATGGGTATGTTCACATTTTGGATCACTGTAGTGAACAATTGTCAAGGGCTTGTTTTTTCAATCCTTCTTCATCTCAATTTGACACAGTAAGTCAGTGAATGCTGGTGATCACAAATTTCTTGACCAGTGTGGAAAGATGGATAAACTGACTCCTCAGCAGATCAACAGGTCCCCATTTGAGCCTGCCAGGCAGAAGGCTTTCAGCTGAGGCCCTGACAACATCTAACAATTGGTTGGATCCAGGAATTATCTGTCTGGTTTAATTGAGGCCATCACTCAAGACATTCAAAAGATAGACTTTGACTTTTGTACTTTGTATATTTTACAGGAGATGATAATTTCTGTGTCAAAATACACTATAAGCATGACTAGTACATTGATGTAGGGACGGTGGATGGTGGGGTAAGATAAGAGAAGAGAGTAATTGGTTAACGGTCTGCTGGAATTATACCTTATATCTTGTATTACAGAGGCTTGCTGGACAAGCCCAAAACTGTAAAAGGCAGAGAAATATCATTTCTGGAAAGAGGGCTGCAGCTTTCTGTTTTTCCTGCAGTGATCCCCAGCTGGTTGTGTTACTTTAAGTTGCCCTTCTGCACTAGTATTGGAAAGGCCCAGGCTCTTCATTAACAGTTAATTAAGCCACAGTGGCCCTTCCTTCCCATCAGGGGTTGCCTTCATTTGCAGATTTAGTTAAAGGGATTCTGTCAAGTTGTTGAAGCTTATAAGGTGACTGATCTTTACAGCTGCATATTCCAGCAGGAAATGCCCAGAACCCACCCCCAGGGCTCTGACTGTCTCTCTAAACTAAAACCCATCCTTCAAAAAGCACAGAACTGCTATTTTTTTCAGGTCACATTTTATAGCCCTGGTTGTGAGTCAGGATGTGATGGATGCTTACAGGCTGCACTCTTGTGCTCTGAGTGCAGGCACGAGTCCATATTTACATGCGTGTCGTAGACAGGCTGAGCATATTTTTACCTCTCTTGTAAGCACGATTAAAAAGTTAGAATTGGATGGGACAATCTGAAAAATAATCCTGCAAATGGATGCAAGAGACGCAATAGACGCAATTTTACTACTGGGAGAGCAAGTGGCTTCTCAGACAGGTAGTCAGGTGCAGATGTCACTCAGGTTGGGGTGAAAAGTGCAAAGGTTCAGGAGATGTGTCATTCTGGTGGGGTATCCACTGAGCGTGCTGACTACAGTGGAACAGCAGGCAGGAATCACTCTTCCAGTTAATGCTGACAGGAGAAATGGCCAAATAGCTGCCTCTTCTGCCGAAGTTTGTACTGGTTATGCCTCTGTATACCCAACTGTATGAAAATATGAAAAGAAAAAAATAAAAGAATTTTATACAGAAGTTAATGACTCGTGGAAGCTGACTCCACAATCAGTAAGATTGTAAAGTAGGTATGTTTATTCAGCGCTGGGCGGCACTGGGGGGGGGTAGTCCCACCAAAGTCGTGCACGCCCTAATGTGGCAACTTGCTTTGGTTATATACAGTAAAGAGTTACATGTGCATGAAGTTTCCCAGTACGCCTATACATATGCATGACCTGTCCCCGCTTAGTATTAAAATTAGCTCCAAGAAGTCATTTCCGTAAACTCCTCCCATCTGCACTTGCACAGTGCCTTCTGGTGGTGGGCGCTGAGGGTTATGAGGATGAAGTAAGATGTCTTCATCAGGGTTAAACTTTTCACCTCATCTCCTTGCGCATGCTCTCTGAGGCCTTGGTCACAATCTGGGCCATAAGGTTGGTTTGGTCCGGTTCTCGGGGTCCGAGGGACTCCTGTTATCTTGAGGCCTTGCATGTTTGACATTCTTTATCTTGTCTTTTTGTGAACAGTCCTCCTTATCTCTGAGCCCTTGGTCAAAGTCCGAACCATAAGGTTGGTTTGATATGGTTCTTGGGGTCCTAGGGGCTCCTGTTATCTGGAGGCCTAAGCGCAGCACAGGCACAGTACATCGCAAATATAGCACATGTTAAGCAATGAGTGTTGCCTACATATTCATTCTTAATTAATCACTCTCTAATTTCTAATCCCATGTTTCAGTAAGACATCCCAGGATTAAAGCTGACCACCCAAGCTTAACTCACTCAGCCTTTCTTGGAAGCGTGCTATGGTGTTAGCTTTGTTAACTTAATTGTATTCTACTTTTATTTATTTATTTATTTTTCCCCCAGATAACCTGCTTCCCAGATAACCCTGCTTAGTAGGGTCTAGATCAGGGATATGTTGTAAGGAGGTACAAGTTGGGCCTCAATTCTTGTAGATGGTGGAAGGTGGATGAGAGAATTCATGCTTTGCTGGGTCAAGCAGTTGAATGCTGCTCAAAATGGGAAAAGTGGTGTGGGGAGACAAGATTAATGAAGCCCTGTGGTAGTAAAACCAGGAGATTGTCTCAAGTTTTGGGCTAGGATTGATGTCTTTGTGCTTTTCTGAAATTCTGATAAGTGGTTTCTACTTTCTTCCCTGTGCTAGTAGAAGCTTCTTTCTTCTTCTGTGCAGCACAATCAGCACAGCAAATGATTTTTTTTCCAGTTATAGCCAGTATTCTCCCAGTGTCTGAGCAAACATTTTAAATCATTAGCTGTTTTAAATCGTGTGCAGTTTTAAGTCTGTAATTCATCACAACACTCTCTGCCAGCACTTTCTACAGAACAGCACAGAAGACTGCTGGTGGTTCTCTGAGCTTATCATGGAAACAGTGGCTTCTTGGGAGGGAATTAGTTCATGGATGGTCTTCAGTACTGGCCAGTTAATGTCCTTATTCTCCTGTGGGGGAGAAGATAGCCACATCCACCACACAAATATTACAATGCAGTCAAAAACTGCAAAAGGCAGTATTGGGTGCCCACAGGACATCCTCCTGCTACAGTGTCAACCTTCCCTGACATTTTTAGGTTACCTTCTTCTTGGTCCAGTTGGCCTTTGACTTTATTTAGGTTGCACCTTTTACATTGATCTTAGAGGACTGACAATTTTTCTAAGAATCACTCTTTTAGTGTGTGCACCACAAAGTTTCTAGGTTGACTCTGCTGCAAATCCATCTGATGTCATCAGTTATCCTAACCCCGAGCAATCCAGCAGCATAGTACTGTTGTTTTCCTGGCAGTGTGACAGCAGATTAGCTCAGAATGGCCCAGAAAAAATATTTAATAACATAACAGTGGCCAATATGCAATTCTGGACATTTCTTCTTTAGTCTATAAATCAAACAAATAATTTATCAACCCCCCCTAGCCTTAATATTATTTTTGCGTATAGGTAGCATGCACATATAGGAAAGCTTCTAAGAGGCTTAGCATTGTCCTGATGGCTTGCATGAAGTTATGGCTGTTGACCAAGAAGGACATACATGCTATCATATGACAACATGACAAGCTTGAAAGAATTTTTCCTCATTATAAAATAGCATACATCATACAAAATCTGTGAATGTTATTTCAAGAGAGAGAGAGAAGTGAACTTATTAAAGCTGATACAGTGTGTCACTGAAAATAAATAAAAGACCTACACTCTCCCTTACCTTTGAGGTGTTGCAATGAATAGCTTATTGTCTTACATGGTGACATGTAATACCTCTTTCCCAGTAGAAATAACTATAGGTTTAAAGACAGTGTAATTGCTGGTTTTCCAACAACTGTAAGAAATCCCGACACACACAGTTCCTGAAATGTGCAGGTATTTCACTGTAAATGATAACATCTCATGTTCACAACTTGTCTTCTGTGTGGGACTCTCTCTTAACCATCCAGAAACTTTCACGTAGATCAATACCACTTAGAATTAAGAGACGTACTAACATCTTGTGATTTTTGTCAGATGGGATATTAGAAACTCGGAGGTCATACAACACAGAATTAATCCTTAGCATTAGGACTCCTGGGGTGACATAAAGGGTTTGGATATAGGCCATCATTGCAGTTGGTAGCCCTGTACTGGCGTATGGCTTCTCCTCCTTCCTACCCCAAGGTGCCCTCCTCAACTTCAGAGGAAGACCTGCTACAGTGGTACAGTGATTTACAAAAAAACAGCAAGGATGGACCTTTTTAGAACTGTTTTCTTTAGTGTCAATTGTGGCAAAAATAACTTTTTTTTTTTTTTTTACTTTTTTTTTTTCCCCTCTATGGAATGTATATCCAAATGATTCAATATTTTGTACTCGAATTTAATTTCCTCTTTTGGGCCAAATGGCTTACCACATCATCAGCATGTTTATTCTCTGTACACATAGTATTTTGAGATGGAAGCATATCTAGGGAAACTGTTAGAGGCTGAAGTTCTCTTTCAATCAATTTTTTCCTTGTTTGTTCAGCGGCACACTTTTAGGGGATTTAAATTCCTCTCATCCTTCTGTTCATATCAATCAGTGTTTGGAAAAAAATGTGTTGGAAATTATGAGTGATAGGTAAAAGTTAGCAAAAAAGAGATCTCATACCTGGTGACATCCATTGTTGAATACTCCTTAAAGAGTGTGAATGCTGGGACAGCCCAATAGCTTTGGTTCATAGACATTAAAATGAGATAATGAATGACCTAATCACTGGAGCACAATTCTCTCATGACTTCACCCTCCTTCTTGACTTCTGACTTCAATAAATTAGTACCATCTAATGATTTGCCAAAAGTTCATTACAGACTGACATGACATCTATATTCAGTCTCCAGGTTTACTAGAAATTAATCCTTTATTCAAAATTATTCTGCTGTGTGGGTGTGTGTGCATGTACTTAGCTAGCTGATCTCAGTGATTCTTTTTGAACTAAATGAAACTGTAAGACAGTGAAAAGAAAGAGTGTCTGTCAGGTTTTACTGCTTTTAAATGGTTATTATTTAAGAGGCAGGATGCCTCTGAAAATATTTGTTGCTTTCTTAGTCTATTTAATTTAAAACAAATCAGTTGTATTTGCCTATAAATGTTTATTTCAAACTTCTTATTTCCAGAAACACATTATTTTAAGGAACAATTGGAGATTTTCATCAGTGCAAAAAAGGATTATATATGCTGCCACTTTTTTAATAAGATCTGTGATTGAACAGACTGCCTTATGAAAACATGAATGCTACAAATAAGCACCCTGTAGCCTGTCTGGGAGAGCTGCTGTGAGTCTGACTGTAAAGGGATTTTTTTATTTCCCCAGGCAGAAAGAGATGAGGCACTCTGAGGTGAAAAGATATTTCCTGTTTTATTATTCCCTCTTTATTCTGAAAACGTTACTTCTTTCACAGTATTTTATGTTTTTGAGTTTATTTATGTCCCTGCAAATGTTGCTTGGCAGTAGCTGAGGCTAGGCAATCTGTAATCACACAAAAGCTCACATTTGGTTTTGCCTGTTTCTGTGAATTTGTGTTGTACAAGTGTGACTTTATTCAACCATCTCTGTTTATGTTTCTTATTTGCAAAATGGCTTATTCACACTTTTGACAATGCAATCCCTTGTGTTTATTTTAAGCTGTACTCCCACTGATCTTTACAGCAGAATCAATTGTTTTTAGATGGGAACATTTGTTCAAAAATGTGTGAACTGAAATGTATGAATGTATGTGTTCCATATATGTCTGTGTATTCTTCATGTTACTACCAGCTTTATTCACTTTAGCAGTTGAGTTAATTGTAACAGTCTCTCTCTCTATATATATTATTTTTGTAAAGTTACTGAGCGAAACTTAATGTTAAACCAAGTTTTGATCTGGGTATTTACCTTTAGTGTAGTAGCTGAAAAATTCTTAAGAAACATCACAGCCTGAGTCCTCTGAGTGAGTAAGCTCTGGATTTGAAAATTAATATAGAGTCTTGCATCATTTTAGAGGACTACAGGCCAGGAGCCTGTGGACCTGAGAACAAACAAGTTGTCCTCATGGGCTAAACCCCAAAGTCTGCAGTGCATTTCCTTTCCTCTCTTCCTTACTGCTTGCTTGGCTGTTTGGAGCTGCCACCCCTGTGATTAACAGGAGCAATGAATAGATGCAGTCAAGGTGGAAAGGGTGCTGGCAAGTCTCATTGTTTCTCACAGGAGAATGCTCTGTTGGGTGGAGTGGAGGAAGAAGGAAGCAGATCACATAATTTTTATCACAACACAGAACTGACTGGTAAGGTCTGATAAAAGGAAACCAAGGCACTTTGTTTACGTGATGCTCCCTCTTACCATCATAGCAGATTTGGTTGTATCATTTACAATTTAAACATGTTCCAAACACTTACTTATGCAAACCCTGCAGAAGCCCAGTTGTCCTGGGGCTGCCAGCTCCAGGGCAGGCTGAATGCCTGTGGAGACCCGTGGTTCAGGGAGCTCTGACTGGTGTCTGTGGTGTGAACTGCCCTTGCATGGGTATTTATCATTCCAACCAAAGTGAGAGGAGCTTCAATGGGAAATCTCTGGCACCTGCTTTCTCCCATTTTTTCACCCATCTTATCTTTGCTGTAAAACTGCGAATCTGAGTGAGACAGATTTCTCTATGACACCTTTAATTTATTTGGTCTGTTGCTAGGAATATGTTTCTTCATACATAAGCAGAATGGTTACAGGGCTGCTCACTCTCCTGAAGCTCAAGTGCTGTTCTCAAGAGACACATAGGTATGATCAAGACCCTCTTACCCCATCCTGCAGCATATATAGCACTTGCTGATTGCCTGTTTTGGAAAATTATCCTTTTCAATGAAGAAGCAGGAACACATGAATGCTTCCTCCATTGTCCTTTCTTTTGTTTAGTTCTTTCCCACCCCCTAGATGTTTCGTATTCTGTAGTTCACACATAGCCAAATAACACTCGTTTCTACACAGCAGGAAAGAATGGGATTTTGAAAACGGACACGTAACAGTTCCTTAGGTCTGCTGCTTATCAAATATTTTCTGGCAGCACGCCTTATCACTCATCCTTCTCTCAGATTGTCTCTCTGAAACAATTGAAGCCTGGTGTTTGGTACTCACCTCTCCTACCATTTGATAGAATTCAAAACACTCTTTGGTGAAAATAATTTGATTTGGTAATACCAACTATGATATGGACTTTGCAAATAACACCCAGCCCTATTAATCAAACATGCAATATAAATGAACTCCCACAATTCACTCATCATTAAGCATCTTCCACTCACCCCTACAAGATGTAAAAGCCAGGCAATTTTACGTTTTTTTTTCCCAGCCATTTTGTCACTCTGTGCTCCTTTAATGAAAAAGTCTTATAGGGAAGTCACAATATGACTACTTTTCTTTATATTTCAGATGAGCACAGGGACAGATTTCTAAAGTCAGTAGATGTCTAAATAGCACTGTATCTGTAGCCCATAATCTCCTGACCCTAGCTATGGTGATGAAAGATTTTCCATTTGTCTCCACTCTTAGAAGGTTTTTAGAGTATTTCATTAAGTGTATTTTTTTCTACTAGTTATCTCTATTCCCTTGTAGTTCATGTTATTCAAATATAGCAACTTCATATTATTGCAATGTAAAGCTGAGAACTTTCTCTGATGACCTAAAGAAGTTTCTGCTTGTTAGCTTTCAACTTTGCCTGGGTACCTCTTTGATTTCACAGATTATATTTCATTTGAAGCTTTTCAAATGTTTGGTGACACAATAGTTAAAATCCCCTACATGTACTATAGTTTAAAACTTTAAAATTTAGGAGATCTGGCTAAGAGTTTTTTCTCTTTTCAGTGTCTCCTTGCTTCTACCCTGACAGCAAAGATTATCTTCATTTTCTCATTGGAGCATGCCGAGAAGCACCACGAGTCCTTACATTCCCAGGCAAGCTTGAGACCACCAGCAGACGACTGTTAGTTTTCCTTCTTTATCCAGTGACACCAAAGTCATTCTTCATCCTCTCAAGGCATTTGACTGGCACTGCCTGCACTTCTGGTACGTGTTGTGACTCTGTGTAATATCATTGATACTGCAGTGTTCAGTATTTTTTTTGTCACGCCTGCATAACTTTCAGTATTGCCACCTGGAATTGGAGTGAAAATTTTTATATAAATGGTCCCAATATGGAATTATTTATTGTCCTGTCTCTTTTGTCTTTATTTAGAATAAAATGAAACACAAGAAGGATAATCTGTTTGCATATTTAGCATTGTGTAATGCTCCCATAAAGATTTCATTGGCAGACTTATGGCATAATGTAGATTTTTTAAAGTCAGAAACCTGTAAAATTGCTTGACAAGGAATTTTTTGTTTGGCTAAGAAGGCTCATTTTTTCATGCCTTTAAAATGTGTGGAATTTTGTGTCTAGTTTGTGAGTGCTTTGATAAGGTGCAAATATAACTCTTGTAACTGAAGTGTACCACCTTGCCCTCAGTTGTTTTGGTGGTGTGGGAGTTTGGACAGTGTGTTTTCATCCAGCCAGTTGGCCAGGCTAAATTCCTCTTGTTTCTCACTGGTAAGTGAAATGGTCTTTTTTCTTCTGCTTTTGTGTCTTGCTTGTGTGTTAGAGGTAGACAGGTTTATCTGTGCTCCCAGAGAAAAGGTCCATACACTATCATACTTATGAATAAAGTTTTATCTATTTGACACCTGTGACTTTTCTGTCAGGAACAGATTTCTTCCAAGAAAAAAGTTTAATCTGAGACAGTTCTTGTTCAGATATTATACCTCTGGGACTGCATTCTAGCCATCATTTTACTTGTCTCTTCGTTCCCTTTTTTTTTTCTTTTCTTTTTTTTTTTCTTTTTCCTATTACTCTTCTCACTGCACCTGGCTTTGTTACTGCTGAAGCTCTAAACAACAAAAAATCTCACTTGTGCCTTTCCAGGGCATTTGGGGCATTTGTCTGGCCAGGAATGGTGCAGTGAGTAACTTCTATGACTTTGACAGAGTTTTAACAATTTTAACTGCTGGGTCAGTGTCACCATTTAGTTGGTTGTGTGATGGAAATGATGTCTTCCTTTTCATGGATAGTTGCCACAAACTTTCTGAAAGAAAATGGAAGTCTTATACTTTTTAAGTAGGCCATGCCTGCTGAAATACATCTCTGTTTGGTCTCTAATAGCTACTGTTGCAATGCCTGGCAGTCAATTTAGCTGTCACAAGTCTCAATAGTGATTAGAAGTAGCGATGTATTTTATATGGATCCCCCCCGGGAAAATAAAATAAAAAAATCAATTTCTGCTTTAGCCCAGTGCTCAGGAGCATTTTTTTTTCCAGTTCACATATGTTTCCTTAAGCTGACTGCAGTTCCTCAACAGATCTCTGGTAGCTTCAGTAGTATTCATCCAATGGTACTGAACAGTGGTACTGCATTTGTGATCAACTTGCTTCTGTTCCTGAATGCTTTGCTCTCAGCCATGCTGCTCTTTCCATAGCACACTTCCCAAAAAAAGAGATTTCCAAAGCAATATCTGTCCCAGACCATGTCTTTCCACATAGTGGATGCCTCTGTGTCCAGCACTGTGCTCATACAGAAACTGGTTTGCTACCTCCTCATTGCACCGTCTGCTGTGTGCATACCCTAAAATTCTGTATGTTTTCATATTGTAGTGACCCCTCCTGGAGACCCACCAACTGCCACACTACTGTGGCCACTTCATTTCTCCTGTGGAGATTAGACTTATAATTCAGCACACAGAAATACTGAATTACGTAGAACTCCAGTTTTACTTAATATTAGTAGGTCTCAATTTTGATAATCTGATGGTAATGTTGGCTCACCTTGTGTTTAGCTGCCACCATCCTTGGTTTATTTTGTGGGTAAATACTTAAATAGTCTTGTTTTCTTACTCATAAGTGCATGGCAATTGTCATTACTTGACATTCAGCAGCTATAAAGGCTGTAGTTAAACCAATTGCCTGCTTAACTGTGTTTAGGGCACTTAATCTCCACTGGAGAATTTGGGGATTTTCTCAAGTTCTTCTAACACCTCTGTGTGTGTGCAAATGCCCATTACAGGCAAAGCCTACTGCATCAGCCCCGTGTTGTCTCAGCTCCTCGCAAACTCCCTCCAGATGTCAGCGCAGCCTCCTGCTCCATAAAACTAATCAGAGCCTACAGCAAGCCACGTCCCACTGCACAGACCCCAACTGTTGCTTTTTGTGTTTTAATGGCCAATCCCCTCCCTCTCCATGCCTCTGGTGTGCTGCCCGGCACAGGTAACAAATGCTTTGCCACTGACCTGTACGGGTGTGAAGGCCCCTGGGTTCAATTAAAAGGAACAAGAGGCAGTAAATAAACCGCACGGACCAGGGCATTAAATTGCTTGGCTCGGGGAAGAATCAAATGCCGAGGAGGTTTGGGTTGGAGGTGGGCCGCATGCACTTGCACCCATGCTGCAGTTTAATACCCATGCTGCAAGTTAATGACAATTGCAATCAGGCAGGATGATGTCCCCTTTCTTCCTTCCACTCCTGCTTTTTTTACATTCCCAGCGCTCTCCCCAATAAATTAAAACCTTCCCCCACTCCTCCTTTTCCTATTTTGTTTTACTGCCTTCATGCTGTTCCCCTTTATTTCCAGTATTTTATTTCAAGGAGTCAGTTTGAAGTGCTCTCAGCCCATCTGCTGGCTTGGGTTAGAACAAGGGCTGGAACGAGACAAGGGGGTTTGGAAGCCATGAACTATTTATAGTGTATTTGTTCTTTCACATTGGCACTAAACTTTGTTTATAGAATCACCTGCAGTAGAAGCCGAGCCAGGGGACCACAGCTCACTTGATCTAAAATTGGCTTTACTTCGTCGGTTGCTTAACAGAGTCCACATGTGTGTGCCTGCTGCCTGCCAATGTGTGTTTGATGCTTGTACACATGTAGAAAGCACAAACACAAAGTGCCCACGAGCGTGCGTGTGAAGTGCCTGGAGAGTGCCTGGACTACATACTTTTGCAGATGATGCACGTACCTGGAAGAAGAAGGGAGTTGTGTGTATGCTTTACCACTGTCTAGAAAGTAAAGGTTCCCAAGAGAAATCTTGAATGAAGATTTTTCATTGCAATTTCTCCAGTCGGTTTTCATTTTCTCCAAGTAGTATTTTTGTCTTGGGTTGGCCTGTTGAAACACAATGCTCGTTTTTGTTTTCCTTCTGTGTTAAATGTTTTTTCTTCTTTTCAAAACAAAACAACAATTTAGATTGAAACCCAAGGAAATCTGTCATTTAAAATTGCTATTTTGACATAAAAGCATTTCATTTATTTTTCTAACCAAAAATTGACATTTTAATTTGAACTAAAACAAAATTTTTCATTTACTTTCAAAGTATCAATTACAAATGAAAATATTTTCATTTCATCTCCTCAGAAAGTCAGACTATTCCATGCTTCCAAAACTGCAGGTATGTGGGTTTGCAATATTTGTGTGTGCATAATTGTGGTAGTGTGACCGTATTGTGCAGGATGCGTGTTGAGTATTTGCAGGTGTTATATACATTTTGCAGAATGTACCCTCATCTGTATAGTTTGGATATCCACATTTGCACAGTAGCAGTAAGATATGCACACATATATTGAGTTTATGCCAGTAATATCTACATGTATTTACGTTTTTAGGTTTTGCTTCTGAATATGTTTTTAGTGTGTATGAGCTTGTTGCAGTGTTGCCAACAGTATTAAAAATAACGGAGCAAGACAAAGTAAGTCATAAGATTGGGGAAAATAATAGATTTTTATTTCTTTTTTCTCATTCTCTCTCTCTCTCTTTTTTTTTTTTCCCTTAGCTTGTCAGATTCATGTTTTCAATCTGATCTTTAGAACTTTGATGACAGAAGAGCAACATTTTCATTGTAAAAGTAGATTTCTGATTCTAGAGTGATCATTTGGCTATAAGAGCTGAGGTTTGAATAAAGACATGGAGAAAACAGCAGGACTTGCATTAAATTTTGGGAGCTGCTTTAAAGGGTCCCTGTTTCTGTTTGCAGGTTAGGTATCAGGGTATGTGTTTCTATTAGCAATATTTTCTACTCATATTTTGTACTTGCATTCATCTGTAGTAGAATAACTAAATGCTTATGTGCTTCTACAATGCTGTTGTGCAGAATGTATATTTTAGCCACACAAAACTTTAGTTTCTAGTCTAAATCAACTATTTAAGCATGTCATAGAAAGTAGAGAGAAACTTCAAAGCAAGCAACTCATACTGTCCTAAGATTCATCTCCTCTAGATGAGGAGGCTCTTTGAACAAGACATCTATTTAGAATAGCCATCTAAAATTTAGGTTTTCTGACTGCACGCATTCAGAATATGTGTGTTTTTACTTGTGATTTATATATGTAGGGGTCCATATGTCAGTTTTGTTTGTACACGCAATATGTATGTAGATACTTGTGAAACCTTTGTATTGTCATGTTTATTCAACATTCTGTCATTTTTAAGATAAAAATATATTTTTTTCTTAAAAAAAATGTATCTCATCTATTGAGCTGGTATAAAATAAGAAGCTCAAATGTCAGAATTTTCTATTAGATAACTATATTGAGTTTTGCTTAATTTTGCATTTACAGGTATCCTGTGAGTTTGAGTAGGTATATGAATATGCTATATTTAATGAGAGTGCAGGCAGTCAACACTATGAATACTTTCTGTGACCAGAATAAAAGGTATGTAACTCTAGTACACACTCTAGTTACATACCTAGACACATTCTAGTTTGTAAATATTAATGTTGGTTTTTGAGGGGTCAGATCCCAAGTGGGTGAGTACTGCTGTAGCTCCACTGACTTCAGTTGACTCTTGACTCCTGCCATGATGGTTTGTGGCCTGGAAAACATGCTTACTATGAGAGATTAGAAGGGATCAATTTGTTTCACTTGTAAAAGAGCTTAAGAAATGATTCAATCATGTTCTATAATTACTGTTGTGAGGAGAAGGTGGCTGATATTACAGGGTTATTTGGTCTAGCAGACAAAGGTATATAACAAGGTTTGAGAGCTGAACAATTCAAATCTAATATAAGACAAATTTAATTATTATTATTATTTTTTTAATTTTTAATACTTGACCTTTGGGACACATAAGTAGTAGATAAGGTAAATCCTGCATCACTCTGACCATTTAAAATAAGACTGTATAGTTCCCTAGAGCATGTGCTGTGGATTGGCTTTGAACTGTGGTGTCAGGAACAGTATCACTGGGAGGAGGATTCATAGCATGTGCCAGGCCAGTGAGAGCCAAAAAGATCAGGCCAAGATTATCAGATGCAAGAGTATAGTAAGAACCAAGTGGTCTCAATGGTTGGTCAAAGATTATCAGATCTAGATCATCAGATTACATCAAATGAAGAACTGTCCATTGCTCCTCCGTGCGTGCACACACATATGATGCCTGTAATGATTTTTTATTTTATTTTGGATTGTGATGTGCACTTGCTGCTGGCAGCCTGGGGGATACTTCTCAGGCTACTCCCATCCATGTTGTGAGCCTCAGCTGACGGGAGGAGGGAAGCAGAGATTTATATAGCGCGTGTGGGAATCCCCCACAGGGCCCCTCTGGTGAACTTTGGCTCCTAGGCCTGCAGCCAAGCATTAACTACAATACTTGCACTTGTTTTTGACAACAGCACGCAGGTTGTATTTCACCAATTGCTATTTTGGTTTCAAAGTTATGGCAGAAATGTCTTTGGATACTGGCCTGGTATAAGCAGAGTGGGAGATTTACTCTTATTGTGTAATGTCACCTTTCATTTGGTGCTTGGAGTGAAAATTATGGAGTGTCATTCACTCTTTTTATTAAATTTCAAGGGTATGCACCTCTTGTGTGATAAGTGTAACTAACTCTGTCCACTTTTGCCTAGAGTGGTAGCCTCAGTTATTGGTCAGCTTTTAAAATGTGAAGAGATTTTTTTTTTCTCTTCTTTTTGTCAGTAAGTTAGGACCAGCAGCAGCAGTGCCATGCTCCAAACTGCTGCCTGTGATGATAGATGAGTTTGGCCCTGAAGGCACAGAGAGATACTGGACACAGCACAACACAGATGTTGCAATGCAGCCAAATTAAGCTGTAGTGGGAATGTGCAAGCTGGGCCTTAATCAGAGTATCTCATGCCTCCCTGCTTCACTGAAAAGCAAGAGCAAAATATTAGCAGCTGACTTGGTGGGATATACACTTGCCCAAAATATTCTGCTGCTGGCTGCAAATGAACTAGCATCTGATCTGCTGTGTGACTGCCCAGGATTTCACAGCTGTGGGGTGGAGAGGTAGTGGCAAAGGAGGGCTCCAAAAGAAGTTTTGATGTCTGCAATCTTCCTATCACAGGTCTCCATAAATCACAGCATAGGAGATAGTCTGGAGATGTTAGGTCATGCTTATTCCTTGAACGCAGCTCAGTATGCTACAGGAAACAAACCTCAACATTACACACCACAGGAAACACTCCTGGGAGGTTCTGTGATAAAGTGTAATCAACTAGTAGGTGGAGGTTGTAACAACGGTTATGAATTAAATTGCTAGTCTACACAAACAGCAAGATCAACTGGCTAACACTATTCTTTAAGCAGATATATCAATAAAACTGAATAAGGAAGCATTTAGAGATTGCCCCCACACCCAAAACAAAAGAAAACATACCAAAAAAACAACAGTCTCTGGGTGAAGGTACTTGTACAACATTTTCAGCTTAATAGAGGGAAAGAGGAAAAATGGTAAAAAAGTGATGGAAAAGAGTGGAATCTGTACACAGTGAAAATAGCATCAGGAAAAAGAAATAAATTTTGGTAAAATGATTTCATGTTGCAGAATGATAAATGTGAAATGTAGTGAAGGTGGCAAGCAGATAAAGGAAGAAGGTATTAATATTTTTTCTATATGTTATCAGGCTCTTTATAAACTTGAGATCCTAATCCACGCATTCTTGATCTTAACGTAACAAGGTAACGTAGAAGAAAACATGTCTTGCAGTATTTCTTAAAAATCATGTTATTTTTTCCTCTGGCTGATTATAAAGGGAAGGGAAGATCAAATCCTGACATTTCCCCTGCTAGAGGAGCCCAGTCCCAGAGATGTCAGACAGGAGCTCCTGTTAAGATATAACTAAATTGCAGCAGGAGGATAGAGGGGATCTAAAAATTGCCTGAAAAGCAATTCTTCCTTGTGACCAGCAAGAGGTACAGACCGTAGACAAATATAGTTTCAGGAGGGTGAAAGTTAAAACTAGATCCAATTGCCAAACACAAAACTCTGCAAGAGACTGTGTAAATAAAAAAATACAAATGAGAATGTGCTAGCAGATATATATTCTTTTTTTTATATAACTTGTCGGTTGCACGGCTTTGCCTCTCAGCGTATGTGAAAACAAAACTGAAGGGGAATTAATTCTTATATACTCCTAACATTACTATGGATATTCCTCATTTTAAAATTCCTCCAAATTTAAAGTGCGTGTGTGTGTGGGGGGGGAGGTTGGGGGAAAATAGATATGTTTTCTGTTTGTACAATAAAAAAATATATATGCTATAGGCACTGGAACGGACAATTTCCACTTTCACACTGCAGAAAAACAGAGTAGTTCTGAATGCACCCTTTTTTCCTTTTCTTTTTTTTTTTTTTTCACTGCACAAATGTATGTGTGGACTGAAGCTGTAAGAAAAACATCAGAACTATTTCACACAAAAGCACCAAATTCAGAATTGTTTCTCCTTCCTATGAATAAGGGTAGAATATTTTTCAGCGTTTGTTTGTAGACCTTTTTATATATTTTCCAGATACAATTTTATTTTTACTATTTTACTTTTTATTATTTTTGTTTTATTTTGGTCACCGAGAGCAAATACTATTGAGAATGTTAGTGTTTATATTTCAACTTAGAAAAGTGTGTGTCTGAAGAAAAAAATTGAAACTGAAACTGCTAACACGAAACTTCAAGAGCTTTTAAAAAGAGCGGCAGAGTTGTAGGAGTTTTTCCCCTGTAACTTTTCCAGTGCTGTGAACAATTTCAAAAGAAATAACTATATAAGAGAGAGAAAAAAAAGAATGAAATAAACATCAACCAAGCTCTAAATATCATCCAGTCTATTGTAATTCACATTCCAAGATTTTGAAATATTTGCCTTGATGGAGACAAAAACCTGTTTTTAAAAGACATTTTTGAAGTTCTGCTTTTATGAAAGATTTTTTTAAGCAATGCAAATTTCCAATGGATTTTTTTATCAGCAAGGATTTGTTGTCCTGTTTACAAACATTTCAATGTGAAGGTTTAAAGGCAAAGACTATTTTATTCCAAAATTTGCTTTTTAAAACCGATCCCTGCTTAGACTCCGCAAAGCAGATGGAATGCATGAAAATGTATTTTGATTGCTTGGTAAAGGTTTTTTCACAGGGCCACACGGCACCTCTGACCACGCAGCAGTGCAATGTTGTCTGACGTGACGGTGCTCTCGTACAGTCTCTGGTCCCTCTGAGCCTGCTCGGGTGTTTTTCTTCTTTCTTCACGTTGTTCTTTCTCACTCTCCATGCTGAGTTTTTCCCTTTGGTCTTTCTTCTTGTGAGGCGGGTATAAAAAGCTCAGTGAACACAAACTTCCATAATAACACTCTGAGGGCAAATTATGTCCTTGCTCCCCTAGGCAGCTCGGAGTTGCCTGGAATATAGGAAAACAGTGCCGATTTAGGCTCTAACAGTAATTTTTATTGCTGCTATTTAGGAAATGGTTCCGGAGCCTCTTCTTGGCAGCCCTCTGCTACATCCATCAGCAAGGCAGCACAACCCCACATGAACACTAAGCACAAATTCTTACACCCTGCTGGGGACTCAGGACAAGCCTCCCGCAAATAGCTTTCCATTTCCATCCTGAATTCAGCATTAGCCAATTTAGAGGCAATATATGGATCTAGGAATAGGTTGTCATGTACAGTATGCACAAGACAGCTCTCCCCTAACCTCATCTAATTGGCAACAGGAGTCCTTGTTGTTAGGCACAGGGCAGGGAATCATTAATGCCGTTTTCACCTGTGCAGGCTTTCAGGGGGAGGTCAGGCATTTGGTGAGGTTCAGGTGCGTTCCTTATGAAGATATGGCACCCCTATATCCCTGGTGCCACAAAATGTATTCCCCAGGAGGATTTCTTATTTGCCAGAGTGCTATGCTTGTGGAGAAGAAAGAAAAAATCAATATTTTTAGCTCAGACTTATCGTGGCTTTGAGAGTTGTAGAAGACGGAATATCTTTTACAAATTTTATGCTTAAATTTAATCAATAGATGATCATTGTGAAATAATATTTGGGAAAGTGTACATTCCAGATGGATCAAACATCTCATTTTGATATCTTTTTAAAATGTCAAATCAAAATATGCATGACAAAGATAAACATTACAACAAGTAATTTCAAGGTCACAGCCCACAGCTTCATTTGAAGAGACCCGAGCCTTTTGACAGTGTCAGACCATCTCTTCCAGCTTTACCTCTGAAATAAAACCTCTGTGAAACCATTGCAGACCTGTGAACCAACTCTTCTTCAATGAAATTGATTCCCTGATGACAAGCAGCTCTGCTAGACGTCTCCAACAAGCAACAGTGCAATTTGACCATAGTTCTGGTACCCAGACCATCACAAAGTGCTGACTTGGCTTTCGAGAGGGGCCCCGGGACTGCAGAAAGCAGATTCCAGCTGTTCTAGTATGGTTTCTATGTACTTAGCTGGAGAGGTTTTGTTTTCTCTCATCTGGCAGAGCTCCTGCCCACAGGTCGTGGGGAGCGTGGGGTTGTCTCCTGTGGCAGCACCAGGGACCCGCTCCCTGGCTCTGACCACGGGCTGGGAGGTGCAATGGTCAGCCCAAGCTCTGCTCCATGGCTATTCTCCTCATCTCTATGATGCTGGCCGCAGCACTGGACATTTTTCAGCTACCGCTCCTGCTCCCTCAGCATCCTGTGCTGTGCGACCTGCCCCCAGTCACCCCAATCTCCCTGTCCTTGCCCCACAAGCTTTCTCTTCGCCAGGCCCGCGGAAAGCTCCTCGCCGCTTCGGGTTCAGTTCAGTGGAGACTGTCTCACCACAAACACCTCATTTGTGCCTTTTCATTCTCCGGGTAATTTGGGATTGATGCAGCCTTGTGGTTCAAGGAAAATCCAGGTCCAGCCGGAGTGCTCGGTCAGACAGTGGTGCAGACGGCCGGGCGGCGGGGCGGTCTTCATCCTCCAGTGTTTTTCTGTGATCGTTTACAGGCAGTGAGAGCTGCATTTCTCCCCCATGTGTTTTGTTTGCACTGAGCTTTTTCATTTCTCAGGTTGTGAACTGAAATGGCTGGGTAGTTCAGCTTGCCACTGGTAAAGGCCTGCAGCTGGCCCACCCTACTGCCTGGAGTCTCTTCAGGGCTCTGTGCAGTGCAGATGATATAGCAATAAATGAAAAGCCACCAAAGGTAACAAGTTTCTGTCAGAGGTATAAGTCATAAAACTGTCCCTGCTAATGCAGAGAAGCAAGCAAGAGTGCTAGAGCAGATGATGCGAGCTGGAGCTGCCACGGGTGATAGCTCCACTCTTGTCAGTGTTGCAATACTGAAGTCTGCACAGCCAGTTGTGATGACAATAGTAACAACAGCAGCTGCTGTTGTGAGAGGTAACGTCAGAAAAATGCTGTCGTGCTGTAACTGTAGGATGCTGTGGTGCCTTATCACAGGGAAAAGCAATACTATATGATAAGAAAACAGTGAATCCACAGCTGGTGTCTTTGCAGTGCAGGACCTCTGAGACCAGTGGGCAATGTGGAGCTGGGGTTATTTCTCAATGCTCTTAACATGGAAGTATCAGAGACAAATTACCACGAAGTACCTTGTCCCTGGTCAGTTTGCCTCCAGAAATCCTTCCCATGAAAGCCCAGGCCTGTCAGGCAATGATGGCTTTAGCATATCAGCTTCTAGGTCTTCTCCCTACATTCTTTGCCTCATTTTAAATGAATTAAAAAATAAAAATAAAAATCACAGTGTGAGACTTTAGCCGGAACAAGGGGGTGGTTTAGCTAGGCCATCAGCCATCTGTATTAATACCACAGGTGACGAGAGCACTCAGTTCCATAGTGAAGATAAAATAGATGGGTGTTTTCCCTGGTGCTGGCTAACAAATCATTTTCCTGTGGCTCCTCATTAAAATCTCATATTAGAGATGCTTAAAGAGACATATGAATGGTCAGGTTAATAAGGCACAATTGCTGTTGGTTGGAAAGGAAGCTATCTAATTATCAGTGCTCCCATGAGGGACTATGGTTGCACTGGGAGGTGCAACAGGTGCACATGACCCTGATGTGGGCGTCCTTTAAGCAAGTCTATCCCAGCTTGGGGCACAGTTTCCACACTGTCTTTACAAGCAGGCAATGAGCCAGCCCTGCTCCATCCTGGCAGTACAGGTTCTGCCTTGCCCTTTTTCTCACCCCCTTTGCTCTGTTATTTTTATTTATATATTTATTTGCCTGGTTCCTGTGTGGGTGCACAATTATATGAGGTAGCACAAGGAGGGGTGCAGGACAGAGGAATAGTTTTGTTTCTAGTGATAGGGGTAATGTACGTCCTCCCAAAGTGTCAGCAGCAGGTAGATCATGCTAACCCTAAGCCACAGCAGGTGAGGAAGGTATTTGTGGGGTCTGCTTCCTCCTCCACACTATAAACATCTTCCCATTCGTGTGATGGTCTGATGCCACAGGGGTGTAGGGAGTTTAAACAGAGTAATACCAACTTTATTGCTGGCTGAGTTAGGTGAATCAGACTCCAATAGGATCAGGTATATACAAGGATTGGGGTAGGAGACAAAATGTCAGTACTAGTGCAACTGGTGAACTGAACCACAACCCAAGAGCTGCCTTTCCATAGCAGCTATATAGACCAACTTGTCCATAGCATGAATTTGTTGACTAAACCTCTAATCTCCTGTGTTTTGCACGGGAAATCTTTCTTTTGAATAAGCACTTTTTCTGCTCACTGTTTTTTGCAGCTTGTTGTATTGCCTATCTCCAATTCTGTTGGCTCTAGAAGAATTGAATGCAGTATTCCTTTTCAGTGCTATGTTTGTGCAGACAAAAATGGCTGCTGAGGATGCCTTAGGTGGAGTTGCTGTTTTGAGTAGGAGGAACAGAGAAGATGATTCCTGACATCTTTTTCAGCATTAACTTTTCTGGAGTTCTCTAGGTGGGTTGGTAAAATGATGATCTGAGAACAGAAGACCTTTATTCTATCCTGGCATTTGATATCTGTGATTCTACAATTAGTTTTCATTTGTGGGAAGTGACTTACTGACTTTGGTGCATTGTTTAACCTAAAGCATATGGCAGAAAGAATTTAAACAAACATCCTACTTCAAGTATTGCTTTAAACAACCAAAAAAGGTATATTCTAATCCTGAAAAACAATTAAAAGTAGCTGAAGTAACACGTAAGTGGAAAAAAAATAGTTCTCCTTTTAAAGAAAATTGTTCCTTTATGTATTTTTTTCTTAAATGACACACATGATAGTACACATTGTTGCATTGTACAGTGTACCTTCCAAGTTGGTGGCAGTATGTCTTCTCTGTTGTTAAGAGATCATCCAGTTGCTCCAGTGCAGAACAGTCTTGCTGCCATACCAGATGAACAAAGTCTGTTTGACTGTTTCTAATTGCTTGCTATGGTTATAGCACACAGGTGGAGGGGTTGGAGGAGGCAATCAAGGCAGCAAGTGTCAGACTTGGTGCTGACCCAAGCCTGCTCTGTAACCAGCAAAATATCCTGAATAGCAATAATTCCTGCATGTTGACTGTCCTGCTGGTCTAAGATGGCCATTTATAATGGATATCAAGGTAGACATGGAACTGGAGGCAAGGCCTTCCTCTGAAGCTGCTTCAGGGTTGAAGGAAACAGGCAAATCCCTGCTTATGGCTAGGATTTCTAGGGACACATCGGAGTGTGATGTTGGTATTCATTTAATGATTTCAGCATGGTTAAATTGGTAGAGCACTCCCCAGCTGTGAATACAAATATTCCAGTACAAACAAATCATACTGCTACTTATTGTCCTTGTATGAGATATACAGACTATCAGTGGTGTAAGGCATTGGTGAGCCTCTGCACTCATTACGGACTATAGCTTGGTTGCGATAGAATCTGCTTGTTGGAGGAGAGGAGACTGGCAGGAGGCAGGATGCTGTGCTGGACCTTATTGTTCCTGCTAGAGAAATCAGCCAGCCCACATGCACAGGTCAGTTATATGAGGGCACAGAGATGGGGAAACTACAAGGTAACTGAGGAATAGCCATCCTGTAGGTTACTGAATTATATTATTCCTGTAGATTCTGCTGGTACTTGGCAGCTGGTAAATGATCAAGAGAATGTATGCTGCTGATATAAATCAAAATAGAAAAGATCCCCAGGACTCCACTAGAATATGCTGCATGTTCCTATGGGAATCTGTCCCAGCATTGCTTTCATTTGAGCCCTCCTTTGTTTATTTTGCAAAACAGAAAAATTATTCTGAAGGACTTTTGGCTCCTCCAAGTCCTGCTTTGGATATTCCAGCTTCCAACGAAAATCAGACACCCTCTGGCTCCAGACTAGTAACTCCCCACTGTTTTCCCTAACCACTAAGAGGTCTAGCACGTACAATTTTGAACTGCGTATCTAAACACAAAGAAATTTAAAATACTGTGACAGACTATGAGTTGTGCTTTTTTAATCACAGTTATAACTTTTATATCCCATTATTCATTAGAGGCGTGGAAACTTCCATTTAAGCTTTGAAGAAAAGAGTTAAAAATGAATAAATGTAATGGGTCTCCACATTTGATGTCAACTGGCAAGAAAAATTAAGATGAAGTACTTTTTTAGTGTGGTAACTATTGTCATTATGGGCCAAAAAACAAATGAGACACTGAATTGCTAACAAGAATAAAAATCTGGGTGAGTAAAATAGCTCTCCTACTGACCTCCAAAGTCACATAGGTTAAAATGATACCAATAGACAACACCTTCACAGAGAATATCTGATTTGCTTGATAAAAAAAGAACAGGATTAGGGGCTTAGAAAAAAAAAACAACATACAAACTGTGATCACTGCCTTGATTTCTCAGGTAAACATCTGTCTGTCACTAGAAGAGATATGAGCCTGACTTTCTGATTCATTTGTACATCTGACGCAAACCTGCCTGCCCATGTTAGGGTATAGAGCCTCTTAGTACTGCTTTTCAGGACTGAAATTTATAAAAGAGGACAGATATCTCAGAGGAAAGGACATTGAATAACAGCAAATGTTGCGGAGCCAAGCAGTCTCATCATCTGTCAGGGTGTTTTGGGGTCAGCCTCCTTTCACCCAAGGGAAAGAGGAGCTTTCAGAGAAGAGAAAGTGTCCTAGCCGTTTTAGTGTGGTGGTGGTGGCCAACCATTCTTCTGTGATATTTTTAACATTCTAGGATGAAGATATCCTGCAGATGACTGAATTCAGAGGTAACTTCTCTTTCATCTGTCCAGAACCCAATCAGACTTAAGCTTTCTTGTGAACTTGATCCTTTCTGACACCTCTTTCAATGTAAAATCCCTCAAGCTTCTACTCAGGCCCAGGCACATCCATCCAGTCTCGTCACACAGACTACTCCACGTCGGCAATTCACATCACTGCTATAGAAGAATCCCTTTCTCTTCCAATTTAAAATTTCATTTGTGGTAGCTGCATTTCTTTATGCACAGCTAATCAACAATTTAAATTCAGGTTGATGAAAGCTCCCTTTCTCTGTTCTTGAGGATCACCATTCTGCTCATCATTCACAGTCTGTGTGGTCATAGCCTGGGAGCTCAGAGACTCATGAATCCCATCCAGACCATATAGAGTTTGCACAGTGTGACTGGGACATGAGCTTCCATGTGCACAGCTAAATCTCTTGTCCAAGTTCTCTGTTTGCATTTTGTGTTTGTAGCTTTCCACTGTGGTTGTTACCTTCCATTTGCAACATTTCCTTGGTTCTTCTGTACCTCCTGCATCAAATGCAAGGAGTTTGTTTTTCTTTTTTTAGCAGTCTGGGGTCATTTCTTCTATTTTTTATCATCTCTCATTCACCTGGAAGATACTTTGGCCTGCCTATGATGCCATACCGTAGTGACTGCTTGCTACATTTTCAGACCTGGGGACCATGCTTTCTCCTTTTCTGCCCCTCATTCCTGGAGCAATTCCCTGTAAACATACACATAAGCTGCTCCACTGGCCTCTTTCAGGCTTGGCTGGCTGGAAAAATTATGATGGAAGTGTTCGTGGTTGCTGGCATGTGCCGGTTTGCTGCACATGGAAGGTTGTGCAAGTCCCATGAGGGGCCAGCCTGCCAGCAGAGCGGCCCCAGTGGGGGCTCCATCCTCTCTCACCAAAAGTTGCAACATTTCCGGTTTTTGTTCTGGCTGGAGTGTCATCAAGTGCTGAGACGCAAATTCCTCCACAAATAAAATGCCTCTCTTGGCTCTTTTCTCTTTCCAATTGTTTTCTTTCCAGTGATGCCTACAGTGACAATGGTTAGGTCACAGCCCATTGCACTGACCAGTGTTGTCTCTCTGTGTCTGTGTGCTCATTCATCCATCTGTAGCTGCCCAATGTGTTTTGTCTTATAATCACTTTGAGGGGCAGATCTATGTTTTCCTTTTGTCTTTAGACCTATGGGACTTTGGTTTAAGACCAGGCATCTTATGCCCTACAGTAAAATAAGAAAGAACAATAAGATGTGTTGCTTCAGTAGGAGGACAAATGCTAAGTTCTTGCTCAGGCAACATCTCATTATCTATAGTGCAGCTAAACACTCCTGGAGTAGAAACACAGAAAGAAGCTAAGAACTTGGTTCAAGAGAAAATATAGAAAATACACACTATTCTCAGTGTTCAGTGTAATAGAAAATGTGCTATCTTCATAATGGCATAAGAAAGAGACTATTCCTAGCACTTTGTAAGCAGCAGTTACGCAAAAAGGTGATCAGCTTATAGGGAGTAATTGGGAAAGAAACTATAATTTCAGTCATGTTTTGTGCAAGAGGTATACTAGGGCTACATGTCCTAATGCATCTCCCATGCGGCCACTTGGTGGACCTGCTTATACCAATTCTCTGTTCTTAGGAATAGGAAATGGTAGTTATATATTATCTCTATGCTAAAAAAATAAAATGAGTTCATTTGGAGCAGTGTAGGAGAGTGAGATACCTACAATTGTTCGCAATACCTATGGGAAATACTCACTAGCCTGCACCATCCCTTAGTTTAGTGCCTTGGCTTTCTCCATGAGGGTCTAATTGGCTTGGAGAAACTGTGTCAGGGGGCGTGCTAGAAGTCAACATTACAGATGATTGTTGAGTAGTTCTTGAGCCTGTGTTACAGCCCTGTTTAGTTTATGAGTAGAGATTTAGCTATATATATATACATAAATATAAAAAGGGAGGATGTAAAAGAAAACTTCAAATTCACAGGTAGCAGTGTGCATAAAAAAACCCCACATATATAAGAGCTTGGAGTAATGATTCATGCTTATCTTTGTTAAGAACCTGTGGAAGGATGAATGGAAGTTGTACAGTTTGTGCAGTGGGAGCAGTGGGATCTCTAAGAGACACTTCAAGTACCTCATTTGCACATTTTTGTTCTGGAACAGCTAAGATTAAAAGGTCTGTGGAAGTACAGGTCTGAGAAAGCCATTCCACAATTTTGGAGCCCAGGAGTTATTCATTAAGAGATGTCAAGAATCAGAAACTTCAGTGTCTTGAGTATGCATATGATCTCCCTTACTGCTTACTCTAAAAGTCCTGCATTTATTCCACATATCCCCGAAACAGACAATGGAGTACAGATTCAGTGATTGACATGGTTAATACAGGTCAGTAAATTCATTCTTATATGTTGAGCAGTACCATAGCAAAGAATTCGCTTTCAGCGTTTGCAAGTAGAAAGAAACTTAAAAAGTTAGATTTAATACAAGTTTACCAGAAGGTGGAGCTGGATAGTAAATCTAAACAATAACTTGCAATTAATACATTCCAGGGATTATTGCAGTACCAAAGAATGAATGTGGTTGATGTGCCAGTAGTTTCTGTCCGCTGCAATTCAGATACTACAGCTATGCTACAGCTGGCATCTGTAACCTAGACGGTACTATAATGATCAGAGTAACCACAAAAATGTTCTTGCATAATATAGTAGTAATACAAAGAAGACTGCAAAAGTATAGTTTGAAAATAAAGAAAATGAAATGCTAATTTTAGCTCCATTAGTCCAAACAGTTTAAGCATATGCATGTCTTTGGACCTGTAACAGAGTTATTCTGCCATGTGCATGGAAGTTACCCTTCTTCAGGAATCTTTAACCTTTAACCTGCACTGAATGCAAGGGTTACTAAAAACAAACAAGCAAACAAACAAACAAAAGACAAACAAAAAACAATCCAGCAACTGAACTTGCAACCAAAATCAAACCCAGAAGTTTTTTATCTATTAGAAGGGTACATTTAATTAGTATCACTCTTCTGCGAGCCATTATTTTTTTCTAGATTACAATGGAAATATATAAAATCATCTCCCCCCCCCCCCCCCCCGTAAACCTCTGCATATTCTAGTATTAACTGGGAAAAATCGGAGCATTGAAAAAAACTAGTAGAGCAAAGGCAGTGTTATTCTCTGTTAAGGTTTTAGTACATATGTCCTGGCATTAACTATAACCTTAGTTTTGGAAATTCTTTGCATTTCTGTCTTGTGAACGGTACAAATTGAACATATACAAGTAGAGAGTACAACTAAAGTTGAAGGGGAAAGTAACCTTCAGACAGTAAACCACATAGATAAATATCAATAGCCCTCTTAGAGTGACCATGGGATACCTCTAAAATTATATCACAGTATATTCCATATAGCCATATCCCCACTCCTTGGAGGTTGTCATGTTTCCATACAAATATTTCTTTGGGCAGATGAGGCAGACATTTAACTTCATCTCTTTTTCTTTTTTTTTTTTTTTTTGTTCTGATTCATGCAAAATCCCCTTGAAAGAACACCCTTCACTTTGTGGCAGGGCAGACTGCCTGAGCTGGTCCAAGACTTCATTAAGTCTTATAAACTGTCCTTGACTGCAGCCCATTTAGCAGAGTCTGAAGCTGAGACTGAGGTGATGTCAAAACCCCAGATTCTTTATGAAGTTGAAAGTCCTTGACAGAAAGCTTCTTCTGCCTGCCTGACCTTCCAGTCTTTTGCAATTTTTTGGTATCATACTCAGCCTGGTAGTGGTCAGCTGGCACATCTGACACAGAAACCTTTGCTATCTTCCCAATACAACAATGTCTAAAAGCAAAGGATTACAAGTAACCTAGCCGCCATACTGTTTGTGAATCCATCCTCTCAGGGAAGGCCAGGGCTAGAAACAGACTGGTAAATGGAAAGTCTCACCTGGCAGTGGTATTCATAACCTATGGTCAATCCACCAAGCATGCAGCGGCTCTCCAGCTGATCCCATGGCTTCTGCAGGGTTTGGTGGTAGAGCTGAGACCTCAGCCTTCTGTATCATGTGATTTCTAACTGTAAAGGTCAGGAACAAATGTATTGAAGTATTGGGTTTATTGGTGAAGCATAATTTGAGAAGACTTGAGGGACAGGTGCATTCTCTGGCTTCCTCCTTCTGGAAAGATTTCATTAACCATCCATTGTTGCCTGGTAGTGCTGGGCATCAGAGCAGCCTGATGCACCTCTTCCTTGGTGATATTCACAGTGATGACTATTATTATGCCAAAAGAGCCCCCCAGAATAGCAGATAAATGTCAAGATCAACTACAGATGCAATCCAAAGTGAGGAGGTCTACAGTTGTCCTATGATATCTATTCTTTTTCAGCCCATCTGCAGATCATGATGGAAGCTAGTTTTGGTCAGGAGTTATCTAACAAGCAACAGAGAATTGGCACCGGGTTCAGGGCCCACTTTCACTCCATTTCAACTGCTGAGAATCTCAGAATTAAGGACTGTGAAAACTTGGTAAAGACTTGTTTGAAGAGCTTGTTCATCAAAATGATTTCGCATAGGCAGAAAGAATATCGTAAACATTTTCAATGAAAGAAGTAATAAATACAGAGATCCAGTGTGTTGTATCAGACCTGACACAAGACTAGTATGATTAATGCCACTCCAGTAAAACCATCCCAAATACGCATCCCTAATAAGAAGGCAGAGGGTTTAAGTCTTCTGTTGAGGTACCTGAATTAATTTAAATATGATTGTATCTCACATGCTTGGTCTTAATTGTCTCCTCCTGAAAATTCAATACCTGCATTCATGCTCCTGGTCTCCAGGGATTCCAGAGCACCACACTGTCCCCACTGAAAGGAAATGAAAAATCGGCTGATGTTAACCAGACCCCTTCAGCAACTTTACCCATTTAAGTGCTGTATCCTGCAGAGTGATTAATGATTTTTTTCCTTTTACATCTAACAGCAAAGAAAGAAGGAAAGAAAGAACATGTACTGTTGTTCACCTTCTAGTCAATAGACTACAAAGGCATAGTTTGCCAGAATATGCACTTTCCTATTCTGTTTGCTTGTGTGATTTGTTTTATTTACGTGTCTGACATTGCCTCTTCCTTGTACACGTTTGGAGCCTGCAGCATCTTATCAGCAAACAGTTTGGATTCTTATATATTGCTAGCATTTTGCTTTCTTTGGGCCCTTTTAAAACTGCAACCTGAACCTGTTCACCAGCCTTTTATTAACATGTGTTTTATGGTACAGGTGTAATAATTAATCCAAATGGTTAGCAGATGTGGCTGTCTATCTCTGGGCATGTCTGTTTCTGCACACCACCCCTTAATCAAGCAGTGCCCAAGCAATGCCAAAGTAAATGAAAGAAAATAAATTCCAATGAGATATTTATGAGGGCCACCTGGACAGGGAAATACCTTGGCCTTTGCCTGTCCCCTGCTCCAGGTGGCTACAAAAGTCTGAAGTTTCTCACTAAATACAGGTCAAATCAATCTTGCAGGGAGCTGAAAATGAAAAGCTGTGCTTGGCTCCCTCATTTAATGATAATGAAATTTTGTACATGTGTTTTAAGGAAGCCTGCCCACTTCACCTTATTTATATAATATTTCCCTTCTTTTTACGGATGCCAGCACCTGCTGAACTTCACATAATTCAAGTTGCTGGTTCCTGGATCTTCTTCTTCTTCATGTTGTCAGCTGCCCTATGGGTGTTGCTTTGCAAATCATGGAGGGAAACACCAGGTTTCTGCAAGCCTGCCATTTCCACATCTCTTTTTCCAATTATTTATAATGTTCACATAGGTAATTTCTGGCAGATTTTCAACAAGTTCATCTTCTGCTGGGATGAAAGGCTGTGCCTGTGAAGGTGTGGTTGTTCCAGCCTGCCACAGAGGGAACCTATCCCTGGTAAAAGCTACAACCTCAGACTGCCTACAGCATCATGGCACCTCCCACCACCCAAGAAGCTTCCAGCATCTGTGTCGTCACATCCAGCTACACCTCCCAGGGGAACGACCACTCTGAGGACGCAGTGGATTGAAACCTGTGCATTCCCTGGGGTGAGCATGATTTCTTGCAAGAAGGGGTTGGAAGAATGAAACTTCTGAAGAATGGGCATCAAAGTTTGGCAACATTCACAGCCACTAAACTCTCAGTGAATGAAAAACATTCGATACTGGATGAATGCTGTGCATGACAGTAGAAATCAGCTGCCATTCTTATAGCTGTAAATCCATCTTAACCACATGAAAAATATGCGGGTATCCGTGTAGGTAGTTCTGTCTTTAGCACTGCTTAGTGCATAACCACCATGATGCCAGGATAGTTAGGAAAAACAGTGTGCCAAAAATAATATTTTATTCTCAGTGATATACAAATAAATTTAAACTGATAACAGGTGTGTACATTGGTTGTTTTGTTGTTGTTTTTTAAATGTAAGCTCATCTCCTAACCAAACAAAGATAGGAAAAAGTTTTCCTTATGTTGTTGTTTATCTATTTGGCATATTTTGCCTAATAAACCCGTATATTGACTGCTACTACAGATGAAAAAGTAAAACAGATGAACAGATGGAGATAGGATTCAAATGATTATGTAGATATAGTTGAAATTTTTATTGAAAACTGTCATGCAAACACAAAGGGAATCAAAATCCTTTTTGATTTGAACTATTAATGCTTAAATTTCCCCACAATTCAGACATGCTAGAGAGAAGTTACTGAACAAAACCAAATATATGATTCATGATTAGATCCGTGAGACCTATTAGCTATCAGCTTTCCATTAACCAGTCTGAAATTCCATGCCAAGAAGTGTCACAGTCTGCTTAGAACAGCAGTGGGGCCAACCTCAACCAAATGGTAGCAGCAGCTAAAAAAACTCCTGCACAATGCTGATTTTATAACATATCTCCCCCTATTTTTATTCCCCCTGTGCAAGGTCTGAATGTTGGAATGAATTGCCATTGATAACATGGAGGTGTATAGTAACCCTTTGAATCTAAAGTCTTCTCTTTTCTTCTTAAATGTGCACAGAAGTATATTAAATGGATTATTCTTCCATAATTTTAACTTGCTTATTTGCAATGTGAAAACAGCATAAAGTAAACACCTGGGAAGTTTCAAGTGTCAAAGTTCAGATGTTCTTCAGTTACGAAGCACAAAAATAGCATCTTCTTAGAACAAATGCATTAAAAAAAAGTTCAGAAAAGTTATACATTGTGTAACTTGAAAACTGACATTTTTCTTGTGGCTTCCAAAAATATCCACTTCTGCACCGAGACTAATGCCCGTTACAGTTCAGCCAATACATTTCAGCCAAAACAAGGTCAAAGCAGGTGGTTTAAGATTAAGGTCCCACATCAAATTAACTGTGATATTTGATATCTGGTAAATATTATCCAGGGCAAGTTGAATAAGAAATGCTGTTATACACAACAGATTGGAGTAAATAAAAAATGTGAGACAAACAAAACCTCAACACTCTGTAATGAAGTATTCCCTCCACAGCCAGCCTCAAGGGAAGAAAAAGAAAAGGAAGACCAGCGGTCAGAAATAAATACTTTAGATATGAAGGAAGCATGTGTCTGGCAGCTTTAGACATACACATGAAAAGTAGACTGTTGGAACCAAAGGGTTTCTCCATATGTTGAACTCTGAGTCTCCCATTTCTTCCAGAAATGATTAGCTAAGGATATTTTCCACTTTTCAGTCAAAGAGAAGAGAAGAGGAAATACAACAGGGAGATGTTAGATGTACCACTGGGAAATGTACATCTTCTTATCTCTCTCTACATGTATCTCTTACAATCTTTCCTCTCCACCTTCCCAAGACCCTGGCCTTCTAAGTCAAGTTTCTAGGGGATTATAGTTTCCTGAGGCTTCCTGTTGATCATTTATAATTACTGGCATGAGATTGGCTTATTATATTTTTTCCCCCTCCAGTTCTGCAGAACATCCTCAGGAATCTGAGATTTATTTAAAAGCTGCGTCAGTGGCTCAGAAAACTCCTTAGCCAATTCTTTTAAAACTCTTGGCTGCAATGGATATTTGTTCTTTTGTATCCTAAGAACAAAGCTTATTTATTGGAGGTGAGAGATGGCACAAAAGTAGTGTTTGCAGCTCAGAGTCTAACTATCCTGTATCAATGGTAGAAGAAACATAAGTTAACCACTTAACCAAAATGAAGATCTTCATTTCATTCACAGACCTGTTGGTTCTATCTAGCTCCCTTGCTGTTGCACATCTGAGGAAAGAAGGACTGCTAAAGATGTACTTGAACACTGTGTGGGTTGCTGTGTGCTCATATTTCCACCCATTAAGTTATTTTCTAGCCTCTGCCTTTGCTGTTTTAGCTCCCCATTCATTCACATATGTGCACATCAGAGATACATACAGAGGAAGGGTTGTCTGTCTGGTCACCGCACTCCCTCAAAATGCTGTTAGTTAAATGCCAGTGCAGATGTTCCAGATTACTGAAGCTTTTTGCTCTGTACAGAAAATGGAAATTATGCAAAAAGCCGTCCTTGGCCAAGTGACCACAGTAAAGAGCCTTATAGACAAAAGGGAGAATTTTGGACTTCAAGAATAGGGCTGTGAACTCTGGCAGTCCTTAAAATATAGAATGCATACATATACATGTAAAAGCTTTCTGCCAGCACTGGTTATAAAATGAAAGTAGGGTGACTGAAATAATCGGATGCCTCTCTGAAACTGGTAGGCAAAATAGTGGTGGCTGAATCATCATCAACAATTAGTATGTTCAAAGTGGATTTATGTAAAATCAGTCTTGACCAAGTAGCTTCAGATATTTGGGAGCTCAAGTCCTAAATGCAATTCATAAAGTGTATGTCCATAAAATAGCCTTCAGTATGGAATTCTAATAGATGTCACTATGTATTTTCATTCCAAATCTGGCATAATAAAAATTAACGTGGCATAAGTTAAATGTTTTAAAAATCAGTTGATAAATTGGAAAGTAATACTATAAATTTGGAATCTCTATTAAAAAAGTGTGTTTTATGTGAGGCCCTGCATGGGTCAGTTTTCAGAATTAAAAACTCAGTATTAGCATCAATGAGCAGGATAAAGATATGCAGTTATCACTGACGTAGACAAAAGTGAATATGACGGAAAGATTATAATGTGAAAAAAAGAAAAAAAAAGAAGATAAAACAGTGAAGCAAACCAGATTGCCTGGTAAAACAGATACAAGCAACCCATTAGGAAGTAATGGCATTTATTTGGAAAAAAGAACCCGGGTCATACTTAGAGAATATATAACTCGATTGTATATTGTGTAATGGCTCTGGAGAGAGTGTGGAACCAAAGTGAGTATGCTGTCAAACAGGAGTTCCCCAAGGAACTCCAGAAGGGTTTTTAGGGTTGAATAGACAGGAGAATAGTGAATAGTGAATACCGGTATGGTGTTTGGTGATGATGAGGCCATAAGTGCTATATTCACTGGCGTCCACAACACAAGCTGGATGGTTAACAGCAGGAAAAGGCTCATACAAGAATCCAGAGGGTAAATAAAAGGCTGGAAAACTTATACTAGAGCAAAGACGCAGAAAGATCTCAGAAGGCTGAAAAAATGAATGTCCACATCTACCTACACTGGTATTATTTATTTATTTATTTATTTTTTAGTCTAGTAGACGAAGGCATCCCAAGATCCAGTGGCTGGAAATAAAAACATGGTACCTTCAGACCAAAAATAAGACACATATGTTTTTACCAGAGGACAGCTAATCATCAAAGAACAGATCTGGTGCATCTATGCAGGGCTCTCTATCACTTAATCTGAAAATTAAGATTGACTGTTTCTCTTAAAGATGTGCCTTCTTTCCAAAAGGAAGTAATTCAGGGAAGAAATACTCTGGCCTATGCTATCCTGGAGGTCAGGACAGATATGCAAGCTGCTCCCCTCTGGCTTTATAAGTCATGAATCAGTTCCTTAATTCTTTTATGGGGAGGTCTATGCTTTTGGGGTTTGTTTTTCCTTTTGAATTGAAATTAGACAATATTGCATTTGTAGCATTAATTCTCCCAGACAACCAATAAATCAGACACATATTTTGTTTGGGATGTTTAGTTCACTTTAGCCACAAAAAGGCTAAGGAGGAACTTGGACTGGAACATATGTATTACAAAGGGAGGAAGAGGTAGCTTTATGGGCTGTGATGAGATGACCTCATCCAACATTGGCTTTTTTAGATGTCAAAACCCTAATTGTTTGGGATTGTTTTTCTCTATTTGTTGTTTTCTTTTAATTGAGGCTAAACTTAAAAACAGAGGGAAAAATCATGAGGGAGCCAAAGCAGGACAAACAGTTGTTTTCTTCCCAGAATTAGCCCAAGATTTTAACTTGAAGTGGGTTTAATCTCAAGATTCCAGCCTCCCTGTAGCCACATGTTGAATCAATTGGAAAGCAACCAACAGGTAAATATCTCTAGCACGGCACTGCTAATAATGTAGCAGACCTTTAGCAGAAGAGGAAACCCTTTTGACCCCTCTTGTGAAAGCTTTTCTGTGGCCTCAGGTTTGGTTCATTTTTTTTTTGTTAAACTGTCATTACAAATGCAAGAAGCAGACACCTGCAAGAAGTTGATAACTTTACATACATCAACAAGGGGGGAAAAGCAGAGGCAAATAGATTTTATTTGGCTTTAACAGAATACCAGGGAGAAATACAGAGAGAGACTGACTGACACGGGCTTCAGTAGAAACCTGTCAGCTCGTAATGTGAGAAAGTGCTTGTAAATGTACAAAAAGCCCGTGGCCCTTTCCAAAACTAGGACACTTCGCCTGAAATATTCTACTTTTTTTTTTCCCCCATTGTTTTCTATCCTCCTGTGTTGAGGTCTAACCACAGAACAAGGCACCACTGACCCACACTGCCGTTCTCTATATCCATCTGGATTATGTCAAATGTTGGCAGGCTGCCCCTATGCAAAACTCTGACAGGGGAAAGAGGTAACCAGTATGTATTTTTAAAACAAATAAATTATCTCGTGCAATATGATCCTGTCTGATTTTGCATCCTAAAAAGAGATAGGCTAGGGTCACCCCATATATAGGAAATTTCCAAGAAACCATAAGGTATTAGAACATGAGTATCACAAGCTGAGAAGATAACATGCTCCTCTTAAAGTGATGAATCAATGCAGTAGGGCTACTGGAGACATCCTCTCTCAATTCAGACATAAACCAAATCTCCTGCCTAATTCTTGGCAAATAGTTTTCATGAATGATGTCAGTTTTTTCACAGACAATTAAAGAAATTATGAAGAATTTTGTTCCCATTATTTGAAAATGTCTGGTCCTAAACAAGTGAGACCATGGAAGATTTTACATGGGTATTATCTAAAATTAAAATACTAAGCTAAATTCTTAGTCAAATTTTACCTCTGATAATTTCACATCATCTTCTAATTTTAATCCTGGATTGGGAATTTTTCACTCTTTTCCCTATACTATTGTAAAGAGATACAGTGTTTCATAAAATACAATAGAGAAGCATGTCCTTCAGAAGATGCAGGTAACAACTGTTCTGATGTGTATATTGTCATTCTATTTGTGCATAGAATAAAATGTAGGTGGTTGCTGCTGTGTGTTCATTATATTCATTATAGTGCATATGTTCTGTAACTTCTGCTTTCCTTGAAATTTTCTGTTTTACACGTTTGAAAGTTATCATATTTCAGTGTTTTTAAATGCTAACATTTTATTTATGTTTTTATACTGTCATAGAATCATAGAATCATTAACGTTAGAAAAGACCTTCAAGATCATCCAGTCCAACCATCCCTCTACCACCAATGCTACCCACTAAACCATGCCCCTAAGCACCATGTCCAACCTTTCCTTGAACACCCCCAGGCATAGTGACTCCACCAGCTCCCTTGGAAACCTGTTAAAAATAATGAAAAATAGTATCAACAGTGTTCCTAAATGTGCCATTCAGTCTTTTCACCCTAGGTCTTGGCTTCCATTAGTCCTGCACAGCAGAGAAAAAAGCTAGGGAGGGATATATGAGCCTGCTGTTGAATTGGATAGGAGAATGGTAAAAGCACAAGAACATCAGAATAAATTAGGACCCTATGAGCCAAATACAGTTCACAGATACTCTGTATCTGGAGGAAATTCTCAGGAAAAAATACAGAGATCTTAGCATTTCTGTAGAGTTACACACATTAAAAAATGTCTATTTTAAAGAGGGTGAGGTAATATTCTCATGTTTTATTCTAATACCATTTTTTAAAGAAATTAGAAAACTCTTTGAGTTTGTGAGAAAGCACTTTGAGATTCACAGGACAATGGTGGACTTTGAGCCTTAAATATCTCCCTCCCTCCTTTCCTTCCTCCCTCCTTTACCCCCCTCCCCCCCCCCTTTCCTCCATCCCTCCACCTCCCCCCCTCTCTTCTTTCCCCCAAACACAAAAAGGTATGGAAATTGTCATTATTCTAGCAAAAGCAGTGACATTATGACAATTTAAAACAGTTGAGATTTTGCTTCACAGTGTTTTTGGTTATTTAACTCCAGGGCAGGTGATGCGATGCATTGTACCTGGTTATTATGACTATTTGTCTGTTTCTATGAAGAAACTCCAAGGTTTAACTTACAGTTTAATATACGGGTTCATTACATTGAGTTGCATTTGTTCTCCAAATGACACCATTCTTACCCTTAGGGAATTAATTCATGATTGAAATCTGTATCTGAATAGCAACCTGATGTATTTTTATTATTATTATTTCGTGTTATTTTCCCTTGCTCAGCACTCCATAAAATCATGAACATCGTAGATAAGTTGAACTGAGAACTGTTACACTAAAAACTGCAAAGGCATTAGATGAAACAAATAGCAGACAGGCTTAAAACAGATAAAGTACTTTTTTACATGATGGATGTAAACTTCTGGCATTTGTTGCCACAGGCAGTTGCAGACACAGAGAGAAGTCAGGATTTAGGCAAATCTGTGGATAGCAGGTCCATCAAATGGACCAAAATGGTTACTAAGGGATGTACTGTCTAGCATCCTTAATGCAATGGTTGTGGATCTTGAGTACCACAGGTTTGTGTGCTACCTCAAAACTACATTTCTTGTTGCCACTGCTGGAGACAGATACAGGGTGAGATGGACCACTGCTCTGACCATGAATGGCATTTATTATGTTTACAAGAATTCTCTCCATCCAGTCTGTGGTCTGGATTTATTTCGTCCAACCTTTAACAAGAAAAACTTACATTTCTTCTTGGCTTTTCTTTGGTGTTACTGTGAATAGTTCAATATTTTGTGTTTCCATTGAAAAGTGAGGGGATCCTTCCTGTCCCAACCACCTTCTCTTGGGGATGGAGAAGGCATAAAGAAGTCAGATACAGGGCTTCCAAAGATGCCCACTGGCTGTGGAAGTTCAGCTTTGGATGCATGGATGCATGTTTTTCAGAATGCTCTAACATTTCTGCTCACTTTGTATGTTCAAATCACAGCTTGCCATATTCTTCTACTTTTGATTGAAGAAGTTCTCCCATTCTTCGTCTAAACCTGCTGGGCTTCAGCAAAAGAAATGCAGAGAGAGAAAGCAGACAGCATCTTCCATTCCTGGTCTAGCAGATGTTACCTGAGCAGCTTCTGGCAGCAGGGAGAAGCAGCTGCACCAGCAGCTAGTCACAGCCTCTGCAGACCCAGGTTCAGGTGCACCAACAGACTTGATCATTTCTGAGAAACAGCCAGCGTGTTGCTGGCTAGCATAGAAATGGCAAATTGCTCAGATGGGAAGTGTTGGGCCCTGCAGCAGGATCCTGAGAGAAGGTATAGCAGCATTACCTTCTGCCAGGGGAGGGCAGTTAGTCCAAGCAGTGCAGTCAAGGATATGTCAAGAATATGTCAAGACAGTCAAGAATATGTCAGACACAAGCAAAGAGGAGCAGCACAGGCTCAGCTGCTGCTTGCAGAGTTCTCTGAGGCATTGGTTGTGTTGGTATACATATCTTTGTCTTTGTAATGGAGGAATCTATTCATTTTGGATTTCATTTTATTTTGTTCAGAATTAAATTTCGAATGTGATTTGTTATTTTCTCTTCTATTTCTAGTCTATTTCAAATTTTCTATTTGCTATCTGGCATGTCAAAGCTGTGAGGTAGGCCAGAGAAGAAGGATCATAAATAGCTTCATACTGCCTTTTTATGTTCATGGAGACATTTGCTCTTTTTCACTGTTATCATTCTCATAACTGAAAGCCAAGGCTGAAAGTCTAACAGACTGGATAATATTACAAACCTGAGATTAAAATAATTTTTGTCTTTTTTTATGGCCTTGCACCTTTTTGTTTGGCAGTTAGTGGGAATAGATCAACTTTCCTGCAATTCTGAAATGTGATTATCTCCCTTCCTCTTTAAGATAATCAAAACCAATTATATTTTCTTGGATAACCCAACCATGGGGTCTAGTGTTTCTATAAGGCTCTTCTTAAGTGTTTGTGCCTATGTGCTGCACACCCTTTTGCTCAACAGTCTAAATGTTAGTTCTTCAACCCCAGCATAATGCACTGAGTAAAATCCATGATTTCAAGGCCAGGATCTTTTGCATTGGTAAGAAAGTTACTAATACGCACCTTCTGTGCATGGAAAGGACAAGGGCAGGGGGAGGCTTTGGGGCTGTACAGTATGCTGCTTGGAGGGCTTTGGCAGCCCTCACTTTCTCTTTTAACAATATGAATTAGTAGTTGCTATTAGCATAAAATCACCAGTTAAAACACTCTCAGCTCATTTTTTAACAGTGGAGCTAATTGCCCTTAAGTGCCTGAGCTCCAGCAAAACGAAATGGCACCTTTGTGCAGAAACCCCCAGTGTTTCCCCTGTACATCCATAACGACCTCTAAAATAAGCCGTTACAATCCTGACATGGTACCAGCCTGACACCTTGGGCTGGGATTTAATTTTGAGTTATGGCAGCGTTAGGAAAACATATGATGTGGCCGTTTGTTTGCAGAAAGAAGGGGGAAAAAATCATAAAACCCTCTTTTTTTATGAGCTGTCGCTTGATTCGTTCCTGGAGCCCCAAGTAGCAAGCGTCTAAATCAATGCACACAGCTGTTCTTGCTTCTCGGAGCCCAGCAGGTGTACTACCCAATGTGCCTGCCATCTCCCCCCACTCACATAACAAATAATAACGTCTTACACACACCAGCCATCTATCACAGTTACGGCCAGCCCCGGTGAGGCCGCTGTTCTCAGGGTAGCATGGAGATTTTTTTTTTTTTTTTTTAATCCCATGCCTTTTTACTGTAGAAATACGCTGCCCGTGGATTATTAGTCACACTTTCTGGACTCCTTTAATTGAATAACCTTTGGCTTCTGTGGCAAAGGAAAAAAAAAAAAAAGAAAGAAAAAAACAAACCCACACACCACAGTGTTTATTTGTGTTAAAAAACAATAGGCATATTGTGACTGGCGAAATCAATTAGTCTTCCTCTGCAGTAAGGGCCCACATCTGGTGTGGTTTAAGTTAATGTAAGGGAAGGGCCGCAGAGGCCCGAAGACCCTGAGTTCTCATTTCAACAGGTGACAGAGAAGGCATAAAAGGCTAATATATACTACAAGTGTGGAGGAAAGGCTATAAATACTGGAAGGTTTACTTAGGAGGTAAAACAAAGCTAAGCAATAATGCAAAATAAATACCTTCCTGAGATAGCCTGTCACCTGGCATGAGCAGAGGCAGCAGGAGGGGAGGACAGCCTGGGAGGTGCAGGAGGCTGGTGAGGTTGTAGGACAGCATGAAATAAAATGGTCACTCGTAGCTATTTTTGCTGTTTGGATTTGCACGCCTGCCTTCCACAGAGTAGTTGGAAGTGGGAAAAGAAACCCTGGCTTTTCCTGCATGCCAATCATCAACCCCTGTGTCTGTGTCCAATGGGAACGTGGGTGATCCCAGCCAGCCCGAACTCCACCTCCTCCCTCTGGGGTTTTCCTGCTCGTTTTTCCTCCCTTGTGCTACAGTGACTGGGCGCATTTCAAAAATGGCCCTGTGTGTACTGAGAGTTGGTTTTACTTCTCTGAGAGGTAAGGAGGGGCAGGTGAGGCAGACTTTTTTAGCAAATGGATTTTGCAGAGTTCTGGTAGGATCAATAAGCCATTGGAATGATGAAGCCTGGTTTCTGGAGCCTCGTGTTTGCCTGGCAAGAAGGGAGGGCAGAGAACCTGGGAAGCCCTGATGCTGAGTGGTGGCTCTTCGCAGCACTATCATGCTCTGTATGTCATAAAACAGCACAATAGGTCAGCTGGTTTGGATGTATGAGGGGAGATCTGCTTTCAACAAAAAGATGCTGTTAGTATAACTGTTGTTCCTGAGCTTTTGATATTCCCTTATTAGCAGCTACTCCAAAGGGGGAAATATGTGTTGTGTGGTCCCTGATTATAAAACCCTACTTTGCAAATGCATCCCCAGTCTGATTCACTGTTGCTTTGCCGTGGGATTCCCAGGGGTTATGTTTTGCTTTGCTAACTCCAGTGATTTGTCCCACTGAGAAATGTGATAATTTCATTTGATTTTTTTTCTCAAACCTGTGAAGAAGTTAGCCTGCAGACAGTCCCCATTGCCTTCCTTGCAGAGACTGCAGGCAGGTACTGTGACTTGAAATAATATCACAACGATAATAAAGTTTTGGTGTTTTTTTTAAATCAGTTTCCAACAGCTGGTTGCCAGTTGCCCTCTGACACAGACACATAAAAGGGAAGTAGTGAGCCCTGTACCAGCAGGGATCACTGGAAGAAATGCAGCCTTCATAAATCAAGACGGCACTGTTACATAGCTTTAGTACAATGAAGTGCATATGTGCAAGGGTGACTGAAGAGGGACCCAACTCACCGGCTGGGAGCAAACAAACCTGTCTCTCAGCTCCTGCCACCGTGGCAGGCAGTGGGGAGGACCCTACGCACGCTTGTTCTAGGATCTTTGATAAGAAGCTGGCAAGGCTTTGGATGGAGTGAGAGTCGTCCTTGCAGTACTCGCTCTGAGGGGCACATTCTCAGCTTGTGTTTTGCCCAGTTATTAAGTCCACAGCAGTGGAGTTCCTACTCTCTCCAGAGAAGACCAGATCACTACTTGATATATCTTCGTGGTGGGATGGGAAATATCTACTTTAATTTGCTTCAGTATATCCTTTTATTTCACACGTATCCATTTAAGCCATCTTTATCAAAGCTACTTTCTCCCTATGGTTTTGGAAGGCTTAGAGGGACTAACAGTGGCACGTCATTACTGCAGCTGAATCAAGCCAGACTTGTTTCTTTTAATCTTTCTTCTTTTGTTTCATTAGCATTAAATCTAGAGGGTGCCAACCGTGGACATGATGCTGCATAACACTGGCCACAGAATTTCAGCAGTAACTCTTGTACTGTGCTATCCTTTTCTGAAGCAAGAGGCCACAAAGCTTCTTCCAGGAGCAGGGAATCACACAGATCTGGGCTGGGCAGGTCTGTAGGTATGGGATTTCCTATAGTTCAGCTGTCCAGCTTATGCATTCCTTACCTGTTCCCTGAGTTTAAAGAGCCCCTGGCAAAGGTGCAGGCTGGGAACATGCCACAGGAGGAAATGACTCAGGCTTTTCCTTGGTGACTTCTTTCCTGAGGATCATTGGATTTTTCCACATCAACCTCTCAGTGAGACAGAAGTTTTCATCACGAGGTTCACGGTGGGCAGAACACAGGTCTGCCTGCCATGAGATGGAGGGGCCACCTGGAGTAGGCAGCTACCACCAGTTCACTTCATACTCAGGAGAGGGGACCATGCAAGGCAGTCCATGAGCAGGTTGAACCGTTTTGGTGATCTATCACCTCTAACTGTGCTAAGAAATGTAGCATTAACTTAAAAACTTTGGGAGCTGACAATTTTGTGCATCCCATGCTTGTTCCAAAGGTTAAATATTGCACGTTCCCCCCAGCTTAAACTGAAATTGCAGTCACTGGATTTTGTTTTGCTTGCTGGACTAAATAATATCAGATATCTCCTACGCACACATTGTGTTTGAAGCCCTTGAATGATTTATTCCTCCCTGTCAGGGAGATGGGTAGAGTTTAGCAGAGGTTAACAGGTTTTTAAGTGTATGGATCAGTTCTACAGTAAACTCTCGAGTGGTCCAGTAGATGCAATTAATAGGGATGATATAATGGAGTTTATCAGAATGTTGTTATGGAGACCTCAGTTTGGGACATGTTCTTAAAGTTTCTTACAGCCAGCAGTTGTTTATAAATAGCATTTAAAAAGTATGTGGAGGCTAATATTTTTTTAATCACAAATGTATTATATCTAATATTGTTATGGGTTGACCACACATCCAACATCAGCACCCACACAGCTGCTCTCTCGTTCCCCACACCTCAGAGGGACAGGGAAGGGAATAGGAAGAACAAAAATGGGAAAATCCGTGAGTTGAGATTACAGACAGTGTAATACATGAAAGAAAGAAGAAAAAATCCATGTGATGCAAAGGCAGTCACTCACCACCTGCCAGTCTACAAGCACCAACTACATCAGAATATAACAACCCTCCAACACTTCTTCATTTATCCCAGTTTTTATTTGCCTGAACATGATGTTATATGATAAGGAATATCTATTCTGGTCAGCTGTCCTGGCTCTGCCCCCCCCTACTTGCTGGGGTGGTGCAGGGTGAGATACAGAGAAAGACTTAACGAGGTTGAGCAATAGCCAGAGTATTTGTGTGTTATCAACAGTTTTAGGTACAACTTGAAAACAAAGCACCATAGAAGCTGCGATAAAGAAAGTTAAGCCTATCCCAGTGAGACCCAGTACAAATATGAAGTTACATCTTCAAGACAGAAATTAGTCTATGTCTGTGCCAGAAGTTCTCTGAAGTCTAGTGATCACAGAAGAAGAAACGATACAGACTGGAAATGATGAGAGTGGAAATGAATCAGTGGGAAGCTGAGGTAATATGTCAAATCGGGACCATTCTTTTAAAATCAATATACAACCAAATTCAGTGTTACAGTTAGAAAAATAAGCCATGCTTTGAAAGAAAGACTGTATCCTAACACACTGAGCAGGTTAAGAAGTTTTAGCAAACATTCAGCATGACTTCCCCATCTGGTGCCACCAGCATAGAGAACTAAAACCATCATTAGGTAGGTGTGAAACTATCTGGAGGAGAGGAGGCTTTACATCCTTGTAGAGTACTGGTGGAAACAGAATGGTGATAATTCATTCAATTCTAGGTTTTCTATTTTTAAATATTTTCCTAATTGACAAGGGAATAGAGGAGAGACATAACTATTGTTTGGGTGCTCTAAAAACTTCACTTAGAGAAAACAGAAATTTTGAAACTTCATTGCTCTTTTCCCTTAAATAGAATATTCAGAGTTGACTATTACTCTGTGTAAAACACTTGCATGGTAAGCAAGCACTAAAAGGTGTAGGGGTTTCAGGAAGCCATGATAAATACTGATGACACTAGCTAAAGCCAGACAAATCCCAATTGAAAATACATGCATTTTGATAATGAAGATAATAAAGATAGTCATTATCAGTTACCAGTTACTAGGAACAAAGTTGTGAGTCTCTGTCTCTTCTTGTCTTTAGCCATACTAATGAGCAGTACGTGGGGGTGAATTACAAAGCCTTGTGATAACCAAGAGGTCTGATTAGATGTCTGAGTATTCTTTAGCTCTCTGTGGTTGTGAATTGAGTCATCTCTTAACTTTATTTTGGATAAAATACATTGATTTTGGAGAAAATACATTTACAGTAAGACATACTGTCCAGACCTCTAATTACTGTTGCTACTCCTTTCTTGAGTTCTATAACATTAATGAGTCCAGTCAGATTGGTTATATTAGTACAGAAACGATGTAGATGCTCTTAGGTTTTCAATCAGTCCTTCTGAAGTGGGGGCACCAGGAACTGCACTCTCTCCTGCATAATGCAGTAGTTTATTTTAGTTGCATCAAGTCTTGCAGCCCAGCTCCTTTTGTCAAATAAATACTTCCTGCAGATACATTAGGTGCTGATTTAACATACTCATCGACTTTAATTTTCTGTCCAGTTATGCAGGTTCACTAGTGTTTTGGACTCTTACCTCAATGTCATTGTTTTTTTTTGTTTGTTTGTTTTTGTTTTTCCTACTGAAATCAATGTCATCCTTTAAAAATCAAAATTTCACTCACTGGGAAGCTCTCAAAAATCTGAAATTATTGGGCTGTGTATTTTCTCCTCATGACTTACAGCTCCTAAAGATTTTCTCTTATTTGTTTCATGCTCAGGCATATTCATGGTTTTATTTTTTCCCCAAAGTTACAGATTGTGGATTCCTGTTTATTTCCTTTGCCATCTCTGTATTGTCTCCTTTTCATGATGAGATGAACTGTGATTAATTTCTTTGTGCAAGCATATGAAGCAGAGTTTAAGTAGGTGCTAAGTACTTTCAAACAAAATCTGTAACAAATGCCTGCGTGCCTGTGTGCCCTGGGTTAAGCAGTTGAAGAAAGGAAAAGCTGGCATAATACTAGATGATGGAAAACGAGTGGAAAGGTTGGACAGACCATGGGACTGGATCATGGGTGGGAAGGGGTGGGGTCACTAGCATGTTTGCAGATTTTTTTTTTCCAATTCAGCCAGCTGTAACATATAAACTGCTGAATTATGTTTCATACTGTTTCATGATTTTTTTAGTGTTGATGTTTGTCTTAGAGCTATACTTGTGAACAAATATGAAATAATTTTCTAAATCATTTGAAATAAAAAAAAAAAATAAAAGCAGAAAACAAATACTAAATAACACTCTTACCTAGTTAGAAAAAAGAGAAGTCACTGAAGTTAATTTTGAAAAACAGCTTTCTCCACAAAAACACAGGTAGCAAATATACTTCAGTAAGCTATCCTTGTGATCTTTGCCTTTTGGTTGGACATAAAATAGCGCTACTTTAAAAACTAAACCCAGGTAAGGGAATGAGCAATGATCCCATGCTTTTTTTTTGTCAGCTTATGTGACAGAGATGAATGTGAAGCTGTGTTGACTCTGAGAATAATCACACTTCACAGAGGATGGAGCGTAGATGTGAGGGTAAATCTAGCAGATGCATTTTACAATTTTTAGGGGGGAGTGAACTCGAGCTACAGACATTCTTTTACTGTGACTATTTTCCCACCTTCCCAAAAGATGCCAACAGCTGTGGTCTGGAAGCTCCCTGCATAAAGCTGCCTGTGCTGGGAGTGCTTAGCTGTAAGTACCATGCTGTGACCTCAGGCTTGGCACAGGCACGAGCCTGCAGGGTTGCAGAGCATAGGCTTCAGTTCTTTTTCTGCTGTACCTTCTCCAGCACAGGAGGGATACAGTATAGTTAAAGCAGAATGCTGGTAGAGCACCTCCACCACGGTGCTATTGCCAGCTGCGCTGTGCAATATTGCACAAGGCTGAGCAGGCTGTCCACCTTCACTTGCTGCCACCCATGGCACATGAGGCTGTTCCCTCCAAAACTGCCCGAATCGGTTTAGCAATGTTTCAGTGATGGACTAAGTGCAAGCATAGTCAAAGTGTTTTGCAGGCATTAATCATCTGACCGTGATTTGTAGCACTTAAGATGGACTATGGCCATAACAAATGCTCCCATTTACTTATCTATAAATTACCCATGGCTATTCCCTGTCTTTCTGCATCACGGTGACGATGTGCAGTTAATTGATTCACGTCACTAGAGAACCCTGAGATCGTGCACTGAAAGATGCTACCGAAGCAAGTGGCAGGAAATGGCAGTGGCAGTGTGGCAGGGCGGCCACACTCACCTTGCACTGTGTTGAGGGTGCAAGTGAGGCATTTCTTTCACAGGCTCTCCCCTGCTCAGTGTGTGGAGAGCGTGGGAACCCCCTGAAAGCAGGCTTTGTGTTGCGTGACATAAATGCTGGAGACTGCTCTACGTGTATTGGGATGCTCAATACAGCTGACTTGTGGGCAAAATAATATATCCCACACCTCTCTGCCACGTTGGGATAAATCCCAGGGTGCACCTCTCAGGACAAGCGTATCCTGTCGCGAAATGTTGAGCAATCAACGTCAATAAATAACGAGTTGAAAACAGCAAGGTGGCATAAAACTGCACAGCCCCGCTTGGGAAGGTAGGGCAGCTGATTAAGTGTTATTTCCTGATCTGTAAATCATCAATTCCAAACCTCTTTGTGTGTCGTCTATAAAATATTGGCTGTGGGCCTTTTGTTATAAAAAGGTAACTAATTTTTATAGCAGCCCCGTAAATAGTAATTAACGTGCCACAAACCAAACAACATCCTGCTGTAAAAAATAGGGAAATGCTGTGCCTATTTTTAAGAGAGCTGCATTTGTGCCTGGGTAGGGATGGATATTTGTCACCCACGTTTACATGGGTAGATGCATACATGCCTCTGTGCTGGAAAGGTCTGGTCACTTGCATTTGTCCTGCCTTAGGAGTAGCCCTGAAATGACCTAGGAAGGACCAGAGGTCTGAAGCCCACAGCCTCCTCTCAGTGCCTGGTGTACCAGAGCAGGCAGAAAGAAATGATGAAGCAGATGATTACTGTGTATGGCATTTTTCTGTCCAGCCTCTATTACTTAATGTTTGGCTTATGCTCTGAAACATGAGAAGGACTTAGATCTCTTCTCAAAGCATTTTTTCCAAGTCTGTCTAATAAAACTGTGTATGTTCCCATTATCCATATAAATCCCTAATCCCTTTCTGAACAGCAACAAACTGTTGACCTCAGTAATACAGTGAATCCCACAGGTTCCAAATTTGTGCTTAAAAAAAAAAAAAGAAAAAAAAAGAAAGAAAACCAAGTAACTCCTGACTTTCAACCCTCCACTTCCTCAGTTTTAAACTAATAATCTTTTGTGTGTAGTCAGTGGACATACCCACTGGGAGAAGGTTCCCTAGGGAGAGGGTAGATGGGCATGTCAAATTTATGGGATGTGTTACACACATTACATGGGAGGGAGCGGGACTGGGAGGAGAGGGAGGTCTGCAGCCTGGCTGGACCTACGCTACATGACCTTGAATAGGTATGCAGCCTCAGGAGGTGTTAATGGCCTGCAGCAGCAGCAGCCCTCCTTTTTTTGCCCCCCACTGCCTTCCTTTAGGAAATTTGCACCTGGCCACATAAATGCTGAGAACAGAGACCTTTAGGTGCTTCCACTGGCAGCTACATCTTTGTGTCAGAGTGACTGGTGCTGCAGACAGAGCAGACACTGCAGTTTTTCCTGCTTTATGCTGGCCCTCTTCAAGAGGGAAAAGGGGAAGATGCCAGTATCACGGCTTCTTGATGTGCATGCAGATAGTGGCTGAATTCGCTGGTGTTACACTTCAGAATTACGTCTGAATCAAACGTATCTATTCTGTAATTCAGGCGCTGGAAGGGCCCTGTGAATTAGGGGTCATTACAAGCTTGCACTCTTGTATGTTGCCTTATCTGTTGTATTTCATTCAGTGAAGATAAAAAAGGACAAAAGAGATTAAAAATAATTATGTGATCTTTCTCATTTTGGCTGTATCCTTCTGGGTAAGAAAGGCTCCAGGCAAAACAGAGCTGTATCACACTGCCGTTGCTCCACATCTGTGATGGACTCAGTTCAGCCAGCACTCCTGCCTGTGCCTTCCAGCTCCTTTGTGTTACCAGTAGTCTTTGTTGGTCTCATGCAGCTTCTTCTCTCTTCACATGATCCTCAACAAGCACTATTTATCTCCTGCTCTGCCCCGTCTTTTGATGCCCATGTACAGGCATAATATCATTCATGCTCCATGCATACCAATGCAGTATTTCCCCTATAAATCTTTATGTTGACATTAGCAAGAAGTGTGGAACAAGAGGAGCACATCAGTAGATCAAAAAATCTTGTGCTAAGGCTGCTGCATCAGTGCTGTACATGTTCCAGGGGTTGGCTTTGTACTGGAGCTGCTGCAGTCAGCCAGACCGAGTGTCCCTTCTACTCATGTGGCTTATAGCTGTCGGAAGGGAAGTCATCCCATAAACATCTTCTTCAAAGGTTGTGGGCCCCACAGTGGGCCTTGCCTGGAAACCTCACGCTGTCTTTTTGGCAGCTCCACAGAGATGATGATTGCACACCCTCTTTCCTGCTGCTGTTGCCCACAGGATCGCGGGTAGGTAAGCAAGCCCCACTTCTGTTCCTGGTCCTGTTGTTGCCTGGTGGCTCTTCCTGTCTTGTTTCTGTTCCTGTGAGTCACATTGTGAGTCATATTGAGAGGCTTACCCCCTGGCAAGGGGCACACAAGCATATCCTCCTGAATGTCCTGTTGTCAGAGGAGAAAGCCATGGACAATGACGTTCTGGAAGTCTTAGCTTTTGCATCAGCTTTACCTGGTTTGACTGAAGACTCAGGTCCCAGGAGAGGGGCTCTGATGGGAGCAGGCAGCATTTTTTCTCAGTACATAGGCAGACAGCAATGGGTGCAAAACTCTTAGATGTAGTGAGTGAGCATGGAAAAACAAATAAATTTTAAAAAGTGTAGCAGAAGAAACAAAGGTTTCAGCAAGGCAGGGAATCACAAGAGAAAGTAAACCAGGTAAAGGAGGGAAAGGATGCTGAGGAATGACAGGCAAGATTGTAACGCTCCCGTGACAGAGGAGCACTTGTCTTGTAAGTGTTTGTGTTCTTTCTGTCTTCCTCCATGCCATGCTTGTGTTCAAGAGTACCCCTTGTGCTCACTCTTACTCACACAAATATTATCTTCACTGTCAACTTGTGTCAGTCTCAGCATCTATGGGAGAGGTTGTGCTGCAGACACCCAGACAACAAACATGGTGCAGGCTGATTTGTCTCCTACAAGGATGCTGCAACTGCTCAGGAACTTTGCCCTGAGTTACTTAACATGTTCCTGCTATTGTGGCAACTGGTGTTTATGGATTCACAAGGCAACGGCAAAAAAAGTATGATTTTATATATTTAAAATATCTTTATGCAAGAGGCTGTGTATTGCTACAGGATGTCATATCTTTTTGATTGTTTTGTAGGGCCCAGGCTACTGTAACTCAAATCATTAGTCTGTAAACCCGATTTTTAAAGTAGAAAACTGTATAATGTTCTCAATTAAAATACAATAAAGACACATAGTGATTTCAAACCCCCACACCCACACAAAAGTGTGGGACCACTGCTCCACAAACACTGAATTACTATTGAAGTTAACAGGCAGCATAAAAAATGCAATATAAAAATCTTAATAGGCAGAAAATGTACTTTGGCTACTAAGACCCAGAGTTCCAAAGAACTTACTGTATACTGCTATTGATTGCAGTGGGAGCAGGAGTCGGATTACTGAGTTCCTATCAGAAAGTTAGTCCAAGTGACAAGATAATGTCTCTTTGTAGCTCTCCAGCCTGATTTATCCACTCCTGACAGAGTTCTGTGAACGGAGCCTGGTGAAGAAATATGAACTTGTTAAACCTTGCTGAAAGGTTTTGAGAAAGGCTGCGATCTCCAATGAGCAGCATGTGCATCTCCCAGAGCAGGCTGCCTGCTGGGGCCATTCATCACCAGCCACGGGGAGGGGTCTGGCAGGGAAAAATTGATCGGGCTTTGCCACTGAAGAGACAGTTTCCCTTTGCAACATATGGAAGACAGATTACACTGGCCTGTCCTAAAGTGAGTGGAGTTCAAATGGAAGGAGTACACAGGTGAAAGAGGGATATCTAGTAATTAATATTATTTGAAACCCATTTTCTGTTTCCAGTAGGCAGACCTGGGCTGCCTCTGCTTGAATTTCAGTCATCCTCTACCCATACACCCATGTGTCCTAACCCCCAGGGTCTTTCCTCTTGCTTGACCCATGGCAGAAACCAATGAGAGGTTGGCTCTCCCCATCACACCTCTGCTTTTCTGTCTGTCCCTAGCAGGTTTGTCAAAGTGACAAGTCTGAACAGCAGTTTGTCAGGATGTCACAAGAAAGGAGTACACCACAGTGAAGATAGTGGGAAAATGCTTCTCTTGCCGCAGATCCCATTCTTCACCTTTATTGTCCCCTTTTCTAGACTACATAAACCAGCTCAAATCAAGCTTAACAAAGCTCTGACAGTTCAGGTTTTCATGAGAAACACAATGCTATAAGCAAGGCATCTAAAGAAAGGGCAATAAGAATTTCACTTAAAATGAACTCATCCTTGGAGAAGTAAAGCAAGTTGCAAAGGTACAAAATGAAAAGATAAATTACAATGATGAAGTAGAAAAAGAAAAAGAAAAAGAAAAAGAAAAAGAAAAAGAAAAAGAAAAAGAAAAAGAAAAAGAAAAAGAAAAAGAAAGAAAAAATGCAACCTATATCAGTAAGTTCCTTAGAGGAAAGACAAAACGTAATAAATGCTTCTTAAGAACACTGGCTTTCCTAGGGACATTTTCATCAGGTTTTGCAAAAGAGACAGTGTTGGACTGATGAGGACTGTATGGAAGATAAAAAGATACAGCAAAGGTATGTGTCTGAGCAAAATCAGCAGGAGAGAAACCAATCAAATATATGTTTCCTAGGATTTCTGTGCAAAAAAGTAATGTCAACATGCAGTGCCACCAGCCTGCCTTGTGCAGGGTGATGCCTTGGCCTGCAGCCCCTTCAGTGTGACATTCAGGTGAAAGATTTGTGTCTTCTTCAGACTAAGGGTGAACAGGAATCCCATGTGAGTGGGAACGCAGATTAAGGGCTGTATGAGACCACAGAGAGGTTCATCTAGGGCAGGAGTGAAAGTAAGTTGGAGTTAGAAAAGCAGGAGTGTAAGAATACCCTGCCTTTCTCTTTAAATTTTACTTTAACTGTAGAGAGGAAGAGAGGCAGAAAAAAGGGTCAGGGAAATTTCTTAGAGAACCCAGTGAGAGAGTAAATGAAAGAATAAACATTCCTCTTACTGTAGAACAATTCCCTGTTTGGTGAGAGAAGAGACTGGTCCTTTAGAGTCCAGATGTTTTGCAGTGATTGCATGTCAAAATAAAGATGCTGCGCTAGAGCTCTGTAGAATACCATACTCAAGAGGTAGAAAATGCCACAGGTTAATATATCTGCAAAGTATCAGGTGCATTAAAGGCTCAGAAAATTACGGTAAATTGACAGAGCTAATTGCAGGGAAAGGAAGAGTTCAGCTCAGAGATATAGTAACAATTAAAAAACAAACAAACAAACAAAAAATATACAGAAAAGATTTCTTTGTGGTGCCCCACTATTGCACAGGATTGTCCCTCCCATCCTCTGGCACCACTCTCCTCTCCATTGGTCAGCACGCCCTGCTGAGAAGTCCCGAGCCATGACCGCCTCTTTCAGTCCAGCACACAGAGACTCTACATCGTCTTTGTTCACATCATCCTCATTATTACTGACGTGGTGTGCTGAGTCTCCAATAATTCATGGATGCTTTGTGTGGGAGGTACAAAAACTGTAGCCTAGAGTCCACTTCTGGTAAACTTCTCCAGAGACTTCTTTTCAAAAGTTATTCTCTTTTCCACAAATTACCAAGATATATCTGCCAGGGCCCTTAATGCACTTATAGGCCTTAAAGGCCGATTTGTCCAGGGTCACTTGGGACCTCTAACCACACGCACTGCCTATGGGCCCTGGACTTCATTTCAGCTCAGGAACCTACGGACCTATGTTGTAGTCTCCTTTCCAGTCCTGTCTCTGCCCCCCTTCTCCAGCCATTCCTCACTGAACTCCCCAGATTGACCCTAGACATGATCCATCACTTTGCCTTGGTTGTGGCTGTCATTAGAAATGGCTATCAGCTCTCTGGTGCTGCCTTTCTTCTCTAGATCCCACAGGTAACAGCACTTGGCTCCCCTCTTGTCTTGTCTTGTGGGACAGCCACACTCTTGCTGCTTCCTAACAATGTCACTTCTTTATGTGACCTTAATGTGAATTTGCAGGGGCAAATGCCTATCTCTACAGGCATATGTCTCTCTTGTCACCACGTAGTGACTGTAGGAAAACGTAAGGAAGAGAGAAGTGATATGTTTATGGCAGAAGGAAGCATGTTGTTAAAGACAATGTCCCTGTAAAACTGCTGAAGGGCTGACACTGCTCAAGGGCTATTCTCTACCTGCTTCCTAGGACCACAAAGTATTCACTGAAGAAAGGTTGCATGAGAGAGAAATTAAACTTTCTTTTTCTCCCCCCCCCAGTTTGGTTTTACACTAGGCTTTGATTCTTTGAGGCTCAATCTGACAGACTTTCATAAGGGGTAATAAACATCTGTAAATCTAGGCAGGAATGCCAAGACCATTTACTTTAAGATTAGCAAAAAATTATAAAATGAGGGAAGGAAAGTCTGAGTGCATTGAGGAGGGCATCTTCTAAGAGATATGATTTAATAGTAGAGTGGATAGTATTGGAGGGCTAGATGATCTTGTAGGTCCTTTCCAAGCTTTTGTTTCTATCTTGCATTTTAGGGATGAGCAGACACTGGGGAAATGTGGGAACATACTGAGGTACAAGAGGAGTGGGGACTCTTGTCTCTGGGTGGCCACAACGTTACAGGAAAAGAAGGCTGTGTAATTACTTCTTGTAACAGGCTTTTTGTATTTGACTTTTTGTCCTGTAAGTTGAGCACACAGGCCCTTAAGCATTTGCATTGGCTGTGCTTGTCCCTCAGCATGGGCATACTACAAATATGCTGGTGCTGGCTTTTCTTACAGACAAGAAATAGATGCTGGGAGTGGGAGATTTGCAGTTTCTGTGAGAGTCACAAGGGATTAGAAATGACTTGCTTAGTGGAGTGAGGCTCATGAGTTGGGATTATCCAGTATGTCGCATATCCCCATCTGAAATGGAGAACACTTGGCATGAGTGGGGGGGGCTGTTCATAAGACTTAGGCAGCATGTCATTAGTTAGGAGCCAAAACTACGGACTTAAAACTTATCTTTAATGACATTGTTTTTAGTAAGAAGAAGTTTGTGGGAGACTAGGCCCGAAAAAAAGGAGATTGCTGTGGTTGCAATTCAAGATGAGAATGTGGTATGGAAAAAGAAGACATTTGGGATATCCATTTCCCCCCTACTCCCTCCCCCTCTCCCCAACTATTTATACAGATATATTACAAGGGACAGAGGCCTGAAAAGAAACAGAAAGTGGCTACAGAAGATGGAAGATAAGGCAGAGCTTTGATAATTTCTTTTTCTTTCTTTCTCTTCCTTCCTTCCTTCCTTCCTTCCTTCCTTCCTTCCTTCCTTCCTTCCTTCCTTCCTTCCTTCCTTCCTTCATTTCTTTCTCTTCCTTTTCATTCTTTTTGTTCTTTTCTCTTATTTTCTTGTTCAGCCACAGTGCTTCTTTATACATAAAAAGATGTGATGCCACAAGTCGATATCAAACTAATTCTCAAATATGGCTTTTGTGGCTATCATATGTCATGAGCTTATGCAGTGATGCTAAAAATTTTTGATAAATCATAATATATTAGACATTAATCACTCCTGCTGTGTATACACATCTTAACCTTCCATTGCCCTTGAAGTTATGCAACTTTATTGGTTTGTTTTTTATCTCAGCATCTGACAGATATATGGATATAACTATAGTACACCATCTTTCCTTTGCTTATGTGTGTGTGTAGCTGTATTACAGACTTCATATCATGGAGTTCATTGACATAAATAGAAAACCAATCACATTTATCTAAATGATCCGCTAGTTGAATTTTAAGGTCATCATCCAATTTAATTCTTTAACTTTGTCCCTGCTGTTTAGCAAGCATTTTTTATTCAATCATTTTAGCTTTGTTTTCATAGGCTTAAAATTATGGCTTGGCATAAGAGATGCTTGTTCCTCCTGTGAAGTCACCATCAGGTAACAGTTTTTGATGTTGTGCAATACAGTCTGCTTACCAATACAGTATGATTTGTTGTCATTGGAAACTCCTGTAATGAAGTTCCCAGGAATGCAGGTCATTTCAAAAGGAAAGGATCCTTTTTTTCCCACTCTTTCATTTGACAGCAAATTTTTACAATGCCTTTTAAAAAGTCATTTAACATTAAATATTCAAAAAAAATCTAATTTCAGAATTTAGAAGATGTAATGGTTTCCAGTTTTGCTTCATCATACTCTACTTGATTGTTTCCTTGAGCCTGAAAGTCTCTATCTACTGCTTCGTTGTACATTTTTGCATTTCTTCTCCAGAGCCACAGTGTAAATATGTCAGTGACTGCTTGTGCATGCAGAAGGGCTTGGGTATGTTTATGCAACATGTTAGATCACATAATAAGTACTGTAAACATTTCTGCATACATCCCTTGCAGTTTTACTCTTTCAGCCTTTAAATAACATCCCACTATATGTATCAAGCTTGGTTTTGAGGATCACTGCCCATAAAACACAGAGACAGTATTGCATAGAGTTGTAAAGCCATGTTTGCAGTAATGTAGATGAGGAACATTTATGGTTTCTATTCTCAGAGCCTGTATATGATGAAGGTATGCATTTTTGTATTACAACAGGGATAAACCTCTGATAAAAAAAAAATGCTCTGCAATTGATCACCCCCAGTGTGATGCCAAACATCTGCTGGTTCCAGTGGTTTGCCATCAACAGTTTCATTCTTTTCCTTCTTCACCTTTATTCTTCTTTGCTCTACCCCCACCTAGAAATCTGTTTTCCTCCCCACCTTACTCGTCTCACCTCCCTACAGACTATGCGTCCCCAAGTCCCTAGTGATCCTTTCTTACTTGCCTGGTCTCTTTGCCCTGCCCTCCAGCTTCTCTGTCACCCTGTTTCAGGTCCATCAGTGAATGTTCATTCTGCTAATTTTCCTTCCCCAGTCTCTGCCCACAACTACCTTGCAGCCTGGGCAGCTGCATGTCTCTTCAGTGCATCACAACTACTCTGGGGGCAACAGATACTGACTGGCCAGCTTTCAGTTGATGTACTTGGCTGCTTTTAGACAAGGCAGCCTGTGGAGTAGACAAGTTTTCAAAATCCTAGCTTGTGTTTTACACCTGATATTAAATACTTGTTGTCGCAGTTTGATTGGTACTTTTACCTGTCTTAGGTAGCTGAAAGTCAGCTTGGATGTGTCCTCAGCATGTGGAAAATGCCCAAAGCCCCAGGGAACAAAAAGGAATAAGAGAGCTTTAAGTGCTGCTGCTTGAAACCAGGAGCTGATCCCTGACAGCCCTCTGTATCTCCCACCTGTATCCCAGTGCTGCAGGAGGTTGAGCACTGGCACAGGTTGCCCAGAGAGGTTGTGGAGTCTCTCTCCTTAGAGATCTTCAGAAGCCACCTGGACATGATCCTGAGCAACCTGCTCTGGGTGGCTCTCCTTAAACAGGGGGGTTGGACCAGATGACTTGCAGAGGTCCCTGCCAACCTCAGTCAACCACTGTGTGTTTCTGAGATTCTGTGATCTGTGTGCATCTGTGTGTGAACCCTTTCGTGGGGTCACAACAGAGCCAAAAGCATATGGAAAAGACATGATGGTGAGGAGGCAGGAAGGGACAGTTGCTGGAAAATGATTTCCCTTCCATCTCTTCTGTTATGCAGAGGTTTGTATATGATGCAAAGGGTTTCTGGGCTTTCCTGGGTTGCTCAAGTTTCACATATCCCAGGAGAGCCCAAGGCTCTGCTGAGTTCAGTTCTTTATTGAGAAATGAGAAATATGAGGAGTCATGTCCTCTGCCTGCCCATATGTGGCAGTGGAGTGATGTGCTGTACGTAATAAGTTCATAGATCATAGAATCATGGCAGGAATTGGAAAGAACCTTAAAGATTATCTAATTCCAATCTGCCTGCCATGGGCGTGGATGCCACCCGCTAGATCAAGTTGCCCAGGGCCCCATCCAACCAAGTTACAGAAACCTGTGAGCAGGATTGAAAAGGTTAATGCTAGTGATATTTAAGCTGTTATCTACAGGCATTGGAGGGCTTATGTGTACCCAAACTGAAACCAAAATAGCAACTTGGGTTTAAATCTGAACTTACCAGTAAATCTTGGTGTGACAATGCTGTGCTTTTACCTTCAGTGGCCTTTTCCTGCTCAGCATGTGGACAGCCTCCACTAAATTTGTACTCTGGAGCTGATACAGTGTTTTGTCTATCCTCTCTCCTGGCATTGATTTAACCAAATCAGACTAGTGTGTAGATGAGCCCCCAAAATATTCAGGTATACAATTGGGCTACAGGTATGATTTATAGGGCTAGTCTTTTTTTAGTTCCAGTCTATGTATAGATGAACACTGAATTAACACTTGCTGAGATGAGTGGTATGGTTCATGCCTCTTATAGCTATTGTTCCAGTAAGCATGCAGATAAAATTACATCTGTTCATTGCAGAGCTTGAAAAACTGTAAATGAAAAGGGGGTCTTCTCTGTACTGATACATGAATGTTGTGAATGTTCTCTTGTAGATAAACAGACTTCAAGAAAACAAGCAAACAAACAAACAAAACAAGCAGGAAAGAGAATGGCTCAATTTAAAGAACAAAAATGCCCAAGGGTTGTTAAAGGTAAATGGCAGAACGATAAACTTTCAACAGCCTCACTTCCAGGCCACAGCCAAAACTGATATCATGCAGGAAGGCTGAAAAGATATGGGGTGGTAGTGGACAGAGAAACTCTGTTAATGAGGTGGAATCAAGTAAAAAAATGTGGAAAGATGGACTTCCTCTGCAGTATCTGCAAGACGAACAGAAGAAGATGGTGCAACAGACAGGTGTGACACCTCTGCTTTAAAAACCTCATCCTTTAAAAGTCTCATTTCTTAAAGTAAACTGTTTAAAGTTGGTTTTAACATGGCTGTGGCCTCACTATGTTTGAAAAACAGTCTTCTAATGATATCTATAGTGATAGGTGAGAACCCTGCCTAGAAAAATAAGTATTTTGATGTTTCATACTTGGATGAAAGACTGAGAGCTGAAGGACCCAAAAGGAGACCAACCCCATGAATTGGACAGTTATAGCTATACTGTTTCCAACAAACGGATCAAGCCATAACTCTTATTTTTTTTTTTTTTTTTTAATGAAAGTTAAAGCTGATTCTGGCAAAAAAGTGGTACCTTTTTCAGAGAGATATGCCATACTACTGCTACCTACAAGTCTCATCTTGCCCCAACTTGTTTTCTTTATTTATATATATATCAGGTAAAGTTTGTGTGATCTACTCCTCTCCTGTTTCTTCTGCCTTCTGATAGCTATTTTTTCCTGTGATTTGCGTCCCAACCTTTGCAGTCCCAACCTGTAGTCTTTTACTAGTGTGTTGAAGCCAAAGCACAGAAAAGCAGATGATTTTGGTGTAGATTTATTGAGTGTGTGCTGGGAGATAATTTGAGTGCACGAAAACTGCTTTATGGAATGATTCTTTGGTACTCAATGAGGAGTGTTTCGAGCAAGACCAGAGACTGAAGCAATATTGTCAGAGCTGATGTATCTGGAAAAGAGCTGCTTATGAAAATAGCATTTGCATTAAACCTATAGCAAGACACTTAGGATGAAGGAATAAACTGTACTTGTAATGGTCATTAGCTCTCAGAGAATAATTTCTGGTGTTATTTGGATTCTGACTGGTCCTTCCAGGTATGCAGCAATGCTGTGAGATTTCATTTGCCATTCTGCTTTCTCAGCCCAGGGAGAAGGGAACTGCACTCTATTAAAGGATTTTTTTTTCTCTCTTTTACAAGGTTGTTTGTTATCTCGGAATGCAGGCCTGCACTGGAGCGTGTAATTACAACACCATGTCCTGGGTTAGAAAGAACTCAGACACTAAATTGTCCATGTCATCACCTGAATTTGACCATGAAATATGGCACAGAGGGACTGGGAAGGCAGCCTGTAAAGAGGTGAGGGCTGAATGGGCATTTTGGTGCATTGGGCAAATCCAGTCTGCTCAATCCATTGCTGCAGTCCCACCGTGGCCATTTAATATTATTACCTGCTCCTTGCCCTTGAAATTGTGCTTCCACCTCTCTTTCCATGAGGTGTGTCTGAGTAGAGGAGGTCAGGGTTAGAGAAGAGTGTAATAAAACACGACTCATTTTACATGGGTGATCAGAGTCCTATTAAGTTGCAAAGGAGTTAATTTTTTCAAGAATGTCTTTTTTTTTTTCATCATTCATTTTTTTTTCTGTGTGCAGACACCAGAAAACAGAGGTCAACTCTACTGATCAGAGTGTTCAGGGATACCCCCAAAGCTAGAATAAAACCACTTACACTCCTGTTTGTTGAAATTCTTAATTTTATTCACTTGAGCATCTTACTGTTATTCCAGGTTTTGAGGTTAAGGCTTTTCCTGTGCTTCCACAATGTGTTAGAGCAGAAAAATTGTCAAGTCACCTATTTCCAGGAACAGGAATCAGTTTTTGCAGAGACCTTCTCTGTGCTCAGGAAAGAAAGGATGTGTGAAGCAGCTGTGTCAGTTTGGTGACTGGTTTGTGTTCTGAGAGAGAAGACAGCTGTACCCTGTATTTCTTTTCTAAGAAATGTAGATAGATAGCCCTATTCTTTCAGGATGTGTTGAAAAATATCTCTTGGTCATTTTTGCAGTGTCCCAAGTAACTAATGCTGATGACTGTGTTACTACTACCACTGAACATGTGGAGCAATGTAGACTGTGTAAAACAGTCACTCAGACAAAGCTCTGGTAGCCCCATTGGTAAAGTTTAAAGGGTTTATCAAAAGTTCTAAGTTTGCTAGTTAGTGAAATAATGATACAAAATTGCATATAAAAAACTTTTATACTTGCTTCTTATTTTATTAGTATCTGTGTGAATTTTCTAACTGCAGGGAGAAAGAGCTTTCTAAGTCCTGCACAATGAAAATGCACAACAGAAAAAGAAGAAAAAGGGTGCCAACACACTTGCTCTGCTGGGAATCTTCTGACCCCTTCTTGGATGTTGTGTGAAAGACTGAAAGGTACTCTGCATCTGATGCTGAAACACAAACTCTAATTGTGGCTTTCTGGTTAACAAGGTGACAGCTATTATAAGAAAAGGACTGTATGCCTTTGTTGTGCAAAAGGTCTATCTGGAGGAGCTGTAATTCTCTAGCTGCCCCAAAAAAACATCTTTCTCAATGCAGCACTCTAACAGTGCCAGAAGCCCCAGTAACACGTGCAAAATAAAGCAGTTCAAAGTTTTGCTAATCTGCCTGCAATAGCCAAACCTGAAATGCTGTGTCCCTGAAGGGAGGAGCTGGCTGGCAGAAGCTCATGCACAGACACCATTGGCCAGTTTTGGGTCATTGATCTTGTAGAGCACTCCAGTGACACAGTACTCTGGAGAATGGCCACCAGGTGATGAGGACTTGTCTTGCCAGGGAGCTGGCTCAGAGCAGAGCATCAGGAAAATATGCAGATGGGAGTTAGATGTGTAAGATCTGGCTGGTACACTTTGACCCTCACCCACATGAGAAGGCTTTGTTAAATTTCAGGGACCTTAAGGGCTACATAAACTGAAGTGTCGTAGCAAACTACATGCTTTTTGCTAATGGTCACAATACAGAGTGTAGTTAGAGTTCTCCATGCAGAATAATTCAGATACTGTCATTTTAATTAAGAAGGTCTCACTTGCCCTTTCTGTCTAGTATTCATGGGGATGTTATGTACTGAAATAGGTTTTGCATTCTGGGATCTTTGTTGTGGTTACTTTTAATTTTTACTTTGGCTGAGTCCTGCAAACTCATTTCCAATTCCTTCTAGAGAAGGTTTCTTAAGAAATCAGGCTATGGAAATATCAGTCTCACTGTTCTCTGTTTTCACAGAGAATTACGTGGTCTGTATGCATTCCTTCACTTTCCAGTCTGTATTACCAGAACTGTCTTAAAACACCCGGAACCAAAGAAGTTTTATAGGCACTGGGGAAATTTTCAAAATTATTTTAATTTCATCTGTTCTATGCAGCAAATAATTATTTGATTTTGAGAATGGTTACCAGAGTAATAATTCTCATTGCAACGTTTTCATTTGTTCACTTTTCCATAGAAAAAATGTTTCAAAACTTTTTTTTTTTCCCTTCTAAAAATATCCCAACACGTGGCCCTACTGATTAATCAACACTGTCATTACAAAACCTCTTTCCCTGCCCACACAAAAGTGAAACAGCAACTGGCCACAAAAAAGGAGAAAATTGCAATAATTGAGGATAAAACAGAGTAAGAGAATTCTGATAGATGTGGGAGGGAGGTACAGCAACTGGGATTCAAAACTATTTTAAGAAAAATTAGTACAGTAATCAAAAACAAACCAAGGCTGTCGTAAGCAATCAAAAAAAACTTGGGTGCAGTACTTACTCAATGCAGTACTTACTCATGTGCAGAAAGCACCACATGTATGGTTGGTACCACATCTTCCAAGCATTTGCTGTGGGGTGTATTTCAAATGGAGACATTCTGTTCAGGGCCATTATAAATCATGTGACACGTACCAAAGACTTAGCAGAGAAGACTGTGATGCTGACTACAGATCAAACCAAAAATATCTGGAGTAAGGAAAAAAAATAAAAATAAAAACAAAAACCACCACCAACAACAACAAAAAAACAACTCACGAAAATTGAAATGCAAAAACTGGTTATGTCCTTTAGTGTATCCTCAACAACAACCTCCCCCCCCCCCAAAAAAAAAAAAAAAGTAAGCAGGGAGACCAGTTCATCCATTACTTTCATAAACACAGTATTGGAATGTTCAGTGCCTGCCAGGCTGGCCAGTCAAACACACCACTATGCTCAAATGAACTGTAGAGTGAAAAGATAATTAAAGGAAAAAAAGAAAGGAAATATTGAACTTAAAAATAAATATCAAGTGGAAAAAAGTTTAAAGGAATAAAATGAAAAAAAAAATACACTAAAAGTGAGGCAATATAGCTTTCTTATACAGGGGAGCATTAACTGAATTTAAAATAAAATAAAAGGTTGCCCAGCATTTTCAGCTTGAAAATACCTAGCTTTCCATTACAACAACTTTTCTTATCTGGTGATTTCCATGCTTGCTGGTTGTTCTGTCTGTTAGCCTGATGTTTGTCCTGTTGTGCTCTCCTCACTGCATGTAGCTTTCTATGCGGTTTGATGTAACAAGCCATTGCAGTTCCAATGGTCAGGAAAGGTGAATAAAATATTGATGGGGTACAACAGTGTAGTATTTGACTACCCCCTTTTTTCTGACGTTATTTTTGAGAGGTGTTATGTGCTTGTGAGGATTACTAACTGCTCTCCACATTGTGCACTAATTTTTTTTACAGATTTGCTAACAATCTTTAGGCAGCAGGCACTGCAGTCCTGTCCTCCAAGCAAGATGTTTTCCCTAGGATGGGAAACTTTATTTTTACAACTTTCCTAAATGCACACTGAAACAATGAGGCCTTCCCTAGAGAGAATGCTTGACTTTGGTAGTCTACTGCCATGAAAAATTTGTCTCAGCTGCTCACAGCCAGGTTGACTTCTGACTCTCCTGAATGTCAGAAGGAAACTCAGTTCAAAACTTTATTGCTGCTGCCAGAAGACGATACAGTATTTTCAAAGAACTCCTGTAACAAATCCATAGAGTACTTTGAATTCCTTTAGTTTATAATATACAGAACCATAAGGAAAAAACTACCTCCTCATTCTGTCTCTTCCAAGGAGGACATTAAAGTGACAGATTTAAAGGACATTTACAACTCCATTGAGCCAGAAGGACTTGATTGCATTTTTCCACATAGGAAGGAGGTGTTGGGTATGTGTGTGTTCTCAAATGATATGTAGCTGCTGCCTTCCTTTCCAGATGGCCTGTGATGTCATTGCTAAAGATCTTGAAATTTGTTTCATGAGGAAAATCATTTCATGGCCCTCAAGCAAGTTTTAAAATGGTCTTTGCATAAATGTAAGAGACCAAGGAGACAGTAGAGCAAATGGAAGGTGACAGAAAGGGACAAAGATGAGGCTATTCACATCCCTGAATTGGTAAGGCAGGGACGAATACTTTCTGCATGGTAAGCACAATTAGCTTATCTGTATCATGATTCTTAAAATTTCTATCTAGTGGCTGACTACTATTGGACCAGTTCCAAAGAAGGAATCCTCTCTTTTGTTTTTGAGATTAGTCACATTTCTTAATGAACATGGGACCAGAACCACTGAAGATGAAGTGTGTCACTTGGGACAATGTGGTTTGCACCTGGAGGATGTCAGGAGTGCACATAGTCCTACTGCTCAAGGAGAGAAGAAGGGGCCTTAACAGGTTTGTAGTTCTCTGCTCATCATCCCACAGAGGTGAGCTCTATCTGTAAACAGTAGATACAGCCAGTGAAAGATATGGCAGATATGGCACCTGTTCCTGGAAACAGGCTGGACAACTCATCTGGAAGAGTAAAACAGCTAGCAGAGTGCTCCTGTGCTTCTGCATGAGCTGAAGGAACAGGCTTTCTTTAAGACAGTCTCCTAGAAGAGGGAAAAGTGGGACATCTATCAGCTGTTTGTAGAGCAATGGGAGAAACCTTGGCAGTATCTGATATTCCTGTACCATGGATGAAGAGAAACCTCCATCATGTGGGGCTCTGACTCCAAACCCACCCCATAGAGCTGAACCCGCTGCTTCTGGAACAAGCAATGCTCGCAGGAAGTACACCAGGATGCAGTAAATACTCATCCTGCCTTGCTTCTCTCCTTGCTCTTCACATCCACTTGGGCAGTAAGGAGTCTGAGGAGAACCTTTGCAGCTTCCTGTCAGCCTGGTGACTGCCATATACCCTTCATAGCACAGAAACGCCAGGGGTGTTGGACAGAGATCTGGATTATACATTTTATCAGCAGGGTCTCATTTTTGTTCCTTAAAGTCATCTGAAAAATAAAATAATTTAGCGTGCAGATACAAGGGACTTATGTTTTCCCATGAAACCTGCCCATTATCTATGAGGACAACACACTCAGCACAGCTAATGAGCCTAGGTAGACTGAAACTGTATCCTGAACTGAGGTTTGAGTTTTGTGAAATCCTGGTACAATTTTCAATAGGATTTTTTGCTATGTATGTTTGGAACAGGAACAGAGGCACTGATTTGTGCCAATTAAGTTTTGCTTGAAAATATTTTTAATTGAAAAGTAACTCTTGTTTTTACTGTTGATGATGCAAATGTCCTACATATCTTCAGTTACAATCTAGATTTTACTCACAGCTGCACAGAAATTGATAGGATTATTGCACAAACTGAAAACTATTGTGTCCACGAGAAGAATAAAAAAATCATTTTCTCATGACAATCTAACAGGTGCAAGAAAGCATTAAAGAATATGCTACAGACATGCAGTTCTGGACAAGATATGTGAGGCTTTACTGGGAGCATGGGAGTTAAATTTATAAACTCCCAAAGTAATAAACAAAGCTGTCAAACAAACAAAAAAATGTGACAAGACTTTTCAGTGAAAAGAAGAAAAAAAAAGTACCCAAAACGGTGCAAAACTCCTCCTCCTCCTCCCCCTCCTCCTCCTCCTCCTCCTCCTCCTCCTCCTCCTCCTCCTTCTTCTTCTTCTTCTTCTTCTTCTTCTTCTTCTTCTTCTTCTTCTTCTTTTTCTTCTTCTTCTTCTCGTTATTATTATTATCATTATTTGTACAACAGAACTTTGGAATATAAATAAATGGAATTGCATAAGATGGCATTTAATAAAACAGGTTCAACACATGATATAAGCATGTGGGAATGAGACAGTGAGAAGTGAACAGAAGTTACTGCAGTGTTATGTATCAACAGTTGCAAAGAGAAGGACTGTCTGGAAGAAAATTTCTTTATATAGAATCAAAAGAAATGAATGTCAGTATTAGAAGGAAGGATTATCCAGTATCTGAAGATGCTGAATCAAAAGGACCATTGCCTGTGCCTGTTAATGCAGAATTCTTCAGTGATATAGTCACAATATTTGCCTTCAAAGTATTTGTCTTCAGAAAGTACTAGGCATAAGACATTCCACTGTTCTCTACAGGAGACTCCAGAATATCAGAGAATTCACAAATCTTATTTTTGTTTTGGGCAGGGAAAATCAGGACTTCAGGCTTCAGGGCTCAGGTCTGTCATCCCCTAAGTTTAGAATATTGTCCTCTAAGCGAAGAATATAGGTTTCTTCAACTGTGATAGTTGTCTGGACTCCCTTCTTAGTCCAAGCAAGAAAAATATTCTTCTGTTCATCTCATTTATCTTGTCCAAAATAAGTCATGAACTTCTCCAGAGAGATGCCTTTTTCTTGGCGTAGACTCTGAAGGGAGTTGCTTGTAACCAGCTCATGTGGAGAGAACTGTATTGTATTATTTGAGATGGATAAAGTTTGGTGAAATGAATCCTATTCCAGCTTTCTACTCCTAAGAGACTGAAACTAAGAAGAGCAGAGAGACACTTCCAAACCAAGCCCAAGATCTTTTACTGATGCCTGTTCCTCAAATAAAGAAATAAAATTTAGGAATGGTGACCTCATTAGACCTATTCATTGATAGGGTTGCTTAAACAAGCTTATAAGGAAACTGCTGGACGGGTCCATGGAATAGATTCACAACTCTGGGCAGGTATGGTAATATCACATAAACATCTGTGCTCCTGTTCCTCCACATTGTTATCCTTCCTGGTACATTTCTATAGGTGCTTTAAAAGACTGACTGGAGTCAGTGTCATCCAAGACACACTGCAGTGGAGCATCAATTGAGAAGGAAGTTCTTGGAGCTGCTTTCTGCTGTGAAGTTTTTCATGATTATGACTTTAACTGCTATGTTTCACACTGCTCAAAAATCCTCACTGAACAGTTTCACACAGGAGCTGGGGCAGGCATTCCTCTTTAAATTCCAGTTTAAAAGAACCTTGAAGTATCAACAGCACTTCATCAAGGACTTCATGACAGAAAAAAAGCCATCTGACTCTTGGCATTTTGCCAATGATTTCCATGGCTAAGAAAATCCATCTGACATACCTGCAAAACCAAGTACAAGATAATCATGCAACTTTTTGCCTCACAGGTGAATTTGTTTTGTACATTGAACAAAAAATGTTGCACTCCTTGTTCATTTATTTTCTTCTTAATACTATGCAATGTGATTCTGCTTGAGCAGTATATTCAATAAATGCTTGACCATTTATATGAAATCTTTAATGCATCATCCTTAAAATCTTAACAGACATCTTTGATATAATCTTTAATGTGGTCTCAGAATGTAAGATGTTCTATTTCTTATATTATAAAGACAAAATTTGTCTTTAAATCAAGGTAAAAGTGTAAGCACAAAACATGTATGAAATACATCGATACTGCACCAATACTGAGAATTTTTGGTTTGTTTTGAACTCATGCAAAGTGAAGGACCACTTCACTGCTCTCTGACAATGTTTCTAACACCAGAATACACTATTCAAAGACAGTGTGATGTTTTCTGCTATGGGTGGCTGGAAAAGAAGGAAAAAACAGCACCTAAAATCCCGTTCTATCATAAGTTTGGATGCAGTTGGTGGTGCGGTGCTGATAAGGAATTGCTCAAATGAGAGTCTGTTTCAAATTAGAGAACTTTGCTCCTCAGGAGGTCCTATAGGAGTGGAAAGGAAGAATTGCAGATGGACTCAGTGCGGTCATCGCTGTGTAGATAATGAATGAGAAACCTGCATGGTTGTATATACAGAAAGAAAAACACTTAAGACTGATGAAAGGCCAGATGAAAAAGGAAAGTGTTATAATTCAAAATAATATAAAAGACAGCAGTAGACCATCTTTTCTTCTAGGGAGATAAGTTACTATATCACTTCCCTCAAATCACAGCAGGAATGATGGATTAGTTGGAAGGGAAAATTGGTGCCTGAGGCATTTCTGACTTCAGTGCTTTAAGTTGTCCATAATCCTTCGTAGCCTTCACCCAAACATGAAACCCTGTGATGATCATAGGGAATTACTAAGGGCAAGAAATGCTCTCCATAGTTATTTCCTGAAATCCAAGCCTGAAAGAAAGTACCAGTTTTCAGGTGCATGCCAGACCTTTTGTACTCATTGCACCTTCAAAAGGGGGATGCCTCTGGGCTGGACCTGTGCCCAGCTAAAGAGGCGGTCTTTGTTTTAAACTGCAAGTGAGCCTGGTGAAATGAAGGTTTTATTTTGGGTTCTATGAAAAATGTTTTGTGTTCGTTTTATAATCTCCTTGGTTGAACAAACCTTAAAGTAAGCCTGAACTAACTTCTACTTCCAAGCTGAGCATACAGAAGTTACTTTGCCCGTGGCTTTACCAGGATGGTGAAAGAATCATTCAGGCCAGTAAATCCTGTTTCCTATTATTTTAGGAAACTTATTTTATTTTATTTTTATTTTATTTTATTATTATTTTATTTTCCTTTTTTATTTTCCTTTTTTATTTTCCTTTCCTTTCCTTTCCTTTCCTTTCCTTTCCTTTCCTTTCCTTTCCTTTCCTTTCCTTTCCTTTCCTTTCCTTTCCTTTCCTTTCCTTTCCTTTCCTTTCCTTTCCTTTCCTTTCCTTTCCTTTCCTTTCCTTTCCTTTCCTTTCCTTTCCTTTCCTTTCCTTTCCTTTCCTTTCCTTTCCTTTCCTTTCCTTTCCTTTCCTTTCCTTTCCTTTCCTTTCCTTTCCTTTCCTTTCCTTTCCTTTCCTTTCCTTTCCTTTCCTTTCCTTTCCTGCCCTGCCCTGCCCTGCCCTTTCCCTTCCTCTCCCTGCCCTTCCCTCTCTCTCTCCCCCTCCCCTCTCCCTCTCCCCCCCCCTCCCCTTCCCCTTCCCCCTCCCCTTCCCCTTCCCCTTCCCCTTCCCCTTCCCCTTCCCCTTCCCCTTCCCCTTCCCCTTCCCCTTTCCTTTCTCCTACTGACAGAAACCTTCTAAGACAGGTTTTGACCTTGTTTTCCAGCTTTAGCAAAAATAAGTTTCCCTCTCATATCCTATATTGTGTGTCACATTGCACATACTAAGGTAAAAATGATCTCAAGTTTGAGCTTTGATGCCTGACAGGATTTGGCTCTATCCAGACCCTTTCAGTTCTCCAGCCACTTACTATTTCTTGAGTTGAGGCAGGGTCAGACTGATGGCTGGCATGGAGAGAAGGCAGAACTGGAGAGCAGAGGCAGAACTGGAGAGTAGAGGCAGAACTATCTGCTAAGACATGGGAGTCCAGGTTGCAACATGTGATTGCAGACTGCACTGCTTTTGCTGCATACAGGATGTACAAAGTCAGGCAATGAAGGCAGAAACAAAGGTGAGGGAAGGGTGCTGTAACCTTTTGCAAGCAGCATGCTGCAGTGCACCTACACCTGTCTTGTTCAGCTCTACACACACACACACTGAAAAAATAGGGAAGCAAAACTCTCCCATTTTCATAATTGCCAAGAAAAACTCACAGAAAGGATCTGACCATGTCTGAGTAGGATATGCCCATAGAGGTCAGCAGCCATCATGCTTGGAAAGGTAAACTACTACTCTTAGTCCAGCAAAATGATACCTTACATTAAATATGATTATTTAAACTTCATAATAGTCAGTGGGATCATTATTCATTTGACAAAGATGGAGAGTCAGAGGATGGCACAGTTTACTGTGCCATTAATTGGTGACCTTTGGGAGATGCTGCATCTTAGGTTTCTCCCCTTAGTCAAAAAGGAGCCAAGGTCAAGATCCCTTGGGCACAGTCTGTGAAAGCTGAGCTGATGGGATCATAGAGAGCACATATCATACTCTAAATCTCTATAAAATCTGCTATGAGCTGCTCTTGTTTAGGTGAACGCTTGGGATTTATTTCAATAGGTGGAGTTTGGAAGAACACCACATCCTCTTCTCTACTTGGTTCTTGGAACACCAACAGGAATGATCTAAGTTGTGTGGCAAATAAAAGATATAATCTGGCTACCAGCTACCAAGGCTGAACCTGGCTGAATGTGACATCCACTGTGCCTTCAGGTTCATGGATAGGGTGGATTAAAATATCATAAGAAACTGCAAGCTTGTCTGTCTCAGGTCAAGGAAGAAATTAGCAATGAGCCGTGGAAGGATATGTTTTTTGGGGCATGTAATTGAAGACCACATGGCAAGAAATTGTGCAAACTGTTGCAATCATTTCTGGAATATATCCCTTAATTTGGCTTTTTACATGCTTTATGAAGGATAAAGTTCAGGGTTTTAGGTAATAAAACACTGCTTTATGAATAAACAGTTGTAAGAAAAAGGGTCAGGAGAACATACTGAAGCAGGGGGCAGAGGACAATAGCTTTTCTTTGCTACTTCTAACATCCTTTCACTTAAGTATAGTGGATGAAATTCCCATATTCATGATTTCTTACATGAACTTTCATTCTCTTAATTTTCATTCTGAATACCATCACATTTTCAGCAGCAGAAAAGTGAGCTGGCAGCAATTCTCAGTTCATTTTTTATTGTAAAAATTAAATTGGGTATGATGAGCTTTTGTAAAAGAAAGCGAGAACTGAAAATATCCAGAAAGTTACAAACTACCGCCAAAAAGACATTTGGGAAGGGGTGAGGCTGTTTAAACTTACATTCTTCCCACTCTGGGCCAGCTGTGTTTCTCTTCTTCTCTCATACCCATCTTGTAAGCAGATGGAGTATTTTTAAGTGTTAATATAATGGAAAATAAGCCAAAGTGGGTTCTTAAAACAGCTCCTAATTTAGTGCAGTTTAGCTTAAAGCAGCCTGGCTCTGCTAAGTAACTGCTGAGTAGCATAGCCAGACTAGGTGAGGAAAAAACTAATTTGGCCTTTTTTCACTTTCAGGGTATTTTGCTGATGAATAGTGAAGGTAGAGCTAGGACAGAAAAAAAAAAGAGAAAAAAAAAGAAAGTGAGTCTCTTCACCTGTGTCTTGCATTTTAGCTTTAAATACTTGCTAATGGAAATTACACAGAAGATGCACTGGGTGAAAACAAAAACAAAACAACAAACAAACAAACAACAACAAAAAGACAAAAGGAGGATACACTTAGACTTACAAGTCCACTGATGAGTTCTTTAGTATCTTTCTCCCACTCCTTGCATGGATGAAGATACAGATAATGAAGATTTGCTGAGATCAGTGCTTCACCCTCTTCCTGTAGACAAGTAAAGTGCCACGTGGTCATGGTTCTGTTCTCATTGTATGGGGTGGTAGAGGGCTTTTGTGCCTGGATTGGTACACTTCCAGGACAGAAATCTGAGATGGTGATAAGCAGAAACCTGTCACTGAAACTGATGGGACTTACACCTTGTCATCAGGCTCCTATGAATATTCCCTGAGCCAGAAAGGAAAATTCTCCCCTCTGTCAATCTATCTGTATTTGCTGCTAAGGACACTGGGAGTTGTGCTGGGGCATTCACACTGGCAGATGAGCCAGACAAAAGCAGAGCAATGTTTGTCCAAGAGCATCCATTTGAGCACTAATTAGGCACAGTACCCTGATTCCCTGCTCATTCAGCTGTAAATCAGAAGTAATTTCATTAAAACAGTACCCAAGGAGACAGAAGATTGTTTAGGAATGTTTATGCATTTGTTGCTAATCCCATGAAAAAAACAACACAAGTCAAACCACATTAGCCCTGCACAGTTCTACTCCACAGACACCTGATGGGCTCCAGGCACTCCATAGATCACTTGCAAAGTAAAGCAGTGTCAATACATCTGCACTAAATACAGCAAATATAAAGAAAACACTGCCAAAGGTGAGTATCAATTACATTAAAGAGACTTAAATTTGGGTTCCCTGGTCTGGAAGTACTGCTTCCCCACCATGATTTAAGCACTGCCTTCTGAAAAGTGCAAAAAGGAACTTGCAATCTCCCTGACTCTGATTTTATTTATTTATTTATTTATTTATTTATTTATTTATTTATTTTTGGAAAAGGGGAATTTCAAGTGCAATGTTATGCTGTTAGATCTATATAATCCTCCCTGTACGCACTGAAAGGAATGAGGGTATCTGCTGTTCAAGCGCCGAGGTGAGAACACAGCAGACACTGGTGTGCAATGCTGGTGACAGAAGGAGAATTATGGCTGTAGACTTGAGGGTGGAAATTCCGCAACTTCCCATGTTTGTCACCATTCTTTCTAAAACACCAGTTTTCCGTGCTCATCTTCAGTGAAAAGGAATTGGCAATTGATGCCCCAACAGCCTTGCTGGGTCTTAGGTCCCTCACACAGGATGCTCCTGCCAACCCCTGCCTCAATTCCAAATGCTGTCCCCAAGACTGAAGCTGCACTGAGGCAATGCCCTGAGGGGCAGCGGAGGCATTTGAAGATTTCTGTGCCTTCACTCATGGCACAAACTTGAAGGTCTCCTCCAAAACTGATGATTCTAGGATGTCTCCACCAACTAGTCCACAACCAACTACTACTCCTACACTGCCTCCTCCTCCTCCACCTCTGCTGACTTCTCCTCCTCCTCTGCCGCCTCATCCTTCTCCTCTTCCAGCACCTCCTCCTCCTCTACTGCCTCAAAAGTCTTCTTTGTCACCCAAAACCAAAAAGAGTGAGGGAGATTAAAAGGACATCTATTCTTCCACCCCCTCTTCCTCCTCCACCACCTCTTCCTCTTCTACCACCTCCTACTGTTTCAAAGCCTCCTCCATCTGCAATGCCGCTTCCTCCTTCTCCTCTTCCACCGCCTCCTTCTGCATGTCAGAAACTTGCTGGCCATTGCTTCCAAGTCATTCAAGGGATATTAGTCAAGAAATAAGAAAATGAATAAAAGGAGAAATGTGAAGATACAGTAAGTGACGTAAACAAGGCTCAGTAAAAGGAACAATAAAAAACAGAATGTATAGAGAGGAGGGGAGTCATAAATCGAAAAGAGGTAGTGGCTGCAACAACGTAGTAGACATAACAGTATGTTTTACATGAGGCTGCATAGCCAGGCAGAAGAGCTGCACAGATTGCAGACACGAAACTCACATTGAATGAACCATATGCTCCAAAGTTCAAAAACAAACTCACCCACAGTCAGCCATATGCACGCCTCCACATGCACATTTTCCAGAAAAATGACACTCAAGGCTCACAGTTCAGTATAAGATTTTTAAGCCGTAAAGAAAAATATGAGTACGTATTCATTACATTGACACTATCTGGGCTAAAGAGGGAAAGCTATTCAATCTTTTATGAGGTCTTTTGTTTCTCCTCTCCTCAAAAGTATATTATGACTTGTAGCATGGGTTGTCTCTGCCACAATGGAAAGTATGTACTATGTAGTGCTAGACCTTGCCACTTGATGTGCAAGTATGTGAAGCAGCAGATGCTGCAGATGGGGGGGGGAAGGGAAGTTCTAGCCTCTTCAGGCCTCATCTCCAGCTCAGCCTCTTCCGTTCTAACAAAACTGAACAAAGAAGAACCTTTGAAACCCATCTTAATCATTTTTCTTCTCTTGTTGGAACTTCAGCTTTCCTGAGCATGTTCAATGTGTAGCTTCAGGAGATGGTGACTGTAGGTTACATGATTAAAGGCTTATATTCAAAAACACAGAGGCACACAGCAGGAGAACCCCAACAGCCTGATCAGGGAAAGGAGTACCCTGGCCTGGTTCCTGACATGGCTGTCACAGGAGAAGGATCAGCCCTATTACCTGGTGCTGAAATCCATCAAGGTTATAGATTCGTAGAATCACAGAATGATTAGAGTTGGAAAGGACCTTTAAGTGCATCTAGTTCCAATCCCCCTCCCATTGGCCGGGACATCTTCCACTGGATCAGGTTGCCCAAAGCCCCAGCTTGGCCTTGAACACTTCCAGATGAGTCATTATGAAAAGCTGTCTGGGGCACCTTTTAGACTGAAGGTGTCATGGCCTATACGGGCATGGTATAGACCAGCTACCAGAGACACTTGTTCACATATTTGTGTCTCTATATGAGGCAACTGGGACACCAGGGGGTCCAGAGCCAGCTACTGGGTAGACAGAACATCTAATGCCAGTTACTGAACGGCTTCACATACTGGAGGGTGTGGGTGTGTGTGAGAGAGAGAGAGAGAAAGAGACGGGGTCTAAGTACCAGTATCTGCAGAGGCAATACAGGACTTGTGTGTTCATCTGTGCAGAAGCCAACTGGAAAATCTAGGATGCAGAGTTCAGCAACTGGATTGTGTCTAAGAATATCGAAGACCAGCTGCTGATGGGATCCATATTATATATATGTTATATATTTTTCACTAACTGGCTTTTATCCTGACCAGTCCTAAAGGGGAACAAGATGAAGATTTTAGTGCCATTTTTCATTTGTGTGGGTGTTGTGCTTTATGCCTGTGTTAATCCATACATAGGTTTATACGTATAATATGCATGCATGCCTGGTGGACATATATGCTCAGCGTCAGTAGTGACAGGACCTGGGGCTATGGAGGTGCAGTTGTCTTGCCACTATCAGATCTGGCAGCTCCTAGATGTTGATGGCACATAACCCACTACAGAGGTTTTCCATAGAGGCTGTGAGTGTAGGACAGAGATGCAAGAAATGTACCATGTTTACCTTGAATGAGATCCCTTTTGTACCACATCTACTCCCATGGTGACAGACTCTCATTGTTAACTTCTGGCATTGCCCACTTTGCAATGACCATGTTTTCCCTAGCTGTCCATACGTCAGTTGCCTCTACTGTCTTCTTGACAGACACACACCAAAGATGTGTTTTGAAGCATCTTGTTGAGAAGGATATTAACTCAGCATTGGATCTCTGTACATGGCATGTGGTTCTTCCTAGAGTGCACCACTCCTTCTGCACCAGCACGAAGTCATTGCGTTGCATGGGGCACAGGAGGTGGACGAGTATGTTCTTGATCCAAGATCATGCCATTGTGCTTCTCTCCAGCTGAGGCATACTAGGACCTTCAGGGCCCTGGGGCTGAGGCTTAGGAGGCTGTTGAGATTCATTCTCTAGGACTAGAACTGAAGGTAGTGGCTCTGTCAAGCAGTGATAATTTCATAGTTACTGAAGGAGTTAAGGCTGATGAAGTTCTGACAGTCCAGATCCTGGGTTTCACCTTATTTAAGAAAATGACCTTTCTCTCTTTTACCCTGAAGTTCCTTCCCATAGGGTCAAACTGCTTCCTGCCTTGGACACCTAGATAGCTCTCTCTGTTGATAGCACTGGAGCCTGTGAATGACTCCCCAAACTGTCAGTCATAACTCTGTCCAAAGGAAGAGTTGCCTTCATCAATAATTCATCAAAACAGATGGAAAGCTATACTTGCTATATTGCTGCTTTGAGACTTTCAAAGTGGAGGCCTTCAGGTCATCAGAGCAATCCCAGCCATGACTCAACCTGCATCTGCACACTCATTGAGTACAATACTTACTGATTAACAGCTACCATTAGGAGCTCTGTCTATAACTTCACTGGTCACTATGAAAGATAAGTGGGAATTAGTTCCTTTGTGTGTTACTTTGCAGAACATGAGGAAGGGCAAGGTAATGGTGTCCTTTAATGATACTTGAAGAATAAGTTCTTCATCCTCATGTAACAGATACATATGTGCAGCCAGAAGGTGCACATTTGTGTAGATAACACATCTTGAAGAATGTCACCCATACATGAGCCCACATTTTGTTCCAGGATATGTCAGAAAAGTTTTAAACAGAAAGTTAAAATATTTCAAATATATTGTGCAGCAGGGAGGCATGCAATTAGCATATACTTTTCTAAAAAAATAGATTCAATGAAGAAGAAAAATAAGTTTGGGTTGTTTTAATTCAAAGTAAGGAGTACAAGTTCTGAGTAAATAACTTTTTCAAGAGGCCAGTTCAGTGTGAAGCAACTTTTTTTGACCTTGCTTTTTAAATTCATCTGTAATAGGAATAAGGACTCTGGAAGATCTCTTTCAGTATATGTGCAGGCTTATCTACTTGGGAGACTGAAAAAGACTTCTCTGTTCTGGCACAGAAGGACAAATGAAATGCTGGTGCATGGACCACCTCTACACTCAGAAGTTTCATCAGTTAATCTAAGTTAGAGAAAAACTGAAAAAGGCTGAAAAGTAACTTTTTTTGTGTTTAATTTGCCTTGATTCTTCACTGATTACACTAACACTATTCAAGGGCTCCACACGTTTAGATATAGAAGTTTCCAAGCTGATCTGCTGAATCTGTATGACCTCTGTGTGCAGAGATAGCTATAAAAAGAGAAAAGACAAAAGCAGCTAGACTGCTGAGTCTGTTCAATGTAAAAGAGAAGATGAGTGAGACTTTTAATTTCCAGCTTTATACACAGCGCAGACAGGAAATAGTGCATTTTATTTATATGAGTGTGTTAATTTTGGTTCAGAAGTTAATAGCATAATTCCCTTTGTGGGACCTGTCATACATTGAAACTAAATCATCCCCTGCGGTGTAATAGGAAAGGGGGACTATGGACTCAGGAGAGCCATTTCCCTGTCATTAGCAAATTTCATCCTTATGTCTGGATACCCAGTACACTGTCCACAGCACGACTGAATCTTTTTTGCTAGCTTCAGAGAATGTTGTTGCCTTTGAAGAGCACAATAATTTAGCAATTTCAAATTCTGTTTTTAAAAACTCCTTGGAGAGGACAGTCTGAGAATATTTCCATTCCCCTGTGTTTGCAAACCATTCTGCCATTAAGGTATCTGAGTTTTGTTTGTGTCTCACCACTAGTCCACTATACAGCCTGCACTGACTTTCTCTTCCTTGGATTCCCATCTGCAAACTGAGGGTATCCACTGAAGTGCTTTCAGAGCCTAGGATGAACAATATTAGTGGATGATGAGGGATAGTGGCAGTGCACTTTTTTAGGGACTTCTGAACACTGCAGGGAGAAGTGCTGAAGTTTGTTTCTCTATAAACTCTACCTCTGTCTCTCTTTCCAGATGGCCGGGCTGGGATTGCCAATTAAAAATAAAGAGAATGTTAGGGAAATGAAAGAGAGGAAAAGTAAGATATACAGAGCAGCAATTAGAAAAGAGACAGCTAAAATAGGTTCATGATGGCAGAGATTCCTTCATGTTTGAGAAATGTGTGTAAGGTGAGGCTTTTCTACTGTAAAGCCAATTTTGTATTAATAAATGCCCCCCCACATTCTTTCATCCTGAAGATAATGTGATGAAATGAGTAGATCTGAAGTAGTCTGGGAACAGCTGAGCAATTACAGCTGAGTCTGCTGTGAGCAGAGGAAGCAAGAAAAGGTCAGCCTATTTATGAAACTTGTGTGTTGCTGGTTCGCACAGAGTTAAGTGCTTGAGCTTCTATTTGTGCCTTTGGAAATCTCCCACAAAGCCTCCCAGGAGGCATGTTTGCGAGAAATTTGCATCAGCTTAGAGTAAACTGGTTTAAAACAATAATGAATTGAAACTATTATAAACTCTTGCGTTACTATTTCACTGTTCACCAAAGTGCATAGCCATACGGAATTTAATCCACAGGTCTCTCCCTACATGAAGGCATATGATTTGTCACTGATTCAGCTGAACATGTGGACATTCTTAACATGCTTTAGAAATGAGTTACATTGATTTGCCACTGTAAGCTAAATTGATTATAGAAAATGTTAAAATGTTGTGGACACCAGCACCAAAAGTTAGGAAATACCCCAATTAAGGTGACCAGCATAATATGCACATGTTGCAGTCCTTTGTCATGAGATCACATCACATTCTCTCCAGAGATACCCCCCACTCAGAGCATGGTGTTCAGTTACTGACAAGTTTTTGGTGTTTGCATTTAATCCTCATTGTTCAGTGTGTGGTCCCTGCATTACTGATTGCCGCTCAGCCCTGCGTACAAAGGCAAAACTCTGAGTCTACATGTAGGTTTTGTGTGGAACATGCCCCATGAACACGAGTGCCAAGTGGCAATAAATAAGTGGAAGTGGAATAAATAAGTTCTTGCTTGCTTTTACGGCACCTCCCATCTGCAAAGCACAGCTCCTGCTGGCTCAGCTCACCACTCTGCAGACCAGAGGAGGTGGCAGAAATGCATGGAGAAGTGTGGCAGAAGTCTTGCTGGACTCCAGTTCTCTCAGGATGGCTTTCAGTCACTTGAGCAATAGCATGATCCTCTCTCATCCTCTCTCTCTTTTTAACACAGTTTCCTATTTATTTTGCAGGTTTTGTCTTCAACGGTTGTGCAAGGTCTGATAGACAACAGTCTTTTTCATCACACAACCCCCTTTCATCACCAAAACAGCATCAGTCTGCGTATTGCATGAGATGGAGATCCTTGACAAAAATGTTGTATGGTCCTGTTTATAATTAATCATAATTGTGTACATGCACAAGAAGACTGAAATTAAGTTTCATGTCTGTCTTTAATATTTGGTTTTACAATGTTAATGATCTTTTAATGTATTCTTTTTAAATAAATTTCCTCGTTTATTAAAACAGTAAACTGAAAACCCAGAAATTCCTTTGCAAGAAGCAGTAACAGCTCCTCCATGGACCATCAGGAGGGCTGATTCTGTCTTTCAAAGGCAGGTCTGAAAATATAGAAGGATCACAGGGGTCAAAAAAGTTGGGGTTGTTTGTTTTTAGTTTTGTTTGTTTGTTTTTGTTGTTCATGCAATATATTAATGATTTTGATTCAAAAATAATTGAATCTTTATATAAAATGTAAATCCATATGGAAACATCAAAATTTCCCCTTTTCAGAGTGTTCGAGTGAAACATTTAGATTGGTCATTTTTAGATTGGTCAGCATACACTGAAGTCTGTGGTGGTGGTTTCTGCTCAGCAAGGCCCACATTTTCAGAGTCCTGGAGAAGATCCACAAATCTTGCCCGGACCTCATCTGAGACAGTTGGAGGGTCCCCCTGCTCAGAGTGGTCAGAGTCTCCCTGCCTTGTCCTGCTCTGCCCTGAGGTGCCACCATCACCCCTCCTACTTCAGGGCTGTGTTGTTCATTTCCAGAATGGTGGTGCAGAGCTGCCCATCCCTGTGCAAAAACAACCTGGGGCTGCCAGGGCTCAGGACTCTACATCCAACTTGCGGCAAGCACTGTGCAGCTGTACTTCTGCCTCTGCAGCAAATACCATTTTTCTGACGTGGAAGCATTGGCTCAAACAATTTCAGGCACTTATGTTCTTCTCCCCTCCCAGTTTACCCATGACCCTCCAAGCCTGACCTTGTCCTGTTCCTACTTCCCCCTACACTTCAGCTCCCTCATCTCCACCTCGTCTCTCCCTCATCTCAGTTTCCAGACAGTCACCAGCTGCTTCCTTCGGTCCCAGCTTCTCTTTCTATTTCTAGTCCTCTCTTTCAACCTCTCCACATGATGTTCTGCCACAACACGTCTCTACCTCTCCATCGAGCACTTGCTGCTGGTGATCCTGGCACCAGCTTCTTGATGAAAATCCTGCCATAAAGTTATGCTAAGGATAAAACTGAATTTTTCTGCCATATTTTTTTCCTGGCTAATAGATGAACTTTTTTTGTTGTTTTGTTTGTTTAAAAAAAAAAAATACGAACGGCCCCTCCAGCATCTCATTCAACATTTCCAGCAGTGGCTCAAAGTCAGCATAGTATATTAAAACAGAGAGTTGAAACATATGATAGGAAGAGCAGAGCAACATTTACTGTAGGTGTCCTTTCGAGCTTCAGTTGCAATATTCCCATGTGGACTTCATTTCCTGAAATGAGGGAAGTGAAAAGCAAGACAGTACAGTAGATTATAATCTCTATGCCAGGTTATAATGCTGTTCTGTCTTGAGAGACAAAGTGCCATACGCAAAGATATATGGTCATGCCCACCAGTAATCACTAGTTTATTCGCTATGGAATAAATACTAGCATATATGGTCTTCTTCCACAGCAGTTTGGGAAGTTAATAGGTTGCTGCCTGTAAAGCCTGTTCAGAAAGCAGACAGTACAGTTGTTAGCCTCCAGGTCCAGGAAAACATTTTTCTTGATACTCATATGTACTCCTGCATCTTTCAGTGGATTTCCAAAAACTGTTAATAGTTCTGGAAGCGAATAGCTCTTTCCAACAAGAGAGGAAAGAAAAGCTTTGATTCTGTTCATCCTGTCTAGTTTGTTACCCATACTGGTAGGAAAAGAAAAGTCTCTAGTTGCCCATTTTATGCTGTGCTCATATATCTCTATGCATATGCATGTGTGTGTGTACATGCATATGCACATGAATGTGACTGTGCATGCAAGAGTATGTGTGATAACATCATCCAGATGCCACACCATACTGTTGGATTATGTCAGTCTCACCCAATGAAGCACACTGAGCAAATGCTAATAGTTAAGAGCTAATAAACACTACACTAGAAGGTCAGTGCTGAATCGTTTGGATTGTGCACATGGTTCTCAGATACTTTCCCCCAGTATTTCCCTGTAGCTGTAGATAAGCTGTGTGGCTGCAGATCTCCCTGTAGGAGGGATTTTTAAAGCCCTGCACTTTACTGAGTCAGCTCAATATGTTCAGAAAGAAACAGCCCCAGTACAGTTGGACAGCATTATTGCCAGAAAACAGACTTCACAGTTTCCAAAGGATGCTCACAATGAGAATTCCCATGTCTTTGATATGGTTGTCTCAAGGCAAAAAATAGGTCATGTGTACAGAGGTCAGAAATAGGAGAACGTACAAATCTTTGACTACTTCATTTTATTTCTCAGTAACTTTTTGCCTGTGTCTTCATATCAGTCCATGTACATGATGTATAATCACAGTAAACTTCAGGTTGTGCTTCTTTATTGACAGTGCAATCTTTATGTAAATCAAAAGATAATATCTTTGTTACTTGCATGATGAAGGACTCTGCTTCACTGTGTGCTATATACTTTTGGCCACCTGTAGCGGTTAATAAACTGGGGCCTTTGTTGCCCAAATCACTGCCCACTTCCTCCCTTCAGCTGACCCTTCTGTGAACTGCAAGGAGTTCCTGCTGAGACAGTAGATGCAGTTAGAAGTTGACCACACAGTCCTGGAGACAACTGTGGGAATAATGAAAATATTGAAAGAGTTCAAAATAAATGTTGAATTAGTAAAATTTTGTATCAGTCTTCAACTATTCATTTAACCCCAGACCCAAACTCCTTCTTCTGCTTTACAATTATTTAACCTTTTACTATTTCTAAAATCTGTGTGAATGCCAACAGACAAAAAAAAACACTACTGCTTAGGATGGTAGCAGACACTTCTGAAGTCCCAAGACAGATATGCAAAAAATCAATGTCCCTTCAAATATGGTCTGTATTGAGAAATGAGCTAGAGCTATTTCTAAAGTCAAGGCAACTTCCCAGCCATAGAGGCAGTTTGGGACCCCTGTTCAGAACGAGTTCTTCTGTTTTCTTGATGCCCCTCTAGAAGAGGTGCTCTCCCTGCTGCCCACTGTGCACTGCTTGGCAAGTTTGGAGATGACTAGTCAGGACTGAGGTGGACGGAATCTCATACCAGAATGACTCAAAATAAGGTTGGGAGAATAAAAGATTCTTATAGGTAGAGAAGTCTCCCAAGAAGACTGACATAAATTCAGACAGGGGACTCCAAAGACAAGAGAAGAATGAGCAGTTGACAATGGCTACTTCTCTTAAGGTTCATGATGCAGATGTAGGAGGAAGGGTCTACCTTGTCCAATGATCCAAAGGTTAAGATTCTTTCCACCTCTTTCCAAGGGTGAAGAACTCTGTCCCACAGAAGAGCCTTTAGCCTTTATTTTTTAAGCTGAGATGGCCAACAGGAATCTGGCAGTTGAAGTTATGTAACTAGTCCTGGAGGTGTGAAAACACAGCTCAGTGCTAATGCCTGTATGTCAGCAGCCATAAATAACCTGTGAGTGTGTGAAGATGCTGTTTTATCCCATAGAAGTGCCTGACCCCCTCAATACTAGTAAAGATGCTGTGTGCAGCTAGGGAGCAGCAAGTGCAACCTGCATTCCTTAAGGGTAGATGTCCTCACTTAGTCTGAATCCCATACAGCAGGACTTCTACTGATTGTAGGGGGTCTGTCCACATCTTAAGGAGTTATTTCACCCACTAGCAATGTGGTCAAGCTCAAGGGATCAGTTCTCATGTTAGTAATTTCATAGACTGTAAAGCCAGAAAGTACTTTAATGATCATCTGGTCTGGCCTCCCACATAGCACATGTTAAATAATGTCACCAAGTAAATCCTGCCTTAACTCCAACAACTTGCAGCTGAACATTTCTTAAGAGAGAAAGAGAGAAAGAGAGAGAGAGAGAGAGAGAGAGAAAGAAAGAAAGAAAGAGAGAGAGAGGAAGGAAGGAAGGAAGGAAGGAAGGAAGGAAGGAAGGAAGGAAGGAAAGAGAAAGAAAGAAAAAGAAAGAAAAGAAAGAAAGAAAGAAAGAAAGAAAGAAAGAGAAAGAAAGAAAGAGAAAGAAAGAAAGAGAAAGAAAGAAAGAAAGAAAGAAAGAAAGAAAGAAAGAGAGAAAGAAAGAGAGAAAGAGAGAAAGAAAGAAAGAAAGAAAGAAAGAAAGAAAGAAAGAAAGAAAGAAAGAGAAAGAAAGAGAGAAAGAAAGAGAAAGAGAGAAAGAGAGAAAGAAAGAGAGAAAGAAAGAAAGAAAGAAAAAGAAAGAAAGAAAGAAAGAGAAGGGAGGAAGGGAGGGAGGGAGGGAGGGAGGGAGGGAGGGAGGAAGGAAGGAAGGAAGGAAGGAAGGAAGGAAGGAAGGAAGGAAGGAAGGAAGGAAGGAAGAAAAGAAAGAAAGACCTGTTTTTCAGTGCCAAAAGGGAGAGGGAATAAAAAAAAAAGTTAAAAAAAAAAAGTTGGGATGTTGTAATTTTGTTTGGGATAAAAATAAAGTTCTGAATATGTTTCCTTTTCAATGAATCAATATGTTTTGATACATTTGGATCAACATTGATCTGCATGTGTGGGTTCCTGTGGTGCCACACCTGCTTACTGCTGGTCTTGGCAGCCTGTCTCCCAGAAACGGAAGACTTGCAACTGCACAGTGTCCTCAGAGCAGGGTGCCAGAGCCACAGCATAAACCTGAAGGTGCAGGGACTCCTGTAGATCAGACACAAAGTTTTGGAGACCACAATCGCAGCTCCTCAGGCTGCTTAGTATAATTTCCTTTTTGCTAATGCTCAACATGCTCAGTCTGTGTAAAAACAGAGCTGAAAAGCCCATCCATGTCTGACCTTATTTTATAATAAACCATAGTCCTCCTTTGTGCATGGCTTCATGATAGTAGGGTACCATGGAAGATGACAGTGAGACTAAGCTAGCAATATGCTTCTGACACAGTAAATAGCTGAGGGCATTTGTATTATACAAGATGTTCTGTTGGGTGAGACTCTTGGCTGCTAGAAGTAAATTTGGGGTTTAGCTATTAGAAGTTCCTCCATAGTTTCTTAAGGGCAGAGATCATCATTATTTTGTCCTGACAAATGCCAAGTCAAGCAACTTAATTGGCTACCCTATGTTCCCATGCTGTTTCAAATATCTGCTCTTTGCTACATAAGCAGCTGCTGAGTACTGTTCTTTCTGTTCTTGGCAATTTTTTTACTCTTTCCAAAGTGTCTTCTCAAATCAGAATAAATTCTGAGCTCTCAACCTCTTGACTGACAAGAATTTAAACATCAGCAGAGGCAAATGTCCATTACTCTTCAATTTAATCTTTACCACAGGAAACTGGCTTACCATTTTATAGATTATCATACATTTCTGTTTGATTCACAAATCATAGTAGTATTCTCCCTTTTCCTCTGTGGTACCAATTTCTAGCCAACCACAAGCAGGAGCCTGAAAAGAAAAAAAAATAAATAAAAGGAAAAGCAAGCCTGTTAATCCACTATGACACATACAACTTGATTTTATTTTATTGGAGGGATTTTATAAGGGCTATTATCTTCTGGTGTACATAATCCAACACTTCCCTTAGGGCAATCAAAATTGAGATTCATATGACTTGGAGTTTACAATCCAATGCAGCTGGCAAAACCAGGATTCTGATTCATGACCACAAATGCAATCCTACTGCACACATACTAAGGACAAGAAAAAAAAAGAGACAGAGAATAAGAAAAACCCTGGTGAAGTGATCTATCATATTGTCTGAGCGGGAGTGTTTGAGAACTGGTATCATTAAATGAGTTGAAACTCCAGTTAATTTGATTCAAAGGTTGCATGACCTCTATTAAGTAAGGGACTCCCTTTCCCTGCTGTCTTTGTCTGTTCTTAATAATTTCGCCAGCAACAAGGTAGGATCCAAGATTGACTTTTTCTGCTATGAACATGACTTCAGTCCAAGTATTTTAGCACCTGAACTCAAGTGAGGATAATAAATGTCAAAGAAATATTTATAGCTTGGTATATGGAGAATTTCCAGTTCCCTATCCTGCAATAACACACATTCATCTGCTAACAGCATTAGAGTTGCAATTTTAAAGCAGATAGTGCCTGAAAATAGACCACTGCAGTATACGCAGATAGCTGTTGCATTTAAGTGTTTAAGTTGATAATTAAATTAGAAAATAATTATCCAGCCTTGGGAAGTCACTTTCTTCCTGGATTTGGACATGCCCAGAGGTTCAGAGCAAGCTCTGTGCCTCTTCCACTCCTCTGTGTGCGTTTAGAGGAAATCCATTCCTGCATGTACCCAGCTGAGTGGAGTGAGTCTACAGAAAAAGAAGGTCACACAGCAATAATTGAAATTTAGAAGTGGAAAAAAAAGATTTCTTATCCCATCTAAAACATTCCTCTGGCCACTACAAGTGAATTATTCTTCAGGGCTTTGTCAGATCTAGTTTTAACTGACCACAGTGATGGAAGCCTCATCTCTTCCTCTGGGAGAAAGTTGCACATTTGAACAAAGCTCCCTGCTAGCAAATATTTCCTGATGCTAAGCCTGTATTTTCCTTCTTTTTTAAAGTGATCCCTTTAATGCTGGCTTGATCCAGGATTTTTTCCCAGTGAACTCAGCTCTTTGAGACCTGGAATGTTTACTGGAATGTATGTCTTTTTACCCTGAGATTATGGTTTAAAATCCACCTTAAGCTCACACTGGCTAGAAGCTGCAGTTGAGCACATGCTCTCACAGGTCTGTATGCTGTAGGTTGAGGTGTGCAGTCCCCTTCTGAAGGTGCTCACATTCACACAGCACAAGCAGTGCACAAAGCTGCTGTCACTCCCCATTGCAAATCCAGGCGCTGGTGGGAGCTAAAATATCTTTTGGTGACTTGCAGAGACACCAGGCTGTGATGAAATGCACCAAGTGATGAAATGCTCAGACACAGGTGGTGTCGGGGATTTTACTGTTGCTGCACTAGGTGTAACTAGTGCTTTGATTTTCATACTTCACTTTCTGGCACCCTTCACCAGGAATTAAAATGTAGGCATACTGAAGGAAAATTAAGAACTTGGCAGAACTGGTCTCTCTTCTGTTTAGAAAGGATGTCTAAATGTGGGGTTTTCTTTTGGGACCCAAGGTACATAACTGAGTAACTTCCTTAATAATGAAGTGTTTAGCATCTTTGGTTGCAACAGAAATTGAGATGGAGAACCATGTAGTAGGCTGGCTGAAGTGAAAGCACACACTGATCATACTGGTTTTAACCCTTATAGGACACTCTTGATTATGGATGAGAAAAAATATGGGAAATGATAGAGGCAAATGGTTTCTGCCCTATGATGGGATGGAGTTGAAGGGTTGTTCAGCTGTAGTTACAGCACTGATATGCTTCAAAGCCCCACTACACCTCATGAGGACAGACACCACTGGATCTGGGTGGTCTGAGGAGGACCAGTCTTTCAGTAGCTCCAGCTGCAGCCTAAGTTTAGGTGAGCTTAGCTGGGGACTGAATGTGTCAGGGTGAGTGGTGGTGCCTGAGGGACCTGAGATGGGGACTGCAGGAGGTCAGTGCTGCAGCCACCACCTGCAGCTACTGCAGGGCTGTGAACCTAGTCTGCTGCCAAACCAGCATGACATTTGGCCAGCCCAGGCTCAGCCACGGAAAGTGAGATGGCACTGTGCTCAAAGATGACATGTGACATGGCTTTGGCACATTAGGATCTTGCAGAGATCATGTCCTGGGAGGATATGGGAGTATCTTCTCAGAGAGCTGAAGGTTTTGTTCTTCATTTTTTGCTCCACATAGCATGAGGAAATACCAGCAGGCACTTGGTCAGTCTTTTCCCTCGGGGTCTAGGAGCATTTGCAATATGTCTCCTCTATCACTTACTTGTGCATCATTTTTAATACTTGGCTCATGATACAGGTGAAAGTCTCACAGGGAAAGTGTTCCCCATCCACTATTCGCCCTCCCTCAGCTAAACTACAATAAGTACTGTAAGTAACAACTCTAAGTTGTTCCAAAGTTTTACTGCAATGAAAAAATGAGGCTGCTTTTTTTTTGTTTGAATATCAGGAAAAACTCCTAGCCCCTGCTGTATAAAGAGGTTGCACAGAAAGGTTATTGATCCTGAGGACTGCCCAGGTTAAGTCATGAAAATATGCCAGTGAGACACAGTTCATATAATTACAAATGAGAACTTACTTAGTGATTTATTCCTCCTTCTTGCTCCATCTCTTGGTTATTTATTCACAGATTGCAGTCTCCTTGCAAAGCACACCTCATTCAAAATTATTCTTTGTTTTTCTTTGTCTTTCTCTAAGAAATTGCATTCCTATCAACTAAATCCCAACTGAAATATTGTTTATTGGCTATGTTCAGTTTCAAAATTTATAATATAATGGTCTATGTGGTGCTCAAATTAACATTTCCCCCTGTCACTAAGGAGGGCTAGAAGAAGCTGCTACATCTTGGCAAAAGACAGCAGATAATTCAGACTAGCTTGGTGTACAGTATTTTAAAAAATAAAATAAAATTCCCTCCTGGGTGAGCCAGACTAAACCGTCATCCTCTAGCAAACACTGCTGTCCATAAAGTTTAGGATACAAGTGCAAGGTTTCTTTTTCTTTTCTGTGATCGCAGTCACACAGTGTTATAATTATTGTGGATCCTTGTTTCAAGAAGTAACGTAAGAACTTATAAGCTCAAAAGCTGCAACACCATGGCTCTGATAGAGGGTTTTGGAAGCACTTTCCTGCTTTTCTTAAGCCAAGACCAGTTTCATATCAGACTGTAAACTCTAAGGGCAATGTTAAAATACATCATTGCTGAGTATGTGAGGAAGCAAAGTGAAAATGTGCCTTCTGCAGGAATTTGTGTGGGTAAAATTTGATCACTCTGATGTTCATGGGAAACGAATGAAGAAGCAGTATAAGCATGGCCACAGTGAATTAATTTGGAAAGTTACACAAATTCTAGCCAAAATTATTTTTTTCAGCTTTTGCTGAGCTTTGCTGTGAGTCCAGTTGTGTTAAACCATCTGTTCTCTTAATAAGAGCCACTGATAATATTTCATCTCCTTCCTATAGAGAATGTCTCAGCCTTTATTACAGACTCTCAAATGCAAGGAGCTGCAATCTTTCCATCTTGTTTGCACTCAGAAAATTTGATGATGGTAAATCTGTCATCTCTCCTCAAATAAAATCATTCATTCCTCACACTGTCTCCCTTATTTAAGGTAAATTCCTCTTGTGCTTTAAACAGTTACTTATTATTGATTGGCATAAATTAATGTCTATGCTGAGACTTATAGTAGCTCCCATGTTAGATTTATATGTCTAGTAATTGCTCTGATAAAATATGTTCCTACTGTAGATGTAGGAGTGAAATGTGTCCTGGAGACTGCCTGTTGCCAGCTGTAGTGCTTTGAAACATTAGCTCAAAAGGCCACTTTATATAGTGAAAAGCCTTAAAAAAATTATTCAAAGTTCTCGTACAACATCTTCTGGAGAAAAATTTAATCAAAATAAAATGAGTTGTTTTCTTTCATGTCATGGTGAAGTTTTCATTTAACTTTGATTCCTAAAGAGAAACACATTTTATTTTAGTTTTTGTTCCTTGCTTCTTTTCTCTTCCCCTTCTGCAAAAAGGCAAGAAGAGAAAAAAATAGGAAAATGAGAAATACATGTACATGAAAAATTCAGGAAAGCACAGGAGAAATCTTCCTTATGATTTTATTTTCGTCAAAGGCAAAAGCTAAATAAAAGTATCAAAGTATTATTATTATTATTGTTATTGTTATTATTGTTGTTATTATTAATATTATCTTCCAAGAGAATAAAATAAATATGTCAAAATGCTTGTCTTCTACTTTCTCAGGCTTTTGAATTATTAAAAATTCTTTCTGGTGAAGAAATAATGGTGAGAGAAGAGAGGAAAAGAAGAAAGAGGAAGGAAGATGGAAGTGACAATCTAACTATTTAATACCTGGAAATTCCAGAAAAAGAGAAGTTCACAGAAAACAAACAAACTAAAAGACAAAAAAAATAAATAAAAAGGCCACACTGACTTCATCTGGAAAGCTGCACATTAAAAATACATCTGCAAACTTAGATTGTTTCTAGGCAGAGACTTTTCTGACAAAAAAAAAAAAAGTATATTTTTCATCAAGAAAACTTCCTCCAGCTCTACTCCTTTGATCTGCAGTGAAAGATTATTTTTTTCCAGGAAACCTTTCCTCTGTTAAGCTTTTTGAATCTTAAAACAACACCTTCTCTGTTTTATCTGATTACGAATACATGGTATGTTTCTGGAGTGGATTCATCTCAGAGGACCGCTGTGGAGAGTACAGCATATACACGTAACTACTCCGTAGGCTGGACTGCCATAAAAAACCTCTGCACAGGATAGCACACAACTGCACAGAAGGGAGTCTGGAAAAAAACTTAACCAGAGCCACTGAGGGAAACTTCTGCTCTTACCACTAGCATCATGAGGTCTTTACTTTCCACAAAGCCCAGCAATGAGCTCAGTCTCTGAGGCCTCATCTGAAAGATCTGAGCACAGCAACTACATGATATGCATTTTATCTGTCCGAGGATAAACTGCTTAATAGGTTCTGCTGGGATTTGAAACTGTGGTTTCTTGAAGTCTATCAGCCTCAAACCAGTTACTTAGGTTTCTAGCTATCCCCAATGCATGACCCGTACTAGCCCTGGGGAGAACACTGTCTTGTCTACTTATGGAAGAGACTTGGCCAGACAAACAACAAAAATGTCTATTTGTGTGGAGGGGCACCTCTTGTTCACCGGTGTATCTGGAAGGACTGGGTCACAAATTTTGCAGTTCCAGCCCATCTTTCCTCTGTTGGTCCTGGCAAAAGTGAAGGAGCATTTAGCTCCTTTCCAAGCACTTGCGATATTTTTCCACCATTACTATACTGCATGTAGCGTGCAGTTTTTCATTGACTGGAAAGCATTCAGAGGATGGGAGAAGAAGACTGTTCCTCCTTTCCTCCAGGAGCAGGAAATGCTTTAACTGGGAGAATGTCAAGGGCATTGTACGGTGGTGGGCTCTGACCTTGAGACAGAGCAGGGGGTGTTGGTCTACCTGAAGGTAAGGATCTGCTGAAAAGAAATTACCTGTTTTTCTGAAACCAGACCAGATCACTGTCCCCTTCTGACTGCTTCCCTCACTTGCTCCTGTTCACCATGCTCAGGGAGTCTGCCCAGAAGAGGGGGGTCAGAGGTAGTGGTACACAGATGATCATTCCTGTGTCCCCCCTGGTCTGACTCCTCCCAATCTGAGAAGTTTTTCTTGGCAACAACAAAAATAACAGAAGACCTCTTTTCTCTTTTGGTCAAGGGTGGAAGCTGAGCTCACGTTTGTGTATCCTGGCTGTCAAGATGGAAAGTGTGAATTTTACAGAAAATTAAATCTGCAGAAAAGAAGAATGATGGAGGGAGAGGGGGGTCATTGTGCAGAAAGACACTTGCAGACGGAGTTCCCATTATGTCCAGACCTCACAGTGTCTCCCCACTCATTCATGCCAAGTGCAATGTGTGCTGGGTGAGAGGCAAAAGTCTTCAGACCTAGCCAAAGAAGGAGGCCTCAGCATGTGTTGCTGTGTTTAGTGCTGAAGTCAGTATGGACCCTGGCCAGCTGCCAGTCACACTGGCATTGCTGTTATTAGATACCATTGTGTTAAGCTTAGCACTTTTTGCAGGCCAGAGAAATTCCTTTTGTGTTTTCCCATACTCCTAACACATTTAGAAGAGTTTCAGCTTCAGAGAGAAAAGGCACAAGTAGTATAAACAAACTCCTGACAACCAACAGGCACAGATGGGGAGAGAAGGTTAAGGCAAGATGAAATCACCCTTGATGTGCTCAGTGCAGACTGAGGTTCATTTGCAATCAGGCTTGAGGTGACATTTTATAAATAGCTACACAGGGAAAGACATTCCCTGAATTGCCTTTTGCAGAAGTGCCATTGGATCACTTGAGCAAATTGGAAAAAAAAAAAAAATGTAGCTAATTAGAGCTATGGGGAACTGCACAGTGGCCATGCCAGTTGGCTTGTGTTGACCTGTTTGTGACTGGAAAGTCAGTTTGGATCCATTTTTTGGTGCTCCGTGATTTTTCTTTCTTTAAGTGATGTGATTTTATAGCTTAAGAAGAGCCAAAAATAGTGGAAGAAAAGAAATAAGTAGTGCGTGCTTTTTCCAGTATTACTCCGTGAGGCAACCCTTGCCTGTCCTAGTCTTCAGCTCCAGGTACCATGGTAGCCAGCTGCATGAGTTAACCTCCTCGGACACTTTCACCTTGTGTGGCAGAAGTTGCATATTCTGTAATTTTGGGCTTTTTTTTTTTTTTTTGGTGAGCTGTCTTTTCTATTAAAGACCAAGGTAAAGTAACATAAGAGAAGGTCTCAGATCCATACGACTGCTTTTAATGACAGGACTCTCTGGAACAATACCTAGGCAGACTCCTGCAGATACTGTCAAAGGCCACAATGCCTGCACCCAGCTGTACGTCTGCACCAGTGCACTGTCATGTTAGCCCTGTGAATCCACACAAAGAGGAGATTGAAAGCAAGGCAAGGCATGCCTATGTCAGAAAGCATATTTATATTTAAGGTTTCAGCATGTCTTAAGTTCTTTGATTTCTTAAAATAGAAACACGATCTGTGTGAATCCAATGTTTTCAAAACTTTTCTCATCACCATCTCCACCTCCACAGTTTTCCTTCTCAGCCTTTCTTTAAGTCTGTATTTCTGCTTGCTTTTCCTTTCTTCTTCACCATCACAACCACTCACTTTATGTCATGTGTGAATTCAGCTTCCTAAACATGTACTCTGAAAGCTTTGCTCCTCTTCTGTCTCTCCTCTCCAGACTATGAGAAAGCAACACCAACTATGCTGGCTTACCTACATGTGCTACTTTGTCCCTTGTGGTACGCCTCCTCTGCTCGTCAGGGCAGCATTAGCAAACTCTGAAAACTAGCTCCTGCCAGAGCCAGACTTGTGGTGATGAGAGAAACTTTTTTTGCCTTTGTTGAACTTCATGAGGTTCCTCACTGCCCAGCTCTCCAGCCTGTCCAGGTCCCTCTGAATGGCAGCACAGACCTCTGGTGTGTCAGCCACTCCTCCAACCTTTGTGTCATCAGCAAACTTGCGGAAGGTGGGCTCTGTTGCTTCATTCACGTCATTGATGAGTAACTTGAACAAGACTGGACACAGTACTGACCCGTGGGGGACACTGCTAGCTACAGGCCTCCAATTAGACTGTTCTGAGCACAACCTTCTGAGCTCCACCATCCACCCTGTTCTCAGTCCACTTCACTGTCGACTCATCTGTGCCACAGTTCCAGAGCTTGCCTTAGGTAGCAGTAGGGTTAGTATGGGGTCCCGAACAGACAACTGGAGATTTGGTGGATGTAAGTGGGGTTGAGGCAAGCCCCATCACAGTGTCAAATTCCTTCATCATTTCTACCTTGGGCAGAAATCACTTCCTTCTAGACTTGCGAATACAAGATGCAGAAATAACAGTTGCAGCCACAATAAGATGTACAGCTGTCCATCTAAATGTGTCTTAGAGACTAAGAAATGAGGCCAGATGAGAAGATATTAGTCATAAAAGTTGGTGTACATTGAGAAAGAAGATTGGGAAACCATCCCCAGCAGTTCTATTCAAAACTCTTCTGTTCATTCCCTTTATAATCCTGAACAAGTAAGTTTATGCTTTCAGGATCATTCCCCCTTGCTTTTCAAATTATTCCATGAAGGCTCATGAAGCTCCTTGCATAATTTTCATGTCCCATGGCTGGATGCAACTCACCATTAGCAATGTTCTACACTTTCCTAAACTATCTTCTTTTAAAGCACTTCTCCATGAAATGCTCTGCCAAATACAAACAGTACAAATGGAAGATTTCCATACCAAATGTCCACCTAATGATAATTTTAGGAGGATGTTATCAACTGTTTCAGTTAAACCGAAACAACAGTTTCCAAAAACTGAGAGGGAGAGATATTTCATTAAGAAACCCTGAGCTTTTAAGCATTGGCTTAAGATTTGGCATAGGGTTGGAGCCTTAATATATGAGATGTGTTTTTCCCCATAGCCATGAAAATTCTTCCAAGTTTGACCTACATACTAGCCTCTAAATTAGTACATCTGTGCTTCCTGAACAGGAGTTTTTTAGACACTGGCAGCTTTGCCTCCTGAAGATACAATATTTTCTGGGCATACTTCTGGCCCCATAGCTCCAGTGTGCTAGTGAACAGTGTGCACTGTTGAGTTGCAGATTCACTGGTACAGAGGCTTCCCCTTTTGCTTCCCCTTTCCCCCGCTTTCTCCCCTCTTCCCTTCTGCCAGCTTCCTTGTTTGTGCCTTAAATGACATGGGTTGGACCAGACAATTGTTCAGCGTATCAGTTAGTCTAGAGGTAGCCCTTAGTGTACCCATGGGCTCGATTCTTGATGTGCAGAAAGAACAGAGATGGACCTGTGCTTCTCCTTCTTCCTCCCTTTTATTCAAAAACATAGAAGAATACAAAGCATTTGGTATGAATCTTACTGAGTAAGTAAGTAAAATTAAGTAAGTAAGTAAGTAAAATTTGGCTGACATTCAAATATGACAGTAGATTGGAAAGGAAGCTGTGACCGGACAATAGATATTGCACACAGCCCAATGGAGAATGCTCTGAGTCATCAGGACATGAGGAAGGAATGCTCCAGTTGTCCCACAGTAAGTTGGACTGTCTGGGAGGGACATTCAGATGTAATTCTGACATCTTCCCTGCTGCTCAGAAGTTGGAATTTAATGCCTGAGTTTAAAGGAATTAGACAGGATTCAGAGTTTCTGTTTGACACAAGCATTGCTTTGAGCTGTTTCAGGCACCACAAAGTTTTACTTAGATTTGCTCAGACACGAGAATTTCCCAACCGAAGTGCATGAAAGTCTGTGACATTGCAATACGAACAATGGCTGAGAACAAATGAGACCAGGAGACTTTAACCATTCCTTTGTTAACTGATGATTGAAAATCAATTAGAAAACAGCAGAGCAGTGACAAATCCTATTCGAAAATCATATGACAAGAGCTCCGTTCAGTTTAAGTTCTCATTAGACTCTTTGCTAATGCACATATATTTGTATGTAAGCATAAAGTCTAGACATTCAATAAATGCTAACTGTGTTAAAAATAATGATATTTAGTTTAAAAAATCTATTGGGCCTGGATTTGGGTTCATTTTATTCTTCTTGTTTTTATACCATCTTTAAAAGTTTTAAGTCTCAATGTAGACATGAAACAGATCCATCATAATATGGTTGAGGTCAGCAATTATACACTATAAAGTTCAAGGAGATTACAAATTTTCTACTATATGGAAGAAATAAGTTTCTCATTATTCTTCAAGGCTATACTAAGTGATCAATAGCTATGTAACTGCTTGTATCTAAAATGTTGATTCACAGTTAGTAATCCTGCAGCTGATTTTGTCATATTAAAAGCTAAATTAAATTTTCCGAATCATTAAGAAAAAAAAAATGCACAGTTAAATATGCTTAACAGTGGCTAATATAATTAAGATTGTAATGTATTCCATTACAAAAAAAAAAAAGACAGGAAATAAGGAAGTACAATGAACACTGGACAAAGGGTTCTGCATAGATCAGTCTGGAGCTCCCCAGAGATAAGTTACCAAGTCCAGAAAAGATTGACATATCATGGAATTAGTTCCAAAGTGTTTTCTAGAAGCATTTGTTTCTCTGCCTTGAAATTGCTTTGCTACCCCTCCTAGTTATAAAACCTCAGTCAATCATTCAGAGATTGGAAATATCCTTGTTAAGTGAGCAAGTATAGACTACTGAAAGTGAGATGGCAAACAAAATGATTTTCAGGATGAAAAATAGTGACAGAAGTATCTAACAAGCAATTTAATACAAAACAAAAATGTTTGTGGATAAAAGAATGCTATCTTTACTATTTTTGTTGAGATTTTTTATCCATATATTTCCTGTAACATAATTAGCTGGATATAGAAAACATGAAGGTAGAATTCAGACCATCAAGCCTTCACTGAAGACTGTACAATGGGTCCAGGCAGGTTGTTCAGGCTGTACGGGCATGTGCAGAAGATGATACAGGAGAGAAGCGTGATACCAAAAGGACAGAAGGAAGGGAGGAAAGAGCAGGCGAGCACTGAGTGTAAGGATGGAGTATGTAAACATGCCAGTGATTCTGAAACTCTTGGTTATTTCAGAATCCTGTGTAAAAAGTGCAAACAGCATTTTAAGCTACAAGCGCTAGTTAAGTAGAAGACAGTAGGAAAGTAACCTTACTTTTACTTTTGGCTTCTTCAACAACACTTAATGAAGTTCACAGTTTTTGCTAAATTTACGAAAATAACTCTGAAATCATAGAATTACAGATTTTGAAATGTTAATTAAAAAAAAAAAGTATTCAATAAACAGATACTACAGAAGAAATTCTAAAAGAGTTCAGATAGTGCAGAAGAAATTCTAAAAGAGTTTATAACTTCCTTCTTTTGGGCACATAAAGTCCTGAATAACTGAAAAGAGGCCAGGTCGAGGTAAAAATCTGTTGGAGAAATCTTAGATAGCAGTTACAGGAAGCTGCTTAATTACCTTTGTCGAATAATTTAAGAATTACCACACAGTGGAAATCTCTCTCTTCCACTCCCCACAAAGAATAGACACTATGATGAGTAGACAGTGCTTGGATATGCAGCACGACAGAGATTTCACCTACACTGAGAAAAAGATGAGGAGCAATAGAAACGTGCGGAGTTCAGATGAAGTCAAACCAAACAACATAACAAGCTGCACACTGTGATAGTGTTTATTTGGTAGAAGAGAAAACAAAGCAAATGCAACAGCTCCTAGCACTCTGCTAAACGTTGTACTTTCCAAAAAAGTATCTACAGTGTGGTGAGAAGACAACAATAAGGGTACATAGATGACTTTCATAAGATCAAATGCTGTTCTTGCTGTAACTCAAGAAGATAAGACTCTCCAAACCATATCCAGTGAGACATGTATTTTTATACTGAACACTAACTTAAAATATTACACGTAAGAGAGGGTAAAAATGTAGTGATTTTATTTACACTGAAACGTGTAGATAGGATGTAGATTTTTATGTATGTAACAAATTGGAAGTCTTGAATAAATACAAGTGCAAAGAAGAACAGTCCTTATTGGATTAAATATGGACTGATCCTTCAGTCTTTGCAGAAAATTACCTCTGTTATAGGAGGGAGAGAGCAAGACACTAAGGAAGAGTTTGAGAACATCTATCATCTTCAAGACAATAGGGAAGCCACTCAGCACAGTAAAGAATAAGGATGAAAGTGTCCAACTTTTATACGATTCTCTGCAACGTGAAAAATACTTTTGCCTTTAAATGGAGGCTTAGAGAAGATGTTGGATAGGGAAGCCATGCTGAGAATCATATTGGGAGTGACAGAAGTGAGATTGCTAGTACATTTGATGAACTTTTGATCCTTGAAAGAACTGAAAATGTAAAAAGGCAAGATTTCCATTACCTGAAAGGAGAAAAATATCGGGGCCTGTTTCTGAAGCCAAATAGTTTCTATGCTAGAAGCCCCAGCAGGCTTCTGGCAGGAGCCCCTCAAAATACAAAGCATATGTTTTTACATGTTCAACACACACTTTGGGAGACACAGTTTCTGCAGGCTGTGATTTGGGCTATTTAGTATTCCAGGAGTTTTATTCCAGGTTCTGGGGATAAACATAAGAGACATGACCAGGGTCCTCAGGCGTCTTTAGAAAGAGTCAATATTGCTGGAATAAAACAACAACAACAACAAAATCACAAATATAAATTATTTGCAGTGTAAAAAGGAGTGGGAAGAGATGTTAAGGCAGCAAGACATGAATGCGTATCTCAGAGTGATCAGAAGAAAAGCAAACAATAAACCTGTCCCAACAGACTAGCAGGACACAGGGAGATTCCTTGGACCAGTATAGCACATACAAAAGTTTGCAACTAGCTCATTTGCTTGAAATAGCAACTGTAGATCACAGGTGCACAAAGTGTGACCGATCAACAAACCCCTGCAATGGAAAAGGGTCCAGAGAAAACAGGCAATGGTGATGCGTTGATGAAGCTCAGAAAGGAATGCAGGAAGTGGCCACCATGAGATGTCCAGAAGGCACAGAGTGCAAACTTTCAACAGCTGGCAAAGCTGAAGGAGTTAATGAAAGAGAATGGAGTCTCAGGAGACTATAACAGTAAATGCAAAAGCAAGTTGTCCACAGATTCCTCCAAGTAGGGTATCAGTATGGCTTTCTTATACCAGTGTGGTCAAAGTTGGAGACCAGAGGCTTATATGTCACACACACCAACAAAAACAGAGTGTCAGCATGTTCAAATAGAGAAGGCGGCTTTGGCCCTGGTCCACAAGTGTAAAATTTCACATCTTTATTTATGGGAGGACAGTGTTAGCTGAATTGACCATAAAAGCCTACAAGCATTGCCAAAAGGGACCCGGTAACCTCTCATGTTGTACAGTACACATTTCTTTTTTAGGTACAAGATTACGATTTTAAGATTAAAGACAAATCTGGGAAAGATTCAGTGGTTTCAGAGACGTTTTAGAACATTAAAGAGAAGGGCAGTGGAACAAAGTTCAGAACTAGATAACATATACGATATCTGGTTTAAAATAAAACAAAGTGAAAACAAAAACATGGCAACTCTCAAATGAGACATGGACTCTGAGTGCTAGAGCTACAGCTGTGGATACTCTTCAAACTACTATAGTTGATAATGCAAGGACGCCCCGCCCCCCCCTCCCAAGTTTGAGGGTAAGATCTCATTACAAGATGGAATTTTGTTTGTGTGTTGTTGAGTCCTGATGTATTGCAGAGAAAAATAAACAAACCATGTCGTTAAAAGTATAAAAGAGTAGGAGATGTTTACCCTGGTAAAAGAATAATTGCTCCACAGGGAAAAGTAAGCATGTGTTTGTTTGTGTTATCTACAAAAAGTTATCCTGCATTACTATTCTAACTAACATAAGATACGTTTAGTGTATGCTATTACAATTTAAGCAGTTGTCAAATCCAATTTTCTTTTACATGGCTTTCCTGATGCAGTGAGGTTTGATAAATTAATGTCAATTTGTGGCCATGGGTTCAACAGTTGTAAGTGAATTTGGGGTTGGACATGAACTACTAATCACTATTATTCCCAGTACAACAGATGGGTGGGAAATGGTGTAAAAATAATGAAAGAAGAATGCTTAGTCAGACTCTGATCCATATTTAACTCTGTTAAATTGCAGATTGTCAGCATGGCTTGTCACTCTCTGATGTTTTGCTGAGAAGAAAACTAAAACCAGGAGTAGCCCAAACTGTTAGAAGCTGATGTCAGAGATACTAGAGACTTTTCAAAGTGAAAAAGAAAATCTGATAACGCAAAAAGAAGAAGAAAAAAGATTGGATTAATGATGTTGGAAACTGTCTTCACTTCTTGAAAATCATGTGTTAATCCATGATGATTTGAGATCATCATCTGTGATGGACTGAGTCTGTGGGAGGACAGTATTCACCTTATTCAGTTCCAAAAGAGAGCCAGATGTAGAGCACTGAGCCTGAGAGAAGCGCAAGTGGGCAACAGCAGACTGAAGTGCAGTAGCCCTAAGATGTGACATCAGTAGAGCAAGAATTGTCTCCTGAGATCAATGACACTGACAACCTGGTTACACTTGCAGAGCCTTGTACCTTAGCATCTTGTAGACCTAACTGACCACTCTTAATCAATGTAGCTAACAGGTTGATTATAATGTTTATAACTATGCATTCTATTAATTACGGGGTTTAGGTCTTCTAATTAACTTGTGGCTTGGAATGGAGGTTGTGGTATTGAATGACACAGGGAAAAACTGTGCTCTCAACACAGACAGTCTTGGCTGTGCACTAAAAAAATAATGGTTACTGTCATGTACAGCTGTGGGGAATGAGAAAAAACATCTTGCGTGTGGCTCCCAGACTACACCATGAATCAGGGACTTGGATGGAACCATGATGTGGCAAGCAGAAATGACCGAATGAAAGCTAGATTTTGCAGATCGCTGCTGACATAACAGCAGTGGCCAACCATCTCGGTGGTGCACGCACTGTTTCACCAGGCACTAGGTCCTGGTGGATCCCAAGAAAGTAGTCAGGAGCGTGCCCTTCATTACAGGACAGCAGTCACTAGGTGACTTTGAAAAGGGCATCCCAGAGAAATGCAGATACCTCTGGAATGTGGCTAATTCCATGGTTCAGTGACATGTGAGCTGCAGTTTTAGAAACATATATGACTCTTTCATCATGAGACTTAGTGTTCTTGCAAGCACTAAATTATCTTTTTAGAACTCTGTCACCTTCTGCCATCTGCAGCCAAGATCACTTCTGTATTCTCAGGCCATGTTTTATGGGGAGCTACAGCGCACTGGAGCTTTGCCTCTTGCTGGGGTTTGCCTTGTGACTGCTTTGCACAAGGACTCCTGTCAACTACCACTCTGCTGGTGTCTTCTCCCATCTCACAAGTAGTGTATTCAGCATGAGGGAAGGCTGCAAGAAAGTCATCAGCAAAATGAACCATTGGGCTGGATGAGGCACTTCAGAGGCAAATGCCGGAGTGGGAAGCATGGCCAAGTTCGAGCATGAAAGCTGAGGAGAGAGAAGGTCAAAGTCTAGACATTTGGGAGCAAAGATTCACTTCGAACAGAGAAGGGGCCCTGGTGGCCTCTAAAATTACCATAAATGTCTGTTTACAGGAAATGGTTGAACGGAACAGATCAAGTTAGGGTACCCAAGGGCCTTTAAAACTCAGAGAAATCCTGTGTTTATGAGGTAAACGGGAATTGGTCAAAGCTGGGAACATTGGAAAGTTGTTGGTAGACGGACTGGCTTCAGCCAACCAAAGCTCTGGGAAAACTGGGCTCAGCTGACACATTCATTTGCAGATGGTAGCCCAGAGCAGTGTCCACATTGCAGAGCATATGCAACCCACAGGCAGCTTAATCTGCTTGCAAAATAAATGGGAAAATATCCCCACAGGGGAAACCTTATACGCACTCAAGAGGCTCATTCTGGTTGCAATCCGTGCTCCCTGAGCTGTTGAGCTTGTTCTCTTGAGTGCCTGAACAGCAGTGATCTAATACGAAAGGTCTTACCAAGTTGTCTGAGTCTTTGCTCTCTTCAAACATCATATGGCTAAATGAGACTAGGGGAAAGAAACAGGGGTGGGGAGGAGAAGAAAAGTAAAGCAGAAGAAAAATGGGGCTCCCAATTACTGGCACACACATCTCCATGCAGACTAAGCAGCAAGGGCTCACAGTTAGCAAACTGCTCATTAGAGCCAAAGCATTAAGTCATTTCTCCAGGGAAGAATAAAACAAAACTCAGAGTCTAAAACTCTGCCAGAAAATGCAGGGCAGGGGGAGGGGAGGAAAAGTGGTTTGGGGGAAGAAAGTAAAAAGGAGGCATGGGGAAAAAATACCAAGAAGAGAAAATGAATGGATGCTGGATAAACCAGGAGAATGAAGGGGTTGAAGGGCAGGGAAGGAAACAGACTCAGAATTGAGAACAGCTGAACTGTGGGATAACTAAGGTGTTACAGTACCCAGTAATTTCTTAGACTATGTTCTCTCTAGGCTGTGGTGTAAACAGTTAAAGAGGGAGTAATTTCTGCCCTGATGGAGAAAACAGCAAGTGCTTAAGCAGCTTTGTGGCTACAGGGTCTGTCAGCACCCTGGACCTTGTTTCAGCATTGCCTACTAACTTAGGCCTCCAAAGAAATGTTTCAATGCAATGCACCAGCAAAGCCATGCAGAGCCCTGACACAAGTGCTGTGGCTGCAGTGCCCAGGGACACATCGTAGACTTGGCTTTCTGGGAAGGCTGGCTCCCTGTTGGTGGCTCAGTGGTCCTGATAGCAACCCTACAGCACCAGGTTCCCTGCTTTGCTTAGGCTGTCTGTATACTTTCAGCAGCTTTTCTCTTGAATTATATGAAGGATTAAGTTGCTGGAGAATCAGGCTTATGGTGCTTTGCCTTTCACTAGAGCCTCTGTCTGGCAAACCCAAGGCATTCTTGAGAGGTGAAACTACCTAGCTGGCTAGCTATCATCACGACTGCGTTAAAGTTGGAACTGTACGGATAGGTGACATGTATCATCCACCATCACCTAGCTATGCAATCAGAATTGGAACAGTTATAAGACTTCGTGCTTTGCAGTTATCAGCTGCAAGAGAATCTTTTGACCCAGAGTCAATGCGTGCATCCAGTTGGATCTGCAAAGTCCGTGTGGGTGGTGATGTTAGGTTTCCATATCTGTATTTCCTGGGGAATGCCCTGCACATGCATCTAACTGGAATGGAATCATTATGCAAGACAAACATTAAATTCACAGAGGTTGTGAATCAACCCAGAGGTGCAGAGGATTTTATTCTTAGGAAGCTGGCCAAGAGAAATGTTCTCTCTAAAATGGAACAGGCAGTTTGCAATGGGCCTAGCCTTCGGGGAAGAAATGTCACCTTAGACTTTCTAAGATTGCATCCCTTGAAGTTTTTCAAAACAGAGCTGTACAAGGCCCTGAGCAATCTGATTGAGGTTTGCCTACAAGATGCTGCTTACTCGAGAGCTGGCAAACCAGACTGTGTGAATGACCTTTGTGTTAGGGCAAAGTCAGACTGTTATAGCTCAAGTCACTGATAAATGTAATTTTTACTAACCTGCCTAACCTACATTACAGCAGATTAGCTCTGGCTCATGCTATGCCATCTGAGCTTCACTGAAAGTTTGGTTGAAGGAACTGGATATGATAATGTGTTCAGCTTTCACCAATGTCTTGAAGATGTCTCTCTGCTTGGCCAATGATGACTGAATGTATCTGTTACTCAAAAGAATTCTGAGAGGTTATAGTATATCCTGGATGAGTGTCTACGAATGGGGAAATGAGAGTTTGGTTAACCACCATTAGACTATTTAAAAATAGTTTGTAATAGATTTCAAAAGGAACATGATATTTTGCATTGTGTTTAACTTCTAATGAACTCTGACAGAGTCTTGGGTCTGGATTTGTGTGACGTTTGCACTTTATTCTTATGTTGAAGATGAATTGCTTTTAGTACGTGTCTGGTAGTACAGCAAGGCATTAAGCTGCTATGGATGTTTTAAATTAGTCTTCTTTGCAAAATAGGGGTAAACAATGGTAATACTAAACAAGGAACTGCTATGAGAAATTCCTAACTTTAAAAAATTATTAAAATTACATAGGATTTTCCATCTTCTGATCAGTCAGTCCATGATTTTTGCCTGGAGTGGTTGTCAAACTAAATGACCTACAATTCCCCAAGACACCACACTTACTCTTCAAGCATTGGCACATCTCTAACATTTTACAGTTCACTGGAACTTATTTCTTCCAAGATACATTAAAAGTTACCATTGTATCCAACAATGGTGTTGACCATGCAGTGGGGACCCTGTCCTGACTCCTGACTGTACTTTAGACCTCTGAGGTGTTATTATTTGCTTGTGTACATTGCAATAACTCTCAAACCACTGTGACCCAGACCATAGATACCAGCCTTAAACAATGTGACCCTAGCTTTGTGTAATCTTTGCACTCAGCCTTCCAGCTCATGTTGCAACTGCCGTATGAGGTCTCTGTTATTTTAGTATGGGATCATTATGTGTAAACAGGTAATCAAGGTCAGGATGGGCAGGAAGGCCTACTGAAGTCTCCCATGCTGCCAAGGGAGGCAGATGCAATACACGGACCTTGTACTCTCCTTATTTTCCAAACAAAGGATCAACAGGATTTTTTCTGAAGGCTCTGGCTGTGGAGACCAGAAAAGCCAAATGACACATGATTTGAAAAAGATCTTGCCAACTTCATTTTAATTCCATGTTTAGGAGAGATTTTCAGGCAGAGCTAGGAAAAAAAAAGAAACTAGTTTTCCTGACTCCTCTCCTGCAACAAGATAGAAAGAAAACCAAGTTAGAATGAAAAGAAGGAGATCTGAGCAGTCCCCATTCCTGTTTATTTTTTCATTGGCACAAGCCACCCTTGCTTAGCATGGGCTAGGTTGCTGCTACGGGACCCTGCTAAGAGCTCAGCAGCTCACAACACACATGAGGCAATGGAAAAGCAGCAGGCAGGAACTGGAAATGGCTGAACTTTGTTTTTCCAAAGAGAAGATCTTTGGTGGGCCACAGATTACTTGGAAATCAGACCCTACACCCCAGGATCCTGCAGCTGTCCTCCTCCCCTCTAATTTTTCTCTGTCAGATTTCAGAGCTATAATTAACTGCAAGGCCTTAGTGATACCATGTGAATGTGTGTGTGTGTTAGTGTGAGTGTGTGTTTGTGCCTGGGCTCCCTCGCTGTAGTAGGCCTAATCCTCTATGGAAGATTGACAGGTTCACATGGAGAGTAACTTTTTAACTAATTCATTCCTAAATTCTCCTTTTGCTCTCTCTCTCTCTTTCATTTACTGCCCTCACAGTATCACAGTATCACAGATTTCTAGGTTGGAAGAGACCTCAAGATCATCGAGTCCAACCTCTGACCTAACACTAAGTACTCCACTAAACCATATCGCTAAGCTCTACATCTAAACGTCTTTTAAAGACCTCCAGGGATGGTGACTCCACCACCTCCCTGGGCAGCCCGTTCCAATGCTTAATAACCCTTTCGGTAAAGAAGTACTTCCTAACATCCAACCTAAAACTCCCCTGTCGCAACTTTTGCCCATTCCCCCTCGTCCTGTCACCAGGCACGTAGGAGAACAGACCAACCCCCACCTCTTTACAGCCTCCTTTAAGGTAACTGTAGAGAGCGATAAGGTCGCCCCTGAGCCTCCTCTTCTCCAGGCTGAACAAGCCCAGCTCCCTCAGCCGCTCCTCGTAAGACTTGTTCTCCAGACCCCTCACCAGCTTGGTCGCCCTTCTCTGGACTCGCTCGAGCACGTCCATGTCCTTCCTGTAGCGAGGGGCCCAAAACTGAACACAGTACTCGAGGTGCGGCCTCACCAGAGCCGAGTACAGGGGCACAATCACTTCCCTAGACCTGCTGGCCACACTGCTTCTTATGCAGGCCAGGATGCTGTTGGCCTTCTTGGCCACCTGAGCACACTGCTGGCTCATATTCAGCCGACTATCAACCAATACTCCCAGGTCCCTCTCTGCCAGGCAGCTTTCCAGCCACTCATCTCCCAGCCTGTAGCTCTGCTTGGGGTTGTTGCGCCCCAGGTGCAGGACCCGGCACTTGGCCTTGTTGAACTTAAATTCTCCTTTTGCTCTCTCTCTCTCTTTCATTTACTGCCCTCTTCCCTCCAGACTGCAAAGGGCATAGTGAGACCAGGGAGATGACAGTACCTTGCTCCACTGCTGTCCTGCATCTTTGCTGAGGTTCCTCCATACTGATCTGATGAACCACAGTGCAATCCCCATCCCAGGCATCTCTTGCTGCTCCCAAAGTGACTGTCACAGCTGTCCAGGAAAGAGGTAATCAAGGGCAGTGAAGAGCTCCAGGTTAAAATTCAGATGCTGGAGCAGAAGAAGGTGGAGTTCATTTTTCATTCTTTCTTTGAGGCACTCCGGACATGTGCATCTGTCCAAGATGCACTTTGGACAGCTCTGTGTATCTTCTGACCACACCACCAGTGAGATGGAGCTCAGCAGTTGTGCATTTGCAAATACTTTTGTTTCTCCTTCTAGTTGTGGTAAAATACTTTGGAGACCTTTGCTGAAGAGTTAGCATCATATCAGTGCTTTGGTACACATGCATGGCACTGACTGCTGGTTTGTTGCCAACTTTCACACATAGCCTTGTCAGTGGGGTCTTTGCACTGAAAGAGCAGATGTGATCCTGTCCACATCCAAGAACTCCTTTGTATTAACCTTGGTACAGATAAAAGGTGCTTACTCACGTGCTGCTTCCTCTAGCTGAGCCAGGTTTATGTGAACAAGCCTTTCAGTATTTTGTGAGGTATCAAACTACATTGTATTACAGCTTGTTGGATATGAAGGGTCTGTCTTTGCAATGATTTGCCAAAACCTTGAGCTAGGCAAAGAAAAAAGTATCTAAAGGCCAAAGCACACTGCTCTTGCTCATGTGAGGAACTATATCTGAGGCAATACATTAATCTTCCATAGTCCTTATCAATTCCATTGAAGTCACTTGGTATTTAAGCACTGAGAGGAAAGGGGAGAGTATGATTTAGCACAAAAAAGAAAACACATAACTTTTTTTTTTTTTAAATAAAATCTCATAGTATTTCAAATTAAGGTGTCCACAGTAATCATAGGAATTCCCAACTACTACTGCATTTTGTTGCATTTTTTTGGTGGCTTAAACCATGCTTTCATGGAACTGTCATTGTGGAAGTAGATGTATGTGCTAATAGGAAAGTCTGTCTTGTAAGAGAGATATTGTAGTGGGAAGGAAAGACTTTGGTGAGGTCTACAAGGAGATTACTTGATGTCCCAACGCATGGTAACACATAGCCATAGATTCCTACAATCCTTTCCACAGGTTCCTACAAACTGCAAAATCTGCTAAGCATTGTAGGCCTTTTTCATCCATGGAAAAATGAAGCACAGCAAGTACATCTGTAACACTGCTTGAATTTCAGTTGGTTTTACTAGTACTATGCTGAGCTGCTGGTGCTTCCATGGCATGGATTATTCTCAACTGATTAATATTTATTCATTTTTTTTAAAAAAGTGACAGTTCTTTTCTTCTTAAATCCCAACATCAGTGTAACATGCAATTTGGCCAAGGTCACAGAAGATAAGTGGTGTACTGGCCATCACAGAATGAGATGAAAGGGAGCTGGGAGAAGAATTCAGATTTTTTGATTTCTGACATAATCTGGTTTAATATCTTAATGATCCTCCGCATTAAGCACAAAAACTGTTGTGCTACTAGCCCATAGATATGAACACATGGGGACCTGAAAACCACATCAGGGTTTTCTGATTGACACTGGGAATGCCACATCAGTGAATGTTTACCCACAAATAGTGTTTGAGTCTGTTGGAGCTGTATGCAAAAAGCAGCATTGCAGGACAATCTGTGCTACTGGTTCCTTTATCTGTTTGTGCTGCTGCAGCTTCAGATATCATACAGGCAGTAGACAGAAAGAGTTCAGATCTAGAGACAGTGATTTGCCAGGCTACACAGGACTTCTCTGAGTGAGTCTTTGGATCTGCATCCTTTCACATGAAAGCTCGCTGCCACTGAAAAGCCAGACAGTGACTTCGAATAGCTTGGTCTCTCTGGCAAGGCAACAAAACATAACATTTTTTCCTCTGTGTGACTGTTTTAATTTAAATGAAACATCTGTATGCCTAATCCAACCTAATCTATCTCAGTTCTTGTATCTCATTAATCACTGACTTGTATTAGCACCTCCCAATGTCATCCCTGTCACTGCAGAAAGCTTCTGAGACCACTGTCTCATCACAAGCATTCTGATGACTTGTCACTGGATTTTGTGTAAGCAGCAAAACACCTAAGAAGCCAAAACCATTCCCCTCTAACACTATTGGTGTAAGAGGAATGATACAGACAAGAATCCGTGTAAGTTAATGGTCTCAAATACAAGTGGCAAATTCAGTAGGGCACTCACTGCAAAAACATGTCATAAAACACTTATTTCTAGGAAGTTTTCGCAAAATTACATCACCTAAAAATACCACTATTTTTTCAAAACAAGGTGACTTTTAATTGATCACTCCACTTTGCATTTAAATATTGGTTAAGATCACATGCTTTAAAACAGTTTTATTAAAAAATGAAAGTAGCCAAATAAATAAATAAATAAGCAGTGAAATAATCTAGGACATATATAGATATTCTATGTATTATTTCACAGGTAACTGTCTTTCCACAGAGAAAGTTGAACAACACAACAGAGTTGAACTATTTAAAAGACCAGCTTTTATTAGCTCCAGCTATAATCTGCATTATCTCAACTGTTGAGCTGAATGGTTCAGAGTATTTTTTTCATGGGGATAAAATTTGGTAAAGTCCCCATGCAGCCCAGGTTCCAATTAAAGCAGGTAGATTGACCCCAGTCAAGATTAACTCCCCGAGTTTCAGTTGATATTTTTCACTCTCTGGCCTCATCTATCTGGGAAAATTAAAATGTTATGAACTATTGCCCAGAGATGGATTCACTTCAGTTGTACACAAAGATCTTATCTCTTTTAGATATGTTTATTTACCACAAGCTGCAAGATAAACTATTTCAGGTCTTGCAATTGTGAATCTTTGTACCATGTACCTTTTTCAAAATCTTTGCTTCTTTGTTCAGGGCTCCAACACACACAAGACTCTCCCAGGCCCGGTACTGGGAATGTGGGATGGCTAGATCAGACATTGCAGGTCAGTTGTGAAGAGTTTACAGTCTGAGGAAAGCTTGGAAAAAGCATCCATTTAATAATTTCAGACAAGAAAGAAATTAATGGAAATCCAAGTCTGTCTGAAGAAAATTTAGAAATAGATTTTTTTTTTAATTTAATTAGCGTGGCTAGCTTTAATCACAGAAATACAGGTCTATACAAAGCAAATAGCACATTAGCCTAAACTATGACTGAGCAGTTGACTACATTTATAATCTTGATATAGACCTACAAAAAATCAAATTAAGGATGTAAAAATACAGGAACCACTTTAATCTTACAGAAAATCAAAGCTCTTTGTCATTAAATGTAACGTGTTTTGACTTGAAATAATTCAATTATATTTTCGGTATAGCTGGTAGTCAGTGTAGAGCTGACTGTACAGTAGAAGGAATTTTCTAAAAATTTAAATGCAGCAGTTTCAGTTCAATTAGCTATAATATCACTATCTATATTGTGGTGTGTTCACTACAAAAATTACAGTTTTGGATGTGCAGGTCACAGGTGCATCTTGCAGGTACGGGTCTTAAGCCATATGCTGAAAGTCGTTTTGGATTTAACTTTGAAAATTACTCTTACGAAAGATAGATGTGTGCAGCCATTTAAAACAGGGAAGGGTTAAGCTGTTCCCTTGAACCTACTTCTGATATCCGTATGGGGCTGAAAACGCCAGCTCGCTGATTGATGGGTTCACATGGGGTGACCTTCACATTAGCAACGCGACTTTGGTTGCTGGGTAAACACAGGCAGATGCATCCAGCCCCAGTGCTTTTGAGCAGTGACGGATGGTGAAGGTATTTCTGATCCACATCACACCATGCAGATCCCATGAAAATTACTTGGCACAGGGCGGAAAGTATTAGATTCGGGTGACAAATAATTACCTGATATCAGCTGAGGTTTCTTTAGAAAGGTTATGCTGCAAATAACTGGCTTTTACATAACTTTGTTTTTACGGAGTGATAGAAAGTTGGACATATACTACTTATTTATTTGAGAAAATATAATCAGCCATTGACTAATAAATACAGCTCCTTGGGAGTGTATATACACGTTTCTTAGTAATTGTATTCCAGGATTGCTTAGGGTTTGGGGTGTTTTGGAGACGTTTTTTTTTTTTTGTCTGTTTAAAGCACGCGTGCATTTGCTTGATGCTATTGTGCTTTTTCAGTGGCAAAAATTAACATTCAGATGACATTTACTGAGATTCATTGTGGTTTCATGAGTTCTTGCTTTTCAAGGACTTTAGTTTAAAAGTTCTTGACTTTATTCCTTCTCTTTTCCTGGGTCTCGTGCTTTGGCAGCCAAATCATTATTTTAAATAGGTGTGTACCCAATAAATACCCATCTGAACTTCCATTTTCAAAAGAAGTACCTTTTTCTGATGAGATGGTGACAAATAATTTTTACCACTCTTTTGCTGATAGGTGTTTCTTCCTCATAATCATGTCCTCAAAACACATTCTGTGAGAGTGCATGTATTCCTGTGGTGAGTTAAAACGACTGTTTGCACCTTCTGTGCTGCGTGCTACCATTCCTGCCAGGATAATCTGGTGTGGTTGTATCTGCTAGGACATCAATAACAAGCCTCAAAGTTGGTATGTGTCATCTCCCCAAGATGGAGTGTCTTGTTTCTCTGTCTGTGTTGTGCTGTAAAGCTTCTGTCACTATTTAAACCTTTCTTCACTAGAGACGGCAAAATTTCAGAGTGGCCCAAAGTTCTTCCCTTGTCTATATGGTGAAGTCGTTCTCCTGATTTACAGTGCAAAGGAGTGCAAATGAGTAGAAGTAATGGACTGTAATTTAAGTTTCTGGAATAGCTGAGGAAAAGAGGAATTGGTATAGCATTCTATCCATGAGCGAAGAAACTATCTTTCAATTTCTTCTTCATTCTGGAATGGGTTACTTGTCTAGTTTTTAATTGGACTTAGCAATTTATTAAAAACTATATACAAGCTGTTAAGTTTGTATGTAGTTTCAGTAATAATGTTTACAGGCTTTTTTCCTTATATATTTATTATAACTTATGCATCTTCCGTCTCACCTTTTTCTCTCCAGTTCTCTCACATTATTAGTCTCCAGTCTCCTTTATTTTTTCCTTTTCCTTTTCCTTTTCCTTTTCCTTTTCCTTTTCCTTTTCCTTTTCCTTTTCCTTTTCCTTTTCCTTTTCCTTTTCCTTTTCCTTTTCCTTTTCCTTTTCCTTTTCCTTTTCCTTTTCCTTTTCCTTTTCCTTTTCCTTTTCCTTTTCCTTTTCCTTTTCCTTTTCCTTTTCCTTTTCCTTTTTTCCTTTTTTCTTTTTTTCTTCTTTCTTTTTCTTTTTCTTTTTCTTTTTCTTTTTCTTTTTCTTTTTCTTTTTCTTTTTCTTTTTCTTTTTCTTTTTCTTTTTCTTTTTCTTTTTCTTTTTCTTTTTCTTTTTCTTTTTCTTTTTCTTTTTCTTTTTCTTTTTCTTTTTCTTTTTCTTTTTCTTTTTCTTTTTCTTTTTCTTTTTCTTTTTCTTTTTCTTTTTCTTTTTCTTTTTCTTTCTTTCTTTTTCTTCTTTCTTTTTCTTTTTCTTTTTCTTTTTCTTTTTCTTTTTCTTTTTCTTTTTCTTTTTCTTTTTCTTTTTCTTTTTCTTTTTCTTTTTCTTTTTCTTTTTCTTTTTCTTTTTCTTTTTCTTTTTCTTTTTCTTTTTCTTTTTCTTTTTCTTTTTCTTTTTCTTTTTCTTTTTCTTTTTCTTTTTCTTTTTCTTTTTCTTTTTCTTTTTCTTTTTCTTTTTCTTTTTCTTTTTCTTTTTCTTTTTCTTTTTCTTTTTCTTTTTCTTTTTCTTTTTCTTTTTCTTTTTCTTTTTCTTTTTCTTTTTCTCTTTCTCTTTCTCTTTCTTTTTCTTTTTCTTTTTCTTTTTCTTTTTCTTTTTCTTTTTCTTTTTCTTTTTCTTTTTCTTTTTCTTTTTCTTTTTCTTTTTCTTTTTCTCTTTCTTTTTCTTTTTCTTTTTCTTTTTCTTTTTCTTTTTCTTTTTCTTTTTCTTTTTCTTTTTCTTTTTCCTTCCTTCCTCCCTTCCTTCCTCCCTTCCTCCCTTCCTCCCTTCCTTCTTCCTTCCTTCCTCCCTCCCTCCCTCCCTCCCTCCCTCCCTCCCTTCCTTCCTTCCTTCCTTCCTTCCTTCCTTCCTTCCTTCCTTCCTTCTTTCCTTCCTTCCCTCCTTCCCTCCTTCTTTCCTTCATGTTTCTTCCTTCCTTCTTTCCTTCATGTTTCTTCCTTTATTTCTCTTTCTTCATCAAGGCAGGCAAAAGAAAAGAATTTCTTTCTGAAGGTCACTCCATATGGGTCCATTCTCATCTCCTGCAAAATCCATGCCTTACTGCCAAGAACATAAGTTGCTTTTGCCCTCTTGACCTAGGAGATAGACGACAATGGTTCTTACAGTATGTCTTTTTCTTTGTTATTACAGAATCTATTAAAACTGAGATATGAGACCCTGAAAGGCTTAGTGTTCTAAGATGAGCAGAGAAGTCAGTGAAGCATTAATATGATGTTCTCCAGTGTGTATAAGCAGGCAAGCTGCTCTCTCCAAGACTGGCTGGTCCTTTTCTTTCAGATCACTCCAGACTACAAGAAGTTTTATCTCTTGGGTCTGAAGACTTTGATCTCATTCCTGGTTCATGGTCTGATAATAACTGCCGTAGGCTTTTGGCTATTAGTGCCGGTATTTAAAGCCTGTGAACAATTTAGAAAGACCTTTAGCCCACCCAAGAATGTCAGTGGTTTTGTCTCAGTAAAACACACTGCTCTACTACTTCCCTACATCTTTGGTATGTTTTCCCTTTTTCCTGTGGCAGTGCTCTCCCTAGCAAACTTCACTGCAATTGATTTTCAGTCCTATCCCTCACATCCACATGCCTGTCTCCACCAGGCAGGGAACTGGCTGAAGAAAAGCCAGACGTGGTTCAAGAAATAAATGCTGAATACAGCCTGCTGCAGACAGCAGGCGTGTTCTTCTGCAGCACACCAAGACCTCCCACACTGGCTTCCTGCAGACGTCAAAGATGGGGAAAGAGAGCTTCAGCATGAATCTCCACAGGGAGATGCGCTGGTGGGGAAGGAGCAGCTGTGTCACTCCTCCCCATACACTGGGGCACTTGGAGCAGTAGAGTGCAACACCGAGCATTACACAGTGATTTCTGTATGGGTATCCTTTACAGAGAGCTTCCCAAACAGCCAGGCTGGATGGTGCCCTTTCTCCAGTCTCACTGCAGGGTGTTCATAATGGGCAGATGAAGTGTGAGGCAGTTTTTTGTTACTTTTATCTATATGACTAACATTATTTCTTTTTAAATTGCAATCTGAATACTGTGACATATTTATTGAGGCCTGCAGGCTATAACAATGAGTTCTTTAATACAGCCCCAGGGTATTGTGTTCATCCAAGAATAAGCCCTAATGTTTGGAAAGGGTGTATCAAACATAGATGGTGTTCTGTTTGAAGCTGCCTTTTGAGAATGAATGATGGTTGCTACCCAGGGGTGTGTGGCAGGGGCACTCTTGTTTCAAAAAGCTGTTTGCTGTCTGAAAAATTCAGCTGAGTTTTGTTTAGCGTCATCTAGTTAGAATACTCAGAAAAGCAGTGTGATGCTGGAGGGCAGTCATAACCAAAACGGATCCAGCTGTCAACACAGCAGAGAGCCCTTTAATTTTGTGGGCTTTAAGCTAAAGGCCAAAGTTGGTGGCTGACTCAGCGGTGCACATGGTTCCCCATGTCTGGGGCTGAAGGAGGGTGTGGTGGCTCTGGGACTCTGTGCTTGGCACCACTGCAGCAAATCCAACAGAGTCAGCATGATCCTTGCCAGTGCTGCATCAGGGAGCCAGAGCAGAGCACAGGTATCCCTAAAGACTGAGAGCGTGGTGTCCTGCAGAGTCTCATGCTGCAGCTATCAAGGCTCTATCCCGTGCAGTGTCACTCCACAGGAAGCTTAAACTCAGTTCTGTTTTACTGTCATCTGTAATGCCTTGCCTTCCATGATCTGATCAACAGCTAGTGTGCAGCTTGTATGGACTGCCCATCTTTCCCCTTTGCATTGCGAGGCACATTCATGTGGGTGGGAGAGGACAGCATGCCCTGCCTGGGGAGCTGCCCTGGGTGACTGTGTCATTTGCAGGTTCCTTCCATCGCAAAGAGACTGCATCACATTTGGGTGAGAAATAGTACACAATCAGGTCCACTATACAAATAAATGGCATGTTTATTCAGGGCTTAAAATATTGATGATTCCACACAATTAGTAAACAGTAGTATAAAAATTACAATGGCAAAAAATCAGGATGGAGAGAAGGCACCATTATTTAGACCAGAGTGGACCACAACTATCTGGTGCCACAAGCCAGAATGAACCAACAATTACATACTAGCATCGAAATCCCCACTTTTAAAACATTGATGTGACACTCAGATTTATAAGCCTCTAGAAACATTCCATAAAACTATTGGAAGATGTGAATTTTCAGTAAATTCTGTCTTCTGTAGCTTTTTCTTTCTGATCAAATGCAAGCGAAATGATAGGATTCATGTAAGATAGAAAATTTCCTCCCTGCCAAATTCTGTATAGGTATATTTTCCTGTTAACTTTCTAGGCAAATTCAAAGCAAAATTACCTACTCTTTTACAAATACTGTTGTTGTTAGAAATATCACTTCATAATCTAAGAAATGGAAGAATTTCAAGAAACTCAACTTATTCACATAAAATCATTTTTGCTCCATACAATGAAAATAAATTATCTATATTCATATTTACTTCTAGTCAATTTCTAGGCAACCAGCTGCCGGTAACCTCAAGCTGCAATCTTGCTGAGTGAGGTACTGTTTAGTCACTTCGGGTCTTTTAGACACTAACTGTAGATTTATACTATCTTGCTTCAGCTCTTTACTAAAGTCCATGCTTTAGTAAAAACAATTAGAGCCACATTTCCTAGCAAATCTTAGTTTGTTTGTTTGCTTATCTTTTCCCTTGTTGTATGCATCATTTTTTCACAAGGGCCTTGAGACATCTGCCAGAAGCCATGAGTGGAAGCTGGGTTTTCACGTACTGAAGATGGTCTTGTATAAGATTAATGTTGCTGTAAAGAGTTCCTTGCACTTACAGTTTCTGATTTCTTCATGAATCTAACTCAGAACCATGTAATACTGAATAAAACCTCATCGTATGAAGAGTCTTAATGGCTTCAGCGGAGCACTTTGAACAATGTAAATTCTGAATGTGAGCACGTATGACAGACTTTCTCCCTTTAGTCACAACGGGTGGGATGCAGCTAACCAGATGTGGGCATCTTCCTCTGATTTAGATGTCAGGGTGCATAGCCTCCCTTTACAGAGTGCTAGTTACCTCAGTGTAATGTAGCCATCTAAAATGAGTGAAACAGATCATGTCCTAAAAGTGTTTATTTCTCTTTGTGACTGTAAAAAGGACCCTAGGCAACCCACTGAGTCATAAAGTGCTTCCTTGCAGACGTCTGAAATTAGACATGGTGAATCCTACCCTAACAGTTTGATTCAACTGCCTCTGAGGTTAGCCCCAGGTGATGCCATAGGGTACTGGATTGGTCTTTAAAGACATTTGCTGTGGAAAGTAGGGCAAAGAGTAGACAAAGACGTAGGAGTGGATCACTCAGATAAAGGTAAAGAAATATCACTGAATTTGAGTGCTGCCATGAAAGATTGCTGCAGCAGGCTAGCAGCCACATCTGTGACTCTGAGACAGCTGACACAAAGAAATGACCTACCGTAAGGAGGCAGTTGGAGGCTGAGACCTAAGTCATGACCAAGCTGGGAATAACATGGGTGCTGCTGGAGATGGAAAAAAATACAAACTATTTTTATCACCCTGTCAGATTTTATCCAGTGAGTTTCCTTAAAACCACAGTCTCCTTTCAACAACTCAACTTTCCAGCTGGGAGATAGAAATGGTTGAGTCTTTCTGTCTCTCAGGGATTCCCTTGTGCTGTATTTGATCTTTTCTCCACTCACTTCCCCAAAACCCAAAACAATCACATTAGTGGCTATCCATATGACATGTTTTAATTCAACTCGCAACCACTTCACGGTATGGTTAGCACTAATCATGGCCTGTGCTTGCCACAACAGAGTAGGTTCTCAGAAGTCCAAGTGGCAACTGGACACCCTATCTGCTATGCACAGGCTGGGAATATCACTCCAAACATGATTAGTAGTTCATTGATAACAGAGGAAATCCGCAACAGTTTGTTTCTCCTACTGGTCTTGGAAGGCACCCCTTCCCATAAGTGAATCTATATACTGTCCTTTTTTAGGGTGCAGGGAACTTTCCGATTAAAACAAAGAATACGCTTCTTCTTGTCTGCCTTCTTTCCTTCATTATACAGCAGGAAATCCCAGGGTGTTTTGCTCCTAGCAGCTGTCTTCTGAGGGACCAGCTAAGCAAACATAAATGCCACCTTATACACTGCTCTCAAATCACCAGCTGCAGCTGCTTCTCAGAATGACCTGGCCATCTGATTTGGCAGTCTTGTTCATGGCATGAGAAATGGTATGGTTGAAGTATGGCACCCTTGTATCTCTTTTAAATAGCCTTTATGGCTATGAGGATGAATGCATGCGTTCACCCCTGTTCATCCCACCCCTGAGCAACGACTGGGAGTGAAAACGAAGATGGAGGAGCTAGCAGCTACAGTGGCAATTTAATTTCTCTAACAGAGATAGCCATGAAACTTGGGAGAGGCTGAGATTCTCTAAGAGGCAGAATTCAATCACTGGTATAAGGAGAGAGAGCAGGAGATATGTAGATGGCTTCCTAAGTCTTTTTTAATGTGCTCTGATCCCTGATAACTTCCTTCTCCCTCCAGTCTGTATAGCAGGAGAGCATGAAAACATAGGGAAGAAAATTTTACAGGTTTTGAAATATTGCTTGTGCTCTGGCAACAATTTCTTATAAAACTGGAGGTTTTTAGAAGCTGAAGCCAAAATTGTCTTCGGCTTCCTCTCCATCTTAGGAATAGTCTGAATAAATGATTCCCATCACATAAGAAGACTTTCTTGCTTGTTAGAGTTGATGGGTTCTTCAGCACTCTTTCTTGAACAGTAACTGTCTGACAAGTGGCTGTTATTAAAGTGTAGTGCTGTCAGCTGGCTTAAGGGAGATCTTTAAAAAATGGAAAGGGAGTCAGATGTATGTAGCTCAGAGCAGTGTTTCTTGTACTGTACACTGACATTTATATTTCAGTTATATTCAAAACTTCTTGTGGGCTCCCTTTCCCTGGGCATGGCTGCTTTTCCCTTCATTTATCTTCCAGGCATCAATGGAAAGAAGGGAATTGTTTGTTATGATGAGAAAGGTTTGGAGCTACCCAAGCTCCAGGGAACAGGACACCCACAGAGTGTTGCTATGCTTTTTGTCTTGTTTACTGAAGTGATTTTGCTGCAAAGTTGGGAATCCCAATGCAGAACAACCATCCATGCAGCTCAGTACAGGGTGAAGATGGAAAGAATCCTCCCGAAGATAACAGAAAAGCTGTTACTAGTCTTGTCCATACAGCACTGACACTGACTACATCCAAGTCATTTCCTCAGCTCTTATGGCTGACAGTCATCCAGACCATACCCACACCTGTGGCTCAGGAGCCTTATACTGGCTAACCCATAAGCATTTTGAATGCCACAGTCTGTTTTGTTCATGGTGTTGCCATGCCTTTTTCTGTCGTGCAGTGAGGTAGAACTAGATCATCAGTGAGAGTAGCCTGGACATGTCCTTAGTATCCATTAGGGCTGCAAACGTCCCCTGTGCTGATGCCTCGTGTTGCTGGAGAAGCCCTGTGTCGGGAGAGATCAAAAGCCTTGACCTGACGTGGTGCAAGCTCTCTGAATCTTTCACACCTCATCAAAGCCTTTTCTCTTGCTCAGATGACATTTTTATGAAGTTCCCAGTTATTTAATATTGGCTCACTATGTTGCAATTTAAATAATTTATCGCCAATCTGTTTTGGCCATCCAGATCAATTACCTCCTCCCCCACCCTGCCACCCCAGGCTTACACCATTTTTGCAAATTATTACCACATCCTATAAATGTCGCTGTAAGGTTGCAAAGCGTCAGTTCTCATTGGAGCAATAATTTATCTAAGTAAGCAGAGAAAAGAGATTTGGATTATCTTTAGGCTTCTTTCTATGACGTTATACAATGATTTGCTCACCATATTTTCTAGTTCAGCTATGCTGTGGAAGAAGGTGAAAAGCTATGTTCATCCACAGCTATGCTCCCATACAGCTCTCAGCAACTGGCTTTCACTACACAGTTTTATTATTATTCATTTGTTATTTATCTTGTGTTCTTCAGTAAAACCAAGAGACCTCCTTCAAGGAGGTCCTTTCTCCTTCAAGGAGGTCCTTACCTAGAAAGATCTGCTCAGGTAAGTACAATATCTAAATACCACTGCCAAGGAAGAATTTACAGTATATTTTCTATTCACTTCAACTGAAGCAACATTGAAAAACCCATCTGTCAGATGAGACCAGCCCAAAGTGAAAGCTGCAAAATGTTCTTTGGAATGGGGAAGAATATTTGAGTAGAATAGCTTCTTATCAGGAAATTACATCTTTTTTTCCTGGGGCAGAGTTATTTTTAATGAAAAACTTTTATCTGAAAGAGTCTCTTCCACTCTAGAACAAGTCCGTCGTGACCTAGAATAACCAACAGCCTGGTAACTAAGGTATTAATGTGTAAAGAAGAAGAGTCTGGATCAGGTGTCTGAGTCAGACTTTTGACTTGGTCTTGAGCCTCTCACATGCTGGGTGAATGATCCAAGGATGATGTTACCAGCTATTCCATCTACTATCTTTGTCCTTCTTTAGGTAATTTTAAAAGTTTTGGGAATGTCTCAATGCAAAAAGCACAAAATATTTTTAAAACCAAAAATATTGATAAGGTGGAAAAGCAATTTGTCTCCTGCTATTGCCACTTGCCAGTGGAAAAGTGAAGTAGAAAAAGGTTCAATGACTTTCCCAAGATTACTCAAGGAGCAAATTGAGCTGGGTCACCTTACAGGTGAGGTCCTTTTCCAGATGACAAGGCTATATACTTCCTCTTTTTAGTTTAGATCTCAGAAAGTACAAGTCTGATCTTTGCCCTTCCTAGAAGTCAGAAAAACTTGCATGGACTGAATAGAGCTAAGTCACAGGAAACTGTAGGTCACCTTATTCGGTGTCAAGCTTCTCACCTTCCCAAGGAGTTAAGGCACTGTCATTCTGCACAAAACGTTAAGAGCAAGAAGTCCCTGCAGGCTTCTTCCTGAATGCTAAAAATAAGACTTTTCCTGGTATATTTCGGTACTAATTAAGTTTTTGCTATTCCTCCCACAGAGGGTTATCAACATAGTTTACAAAGTGTCATCTTTTAGCAACTGCTCAAGAGTTGGCTGTTTCCCATCACACTCCCTCTGACACATTTGCATGTTCTCTTTATACACGCAGATAAAAAATCTCTCTAGTGTCTCTAGAGTATTTTCAACTGAAGAGAAAAAAAAATCCCTTGCCAAGTTGTTCAGTAGCTGGAAATGACTTGTCACGTCCACAGACCAGTCATTCTTTTTATTTTTGAATGACTAACCATGCTATGATTAATGGCTCATATAAATGGGCTCAAAATAAGTCTGGCACAAATATAGGGGAGGAGGAGGGTAAGTGGGATAAGGGTTGGACGGGTCTGCAGCAGGGCATTGGTGTCATGAATTGCATAGCGGGCACGGAGGAAGGAAAAAATGTTTCATGCTATTTGTAGCTCAAATTTGCAGCTACAGATGGTGATGCTGTCATGTAGAAAGGGCTCAGGACACTGAGAAAAGGCAACCTGAACTGCACAGGCTTGTCCCTCCCCAGATGCTGAAATCTGCCTGGAAGGTTCACAGGGTCTCATTACCACTATATACGTAAAAACTGGAAGGACCATTGACTAAGTACTGAAGCTAAACACATACTTCCTAGAGTGTTTCTGCCCTGTGTTTTACCGTCCAATGCATTTTGCTGTTCCTCTTCCTAAGGCAGTATTTTCCAGCTTCTTTTGTCAGCTGTTATCCTGTTTATCTTCAGCGTATTTTCTACAGTGATACTTTTGAGTGGAATCACCAGACGTGCAGTCTTGGCGAACAGGGACAAGTGTATCCCCTCAGGACACTGTGAGAAGCGCAAAGTCATAGGCAATACAGTCTGCAGACAAGGCAAAGCTGATGGTGTTACAGAGGATGAGTAGAGTGGGCACTCATTCAGACTACCAGTGCAGTCCAGATCACCTAGTACAGCAGGACCATTTAAGCAAAAGTAAGCTTGAATTAACCCACATGCAAAGGTTTGCATCTTTCATCACAGAACAGCAGCTCTCTCCAGCCCGGGGAGGCTGGGCACTTATCCTGGAAAGCAGAGACTCTGAGAAGGTCTCAGGAGGAGATAGCTAAGCAAATGGGGGTGGGGGAAGGTTGGACATGACTCTCCCTTTGTGCCCCTGTCAATGAACTCTCTGTATCTACAAAGTCTTCTAAAACCTTTGTTGCTTGCAACCCCCATGGCATCAGAAATATCCCCTCCCACAGCCCTCCTCACTGTTGCTCAAAGCAGGATCCTGTTGATGATGCAGCCGTGGGCACTTTTGCATCACAAGCCAGGTTACCACCAGCAATGCATTTCTTACAGAAACCACAGTGAATCTGTGAGAAACAAGCATTCTCCAAATGCCAGCAGTGTTGCTGTGAGAATGGTTACCCTTAATTTATAAAGCTACTTTGCCACATTTTGTGTCGAAACTAGTTTACAGAGATCTATGGCTCCTGAATTAAGAACAACAAGTGGGTAATATACTTTCCCCATGGTGATATCTCATTAAAAACTGTGAGAAGTTTGGATTTGATGCTGTTCACACCTTTCCACATCTGATGCCACAGTTTCTGGGGGCAGGACTCTATTTTGGGGCATAAACAGAAATTTTGTCTCCAGGAAACAAATTTTTAGGGAAAATAAAAAGAAAATAATTTTGCTAGGAACCCAAAGTGAAATAACTTACAGCTTCCTTTAAGTGAAATCTTTCCTAATACATGGTAATACAGAAGGTGTACATCAACCTCTGCCAACAATACATAAACACTAGATTTCTGCCATAATTCAGTAACAGAGCTCTGTCTTAGGAAAAAAATAAAAATGAAAAAATCCCTTTTGTAAAAGGGGAAGCCAGAAAACTATGCAAAACTAATGAGATGTTTCCCAATTGCTAGGAGTATTACAGGGTAATAATGAAGTAATAGTGGGCCTGTCAGTGCTGTGAACACATCAAGGCTGGGGTGAAATGCACAATCTTTTCCTCTCCATTCTCTTACTCTCTGTTCCTGAGAAACTAAGAAAAATAAATTCCAGCTAGCTGAGCTTGCTGCACATTGATTCAACCATATAGGGATTTGAAAAAAAATTCTCTATGACTTCCTCTGTCTGACTTGTTACTTGGGTATTATACATCAAACTGTAATTTATATATCACCAAGTGTATATTAAGCACGTTAAGCTATATTTAACAGACCTGGCTTATATTTTTGTGTTTGGTACAGTATATATATCTATATATTTATATAAATATATGGAAATGGAGTATGTATTATAGGGGGTCAGATATTTCCCATGAATATCTTTTTTCTGAATGGAAATGCAGTCTTCAAGAACTCTGAATTTCCCCATGGCATTTTGCTCAAATATTTATTCCCCATTGGGAAAAATGAAATGCTTTGTTTTGAATTAGCTCAGCCTAAATTGAAATACTTTGCTTTGTCAAACTGAATTAAAACATTTCATGATGGGGGAGCTCAGCTTTAATTTATGTCCACAAGAGTTACTATGTGCCTTGTGGACATCGTAATTTATAGATATCTTACTCCCATAATGCATCATAATCATCTCTCTCATTAAACTTTTTCAATGTACTCTGAGAGTCAAATGGCCACAAAACATCACAGGATGCTGGCTGGGAACTTCGTCAACTGAAAAAGTGATGTATCACCCTCATGAGGCACTGCAGTAGTTCCAAGGGACACACAGTTATATTGAACCAAGCTGAAGCTAAATTTTTCTGAGAAAGGACAAGTTTTCTGTCAGTAAAAATATTACTGTTCCAACTTTTTGTCCAGATGTGGGTCCAAAATAAATGTTGATATCAGAACTTTCTATAGAACAAGACATCTAAACTGTGTCAATTTTACTGTCTAATAAGTCCTACCTAGAAGGTTTTAAATGCTTTTCCCCCTCTGTTACACAACAGTATGGTCTATAGTTTCTGATGTAGTACAACCACCAGTGACCTGCCATTTAGGTAGAATTGTTTGCTGTGGCTTGGGTCAGGAGCATGACAGGAATCTGGTGAATTTCGCTAAGAGCTTGAAACCTCCCCGTCTCACCAAGGACATGAGAAATGGTAGATCAGAGGAACTGAAGTACAGGAATAGATAGCTTGTAAAATATGTTTGTGGCACTAAGGAAAACAAAATAAATGATATAACATGAAAGTTAAGACTTTTATTTCAAAATATTAGGAAATTCAGAGGCATGATTGTTTTAGTGAGTCAATGCCTGCTAGCTGCATTCTGGTAAGGTCTTTAATTACATCAGCACACAACACAGGACATAAAGCTTGAAAAATATTTACATTACAGTCCTGGATTAAATCTATTCAGGCATAGAAAAGTGACATATCTTGGGGTGATGCTGAAAGAAGGCAGAGACTGTTATGGAGAGGGTGCTCAGGCAATGATGGAGCATATAGTTTGTTATGAACTGTGTCAGAGTGCATGGCTTAAAACCTTGCAGCAACACTGAAGAATCTTGACTCTAGTTGAAATTGCATGGAACTACAAGAATCTAGCATGCTATTACCTGGGTTGGCCTTCAGCCGGGACACTATGGCTAAGACCTTCTCTTTTATTGAAAGTGCTATGGCAGGTCTAAGATCAGATTTTCACAATGGTTTCTGCCAAGCTTAGCTCTCCAGCAAGTGCAGCCAGAGAGAATAGGCAAGAGCAGCCAGTACCACTAAGAAAATACAAGCTTAGACACTGTTTACAGTGTGTTGAATAATAGTGAAAGAGCAGAATAGTGTTTTTGCTTGGGTTTAAGGGATATTTCTGTTAAGTGATTTTTTTTTTTCATTAGGCTGTCAAGGGACAGGAGGACTGTGTCACAAAACTATGGAGATCCAGACTTCAGACAAAAGCAGATACAAGGTTATGCACAACACCTGGCTGCCTCTTCCAGAAGAAAATGCATACATCTCAGGCTGAGAATTCCTCATCACAGTTTTTGCTCTTCTCTGAGAGCAAATGTCCTTGAGGGAACAATTCTAGTTACAGTGAAGTTAACTACGTGTAAGTGAGAACTGTGTTAGATCAATTGTCCCATTAAGTACCCATAAGGATTGCAGTGAAGCTGCAGGCCTATGTTTAGAAGACCTTGCAGGAGACTCATTTTACCAGCAGAAGTGGTGAGGTCTATAGTAACAAAATTAATGAGAACTCTGGATGCTGCCCTCAGCTGGCCCAGAGACAGACACCTATCCACGTTGCTCATGACCTTGACATAAAAGACCAGCTACTTCCCCTTTTCTCTGAATATTGACCGTATGCTCTTCAAGGTCATGTCAACATCAGATCCAAGAAAGTTGAAGTCAATTTCATGCCATTCCCTCTTTCTCTGCTGATGCACCCAGACCACCCCAGCTGAGCACACCACGGATAGCCCCTCATTCAAACCTTTATTCTCAAGTCAAAGCCTTGGATGGTCTGTATCTGTGTTTATTCAAAAGACTATCTCAACATTGACATTGATACCCAGAGGACATCAATGAAAAATGCTGGAAAGCCACTCTGGACATATTCCCAAAACTCTGTCAGAGCAGAAGGGGATCATGGAGGCTGCTAATACAGGAAGCCAATAAGTCAGTTGCATATACCCGGACTAAAGGGAGGCCAGTCGTTTCCCCTTTGTACTACATCATGTGAAAACAAACAGGAAAGAAGATCTGTCCTAGAAACAGAAATGATTATACAGAAAACTCCCTTCTCTTTCTCATCTTGTTACCTCCCTGTAGCAGCCTTAGAATTGCATAGGTCTGGATTTTGCATTTTAATAGTCACTTTGTACTTAATAGACTCGGAAATGTCAGGAAAGAACATCCTCTGCATAGATCCTTTTTTTATGTGTCACAGTTTGTTCATGAACTCACACCAACTGGCTCCATGTGTTGCTGTATTTGGCATCTCCACAGAGGAGGAGGAATCTCCCTTCACTCCTCTCTCAGGAGGTGACCTCCATTCTCGAGAAACACAGGGATTAGCTGAGCCAGTAAAGCATGTGCATAATGCTGCTGGGGAGAATGGAAAGTGTTGCATGGCTTCAGTGGAGTCCTGTTACATGCACAGAACTGACAACTGCAAAAAGAGAGGAAGAGGCTGAGAGAGCATGAGACAGGCTGAAGCATACAAGGTAATGTCATGGTTCTTGAACGTCACCTTCATCGTTAAAAAAGGCACTGCACTTACTGCTTGACCCACTCAAGGAATTCCTGGGATGCTCCATCTGCTCTGCAATTTTGCATGTTTATTATGAAAAAGGCAATTTTAAAGAATACTCTCAATAACTCCCAATTACCAGCCTTTGAAAAAGGGAGCATTAAAAATACAGACCTTTATATTGACATAGTTGAGTGTTGGTGTTTGCTGCACTTTTCAAAAGGGAGTGTTCTGTCTTCTCTTCATTTAGTTTTAAGGAAGAGGCCATGTCTCATGGACTATCTATAGCGCAGCAGGAACAGGAATGACTTACATTTTCTGATCTTTTAGTCAGAAAAGTGGTCTTAACCGCAATTCTCAAGTAGACCACTAAGGATTACTGAGGATGGATAAGACAACCTGGATAGATGCATACATAGTTGGCAACATGTATAAGAGATTTAAGAAAAACAATATATCTATATGTAACCGCTTTTCCTTAAAAATAAATAAATAAATCATAAAAAAGTTTATTTAAGTTAAAGAAAGTAAATTATTTATTTATTTTTGTTTGGCTGGCATATAGAATCAATCTCCCAATGTTGTGGTGTCTTAGCAGTGAAGAAAAGAAGAGAAAATATAAAGGACAATGAGAAAATGAAGGATAGCGTATTAATAAAGCAGGCAAAATATATTGATATCAGATGTAGTTTTAATAGATGCACACACAAAAACTTGATTAGCACATATGGAAGATACATATATTGTACTATACACAAAAACAGTAACATTTCAGACGGTTGGATTGTTTTAACAAATCTAAGAAATCCTATGCAGATTAACTTATTGAGGATTTGTGTTGCTAATACCAAATACCTACATTCTGTCAGCTGATTATAAGTTAAACTTAAATAAAAATAAAAACACAGAAAAAAAATGTTACCCTTGATTAAAAAAATATGAAACATAGCTCACTCTTGATTTGTTGCTAAACATGTGCCCCTCAGAATGTGGAATTTTATTAGAGAATGTTTAACCTTGTAGCTGTGATTTTGCACAGAAAAGACCATCATGAGAAGACTCTCTGTCAAACTGGTCATTATCATTTTACTAGGTACCAAAATGTGGAGACCTCCAAAACCTAAAAACACTGTCTTCCCCTGAAAAGGAGACAAGAGCCTGTGCAATACTAGTAGCATGGAAGTAGCTTTCTGGGAAAGTAGCCCAAAAAAGGATCTATTAGGGTACTGTGTGGGTAGATGTGCCATAGTCTGGCAATGGCTGAGTAAAACACTATGAAAGTTGAAATATCTTAACGTCAGAAGATCTTGCTAACTTGCAGTCAATACTTTTTTAAGTGGATCAGGAAGCTTTCTGAGGCACTGGATATGATTTCTCAAGTTTTGAGGAACTGGAAGAATTCCAGCAAAATATTAAGAAGCTAGTCTGCTGACATTTTAAAGAGATAAATGTCCTATTACGGGAAGTTTTAGGTCAATTGGGGTGATATTGGTACTGAAATAATAGCAGTGGTACACAATCAATAAACAAAGTACAGAAATTTAATGAATATTAGTCAATGAAATTCATGGAAAAGGGATTCAATTACATTGTTCATTTGAAAGATTGTGTTCCTGGCTGACAAATCTAATTGTGCTAATGTAGAGTTCAACTTTTGCAAGATGTGATTTAAAAATATTTTGCATTCTGATTAAAAACTAGGGCTGTGCCAAGACTCTATTGCACATATAAACAAACCAGAAGCCAGCAAAGTGACTGAAAATTGTATTTGCTAATGGGGACTCTTCAGTGAAGGGATGTGTTTTTCTATTTGTGTCCCACAGAAGTCTGATTTTAGACCCTTACTGTTAAATGTTTGTGCTGATGATTTCAGAGCAAGTACAACAAATGTTTCTAATTAAGTTATCTCAGCACACAGTCTTTATAACATAGTAAATAAGGATGGGTACATCTGATGGATATAAATAAAACTGGGTTGCTCGTTAGGCTGAAGGGTCAAACATATATGTGATTACATCCAAATATGCAGCATAGTAACACATACAAGAACAAAAATGTACAGATGATGTTTATAAGATAGGAGATCTCACTCTGAGAAATAAAAATTAAGAAAAAAGAAAAAAGAAAAAGAATGAAAAGAAGGGAAAAAAATGTGCTATGGAAAGGACATTCAGAGTGAGGAGACTGAGAAATGTGGCCAGATAAGACCTGCAGGGAGGCCACTGAGACAATGGGTACCTTGGTCCCCATGAGAAAGTCTGGGGCACTGCCACTGTGAATCCCAAGAGGAACATGCATGGTGGGGCTGTGAAGTGCTCTCCAAGCACCCGCAGTGGGGCTGTTTCAGGGGATATTTTAGGGTTAGACCTCTGGAGAAACTGCTGTGATGGGAAAGTTTCTGTGGTGTACAAGGTCACACAGAAACATCATATCCCTGAAAGAAACTCATGAACTGGCTGGCTTTCTCCTGGTAAACTGACAAGAGCTCTCTGTCCAGGTTAGTCAGGAAGGTAGCCATGAGAATGCCTTCTCAGTGACCACAGCAACAGACAATTTCAGCCTTGTTATTTCTTTAAGAGGAAAGTGGCCTTTGGATGAAGCTCATGTTCTTAGGGACAGATCCTGGAAATTCTGGGGGAGGGAAAGGGCAGCATGCACTAAGGATATTGATTAGGCTGGAAGGCCATGAAGGTTCTGCTTGTGCCTCAAATAAATGTCACCATGGAAAGGATCTCCTGTTACTCTCAGACCAATATGATATACAATGGCCTCCAGAAATCTGTAAAGTAGGGATATGACAATTAAAACTGTCAGCCTTTAGCCACCTTGCTCATCGCAGTGATAGGTACTAAGAGGCCAAAAAGCAACAGGCATGCAAAATATTTTGTGTGAGACTTCGGAACTATGTTTTTCTTGTGTGTGAATCTCTGTCTCCTCACCTATCACAGAGCTGTTAAAGACATTTAGACCTGGTGATAGATTTGTGTTGGACTACTGATGCAGAGTAGGCATCAGATTTACAGAACAGAACATTTCCTTTCTAAGCTGAAATCATTCTACACTGTGCCTAGCAGTTTGGCAACCACTAAGGCCATTGCTTTGAATAGTGAGAAACTTGGTAGCCCCTTAATGTTAGCTCCACAAACCTTTACTTTACTCAGGCTCAGTAGGGTACTTAAGCTCCTTCCATGAGGTAAGAGGTTGAAGTCTGGAAGAAACAACCAAAAAGAAAAGCTAGTTAACTCAGGGAGACTGGGTGAAGGAGTATATGTGCCGTTCTGTAGACAGGTGTGGTGTTTGGTACCCCTCACCAAGTTTAAACAGCTTATGGGGGAATCAGAGGCAGCATTGGGTGGGCTGGCAGCCAAGTGGGAAGAATGTAAACCTTCCTTTTAATTCTGTCTGTGATTCTCCCTGCCCTTGCATCGGTTTGGACTACGCACTCCTGATGCTGGGAGACATCAGAAAACTTCAACTCATAGTATATTCTTATTAACCACTTTTCAGTGTGGAAGATGCAGACTATGTTGTAGCCACTGTTCTTGTTTCACTCAGAACATAAAGGCATGGGTCATCAAAGCTTGCTAGTTTGCGGCACTGAGAATTGATGGACATCTCTCAGTTGCTCAGATGGGTACAATTTAGGTCAGCATTTGTGCTGGAACAAGCAATCTGCCAGCTTGTAAAGGAACAGGGACTTCTGTAAAGGTCCTTGGTTCTGCCTTGTGAAGACCAGCTATGCTCTGGATCTGTGTCTGAGGACACCTCCAGGTGGTGGTTCAGGGAAGGGGTGCTGTTGTACCTGTTGTGTGGCGGGAACAGGTGTGTAGGGTAGTCTGATTACTTTACCAGCTATTCCAACTGGATTTGCAATCTGCACCAATGCTGAGTGTATGAAATAAACTGACTCTAACCCAAATAGATAGTTAAGATAGTTAAATAGATGGTTAAGGAAGAATTGTTTCCCTAGCTCTTCAACATGCAACGTACCTGAACCAAAACCCTCACAAAGGACAGAAATACATCTAGTTTTTCACCCTACCACATACTATATAAAAGGCAAGTGTAATGCAGATAATATTCAGTTCCAATTTTCCTAGGAGACTGAGTTTAATGTCCCACAGGATCTTTATTTATAAAGAATATATTGAAACCCAAAGACAGTGCTGACAAACTTCAGGTTTCTGATGGGAGCCTGCTTTGTTAGTAGGGAAAAGGAGGTGATCTTTGACCAATAATGTGCCATGGAAGGCCACACTTTGACAGTAACCTTGACCTGCCTGTGGAACTCACACCTGCTGTTCTCCAAGCTGGGGGGATGGTGGAGAATTATACTTTTTCCAATACCATAATTTGATTTTGCAGGCAGAGATGCAGCCAGTCCCTTAATGCAACTCAGTTACAAGTTCATAAACATACACACCATAGAGCTTGTCTGCACCAATTTGACAGTGATTGAATTCTACAGTATTTGGGCTTATAATTTCAAAATAGGATATACTCCACAGTTGCAAGAGAAAATTCACAAGCAATTTTTGAAATGTCTTCCAAAGTTTGTATTTCATTCTGTCAAAGGAACAATGTGAGAATTTGCTGGTAATGGCATGGCTGGCACAACAGCAAATTCAGATATGGTAGGATACTGCTTTAGTTGTGTACTCCTAACCTGGGCTGTGGCCAGACAGATGGAACTGGTCAGGTAAAGAACAACTCCAGCTAACTTCTGGGACAACGCTTGTGTCAGCTGACAAAAATGCTTGCAAGAATGACAGACTTCCATGTGCATCACAAGACCAAAACTGCTTAGTGTAGAAAGGAGAGTTGGAAGAGGGGAAATGCTTATAAGAGCAAAGGGCATCTGTGAATTTTAGAATTTTCTAGCATCAGATTAGAAAGTAAACCTAATGAGTGGTTTTTTTACATGGTTTATAATGAATCTGTAGTGGTCTCTCTGAAACTGAAGACTGTATCAATGGCTAAATGAGATTCAAAAGTATCTGGATGTTTAAATAGTGAATGAGAATGATTACGTTACAGTGGAAAACAATCTTTCTAAAAGGAATGGTATGAACCAGTTTTCTTCTGTTGGAATAAGCTATTAAGGAGTTTTTCCCATTGTTCCATGTCCATGAACATGCACGATTTTTCTGAAGACATGGCTATGGAGGACACATTTCACTCCTATTTGGTCACGTATGACAATTGTCATATTCTTACAGAAGTAACTACAGGAAAAATATTTCTAACATGCAATGCAAAATTCCCATTTTTCAAACAAACAAAATTCTTGTTTCTTCTGTTTTAAGCTTGTTGATGAATGTGTCATCATACTGACGTCCCACACAAAGCTTTCAAAAATTCAACATCATTCACATAACATGTGTTTGTTATTCTGTGCTAAGCCCTACAACCTTCTTGCCTTTACCATGCAATACTTATCAGCCTTTTTGTGGCATACCTTCAGGTGTTAACTGAATTCTTCAGACCTGCCCTGAGATTACAGAACTTGTTTTTCCAAAACATGCACAAGTGAATCCAACATCTCATCGAATAGTCAGCTATCCCTCTGAGTCTATAGCAAATAACAAAGCTTTTCCTGAAAAGCAAACATGCCTTACAAACAGTAGTTAAAAACACGCATAAATGCCCTAATACTTTGGAAATGCCTATGTAAGTAGTATTAGACTTCCTGTTGCAGAATGAGCAACACAAAGAAATTCAAGATATGTTAGGGATAAGTCCGTACCTTCAGCAGGTTTACAAAAGTCTACTGTTTTTAGATAATCAGTATGAAAATGCTTCTCCCTGGAAAGAAGTGGTGATAAACGCCCTTCAGCTACAGATTTTTTTCTCTTTCTGTTAACATCTCTGCCAACAGACAAATTTCTCATTAGGAGTAAAGATGTCTAGATCTCTTAGATGTCAGAGACCATTAAAACCTCTGATGAGATTTAAATCCATTGCATGCTACATACCAGTGCAATGTCTGCTTAATACTGTGGCCTTACCAAGCCTGTTGACCAGCCACATTCTCTGGAGGCCCTGGATGATAAATATATGTGGGCATCTTTTCTGAGTACTCTGCCAGCCCAAGCATAAAAATTGGACCAGATTAAGAAGTTATTAATGCTGATACACACCTGTGTATTATATCCAAGTTCAGAAGAGATCTTTGAGCAAACTATTTATCAGAGATGCCACATCAAGCCTGGAATGACAGGCATCTCTAAAGCTGAAAATCTGACAAGTTAGGCACTCTTATTGTAGACTCACAGCCCCTGCAGAGTGACATGTTTGAAAAGGTTGAACCAAGGTCATCAGAAATTCTAAAAGAGCTATGTAACAAAAAGAAAAAATCTGCTCAACTGTTTATGGGGTGACAGGCTGTCCTATCCTAGGTTGTGCCCAGCAGAATTATTAACAGAGAGCTGGGCATGTTGGTATTTGCAGAGTAAAATAAATTATGATAAACTTATCTTTATTATTGTAAGCCAATGCACACATAACAGTGACATATAGCACAATGCGTAACTAGATTTACACTGTCTTGATACAAAATGGATTTTAGAAGGATTTCTTGTGTGGAATGTTACTGGATATAAAAAGGAGAAAGAAAATGCAGCAAGGGATCTTTCTCTGTGAGGTGGAGTAAGCCAGAAAGCCTCCTGAAAATGCTCAGCACTTCAGACAACAGGCAGTAGAATAGGAAGAGAAAACTAGTTCGAGTAGGAAGGAAATGGCTCAGTGCAAGGTGGGGGAAAAAAAATTTAATGTAGGTAACTTTGCCAAGCCTGGCAACAGTTTCGGAAAAGAATTGGAAGAAAAATTAATTATATTTATAACTAACATATTTATCTAGGGTTCCTGTTACTTGTCAGCTCAGATTAAATATCATAGACTGGAGGCGACATTCAATGGATGTTGGAAATTGGGGAAGTAAAACAATTTGAAAACACGAAGAATTAGTATCATATTATGGCTAAGAAAACAGTCATATAGGTCAAGTCCACCTGAACAAAATGGCAGGTGTATGTACCTGTTTCCAAGAATATCTCTCTGACTGTTCAGTGTGTTGGACAGCACACCATGAGCAGAAGAACAAAGGTTCAGTTTCACCCCTGTAGGCTTTAGCTCATCATGACACAATGTGGTTTCATGTGCGCACCAATTTCTCCACGTTTCTTGTGGACCTGGTCAGCTTTTCCTGTGACTGTGTTTGTTCCAGTATGGCATCATCAGAGTCTCTCCTAGTGTTCATGTGCTTGTACCTGTAGGGTTAGTGAAGCATGTGGCTTTCAGAGGATAGAGGAAGAGTGGTGTTTCTTGGTGAGGGATCTACAGCAGGAAAGACATTTCTCTCCAGAATGACTTGTTGAATGGTTTATTTCTAGCATCCTGAGGGAAGAAAGCATGGAACAGGGTGGTGTGCCCTAGACAGACCCTTGGAATTCAAGAATGCACATGGAAGAAGAGAGTTTCTTTGCTTAACAGTGCATAAGCAGCTACACTTCACCTTATATTTAAGTTAGTGAGTTTACTTCATGGCATCTGTGTGACAGCAGCCAGTAGTCTGAAAACATCTTGTGTAAAGTTGTTGTGTTATGTCATCTGATGTGAAGGCCTAGAGGTGAAAGGTGAAGGGCCTAGAGGGGAAGACATATGAGGAGCGGCTGAGGTCACTGGGCCCGTTCAGCCTGGAGAAGAGGAGGCTGAGGGGAGACCTCATCGCAGTCTACAACTTCCTTGCGAGGGGGAGTGGAGAGGCAGGTGACCTATTCTCCGTAATCACCAGTGACACGACCCATGGGAACGGTGTGAAGCTGAGGCAGGGGAAGTTTAGGCTGGACATCAGGAAGAGGTTCTTCACCGAGAGGGTGGTCGCACACTGGAACAGGCTCCCCAGTGAAGCAGTCACTGCACCAAGCCTGTCTGAATTTAAGAAGAGATTGGACTGTGCACTTAGTTACATGGTCTAAACTTTTGGGCAGACCTGTGCGGTGCCAGGAGTTGGACTTGATGATCCTTATGGGTCCCTTCCAACTCGGGATATTCTATGATTCTATGATCTGATTTGGGTGGCCCGTGGCTGATGAAAAGGTTATAGAACAAACAGTTGACATAGTGGTGCACTTTCTGCCATCTCTCCTATGTATGTTCTCTTTCCTCTTTGCCTTCTGGTGGCATAAAAGCATTGAAAACCTCTCAGGCAGCTGAAGCTCAGTCAGTGAGGGCAGTAAAGCAGTAGGACAGGCTGCCAAAAGAGGTTACACAACACATCCTCATTTGGATAAGACAGAGGTTTAGGGACACAGGGGTCCCTTTGGCAGAGAAGCACCCAGAAGTGCAACACCCTCAGAAGATCTTCAGGGAGGCCTCATGAGCAGTCACTGCCTGTGCAGCACAGGGCACTGTTAATTCCACAGCTGACTCAAGTAAAGGCTGAATCTGTCACTCTCATACTTATCAGGTCCCCTGGCAGTTTGGACTGTAAGGGCCCCCAAGGAGCCACGTCTATTGATTTACCAGCAGCAGTGCACAGGAATTCTTTCAGTAAATGCAACTGCTACCTGTGAATGCTTGTGAAAATTAGGAAGGCCTCACATATCATGTGGGAACAGACAACAGTGCTCTGTGTTTCAACCAAATGAAGCTCTTGGGCATCCAAGGCTTATCTCTAGTGCACTTTCTTCTGTCCCTGAGCCCCCTGCCCTGGCTACCTCCCATCCTCTGGCTGCTGAGCTCCAGTGCTCCTGTACAAAGCTGCAGCCCATTTAAATCAATTCTGACACCCAACACCTCTCTGTTTTCTCAGCCTGGCTGCCCCAAATATTTCCCTCCAGCCTTGACAGAACAGGTATTCACAGGGCAGCTCCAGAATAACAAGTTTCCATTTTTGAGACGGTTGTATGGGGAGCTTTGTGGTGTGGCAGCTGGCCAACGGGTGATCATTTAGCTGGGGGAGCTCACTACTGGGTAGTTAATTTGACATGAACAGAGTAGTTAGGCTCTCTCCAAAGCCTGGTCAGATACTTCTAGGTTCCCAATATTAAATTATACCTGACACATAACTCCAAACTAGCAGCACTTGAGTGCAAACCTGGACTTCAGTGAGGCTGATCAGCCCAGCAGTACTTCATTTCCTGTGACACAATCAATTTTCTCCAGTGAACTGTGTGACCATTACCTGCTTTAAAGAGATGTATGAATTGTGGTAGGCTCTCCTCAAAGTCCACAAGCTGGGGAAAAAAAAAAAGAAAAAAAAAAGAAAAGATTAAGGCATAGTGGTGGTGAAAAATAGTGATGATGAACCCACAAATACGAGGCTGGGAAGTGGGAAGTGTGGGACTTATTTCAGTGTTAACAGTCCAGACCTCTGAATTCATCCTTTCTCCAGGAGTTACAGCAAGTGTAGGAATGGGAACATCATTGCAGAGATGGATTCCCTCTTTACACATGCGCTTTCTCCATCTCATTTAGGGCTTGGACTGAATAATCGTTATCACCACATGGTAGCTATCAGGGGTTAGCTGACACATTATAAAAGCCTAATGTAGCCAATATGCATTAGAGTCCTAGCCAACACCTGAATTATTTGCCAGAACACTTTGAGATAGACTGTTCTTGTGGTATTTGTGTCACTGGCAAGAAGTAAAAGCAAAAGAAATCTGGAAAACATTTCTCTGGGATAAAAAAATAAAAAAATCTGTAGTGTTGCAGAGTCTGGAGGCAGATAGATGGTACTGAAATTCTGATTGCTTATTCAAATGGATGTGGAGTTCAGGAGTCTTTTGGGCTCTAAGACCAGTGATTCATACCTTCTGATTTTGTTAGCAGTTGTACTGAGCTGGTCCTTTATTTTCCCTGCAATTAATTGGCCAGTCATCTTGCCCAAAGTCTGCACTTCAGCATTGCTACTGCTCTAACTAAGAAAACAGACGGCTTGTGCCTACTTATCTCATCACTTGGAAATCAGAGGAAAAATATTTATACTGTTAATAAGAAATGTATTTGTCTATTTCATGTGGCACTGACCTTACCTGTTTCAGTGCTGTCCCCAGATTGCATGCAGGATCCCAAGGTCTTTAGGGAGTACTTACTATCTGATTATGCATTTTTAGATTAGGATGACAACTGGAATATAAACTAAAATAGCCATAAAGGAAGCTGAACAGTCCCTTGGGATTAAAATTCTACTGCCATCCATGTACCTCTCTCATACAGAGCAACCTGTTGAGAAGTGCTATACTAGAATGCTGTGATGGCAAATGGAGAAAAAGAAAATGATTCTACATAGTTGCTGCTGAAATCTGTAGCACCCACTTACCAGAGAATTCTGATATTAAAAAAGTATTTTTCATCCTAATGGATGTATAACAAAACTCTTAAGCTTTTCCACCACACCAGAAGTACTGAGATGTCCTTACTGACCTCTGTCTGACATTTCTCACTGAGATGAAGTTTTCAACAGACCTAAACTGTATCTGGTTTATGAAACTGAACTGGAATGTTTCGATTCCAGGGCTAGTTCAGCTTCTTCTCCTTCTTCTCCTTCTTCTCCTTCTTCTCCTTCTTCTCCTTCTTCTCCTTCTTCTCCTTCTCCTTCTCCTTCTCCTTCTCCTTCTCCTTCTCCTTCTCCTTCTCCTTCTCCTTCTCCTTCTCCTTCTCCTTCTCCTTCTCCTTCTCCTTCTCCTTCTCCTTCTCCTTCTCCTTCTCCTTCTCCTTCTCCTTCTCCTTCTCCTTCTCCTTCTCCTTCTCCTTCTCCTTCTCCTTCTCCTTCTCCTTCTCCTTCTCCTTCTCTTCTCCTTCTCCTTCTCCTTCTCCTTCTCCTTCTCCTTCTCCTTCTCCTTCTCCTTCTCCTTCTCCTTCTCCTTCTCCTTCTCCTTCTCCTTCTCCTCTTTCTCCTCCTTCTCCTTCTCCTTCTTCTCCTTCTCCTTCTTCTCCTTCTTCTCCTTCTCCTTCTTCTCCTTCTTCTCCTTCTTCTCCTTCTTCTCCTTCTTCTTCTTCTTCTTCTTCTTCTTCTTCTTCTTCTTCTTCTTCTTCTTCTTCTTCTTCTTCTTCTTCTTCTTCTTCTTCCTCTTCTTCCTCTTCTTCCTCTTCTTCCTCTTCTTCTTCTTATTATTTATTTTTTTCCCCCCACGTCCCCAGGAGCTGTGACAGACCTCCTGCATTCTCCCTGGAAAGGGCTTTATTTGAGCTTCCTCTTGCTGTTGCTCCACTATGATTCTCCCAGGCTTTTTCATTTTGGTGAAAATAATGTTTGATTAATTCCAATTGCTTCTTTTATTTGGGGGAATATTTGCATTTCTCCCCCATCTGTCCAAAGAAAAACTCACCAAATGTCTCAAGCAAATTTACTGTGAAGGTTAATGTAAAACCCCTTTAGCCATTTGTGGGGAAATAAGTGCATTTATCTTTAAAACCCTGTGGCTAGATAATTTTCAATGAGGAGTATAAGCATGGGACTAATTCAATTCACACTTGATAAAAATGGGTTGAATTATTTTTCTTTTTTTTTTCTTAATTTTTACCCAGTTTAGAAATTTGCTGTAGAAGATTGTATATTTACACCTTTTGCCTGGAAAAAATAGACCACTGAAGAACTAGTAAGTCGTGCCTTTACAAACATACAAAGAACTTGAGTAAGTGGGAATGGAAGGAACTTCTTATCAGATTGCTAAAAATGCCGTGCGGCAGAATATAAGGAGGAAAGAGAGAGGCAAATGCCTAAGTCCCAAGGATAAGAGGATGAACAGTAAAAATGGTGGTGCATCCGCACATGCTCCAAGCAGGAAATACATGTATTTTGCTGGAAAAGTCCCAGGTGTCATAGTAAGAATCCCCACCTCTCAGCTCCTTTTGATCCCACAGAGTACACACTTCTTGGCTACCCAGTAATTTCAAATGTTTTGTTGTAATCTCCAAGAAAAGCTACCCCTGAAGTCTCCAGGTTTGTGCAGCCACATTTATAGCAGATCTCGTGAAGACTACCGATGAGGTCCACCAGAATGGACCTACCTTATTTTGTAACCTTCTCTCTTAGATGTGAATTAAATGCTGATGCTGGTGGGAGTGGGGCTCTTGACTAGCAGTGTCTTACCATGCCTGAAAAAAAAAAAAAAAGTAAGTGGTCAGAAAATCCAGGAGGGAAACAGAAGCAACCTGCACCCTAAATGACTATCTGCAAGTGCCACGTTGGTCCCCTGCTGGGTGCTAAGTGACCACAGAAATGCACACCAAGGTCAAACCAAATGGGAGTTGAGGAGCTAAGGACTGCTGTGCTGACATGGCCCTTACCCTATGTGGCTCGAGGCATTTGACACCTTTTCCTAAAGTTCTTGTTCCAAGTACATTCACAGATCACCTTTCTGGGAGGTAACTTTGTTACTGGCAAATGTAAGGGGACATGATATCAATGGATAGATCTTTGTTATCTTTTAATTCCCTGCATCATGCATAAATCTGTCAGATTATGGACCACAGAGGTTAGCGGAAAAGTTGGTGTCCAGATGGCTGTGGAAGAGCTGTCCATTTTCAGAGCTCTTAATGAGCCATTTCTGGAGCTTTCTCTTTCTCAGTGCTTCCTATCACCTCATGACCTACCGCTTACTTTTTCCTCCCAATTAGTTTAATTTGAACATTAGTGTTTGCACCTTAACCTCTGCCAGTCTCTTTTTCACAGGGAATGGGGAGAGGACATGCATCTGAGTAAAATGCCAGCAGTGGCTGATGCTGTAAATCAGAGGGATTTTAGAATCTGATGACAAACCAAATTCCTGTCAGAACAGAGCAGAGCTGCCCCCTCCCAAACTGTCATCGAAGCCAGGCCATAAAAATCACAGCTGTCACCAAAGCATGCTGGGCCTCTGGGGGACATGCCATCCTGGGGACTCATCTGCTACATCCACGGCCAAATTCCGAGCCCTCAGGCACATTCCACTTGACATTTTGTCACATCTCTTACTGGTGCATCTGTTCAGGGGCATTAACTCTTCTTAAATCACTTTATCCTATCCCCCACCCCCCCCTTTTTTTTTCTTAGAAAAACCAAGGCTATGGGAGTTGTAGAGGTCTGCAGGGATCTGCAGCAGGAAAGAGTCCATACCCTGAAGAACAGGCTGTGGACAGCCTGGTGGGCAGCCCTGTGGGTAACTAATCCTATAGGTCATGTTGCTACAGTTACCTGTGTTCACATAATTAAAAAAAAATAATAATAATTTAACTCACATTCATACATTAAAAATGATAGAAAATCTTCCTAGTCATGTCCACTTGAGCTTTGGTGACAGGGAGAGATCTGTTTCCAAAGGAGAGGGATGAGTGTGAAGGTGTGAAGTTGGACCATGATGGTTATGGTTGTCCTGAGATGACTGTGCACTCAGTAGTAGCATGAACTTGTAAAGACCTTGAGGCACTTTTCTTTAACCAGTTGATGGGGTCCAAGTTCTAATATACCACCATGTGCATGAATGAAAGGAATATTTATGTGGTCCACCTGTTTATGAGATAATAACCAAACTGGGTTACATAAATTCTAGAGCCAAAAAAACTAGCAGACCTTACAACCAGGATGACTGTCTTACCATGTGGACATAGTTATAACTTGTACAGCAGGGATAGCAGACAAGAGACTGTGTTTCCAGACACCAGAGAATCTTTATGTCCTCCAGAGTCACTGTTGATTCAGAATCACAAAATTTGAATGTATGTGGGCTAAATGTCTAACTAGTTTCACTAAGGACAGAGAATGACAGACATCTGGCTGAGAAGAACCTGGGGAGCGTTTGCTGGGCTACTCATGTTACTACTGACAAAACTTCTGAGAGCTTCTAAAAATAATAAGTGGTAATTTCTTTACACACACTAACCTGCATCTGGAATGAGGTAACTCAGTACCAGCTTTTGTGCTGGACCATGAGTTAATAACTAACCTGAGGGTTACTGGTTGCCTGAACACCAATGACTGTAAAAATGTATTTGTTATGTGTGAACAGAATCACATGAAACAGTAATTAAACTTTTATTTAAAACTCGAAAGGCCATTTTCCAATGCTTGTAAGTATTCCTGATTAGAAAACACGGAAAAGCCTAGCTAAGCTTTGGAGTCTTTTGTGGATCTCTTACTAGATAAAAATTCACATCTTTGTGTGCATCCATAAAATGCTACTTTGTTGGATATGGATGGAAATATAGCTGAATGGAAGTCAGGCTGCTTAACAGGCTGTCTGAAAGCAGTGATAAAACAACAAGCTGTCGCATGAAGAAAGTGTAGGAAGTAGCTGGTGAGTAAGATAATTTGTATATTAAAAATATGTGAAAGGTAAGTCAACGACCAGTGGCCTTAAAGAGAATATTTAAAAATATATTAAGAAAACATAAATAAAGGAAGGAAGGAAAAGAAACCCTTAATCTCATTCGGGTAGTTTTAACAGCAAAACTGGAAAGTCAAAGGTGTTCAGTTCCCTTTGTATTTCAGTTCCACAGAGAAAAGGCAGGGCACGGGTTTTGTTAAATATGATATATATATGGAGTAAAAAGTTTGCCATCTGTAGCGAAAGAGGGTGCAAGACAGAAACTACTTAAATTAGAGAATGAAGATTCTTGAAGTAGTTTAGGAGCTTCCTGAATCATACTCTTTTCACAAATCTTGGTATTCTGGGGAAACTTAGAAGTGTTGGAAAATTCTTACTTTCACTCTAGGTTTAACAAAGCTTTCCTCATTGTTTAGCTGACCAGATGTTCTGGTGTGACTGGTGTGATTTCTGGCTTTTGAGGAAGAAGTAACATTTTCCTGCTTTGCTTTTTCATAAAGCTTGAGAAACAACCTAGAGTCAAATACTACTCTTTGAGTGAGAAGTGATCTCTCCTCCAAAGCACTTCTGCTTTAGATGCCTAGGTATATCTTGTGCCGCTTTGCTCAAGATCACAGCCCTGACTTGAGGTGCAAACAGGACTTTGTTAAGATCACACTGGCATAGATTTGGAGAGGGTCTCAACTTCTTCTGCAGTACAGAGTGCCCTTTGCAGGGCTGTCACCTGTGTGTGTAGATCAGTTCCTGGCTACCACAGAAATACTGGCACAGGTGTTGTCTGAGGCTTGTCCTTGGCTTTGGTCAGGCTTAAATTGTGGGACTTCATGAAAAAGTAGCTGGGCAACCTGTAGCAAATCAGTGATAAAGAGGAGGTCTCAGCAGCCAGCCAGGTGGGCCATTCTTCCTTGTGAATCTCCAAAAATACTTTCCAGAGTAACTTCAGAAGGTTTTAAACAATTACTAAAATTAAACATTTTAAGGTTCACAGACCAGGTACGTTTTACCAGGAAGCTTAGAGGAGATTTGCTGAAAAGCACTCTGAGCAATTCCTGTTAATATTTCACATGTCCTGGAACACTGAAACATCTCCAGATGACTATAAAAAAAGCTGGTTGTTGTTCCTGTGTTCAAGAGGATAAATAGGATTGCTCAAGCAAACAGAGGCACTTTAGCCTGGAATCAGTCCCAGGGAAAATATGGAAAGACTTGTATGAGACATGACTGGTAAAGAATTAAAGGATACTGATGCAATTAAAGACCATTGGTGCAACAATATGGAGAGCAGATCCTGTTGGAAAAAATTAAGATCTCTTTTTAGAGAGTGATTACAGCATGACTGATAAAAGTATGTTTGCCGGCCAAAGCACTTAATTTTGTGTGGCAACTTTCTGATGTAAGCTTCAGTTTGTACCAATGTCTAGTCTGTGGCTGTTGGTGGAAAACCTTCCACTGAACCAATTTTCAATGAAAAACAATTATCTTTTTTTTTTTTTTTAATAGGATTTTTTTTTATACAAGATTTTTTCCTGTTTGGAGAATTTAAAACATCTGTTTTGGTTTTGTTCTCTATCAAAATATTTCAGTTTGCTAAACTAAAGCAAAGCTGTACTTGCCAATGATACTGCAAAATCTAATCAGAAATGTAGGTGTAATATGCTCATGTATTTTTCTATTCCACGCTAGGGAAAGGTCTTTGTGGGATTGCATCTCCACAAAATATTCTTGTGTCCTTGCTGGACTTACCATATCTCTGGCTGAAATCCTATTACTCGTGGGGAAACCATAAGGACTTGTAGTGCTTACCTGGGCAATTTCAAGTTTATCAATTTAACAACCAACTCACACAGACTGTGGATTCACTCAGTGGGCCTTTAGAGTTAGACAGCAAATCTAAGTAGATAATCAATAGTTTTGAATGCTACAGACCTCCGAAGTTGGAGCCTATACCAGCCTTTACCAAATGAAAAAAGGAAAGCGGAGATTGCCAGGATTTTTTATTATTATTATTATTATTATTGCCCAGAAGCACCTTAACTGCTAAGCCTTCTTCTGCAAAAGTCAACTGTGAAAGCAGTTTGTCCAGGCCACCAATGCAAGAGTGAGACTAGATGCACTACTGCTGTAAGTTAGGACACCAGTGCCCAATGCCTCTGTGGATTTAGAATACCTTCTTTGCTTGCACCATATCTCTGTGCTGGCTCAGATAATGTCTGCTGTGCTGTGCTCTGGAGGTACACACCATGCAGTGGTTGGGTCAGGCTGCTACAGTCCTCCATAGCACAGTGGAAGGAGATCAGTGCAGGCACCATCCTGCATTAATTTGCAGTCTGGTCTTAAATTCCTTTATGTTTTGTTGCTTTTAAGGGTAAAAAGAGAATGTAATGGTCTTCATTCCCCTTCATCCCTACTCCTCTCCTTGTGCCCTTCATGATTTTCTCAGCCTTCTGCCTATGCCCCATTACCCCCAGTAGCTCTTCCTTCCCTGTTCTCTGAGGTTTCTCCTCCTTGGAATGTCCTTCTCCTTTTTCTCTCTTCTTTTGATCCCTTTCATTTTCTTTCCTAGACACCACTTGTCACCAGACTTTCTACCTCACAGACTCCCAGCCAGCAGCTTTCCACATTCCTCATCTTTGCTTCTGATAGCTGCTGGGTATTAAACTTCTGGAAAAAAATCTCTTCTCTCCCATATCCTGTAACCCACTGCATCTGGAGGCTGATGCTGACACAGCTGCAGCCACAGCAGAGACTTCTAGCAAGCTGCCCACTCTTACAGCTACTGCTGCAGCCTCACAGCTGCTACACTGCTTCCCAGCTCCAAGGCTGAGGCATGTTTTCTTTCTTTTTGTGGGGTAGGATGGGGGTACTTTGAATTTTGCATCAATTGTAATTCAGTGGTTACTCCTGAACTGCTCCAACTCAACAGGAAAGGAAACCAAATGCAACTGTGCTGATCCCGGATTTGCAACCTTTATCCTTCAAAAGAAATTTAAGAAGTCACGCGCATATGGCAGTGAAGAACCATCACAGAAAGGGATAGCATGTTACACAGTAAATATTGACAGATATGCAGCAGATATGTATCCCACTCCTTGCTTTTGCTCTCTCTCTTCCTCTCATCATTATTCTATCTCAACAGCCAGCCCTGTTTCTGCTTTCTTCCATCTGGCAGCTCTCAGAATAATCTCACCCACCTGTTAAATGAGAGAACGTCAAGTTAAATTTACAGCAGGGCCTGGAAACAGGATGCTACAGAAAAGTATTTTAATTAAAATCCTCTAATTGAATGCATGTTTCCTTGTGAAAAGGGAGCTGCCAAGAAGGGCCTGATGTCACCACCTCTACTCCCATTTGCCAAGAAAGGGGGGGCAATTGAAACCATCTCTCAAGGTGGAGAGAGGAAAGGGCATTTCCAGGGAATTTTCCAGGGTCATCCCTGCAATGCTGCTGGACGGTTCATGGAAGGCTTGCCCTTGTACCAGAATCAGAGCAGACAATGATACAACGGCTCTGCTTCTTCTGATCATGCACTTTGCAGAGTAACAAGCTGCCACATGTGTAAGGACGTGGGGTGATATCTATGTGAAACCTGAACTCTGGATAGAAATCCAGCAAATATAAAGCCTGCCTCTGACTTGGAGATCACCATGTTCAAACAGACAAGAATGGGAGCCAGAAGGAAGTATTTGGGAAGAAGAGGGAATTAGCAAGTGCTGTAGAACTGCGTCACTGCAGTGTAACTCTAACTCTTTTAAATACTATGCAAATCCACTGACACGACATACTTCCTGTAACCACGACACCTCTGGCTTTTCTTTCCTTGTTGTACAGTAGTTAACTGTTATGAAAAAAAAAAAAAAGAGTTATGGAGAATAAATGCACAGTACATGTCTCTATCTGTAGTAACAATTCCCAACATTCTGCAATATTTACATTTTTTTCCATTAAGCTGTCCACAACACGAGGAGGGGAAGTTTGGCACCACTGCATTCCTCTGTCTCCCGGCTGGTAAAGGTCACTTCCCGAGAGCCTCAGGTCACAGAGGAGAAAAGTTCTCGGTACCTTCGGGTGTTTGCCAGCCCTCCTTCCTTGACAACAGAGAATCCTTTCATAAAACACGTTCATTTTTTGTTTTGATATTTTTATGCTTCATTGGTCTATTTAGAAATCGGAAAATCTTACATCCCCTCTTGAGAAATCTGGCAGGCATGTTTGGCTCATGCTGGGAAAACAAAACCACTGGCAAACCCGCCAGCCTTTGCCAAAATGTAAAATGGAGAGTGCAAGGGCTAGAGGCATTTTGAACACCCATTGGGAATACTGGGGCATCAAACATAAGAAATTGAAGACCTAGGAAAGGGTAAAAGTTTTTTTTGCACAGAAAATTCTGGGGTGCAAGAGTGACTTTCAGACCAACAGTGCAGCTCCCAAAACCAGTAGGTAGGTCAGGTTTTTAGGGCAGTGGGAACAGAGAAACCAAGACTTGTACTTTTTGCTTTTTGAGTGTCACCTACATTCTTGTCAGATGGAGCTGCTGCTGCCTTGAGAAAGTGATGTTTATTCTAGAAGTGCAGTAGCTGTTTGCACACCAGGACCCATATTTAGCTAGTTGACAGCAATTCACCAAATGTGCATTTCACTTCCTGCTAAAATGTCTCAGAAGAGTACAGACACACAGAAAAAAAGTTAAGATTCTGCCTAAAATCCTTTAAGTAATCTATAGCACCATGAGCGTTCAGCTGTAGACTTAATTCGGAACATATGGACCTCATGAGTAATTTTGAAGCAATCAGAAGGTAACAGCTCAAGATCAAGAGACAGAAAAATACAGCTAGTGCCCTACTTCAAGCCTTGCACAGTATACTCAGAGTGCCAGGAATATCCATTCCTGCCCAGTTGTTATCAGGCTGTTAAGCTGATATATAAAAGACAGTGAGAAGTGTTGTCACTTGCAGCAGGGATCAACAAGGCTGACTGAGCTCCAGAGCAGCAACTATAACTGGAAGAGTCAGTGTCATTTTCAAGGGAGTATTAGAATCAGAACAGATGATAGGAAAGAAAGAAAAAAGCAGAAGCTAATAGAGACCAAGGCTGAAAGCAACTTCCCTGCAATCATTTAGTCTTTCCCTAATGCTCACGGTGAGGAAAACCTATATGTGACCAGTGACAAAGGTTCTGCAAGACCAGGCTGCTGTTTCAGTAAAGCAAATATTCAGCTGGGGAAAGGAGTGCCCAGCTGAGGCAAACTGAAAAGGGAGGTGAGCTGGGCCAATGACTACTTTTTTTGGGTCTCTTGTTAAAGCTCAGCCCTGCACTGTAGTTGGCCTGGAAAAGCAACAGGGTGGCAATGAAAGGAGTTCCAGTTGGTAGATGCTTGTAAGAGACAAGCTTAGCCAGCATGTGGTGATACTATCTGGCTGACTTCTTGTGGCTTTTGGCAGCCTCAGTAATTGCAGCCAGCATCTGAGAAAGTCGTGGAGACTGAGCTCGACATTCACTTCTAGAAGTTGTCACTCCAGGTTGGGTGTGAGGCCAAGCTGTGTGGCCAGAGTCCTGTGTGGATGTGAGAAGCTAGCCCTGTCTTTGGTTAGCTTGCCTCTGCTCCTTGGAGACACAAATCCAATTTTTAACACTGCCAGCATGGAATGTCTCACTGCTCCGCTGACCATTTTTAAGGAAAATGTTAATCACATGTATTAGTTACAAAGAAAAGACTCTACAGTCCAAACCACTCAGGCTAGTAGCATTGTTACTGGCACACTGCAGAGCCTAAGGCATGTCTGAGTCATTACCATCAGCTAAATGAATGTAATATTTTTAGTGAGGGAGTGTTGCATTTTGCAAACATTAAGGCTTTTAATGGAAGAACCTGTCTAGTGTGAGTGCATCTATGTGGATACCACATTGTCACGTATGAACTGCAAAATAGAGGTTTGGGTTCTCCAGAAGCTAAAAAAGGATAGCTCTGGCAGTCACTCACCCAATGATCTGTGTGACACCACTGAAGACCTCCTCTAGAGACAAAAGTATCCAGGCTACACACAACAGCAACTGGATGTGTGCCTACTACCAGAAGGTAACAAAGTGCTTGAACACTTTGGGGTGCTTGAGGTCTGGAGAGTGCACACATACTTTCCATTGCTTAGCAGCTGCTTACCCCTCTCCCAGAAGTCTGTAGGAGCTCGAGGAGTGTGCTGGGCCTGTCACTTCCACTGCCAAGCAGTCAAGCAAAAAAGTCCTCCCCATTTTACTGTTAGTAAAGTGTTACTCAGCTAAGGGTTGGTGCGCTCCTGAAAATGCATTCAAACAGGAACTTCTGGAGACAGATAATCACTCTTCCTGCCCTGTCCCAAAACTGTGCTGGAAGTTACCTACTCTGAGCCATGCACTAAGCTGTGTGGGCTCACAGCTAGTCAGGGGAGGGGAAGAAATGTCCCACCTCAGGCACTACTACTCCAGGAGTCTGTACCAGCCCTACAAATCCTTCTCCAAATCCCCTTTGCACTGACATTGGTTAAAGCGTCATGTAACTAACACACAGCTTTCATTGCTTTCCCCTATTTCTTCGTTTTCTTGCCCAAAGGGACAATTTCCCAGCTTCTGACTTGTATGTGGTTGTTTCAAGATCAAAATACATCTGTCAATCCCACATAAAACAAGGGCTCCATTTCCTGTTCTTTCCTTCCCTGGAGAGAGAGGAGTTGCTGCTTTGTCTCCATGCTTTTCCCCCGCTCATTCTGCATCCCTCCCTACCCCTACAAAGTTCCTCCTTAGCCTATTCCACAAATTTCCTTACTGTTGTACTCTTCCCTCATACACCCCGGGCTCTCTTGTTAATCCCCAGCTGTGACTATAGCTAACAACAGTTCTCCATGCCACTCTCACTCCCCTCCCTAATTCCCTGCCTGGCTTTCCAAGAACCTGCCCCTTCCCTCTACGTTTCCAGGCTCATTCTCCTGTATCTATAAGCAGCCTGCCAAACTCTTGGGGGCTTTCATTTCTGGAAGCATCTGGCTGTTGGAAGACTATTGCCATCTTGGCTGAGGACCAGCTCAATACAAAGTTACTGGGAATGACTGCTCTGTTAGTTGAGTGCCTGATAGAAAATGCTGAAAGACGAAGCCGTTCTGGATAATGTGGATTTGTGTCAGCAAATCCTGAGGGGATAATATCAATATCAGGTAATTCAAGACTCGTTAGATATGTTTAGAGGGTGTGTCCTCTTTCTTGTTCCTTTCTTGGGTTCCCCATTTTCTCCTGAAAGTTGTTCATCCTTTTCTCTGTACCTGATGACTTCTGCTTTTTTTTTTTTTTTCCTACCATTTTTTCCTCCCTGGTGTTTAGATTATAATGAGGGGTAAATTAATTAAATTGACAAGAAAGAAAAAATAGTAAGTCTCAAATGAATCAAGACAATATCCAATCACAAGTACAGAAAAATCTGATCTTGAAATACCTGTAAAAATCATGGAGAAAGACTCAAAAGCAAACTGCATGTGAAACTGCAAACAGGATGGAGGTGGGGGGGAGCAAAAGGAAAATGCATGACAAATCCACATGAAGTGTCCCAGACAGCTTTTGTCTGCATAGAAATGGTTTTATGGGATTCTCTGCAGAAGAAGGAACAAAAAAATTAAGGAGTTGAGTTCAAAAGATCAAGTTGCATTTTCATTGATCTTAGACTTGTAAGAGCTACCCCATCAATCACAGTTGCTTAAAAATTCCTATTAATGGTCTCAAGTGCTGGGGCTGCCCATATGGTTCATCTTTGTAACATTTGGGCATCTCCCTGGGAGCAGTGTGAGATCTGTCAGTGTCAGAGCCAGACACTCTCTGCTCATCCCCACATCCTCGCAACTGCTGTAAGGAAAATACTGTCACTGTAGGCCCGAATACCTCCATATGATTCCAGGCAAAAGTAGCAGCAGACAATGAGAAAAGAATAAAGACCAAAGGATTTGTCTTTCATAGATGCTGGGGACTGCTGCAGACCAAGATAAAAAACTCACTGTGTGTTCCAGAAGGTATATGGGACAGCTTCAAGCTAAGGTTGCCCAGAGAGGTTGTGGAGTCTCCCTCCCTGGAGATATCCAAAAGGTGCCTGGACATGGTCCTGCGCAATGTGCTCTAGATGACTCTGCTTGAGCAGAGGGGTTGGACCAGATGATCTCCAGAGGTCCCTATCAAGCTCAACCACGCTGTGATTCTGTGATTCTGTGAAGGTGCTGCATGAGATGAGGAAAACATGCCCAGGGGCACTAGATGTGCTTTTACTCAACTGAAGAAGTTGTCTGGCTGTGGGCTTTGGCATATGGACATCCCTATTAATATGGACAGAAATTAGAAATGTGCTTGATGCTGAACACACATTAAAGCCTTTCTGCTATTTCAGACTATCCTATCTAGCCAAGCTGACTCCGAACCATTAATGTCATCAGTTTTCCCTGCAGGCAACTTACTTCTAAAGCCAAAATTCGACAAACAAGTTATTCCTTCTAACAGGCATAAATTTATCTTTGTAGTAAGTTCTCCTTCTTTCTTGTACTGGGGAAATTTTCATGAGGATGCATTTCTAACTGGATCTTCAACTTAGGTTTGCACTGGATTTATGTGGCAGCAAAATAACATGGAAATGTACACTGAAAGTAATTGTGCTGTAGACTGACTTTGGTACGAATTAGAGCATTCACTTTGCCACTGTTGTCCAAGAAGATGTGACAGAGCAAGTAGGAGCCGTTGATATGGTCAGGAGGTCCTGAGTTTGATCCAGCTTTCTAGAGAGAAATCTGCAGTGGTAGGAAAATATTCACAAACCCTACTCCTCTCACACTCTTGGTTTCCCCAACTGGATCACAACTTGTTTTTAAAAAAGGGAATTATCTGTAGCTAAACAAGGTCAACACAGTATTAGAGACAGAGTGGCCACTTCCTCTGCAGGTGGGCTGAGAATTACATCGGATGCAAAGCTCAGGTGCTGCTCACACAGGGCCAGGGCTGAACAATGGTCCAACTCCTGAGGGGCAGGGGAGTGCAGTGGCAGTATGAATCATGCTATAAGAGAAATAGTTTTCAGGAGAAGTAGGAATAGAGCTAAGATGTCAGTGGTGTCAGCCTTCCCTCCTCAGAGACCCAAACTGCTGCAACAAAGTATTTGCAAGCACTTTGGATTAAAGTTCAGCTTATTGAATGGAGGCCTGGCTCAGGCCAAGCGTGCAGGGACTTTCTCCTCCTTCTCATTCTTTGTACACACCTACAAGTAAGCTTTTTGCAAGCAACAATGCTGAATGTCACTGCAAATTCACTATTTCACACATTTTCATCTGGTCTTCCTTTTCTCAAATGCTTACGCATCAAATTTTTGAGGGGACAAGAAAGGTGGTCTGCATTTTCTGGACATCTGTTTCTTTCTGGTTCTACACAGTTTCTCTCTGTAGCTTCAAGAAACCACTCTGGTTATTTTCTCCTGGCCAGTTTGAGCCTGCCTCCAGTGTGCTCAGAGCAGCAAGAACACTTTTTCTGGTGGCTGCCTTTGGATCCCGGCAAGATGCCATAGTTAGTGAGATGAGAAATGGTGACCTCATGAATAAGGGGAGGGAAAAGAGGGGGCGAGACTGAATTTTTGGTTTTCTACATTTAAATCCCATCAGGCTTTGTGTTTTCATTTCAAATTCTTTCCAAAATACTGTATCTATTTTCCTCCGAAATACTATGACTGAAATGACTTTATGTTTTGCATCTGCTGATTATTTTTCTAAATAGAAAGAAGTTATTTGTCTTCAAAAGCATTCAAAACTCAACACCCCACCCCCACCCCCGCCCCCCAAAAAAATAAAAAATAGAAAAAGGACAAAAATGACTTAGAAATAAAGCAAAAAACTGAGAAGATGCGAGTGCTGTAGAAACAGGCAGGTCACAAAAGAGTTAAAGTTCTTTACATGTGGCCAAGTGAAATAAGACCTGGAGGGACACATGGTTCTCCCCTCAGCACCTCCTGGACTCTGGGGTGTGGGCTTATGAAATGCCTGGGAGGCAAAATTGGCATTGTGTCTTATTTAATTTGGCTACTTAAAGGATTTTTATTTATTTATTTATTTATTTTAATTTGGCTCTTCCTATAGCTCTCACACCTTACTTTAATGTAAGTGCCCTTTACATTTCAAACGTGCCTTTTCCCCAGGTCTCCATACCATATTGTTTGGACAACTGTCTTTTCCTCTGTGCACCTACACAATGCTGCTGGCACAGGACTGTGTTTATCTTCACAGAGAGAGAGAGTAAAATCAAACTGAAGAACACCATGGGCACAAGTACTGTGTTTTCAGAGGTGCGCTTTCAGCTCTGGGTGCCACTCAGGAGACTGGTGTTGAGCCCCAGATATTTCCGCTGGTCAGCAGCAGCACTGCTCTGGATCAGCACACACTGATCAAGCTTTCCTGCATGTGCAACCCACAGCCTTTGCAGGGTTATCTGGAAACTCTTTCACCATTGCCTTGCCATGGGTCAGTGATAAAAAACTAGGCTTGGTCCCACTAAACCTGCATATCTGGGTGTTGTTGCAAGAGCAGTATGAGAATTACTGCCTGGACTACTGATGCTTGGTGGTGTCAAGCAACACGTGACAGGCTCTTCCTCCCATCTGACTTAAATGTTGAAACCATAAATGGAGCAACGTTACTTTTAATGCGGTACCAAATTGGCAGAGGTGGAGCCTTTGTCGTCACTTCTACCAGTGATTACAATTTTGCAAGAAATGGAGTAGAGACTGGCACGTGATATACATGGCCTTAGGCAAATCTTTTGTTCTGTCCCTATGGTCTGTAAAATGGGCTATACTGCCTTGACAAGCAAGGGAGATGCAGAAATTGTTTATTTAAAACCTCTAAGTGCTATGACTGTGGAAAGCAGAGGATAAATTTTCAAGTGCTATTGCAAACAGGAGGATGTAGGTAGTTTTCTGTCTATATAAAGCAGCAAAAACCCTCTTCAAAGTTACTCACCACAAAATAGAATTTAATGGAAAATCTGAAATTATGTTTTCTTGCTATATGAAAATCTTTATTAAGAAATGAATGTTGAACAAGTTTACTGAAAAGCAGTCAACACATTTTTGCACTGAAGGAGAAGCAATCTGCACTTGCAGCGTTAGAAATGTGTTCACCCTCAAGTAAGTACTTATCTAAAACGGCTGTCATGGAATAGTCAGAACAAGGCCTAGAGTGGATAGGAAAAGTGCACAAATGACAGAAGAAGTGCCAGCTGTTGAGACCAGGCCAGAAGGTTGTGTGATCACATCCATCCTTGTCACTGCAGACTGTCATTCAATGGTAACTGGGTCAGGAAACACCATAGTATACAGCACTTTCCATGTGTGGGGATTGCATCAAGGACAGAACTTTTTTCTGCTTAGTGCCACCAAAAGAGTCCTAGAAAGGAGGTTCCTGCTGCTACACCTCTTCAGGGACTGAACACCAGCAGCCAATAACATTTTTCTTTCTGTTATTGCTGTGAAAAAAAAAAAATCCAGAAGGAAATCTGAAAAGCCAGGAAATGGAAATGAATGGCTGAACACTGTGGGATTGCTACAGGCAGCTCTGGTTCAGTGAGCTTTGCTGGGCTGCTGCTTTACTGGCCTGGGAGATACATTATAAGATGATATTTAGAAATCATAAATAATCTCATTATATTGCAGCTGCTAGTGTTCTGGGAAACATGGATAAAAGCAGTGGAGAACTGAATTAAAGAACCCCCCAGTGGCACAATTGTGGCAACAGCTGAAGGGAGAAAAAACATAGGTATTATGGATGAACGAACCTAGAGAATTTTTTAGGTTTGGATTCAAGCTCAATTGCATCTCAGCTGCTCTGAGAAATTGTGAATTCCTCACTTTTCCTCTTAGGAGCAAGTCATAGATGCTATATGTTGCATTGTAGAACTCTTGGACTAAGAAGTGGAAAACAGCATTAGCATTGGGCATCTATCTCACAGACCACCCAGGACCACTCCTGCAGTACTTTCCTGAGCTTTAGAGCTGTGACAATTCCACAGCTAAATTCAGCTTGTCAAGCTACTTTACTTGATATTCTCCCTTTCTTTCTTTCTCCCTTTCTTTATCTATTTCTTTCTTTCCTATTTTTTGAATGTTTAGAGTATTAATACAACAAATCTAATAAACCATATTATTTGATTACAGAGAGAATGTTTGCTTTCAAAGGCTGATTTTTTTTGCTGATATGATTTTTATTTTTGCAGTCAGAAGCTGAAGAATCACCATTTCCTTTGGACTAGTTCATATCTTCCATTCAAGAGGAAGAGCAGTTTATTATATGTTATCCATAGATATCTGAGCTACTAACAGATCATCTTTCCAGATTCTATGTTGTCACTTCTCCTATGTGTGCATGTGTGTGCACTAGTTCTTTATCTTTTTTTTGATAAGTGCACCTTATTTTTTCTTTTCTGTGTAAATTTCTTCAGGCCAACAACATCCTTTTGTATAATCTTTTATTCCCCCACCCCTCCCCCCTCAGTTCACTAAAATTTTGTGTTGATATTGTCTGGTCTTCTGTAAACTTTGAGACTGCTCCCATCTTCATAATATTCAAAAAGTAAGAAGTTCAGAGTATTTTATGGATAATACTACATGTATAAACATGTTACAAAACTGAGCATAAAAGTGTATGGAAGTGGAAGTGATTTTTATTTAGTTTTCTAAAGGAGGTAACACTGCCAACTCACACAGCAGATTCATGAGCTCCAAAATGTGCACCTCCAAGTATTATGGGCAGAATCACCTGCATACAAGGGATGATTACCATTGAACCTTCCCTTCATCTTCTGGCTTTCTTCTGGACAGGTCTTTTACACCTTTCAGAAGCCATGCCCATCATAAATCTTAGATGACATTGCCACACTTTGTCTTCTCCTTCCTCATTTTGGGTAGCTTGCTATTAAAGCTTGTCTTCTTCTTGGTTTACAGGAAGATAAAAGTCACACGCAGTGTGCAGTAGTCTTGTTGCCATCCTTCCATGGCTGGATTGCAGGTTTTCTGCTGTTAAGTCATTGGTGCTGTGATGCTGGTGAAGATGACACACTCCTCAGTGTTTACCAGTTTCACTGTTGTTGATCATGTCCCTGACAATCAGTGTAGGTCATTATCTGAATCTGTGCTCTTGTACTTCTCTGGTTCTTTTTTATATATGCATCTACATTCGTACTTCCTTTTAACTAATCTTAATATTTCCATATATAGATCTTTGCATAGCAACCTAATATAAACTGTGGAGTACAGTGCTGGCCCTGCTTTGGATGGTGCTGGCAGGCTGTACTTAAATTTATGCTGAGTTAATTGCACCACAGCTTGTTCCAGCTTTACTGGGAGAGGCAAATGCAGGTAATTACATCAAGCCTCCAATCACTAGACAGTATTATTTATTTAATATATCAAATTGGCTGCAGTTTTTCTTTATGTTCGTTTCTGAGCCAGTAACACCATCTTAAAATGCAATGGTATTAACATGCAATTACCTGAATGCACATTAAGGGAAACGTTATAAAACAGTTCAGATAGGAGAGAAACTAGAGACCATGTCACCCCTCCTGACACCCTGACTCTTACAAAGGAAATACTGGGAAGGCAGTGAGTGCTGCAGTATGTCCCGAGGACTGTCATTGGTGTGATCTGGAGGGGAAAACCCATCTTTTAGTGAAGGGACCTACACTAAGATCTTGTACAGGCAGCCTCGCCTGAACCAGCACCACCTTCCTCATCATCCTAAAAGGAGGGCTAATGCTTTCTTCTCACAGGCCAGCTCTGGGTCTCTGCAGTATTGCTGAGTGCAGTCAGCTGGAAATAATGCCCTGAAGTATGCTCAAGGGGATACATGAACTAACAAGAGCCCTGTTTGTGAAAGTGTCCAAGAGGAGCCCACGGACGTCACTCAATATCAGCAGAGAAGGGTATTATCCAGCTGAATGGCAGAGCTTTCAAAATGCTCTGCAAATTTAGAACATTACTGGGATAAGAACAGCATCTGTAGGAACTTCAACCAGTGTAAAATTACACAGGCTCCTAATCCTTCTCCCCCACAGCATGCAATGAGTTCCATATTGAGACAGAAAAAGACTAGCTTCCAGAGATAGACTATTGCACAATTAGCCCTGATGTGGAGGTTTATTGCTCCTCCCTGAATCAGCTGATGCTGACCACTAACCAGCACAGGAGCAATGCTCATCACTGGGCTGTCACAAAACAATGTCAATTGCATGCAGCAATATGAGCTGCTGTTTTCCAGTCTAGTCCCCCATTCAGGCATATCAGAGTTATTGGGGATTTTTATTGAGGACAGGAGTTAATATTTAAAGAGGTGTACGTAGCATATTGCTCACACCATCTATGTGAGAGTTTCAGGGATCCTGACTGTATTCTGTACAGGTTCCTAGATAACAATTACAGAAAAACTAGAAGGAGCAGTCAGAAAACTGAGTGAGCCACGACCCCAGCAAAAGTTTTGTGGGCCAACAGCAGGCTACACAAATCCCTCCCCAGCAGAGAAATACATGTATTTGTGATTGTGTTAGAAATGGTCCTGTCAATGGACTCAAAATGCTGGGTTAAAGACCTGGCCAAAATGCCTGGGCCTGGAGGCTGACTCTCTAAAGAAGAAAAAATGCTGAAGGAGTCAGCTGTTCCTTGGGTGGAACTGGCTTATTTATAGTAAATAATCCCTTAACCACACCAGCACACTCCTCACAAAGTTCTGCCACTGCTCTTATAGCTGCACTCCTGGTATTCCTGTAGCATATAATTGGCATGCTCAGGAATTCCTCTGACTAGTCCTTAGGTGCACTTTCATGTTCTTGTTGTTTCATTTAGAATGATGTCCAACAAGAAAAGTCCAAAAAAATTCATCTCCTAGTGCAGGATAGGGTCTAACATGTTCTAGGTGAATGTTTCTGTGTTGAAAAACAAAAACAAAATCAAAAAAAAAAAAGCTGAAAATGTTTTTATTATTATTATTACTATTATTATTATTATTATTGCAAATGACTGCCTGTCATCCCTCACCTACATCAGTAAAGCTTCGATTGGTATGCAATAAATCAACTGCACTAGCAGATAATCTGCTGTAATTTTTGCCATAGTATATTTAATTTATTGTCACAGATTGTGTACCTTAATTTATTTTAATGTTTGTGCCCTGAGTATCTTGCTTGAGTACACAGCACTCACATTTCCTCCAAGAACACTATGTTGCACTGGAGTGCAATGTTCACAGCTGCACTGACTGTGCTCACAGTAATATTTCTGTCCTGAGCCTGTCAGTGTGTTAAGGAATGGAGCTAAATAAGTGTTCAAGGCTTGCTTACAAACCCACTTCGATTATTTTTGCATCTATCCTCTTCATTTTTGTAATAATTTGCAAGGTTTGCATTTGGAACAACCTGTGCTGTAGAACGAAGAATCTCCTATCATGGATATTTCCACTATGTTTCTTGGCATTTGGATTGGACTTTTAGAAAAGGGCTCTTCTTCCAATATATACACGAAGTTTTGCCTTTTAAATCTGCAGCATCTAACTGGGAGATGCAGACACTTCCCTTCTGCGCTGGAAGCCAGAAGACTGCACGGGCTAAGAACAAATGGGTGGGACCCGGAACAGTGGAATAAAGACCTCTGGTTTCTGCAGTACTTGGCCTCTTGGTAGATCCTCTGGTGTCTAACAGCATGCATGTGCTAAATGAAAATTGTTGGGAGTGCATGCAAGTTTTTTGGGGGTTGATGAGGCCTTAAGCAGGTTGTCTATTCAGGAGAGTGTTATGCTGAGAGGATTTCACCTGTGCACCTGTGCATAACACTAGGTAATTTTTTTAATGTGCTTTAGCCTGTTGTTTTTATGCTGCACTCCGAACACTGCTCTGCTTTTGCTTTGTTGAGTGACAACCAAGGAAAGAGTTTATTACATTTTTCCCCATTTCAATGTTAGCTTGGTTTTAATCCTCATAGAAAGTCCGTGTAACTTTCACACACAGTCATATTTGTGTTATAACTCTACATCACAAAACATACAACCCTTGCTCAGCTTTTTTTCCTATCCTGTTTCAGTCTTGATGCTGAATATTCTGGTCCTGGATCAGCAAAACATATCTTCCATATACTAAGATGAAAAAATAACTAAGATGTTTTATTTTTAATGTCACATAGCTATATAAGGTCTAAATAAAAAAAAGGCTGTAAATACAGTCAATAAACACTGACCCTGAGGTCAGTAATTTTTGTACTGAGGGCAATTGGACAGAGTAACATTACCTCAGCATGCTGAAGAGCTTGGTAGGATCAGGGACAGCCTGCACAATACCTTGAAGGATCATATCCTTGAAGAGTCTAGGTGACAATTTCAAAGCTCTCCCAGTGGGTTCCTATTAAAATGCATGGAAACTGGGAGTCTAGTTCTTCATGCTAATATTGAGGGCTGTGCCCTACATCTGTCTTTTGCTTTTTTACGTGACAATTTTTGATGGAATTCATTCTTTGTTTTAATGAAGATTAGAAACATACATTTTGATATTGAGAAGTATTTTAATTTTACTTTAATTTGGTTTATGAGGCTCACTCATAAAGACTTAAATGGAATAAATAAGAAAAATCAATACTTTGGTCTTGAACAGTATGATTTCTTTCCCTGACACTCAAAAGGCTGCACCATCCAGATGTATGAGAAAGTTTTTCAGCTAACTTACTAGGCTGAAAGGCAATGAATCAAATGGGGGTAAGGAAGGCACTTGAGTGATAAGCTGCCAGCAGCATGCTGGTGTTGCTTGTTACATATTTTGATCACAGCAAAACATTAACACTGGAGATCAGGTCATTCAATAACAGCTTCAAAGTTAAAAAATGCTTCTACCACTTGAACAAGAATTGAGCAAACAGCTCAATCAGCTGATTGCACTTGTAGGAGAAACCAAGCTGTAAAAGTCAGCTTTAGCAAAATTTGTTAGAAAGCTCTGAAAGACTGAGCCAAACAAAGAGAACAGGCAATACGACCGTGATGACATAAATATGAAACAATGGATACTGAAAGAAGACCAAATGTCTCATAAATCTATCTAAAATTTTCTTTAGTTTTGTCTGTTCAGAGGGAGTCTGAATGTGGCAGGGTATACCTCACTAATGACCTAGCCCCAGTGTGAGGCAGCAGTTAATCAGTGAACAGTTCTCCCCCTCTCCCCAAAAAGTCCCGAAGAAGTGAGGGTGAATAAAGGAAGGTTGCAGGTGCCACACCATGCCATGTGATAAGTGAAAAATTCTCCTGTATGCCACATGCCAAGATTATATGTGTTCATGGTACCACATCTCCAAACAGACACTGGAATCAAAGAAAAAACTGCATGGGGCAAGGAAAAGCTATTTTGAAAAACTGAGTGTGTCTTGGTGCCCAGGTTGTGAGACAAGAAACAGAGAACTTCCTGATCTGCATGTGTGTTTCATTCATTATCTTTAGCATTCATGGTCATGAAATCTTTCACGATCACGGCCTTCATACACGACTCTCTTATGTAATGCAAGTAGCCAGAAGAAGGAAATATTTGTTCATACTACTATTAAACTGTAGAAATTGTTGCCACAGGATGGAATCAAACCCCAAATCACATCAAAATTCAATGTGCAGAATGAAGAGTATTTCTGAAAGATTCTGAAAGGATTTTAGAACAGTTTTAAAACACCCTGTTTCTAGTTTAAATCCAGAGTCAATTAGCAGGAGTAAACAGAAGACAAGAGGAGGGATGGATTCTCTCTCATAAGTAGTCCCTCCAGCTTTTTTCTGAAGCCTCCCAGACCAGACAAAGTAAAAACCACAATACAGTCAGACAGACTGGGAATGGTATTTATATATTTATTTTCCCCTGTAAAAATAAAAATGAAGAAATGTTGCAGAATTTATCTTTCAAGGTCTTTCTACCTTCCTGGTGTTGGTTTTTTTTTATTATTATTATTATTTTTATTTCTTTTTATTCAGAAAGCAAGTTTATTGACACAAGGAAAACTATAAATTCTACAGTCATAACTCTTACAGCCAGGTCTGTGGGGCTTCAGCTTCCCTACTACTTTCAGTATTAATGCCTCAATCTCATGTTAGAAATGCAATGCAAGTTAAAAGATGACAAATACCCCAAAATGACATCTTAAATGAAATAAAAATTATATGATTACTTGTAACTATTATTTTTATATATTAACTGTAAAAAATAGCTCTGAAGAGCTTTTTATTAGAGTTTAACAATCAAGATAACAACTCTAGCTGTCCTTAAGACACACTCCTGTGAAGGCAGGCACCTTACATATCCCAAGCACTCGATTTAAAAAAAAAAAAAAATTGAGAAGACAGAATTTTTACTGTAATAGAGCTCCCTGGGAATGTTTGCTCATTTCTGAAGCTGATCAGATCACTGAAAAGTGTTGTTTTTAAGAGAAGTCTGATTGTGAACTGTATCGGGGGTTTCAGTTGTGTAAAGTATCATGGCTTTAGTGAAATCTTCCCAGTAAACAGATTTCTGGGCTGGTAGCTGCCGAGCAGTATTTCTGACTGCTCACACTCCTCCTGAATGGTCGGCTTACAACTTCCCAAACACACATCCATGTACATGCTTGTGCTCCCTTTAAGTGTTGTACCTGGACTTCATAATTTTGTACCATTTCCTCTATGATGTAAACACGCATGGCAGTACTTCGAAAATGTCTGTCTTTAGAAGACCACCAAGGAAGCCTCACAGATAGGAAAGAAAAAAAAGAAAAAAGAAAAATATAAAAAAAGAAAAAAAAAAGAAAAAAAACACAAATGGAATAATTGCAAAGATTTATTTAGCGCATTCTGTGCTTGGCACTTAGAAACAGAGTTCCGTGCATAGGGCAAATCTTTATACACCTTTTTCTTCATACATATTTTACATACCATTTTTATTGCCCTCTTTTATATTCATAATATTGACTCCCCCACTAGGCATATAAATACATTTATCTACAACACCTCACAACAAATCTCAATAATATCTGTATTCTGTTACTTGGTATTTGCATTTTCACACAACTTAAATGCATAGCTTGCACCAAGCTACAATTGTTTTCTTATTTTTTAAGGATTTGAAGAAGAAGAAAAAAAAAAGGAAAAAAACAGAAACGAAAGTTGTCGAAAGGTAATGATCTATTTTCTATTTGCTTAAACAGAGGTCACATGGCAGGCAGGAGGTTGGAGAATACTCAACCTCATTGTTACTGAAATGCTAATGGTTTTCTATGGCAACTCTTGCATGCAAGGTAAGGGAGGCCAGCTGTACTGCTGTAGAGCAGAGCTCTCACTTCTCATTGCTCTTCCCTGTGAGCTCAGTCTGGAGAATTTCCTCCCATTGAATTGAGTGCTAGAGGACACATGTTCCCAACAGATGCTGTCATTCTTTTGGTTTGGATGCATCCCTTTGGGTAATGTCAACAAGAGCTGAGCTCTCTCTCCCCCTGTGCATCTTTCCAAAGATGCTTGTGTGAAGCTTCCAACTCTGCTTATGTCTGAGGTTCACTTAGAAGTTAAAACTTTTCTCTCTCCTCTCTCTCCCATCTCTCTCTGCAGGCTGAGTGCTGGTAGACTTGACCCTCACAAAGAAACCAGCTGTCAGGCAGAGCTGTCATGAAAATACAGAAACCTTTTTGGGAGGAGAAGCTCCAGTTCAGCAGTGCCAATCCTGTGCTACAGTAGGAGAAGGGGTCACGGGCTACTGATGGCTTCAGAAACAGGCTGAGTGGCTCCAGCAGTGCGGAACAGTTCGGGAAGGGAAAGGCCTTTAAAGCTTTGGCCCCTCATGAGCACTGCTGCTTCGAGAGGACAAAATCTTGGGAGACTGCCTTTGTTCAACACCCAGAGAAGGCAACACGAGGACACAGCTCCCTCCACACCAAGAGCTCACACTAGAGTTAATGCATAAACTGTATATTTGGCTGCTTCACTCCAGCTTCTCACGAAGTCATGCCCTTCTCTCTGCAATGTCCAGAAAGAGCAGATGCTCCATGGCAGCTCCATTGGCCCTGGGTTACAACAAGCTGCAATGGCTGTCAGTGGAAGCTTTCCACAAGGCTTGGTGGTGCATATCTAGATGGTTGTGTTCTTATTTATCATTACATTAGTTCCTCTATAAGCTTGAAGGCAAAAAGGTACTGGGGTGGGTATGCCCATGGAAGCAATGAAGGTCCAACTACCTTCGATGCCATGGAGAGGCACAGCTTGTTAGACCATGTGCACAGACATCTGTGAGGAGGAGCCCTGAACAGCACCGTACTGTCTGTTGTCACAGGCATTGGCTGTCTGTTGATTGCCAGAGGGGGGGCTGATCATGTGCATCCCATGCTCCATCCCTGTTGAAAGGTATTGCCTCTCTCCGAAGGCCCCCCCAGATGGGGAAGAGCAGAGTAAAGTGCTTTGGGAAGTGGTGAGTTTCTCTGGACTTGCCGCCAGCCTTGGGGAAGCTGGGAAATTGTATCCATAGAGGTTGTAGGGATTGTGCAGGGAGAAGGCATTGTAGGAGCTCTGCTGCATGTGGCTGCCACCAAACATGTGTGAGGAGGAGGAGGTGGATGCAGGGTTGCCTGCTTGCATGACATACTGAAACTGGGAGCTGGGGAAGGACCCCAGCTGGCTGCCGTAGGCCTCCATCTTGCTGTTGCTGGGCAAGGAAGAAGGAGTAGGCATTCCTGAGATCAAAGATGGAGTCCTCTGAGGCATGAAGGTTTCGGAGGGCTGTGAGGCAGAAGCAGTGCCGCTCTGCAGCCGGTTGTAGCTGCTCTCACCGAGGCCCGGGTAGCTTTGCAGGGCAGCCATGTTGCTTCGGGCACACGGGGGGTAGTCGGACAGGTTGAGGTTGCAGAGCTGACTCTCCCGGCAGCCAACGTTGAAAGTGTTTGGGGCCAGATGAAAGGCTGGAGGGGAGCAGGATGGAGAGAGAAGGTGAGAGGAAGCAGAGGGTGACGGAGTCCCTGTGCTGGAGGTTGTTGGGGAGGTGCCTGTGCTGCCTCCTGCAAAACAAAACACATGGGAGTATGTTCAGAGCCTGGGATCACATGTGCAAAACAAGACAGTCTCATTAAGAAACAGCTTAGTTTAATAAAGAAACAAGGGTGGTAAAATGGCCGCTGGAAAACTCAGGCTGTCTTGGCAAGGGCCTTCATTTTATTAATAGCATCCCTTGGTCTTTCCTGCTGCTTTTTTTGTTATGATTTTGCTTTTCAATGGGGTTTTCTTTCCTTGTAAAATAGGAGAAGGAAGCAAGCAAGCCACAGAGCATTACAAGCAGGGGGGAAATCCGCAAGGAAGTACAGCTCCATCAGTCAAGAGATCTGCCTCGTCTCCTCTCCTGGTCTCCAGGAAGACCACCAGTCAGCAGACTGTATGGCCCCTCTACAAACATGCTTTATCATCTGCTCTGGGGGCTTGTGGCAGGAAGTGACTGAAAACATGTTGGACTTCTACACTGTTCAATAGCTTTCTTGGATGGCTCATGGTGCAGCGGTACTGATTTAAGCCAGAAGTAACACTAAAATGAATGGACACGGTTTCGAGCTATAGCCTGTTCCATGGAGCCAATGAAGGGGATGTGTCAGGATTTTTACTCTTGTTTTAACTTTTAAATGGATTCCATATGATGTATCACTGATGTTAACAAAAAATTGATATATATGCTTGTCTGTGGTTTCTATGTATATATATAAAATACATTATTATTGGTAGAGTTATAATGGTAGAGTTAATTATTTTGCACAGCAGGGATGTTCACGTGTTCTTAGTTGGGGAAAGCAAGAGTATGTAATACCACCAGTAAAAAATGGAAGGTATGTGATATGAAGAAGCTGATGTCACAATTCTGAATTTGAGAAGAGATTATTACAGCCAAGATTATGAGTTAGAGAAAGTTTCTTTGGCCAACCAGGAAAATCAGTTCTCTGCTTAAGGGAATGATTTCTGGTATGAAACTTTTTTTCTTTTTTTCTTTTTCTTTTAATTTTTTTTTTCAGTTGAATAATTCTCTTTGTATGAGTTTCCATTTCTGCATTACAGCAACTAACACTGAAGGTTCTTGTAAAAGGAGCAAAGAGGTGCTGGTGAAGTGAGTTGACTGGTGGATCAGTAGTATCAGGGTAACTAGGAAAACAACTGGTAAGACAGCATTTTGGGTAAGGCAGCATTTTGGAAAGGCTAGAAGATGACAGGTGAGAGACTAAGGGATTAGAAAAGAGTGGGTGACTGAAATTTAACCAAGGCAGAGGTTGCACATTGATGGTCCATAGTAAGGGGCAACTTTATCGTGGGTTGCCTTGTGGAAACAAAGCAGGATTTTGAGACTAGTCTAGGTCTGATGCAAAAAGGGGGAGGAACTGAGAACAATGGTGTGTGATGAAAGGAGACGGGGTGATGGTTGGGATGAGATGCACTAGAAGGACAGGTTCTGTGTCACTATATGGTGGTGAGAATTATATCTGATTCTTTCTAACACTTCTAGGATAAAACTTAATGGGTCATTAGGGTGAAAATGTAGCTTTCAGAAATTAATATTTTTTTTTTTTTTTGAAACGAAAGCCGTAAAGAAGAAGAAAGGCAGCCTTGGGTAAGCACAGCCTGGACTGGCTGCAGTGACACAGGTAGCACCAAGAAAATGCAAGTTTCTGTGCTTCTGAGTCAAAAGTAATCATTCCCATTACCAGCCATAGGGATGAATACTTATTGCTATGCCACTGACTCTTTTGTCTTCTTTGTCAGAAGCCTAAAAGAGAAACATTGTGTCAAATCTCTGGTAGAACTAAAAAGAAATTTTCAAATTTCAAATATCATCATGAATTCTTTATATTCTCTTCTTGACAATGCTGAAATGCTCGAACCTGCTACTGCATTATAGCTCCAGAGTTCAAAGATGTTTTGTGTGTTTCTAATTGTGTATTGATTATAAAAGGTACAATTCCCTGGTTAATTTAAAGTCTCTGACAGACGATCTCTGATTAATTTTTTTTTGTGGTAGGTTAAGAGAGTACCTCCTTCAGCCTTTTTCCCTGTCTCTCTGTTATGGATGTTCAACACTGCAACAGGGTCGGCAGAAGGGAATGTGTGCCCCTACACAAGCAGTTTCATTATGAAGTCTATTTTAGTTCTGGCAAGAGGGAGGTAAAAAGGAGAGCATCAATGCCAAGGGAGTCTGAAGAAATTGCTCATGGAAAATTATCTGGGATTTCTCATATGAATGACACCACACTAGTCAATTAACCCACAACTTATCCCAAACTCCTTTGTCTGAAAGGTGCACATAAACCACACTTTGGACTCCACCACAGTGTACTTTCCTTGCTAATATTTCCAGACATCAGTTGCTATCATCATCTGCAGAGCTTCCTCCCTTCAGGGACTCTCATTCCATGAAGTCCTTACTTAGTGCACAGGAGGTGAGCAAGCACAAGCTGAAGCTACTTCAAGGCCATGCCCTGTACAACAGCAGAATCTCATCAGACAACTGCACAGAAGAGCTTTAGAGTAGTTTGAGAAATTACTGCCCTTCAGCTGATTGCAGGTAACTGCACACATGCCCAGACGGTTAGAAGAACAAGCGAACCCAGTCAGTTTAGCCTGCCTTCTATGAACAACTCTTAAACCTAAACATTGGTTAAAGAGCTTTCCTTTTAGCACCACTCACACTGAGCTATGCAACACCTGGCTGCTGCTCATCTCAGCTGAGTTAGCCTCTCAGTCCTCTACTCCAACTCGATCACTGCCATTATCTGACTGTATCAGCTGCCTCCAGCTGTTGGTATGGTTGGGCTCAGACAGACATAATTCAGTATTCCCTGTCTCTGTAAGGACAGGTGTGGCTGAGGGTTCTCAGAGCCTGTGCCATAACTTTCTAACAAGTGTGGGAACCCCAAGATGCTTTGTCTTTAGGATTTTACATTTTCATGTACAAAGTGATTCTCTCTTTGAGTGTAAATGTTTCTTAAACAGCTCAGCATGCTTCCACGTACGAGCTACTTTAGCCTAGGAGGTCTACAGATGTGGGTGGCAGGTTCAGCATGGCCAGCTTAAAGCCTGGAAGCTATATTCAGCCCAGCAGGACAGTGTTTGGCACACAGCCTCAGCTCCACCATCTTCTTCCCCCCAGATGTGAGCACGGCATAGCCTGAAGGCCAGACAGTTGGGAGCCATCAGTGCTGCCCTAGAGAAACCACAGCCCCTTCTCTGATACACACTTGACCGGCTGATATCTTCACCACATGATAGGCATGTGCCTGAGCACCTGATGGTGCAGGATAGGGGCTGTAGCTACTAGTCATTCATTTGGCTTGCAGTTCTCCTGGCACTTTGCTTGAGCTAATAAGCCCTCCTGAGAGGCAGCTTATATTCACTTGGGCACAGAGCCATGCTAATACAGCTCTCCAGCTTTCCAAATGGAGCTGGCTGGGAGCTGGCATGTGTCTGGCCAGCATGGAGCACAGACAGGGGAGCCTGCCCATGTAGATGTACCCTAAGTTACTCCTGAAATGTCTGGACATGTACATATACATAAAGTGTTTTTGTAAAGCATAGGAGAACTCAACTCTTCATGGGTTTTCACAATGTTCTACTCCTGGACACAGCAGTAAATTAATGTGGTGGTATGCATGCAGGAAAAAAAATTTGAACAAAGAAGTAAAATTCCTTTCCCATTCTGTGTACTCATGTGTGTGTGCACTCTAAGTATAGCTTACAAATCTTTCTCTCCATCTTCCAAGTTCCTGTACCTTTGGTGGAAGAACAAAAATTAAGTTATTTGTCCAAAGATGGAAATCTGAGATTGTTATAAAGGAGAGATTGTGCAGATTGCCAGGTGATCTGACAGACTGATAGATTACGAGGCCAGAGGGAGCTACTATAAATCAACTGATCTCATGTCCTTTAAGATCCAGGCCTCATACTAGCCTGGATTTAGTCCTGTTTCATGCAGCACATGCCTCAGTCCTGGTTGATGCCTACTTGCATCTCCAGGTGTCTAAATACCACCAAATCAGGTGTCACTCCTGCTCCCATGTTTCCTGACAACTTTTGTCTTGCAAGCATAACTGACACTCTGAGGTCTTCCTCCCATTCCTGTCTTTCCTGAACTCCAATCTAAAAGCCTCAGGAGGACTGAAAGGTCTTTCTTATGCCACCACTACCCTTTCTGATTTCCCCTGTCACCACTTTGGAAAACTAACAACTTTGATGTCTCCTCCTAGGTCTCTCACTGAGGAATGGCAGGGCCACCTGGTACATGACATGCTGCAGTCTCCTTTCATTCTTTCCCAGTATCAAGGACTGAAAACTTCCCTCTTCCAGGGGAAGGAGAGCCATTTCTGTGTTCACAGTGTAGCTGCCTTTTTTCTCTCTAGAGCTTTTGGCCAATTATCAAATTATGAAACTGCTGGTAAAATCTTTAAGAGGCTCAAATGAGACCCAAAAGCAATAGCATGTTAAATTGTTGTGTTGGTAGGGGAAACAAAGACTGCTTTGTACTTCTTTGAGATATATCTCACAGAAAGAATGGTTACAGTGATAGAATTAAAGGGGAAAATACGTATTATATGGGACAAAAGTCAGGAATGAAAGGAAACTTTAAGTTCAGTAAATCAGAGAAGGATTTTTTAATAAATTTGCCTCAAATTATGGGAATCACTGGAATTAATGGTAAATCTAGAACAACTGAGAATTATATTTTACTTCTCTTTAGCTGTTATGGTTTCTGCAATACAAACTGACCAGTCAGCAAGTTAGAGATAAGACTTGACTCAGACATTCTCCAAAATAAAGTACTTTCAAGATCTAATAGTGAAAACCAACACTTTTTTCTAATGTGGACAAACACTATGAAAAGTTACAATTCAGGATTTCTGTTTTCAATTCGCATTTATATCCAGAGCACCAAGACAGTTTTCCCAAGAGCGAAAACATCCCTTTCCAAGTACCCACAGGCTAACTTTAGCACAATGGTTTCTCATATAAATATAGTTCGTGGGGCCAGCTCCACACAGTCTCAAAAGACTTGTTGGATGTGACTTTGTCTTGTGCATAGACAGCTTTAGAGCAGTATACACACCATTTTTCTGAACTGAACATCAGTTCCTACCGAAATATTTCCTGTTTCTTTTCTTCAGATACAGACAAATCAGGACTGGAGAATGATGAGCCCCCCAGTTTAGCAGAGAAAATTGCTCACCAGTGATAAATATGCACCGTTTCTCACCTGTACAACTGACATCTGGGCAGACATTGATATGTGAGTCACAGAATGGAAGCTATCCCAGAAAATGACTTTGAATTAAAAAGGATGATGAAAAGGACTCCTTATGACACACACCTTTCAGAAAATCACTACAGTAGCAAAGAACTTTGCAGAATATGCTGCAAATTTGCAGCTGAGATTAACTGACATCATGGTGATTCCTTTGGTGGTAACAAAAGTTATCTTAAACTGAATTGAGAACCTCTTCCTCCATTCTTGGTGGAGTCCACGTTGGTCCAACATAGGCCTTGGAAGCTCCAGCACATTAGACAATAAAAAAATTGGTAAAAACAATAAAACCCTGGAAGCATAGTGGATCAAAATTTCTGAATAGAGAAAAAAATGTCATGGCGCTGTGTCAAGCTCAAAGCACATACCATATTCTACTTTTAACAAAATAACATGCCACTCTGAGGAAATGGTGCAAACCTTCAAATTACCTTTGTCCTCCTTTGTTTCATGTGAAATCTGATCGACATTCATGGAATAACAGAGATTTAGGCATCAGTAATTAGGCTTCAGGGTAAACGCCTCTCTGGAATAAGAGCTTGCTTCAGGCTCCTTTCAGGTCATCATGGAGTAGCACAGACTTTGACTCACAGACACTCATGTCACAGCTGGGAAGGTATTTTAACTTATTTTCACTGTGAAAAATGAGATCTCGGAGCACCAGAAACACCCTTTCCCTAAAGAAAAACTGTCTGCATTTCTACCAAGATGGAGCTGGAACCATTTGTTCCCTGTTGCTTTGTTTAAATGAGGCAATCTACTAGCCATGTGAAGTATGCAGCAAAAACCAGCACTCCATCCCAATAACTCTGGCAACAACTGCTGTTTTCAGTCTCCTCTTCAAGGTCAAAAGAATCAAGAAGATAATTGAGACCAAACCCATACATCTGACCCCTGCCAATAGCCTAGACCATTCACAATTGATTTCAAAAAGGAAGCAGCATCCAGATTGTCTTGGTGGCACTGCTGAAAGAACTGATGGCTGCAGTCAGGAGGCAAGTGGCCAAGCAGATGTATTCATGGGCTTTTCAGCTTCCTTTGACATCAGCAGTTCCACTCTCTTGGGAGACACTATTTTGGGGATCTGGGGTCTCAGACAAAGCCAAGAAGAACTTTCTGCCTTGAAGTGCCTCTGATGTCAAGTTCTGGAGGGCTCAGGCTTACCTCCACTTTACACCAACACACGTTTGTGCATTCGTGGTATTGTTTGCAGATGGGTGCAATTAGGGCAGCTCTCTGAACACTACGCCAAACAAGAACAATATACCAAAGGAGAAATGAGTAACAAGCAGTACAGACAAACGTTGGCAAGACAGTGGTGATGCCTGCAGAAACAGGGTAATGTTTATAGACAGAGAAGCTGGAAAAGCAGCAACACCTCAGCTCAGATTATCTGTCTCCCATCTGCTAATACATCATGCAGCCTTAAGATCTGTCTGAACTGACCACTACTACAAGAAAATACTGTTCTTTTCCAGAAGCAAATAGGTGAATTGAACCTCTTCCACATGGAGGAGAGGGAGCCTTTTGTGCATATCCTTGTTGGCATGAGACTGCAGCATTACAATGTTCTCTCAGAGGAAGACCGTAGGAGCTGTCCTCAAATGCCAGTTTGTACACATGTGCTGCTGTATCCTACCAGAGACATCAAGAGCTCTCCTATGAAAGAGGAGCACACCCCTCTTTGCCTCTGCCCTGCCCTATTAGACATATTTCAAGCTTTAGATGCTAAGCTCAACAACCATTAATGATTTTACAGACTGCCTAATGGGTGGCCTACCTACCTGAGATCTCCAAGATAAGATCAATGTAGATGCTCAACTTGATGGAGAACAGATTGAATGTACTGAAAGCAAGCAGTAGAGGGGCATCAGCAAAGGCAAGTGAGGAAACCCCACTTGAAAGAAAAGCTGCTTTGAGAGTTCAGTAGTTGGAGCTAAGATGTTTGACTCTCGTGGATTTGGTGTACATGTATCAAAACAGTGGTTTAATGGATAAGTTAATTTTATGTTCTGTAAACCTGCGGATATACCACATCATGTGACTCTCATACTTGTCCTGAAGTCCTACTTAGGATGCAATTCTTCTCATCAGTACTTTTAATTTTACTTTTTGCCGAAGTCATCAGCTTTCATAGGAAGGATTGGATACTGATCACTATTCTAATATTGTCACAGTGTCTATCTGGTCTCTATGTCCTGGCAAAACTTATAGTCACTGATAGTGATCTGCTCATCTCAACATCATGTGGGAAACTGTATATCGTATAGGAGCCAGCAATGTCTCTTTTTACTCTTGGAAAGTGACACAACCCAGAGTTACTGGAACTCCTATTTTCTTTTTTCCCACTCTCTCTCTGTCTTTTTTTTTTTTAATGTTCCCTGTTAAAATCAAGAAACTGAGCCACATATTTTTAATAATGAGAATCTGGATGAGGTTCAATCTAAATTTTGAAAATATATTCCAATTAAAGACTTTAATAGATTCTTGGCTTTCCCCACATCTCATTGCCATGTGTATTCAATAATCCCAAGCCCCCTTTTTCCCTAGTAATAAGTAGTAGACTGCAGAGCGGGTGACATCATTCTCCAGAAGGTCAGCCTCTCCTAAACTGCTGTTTTCTGATCATCTGTAAGGTTTTGTTTGGGGGGACTTTTATATAGACTGGCTGCAGCTCTGCTCTGACTGTGTCAAACATGGTACTTGTTCTAGTAAACCTGTGATGACTTCTGCATTGCATGCTCCAAAAGAGAGGTTTGGTGCTCAGGAGGGTTCACTGACAGAAATGATATTTTCTCCTCATTGGTAGGGTAACACAGTGACTGCAACGACCACAGACCTGCAGAGGCTTGCTGATGCTCTTGGCTACACCAGTGAGAAATGGAAATAAAGTTTGTGGACCACTAGTGCCAGCCACACCAGACATCTGTGTTACTGGTTGTGGTATCAGGCTCTCCAGCTTGTGCGGCAGCTGAAACCTATCATTGTGTAAATTAGAAAGTTATTTAATCCTTGTACGAAACAGCTGCATACAGTGCTCTGAGTATCAATTCTCTGTGTCGCTGTGGCCCTTGCTCAACATATAGCTCAGGCCAAATGAATGAGCAAAACACTAGGATGCATGTTTAACAAGAGAAAGGATAATGTGGAAAAAATTATAATACCTTTAGATAATTGTATCATGTGGCTGCATCTGGAATATTCTGTGCAGACTTGTTTTTAAAGAAACGATTAAGGACCTGGAAAACCTCCCAATAGAAGAGAAATGAAATGACTGGCTCTATTCACTGTGAGAAGCACGGAAGAGGGACATAAAAACCTATAAAACAATTATATTAAGAAGGTGGATGGGAAAGAACTTGTATTCTGCTTATCTCATTACATCCCATAAAAAGGGATGAATATTCAATTACAGTAGAAAAATCAGAGTCACCTGAATGAAGTGTTTCCCAAAGTTGTGCTATAAAAACATGGAAACCTCAATTACAGGAATCTATCAAGGATGAGTGACACGCAGCTAACACATATTCTTTACTCAGCAAGATAATATAGGCCACGAGGGTTTAGCTCTGATCTTTTTGATTAACTGTGCAAAGTGAGCTTTCATTCTCAGGCATATTCTCTAGCCAACACATTATTCTACCTTTCTTTCCACTGAATTAATTTCTTTCCATCCTTTAAAAATTCAAATGGTAGAAGACCATAGTATAACATTAGTTCCCAGCCAGGAAATTGTCTCCCAGCTGCTTCCCACTTTTTTTTTTTTTTCCTTCTACACCAAAGATTGCATGTCCCTTTTCATCACAGTGTTACATACATTGTACCTTTGCCTGTGCAGTGTCTTATCCACCATGACCTCCAAATTCTTGTCAGTGCCAATGCTTTCCAGCACACTCAGTAGATATGTACACCCTACGTTTTGTTCCTAGACACTTGATATTGTATCTGGCTGAACTTAAAGCCATGCTTTGTTTGAATATGTGCAGGTTACCAAGCTATCCCTATTGCTCTTCATACCCCTGTCCTCATCATTACTGATGACTTTGCAGTCTTTATGAGATTTGCACTTTTTAGCAAATGCAGTTTTATTTGGCTCTGGACCAGTTAGTCCAGGAAACAGTCTTTGCAGAGAAACACTGGGACTGCCCTCACTGGATGGTGTTTTCATGTTTATCATCAGCTTTCACATTTATTCATCAGCTTTGAGATCAGCCTGCCACTCATTTCTTCAAATACACTAATGATAACTTTTTCAAGCTGGCACACGTGGCATTAAGTTAAATGTTCTCTAAAAATTCTTCACACCGTTTATTTCTAACAGGCAAGTCAGATAATCAAATAAATTATATTTATTTGACAAAACTGTTTTAGGAAAGGCAGATAATACTTTTTATTTCATGAAAAAAAATATGGAAGGGGAAAAGATAAGAATCCATAGCAATCCTCAGCATGTAAAAATCCATCTGGAAAGCAGCAAAGTCACCATATCTATACTTCTGAAGTCCCAAGCTTCTGCCCCAGAAAACATTATTTGTCCTACCACAGTAAGGGGGACTCTCCATCCCCCTTAATCAGGGCTGAATTCCAGAGTCCCTGCAGGGAATCTGTTCCAGAACTCCACTAGACTTCATGTAACTGGAGCCTGTTACTTCTTCTTCTATCCACCACAGGCAGCATTTTATTTCAGTGCTATGATGTCCTCCCCCACCCCCTCTCCAGCCCGTACAGCCATGACTTTCTCTTCATTGGTAATGTTTCCTCCTAGGCACATGGCCATTTTTACTGCTCTCATCTTGGCTCGCTGCAGTAAGCATGCACTCCTCTTGAGTTGCAGTGGACAGACACATCTAGGCTTCATGTATTTATGCTGGCCTTTGGTGGCTGTCCCAGCAGCCAGGTATTAAAATAGGGTGTGTTTGTACCTTGGCTTTGCACCGATTGCTGAGACCAAGGGTCAGCATGGCACGGCAGCCACTGGAGAGGGGAGCGCTATGATGCAGGGAGCATTTCTAATGCATTATCTTAAGGTTCTTTTGCTTGGCTAAACGCAAAGCTCAAGAGCACTGTTTTGTAGTAAGTTATTACGTTTTGAGACCGACCTGTGGACACAACCTTAGTTAGGGGCTGCCCTATTCCTAGTGGTCTGTAGTGCAGTGGTGGTGGTCTGCACTGCTCTGGCTGGTCACAGGGTACTGGCTTGCTTCCTGGTTTTTCAGCTGCCAAACTATATTAAAACAAGCTAAAAATACATTAAATATTTTCCTTTCCTAATATTACCTTACCACGTAAGCAAGAGCTGGACTTGCCACTAGGATGTTATCTGATAACCAAAGGGAGGGGAGGGGAGCTGTGCAAGCCCAAATAGGAGGTGAGACAGGCCGGCCAGCCGCCAGAGGAGGGAGGCTGCTTCAGCAAGGGTGATCAGAAGGAGAGGCTGTTATGTTTCTATTTAGGTGGGTGATGAAAACCTTTCTGAATCCCGTCTTTAACCCATCTCTGACCACAAACCCCACCACAAGTGCTCCTCTCCACACATTCCCCTGAGATTCTGCAAAATATCTCCTGCCCCATGCTGTGCTGGATCTTCTCCTGATCCTGCCTGCCCAGTGGGCAGCCCCCAGCCTCTCTCTGGATTAGACCATGTCATCCCCAGGTGGATGCAAGGTCTGGAGGGAAGCTTTAGTTTGATGTCCAGCTGATGCTGAAGAGGCTGCAGAATGTGCTCTGCTACACATGGCACCCATTTATTTTTGACTCTTTAACCTCACAGGTGTTACATCTAAAGACACTTCGGGTTTGTTTCTTTTGTTGCATTTATACTGGGGGAAAGAAAAAACAAAACAAAACAAAAAATATGTTGCACCAATACTCTGCTCACAGTGATGACCGTGTTTTGAACTAGAAAGAACTGCAATGAAGTCAGTGAGTAAATCCTATCAGCACAAAACAAAAATGGTATTGCAGCCTGAAACTAGAGATGAAAGCCCTGTTTAAGAAATGAGAGATACAAAGGGCAGAAGCTATGAAAAGACACAGTACGAACAACTGGAAAATACTTGGCCTACCCAATAATTCTTCCCAGCCTCATACTGACAGTCTTTCCAGCAAGGCCCCCAGGTTTTGAAAGCAAGGCAGTGTGATCTTGGCGGGATGCGTACAGGGCACATTTCTGGTCTCCTGAAGCTTCCAGAGGACATACATTCCTTCCCCTTGGGTTCCCACTCAAATGGCAAACTCTAATTGTAAACGGTGAACAACATGCCTGACATGCTGGAACATTGCCTCTGTCTCTCTCTGCTCTCTTTGTGCTTATCTCAACTCATGCCATGCATGTGGACTGGTTCACCCAACACTGTGCTCCTTCCTGCTCCATGTTTGAGCTCTGAGGACACCAGGGAGGTGATGCAGCTGCATCACACCTTACAATGTACAGCTTGTCCCGCGTTTCCTAGCTGACATCCATCCTCTGTGCTCTGTGTCCTTTCACGGCCATTAAGAGCTCAACGAGGTGTGTGACCCCTCACCCCAGCACAAAGAGAGCTCACTGCTCTTGCACCCTCTTCCCCTGCTCTTTTTGCAGCTCTTTGTGCAGTTCTTTGCATGCCCTTTGTATGCTCACCTTGCTGCTTCTGCATAGTAGTGAAATCTTCAAAGGTGAGGGTGCGCACAGGGGGCCTCCAGAAGGCATAGGTCTCCATGATGGCCTCCAGCCCTGTCCTGTGGAATGGAAATAAAGTAAGGAGAGAAGAACATCAATCAGCTGGCAAGGATATTGGCACCGGGGAAGGAGGGCTCTCATCTTGCTTGACAGGCTGCCAGTGGCCACCAAAAGGCCACAGTGGCATCTGTGAATTTCACAAGCAAGCCTTCCCACACGGGTGCTGGCTGCTAGAGTAAAACAACATTTCCCCAGTCTAAGATTTCAAAAGCTCCTAACAGTCTTTCAGTGCCTTTTTCTTTTTAAAAGGATCCTAAATTTTCATTCTGCTTTGCAGGTGACAGCCAGCTCCACAAGGCACGCTTTTTCGCAGAACTGGCTTCCACACTTTATGGACGGAAGCTGTTGTACATGCAAATGTGGGAGATCAGGGATTCAGCCTACAGAATCAGAGTGTTTTTGTGAATAGCCTTTCCCTGTCACTTCCCACTTCGGGACACTGTTCTGAAGTGCTATTGGAAGTCGTCCAAAAGGGAGTCTTGTTGGTTTGGGATTTTGACTGGAAATGAAGTAAGAGGCTTTTTGTAAAAAAGGTGGTGACATCTCTGCTTTGGGTCTCTAACTCACTGTAGATAAGGTACCAAAGAGAAAAAGCCAAAAATCAAGTGAGAACAAGTTTTCCTCTTAAAGGTCCAGGGTCTTGGGTTTGGTTTTGTTTTCACTGCAGAACGTTAGCTCTGCTGGAAGTGTCTAACTCCACAGGCTCACTGAGGACATAGCTGCGTTACCAGAAGATCCCCATGTTCTTTATGAGACAACACACTGTCTCTTCTTCCCAGGAAAGGTTCTTCTTTGCAGACACTGAATTTTGCTCTGTTTCCCATTCCTTGCCTTTCCCTGCATCTTTTCCCATAGGAGGTTATAGCCCTTGCATGGGCTTAGCACAACTAGAGATGCTTTGTCAAATGCGAGAACATATCCTCTTTCAATGCAAAAGTCTCTAACATCCGCAGAGCCGCCCATCAGATGTTGAGCTGATACTGGAGCTGTCTTTTGCTTCTGAAAATGTCTTTCTGCACGTGCCTCTACTCACTCAGTTAACTTTCCAAAGTCTCCCCGGAAGCTCAGATGCTTTAAATACATTGGAGTTGGCAAACCAAACTCTGTATTTTAAGAGGAGGTTTAGAAGTGAGGTTGTTGCATGGTGTTTATTAGCTGCTAAGCTGTTAGAAGTAGAAACAGAAGACATCTCTGCATAGCAGTCTCACACTAGCACTGAGCACATTACAACAAAACTATTTGGTTAATACAGTGGCCTCTGCCAGCTCATGGAGCTTGGAGACAACAAGGCAGTGCAGAGCGTGAGCCTGTATGCTAAGCTGGGCTCTGTGTGCAGAAGCAGCTCTCAGACTACCAGTACCACCCCCAGGATTTCCTCTGCTCCCCAAGTAAGGAAGCTGCACATGTGCAGGCTCCAGCTGCTTCTTGACATGCACAGCCAGGAAGAGACGGGTACCGATCTGCATCCTTTTGAAACAAACCCCAGCCCAAATGCCGAGGGAGGATTTTCTGGTACCATATAACCCTTGAGCATAAAATGCCCTGAGCAAGTCAATGTAGCAAGATCGACTGCTGAAAGAATCTGCCTTGATGGTTAAAAAGGAGTAATCTGTCCTGAAATGAAAGCTGAAAGCTCCAACCCTGCAAATCCAGCTGTTCTGCATCTGCCACAGGGGTGGTGCAGGGGAGCAGAGAGGCCAGCTCACCAAAGCCAGTTTGCACAGTCTGGTTCAACCATGGATCCCTGTGCACATAACCTATCACTGCACCAGTAGCTGACTTCTAGCTCTGCTCTCATCTAGATGGAGATATAAATACACCTTTCTCTTTTGGGTATAGGTACAAACAATAGATACAAACACCATTAAACTTCTTGGCCTGGTTAATGGTTGGACTTAATTATCTTGAAGGTCTTTTTCAGCCTAAATAATTCTGGTATATGATTTTGCTCCCTTCCCATAAAAAAAAGCCCCTCATGGGCTGTGGCTTAGGGAAACAATAAGCTATTGCCCCTGCCTCTTCTTGGAGCCTGCATCATTCACAGCTCAAATTTAAAATTCCTAGCTCTCAGTCTACAGCTTTCCCTTGTATCAATACAGTTCTCAGAAGAGAACTGTATTTCTAAAAGAAAATGAAAAAAATAAAAGTCAGGAGATAATAAAAAGAGATAAAAGAGTAAATGATAAATAATATACTACTTTCAAGGATCAGAATCCACTCTTTCTATTCCTGCACAGGATGTCAGGGAAGAGAGGGATGCCACCTGGGACCCATCTCCTACTCCTGGACCTCCAGGGTAGCAGGTCTGAAACAGCCCCTGTGCCACATATATGGCTACTGGCCCCCCACATCCCCTCTGTAGCTGCCAGCCTCACCAGATTCATAGCTTGCCCTGCAATGCTCTGGGCAGCTCTACAGCCACCAGTATCTGAAGAATGGCCGCCAAACTCCACAGCAGGCTTAAAGACACCTCTTCACTCTTCCTTCCCCAAGTGAGAGCCCTTTGCTCCCACAGAAGTGTGCACAGGATTGTACATCTTGAACACACATGACAAAACACCCCAAGTGTGTGGGTGACAGCTCAAAGTTATGTCCAATTCTCCTACAAATGAATTTAAGCCCCTCTATAACTAGATTATCTTTTTTATCTTTTCCTTTGTGCAGAAGAAGTGTTGTGGGTGTTTTTGAAATATTACCTGAGCAGAACACATACGTACTGAACTTTCAGATTCTTCCATGGATCAGACAAGATCCAAGAGTCAGCAGCCTCATGTATTGACCTGCTATGCACCTATCACCCCATTTAATGGAGTCTTGCAGCAAAGGAAAGCGCAGCTGTACAAAAACTTATTGGGTGAGAGTGCACACCACTTTAACCCAACTATTTTTGCAACTCTTCAGCATCAATCTTAGCAGTTTCTTTTGGGCTTTGGTGAGAGCTGCTGGTACCAAGCGCGCTGAACATTATCCATGTGGCATCCACTTTCTCTTCCAAAGAACTGCACTGAAAAATTGACTTCAAACTGTCTATCAGGCCATAAAGCTTCCCTTCTCACACCATCTTTATGAAGGAAGTAAAAAAGTATCAGAAGAGGACTCAGTGCCAGCTTTATTTTAATAAGGTCAGTCCTTTAAAAGGTATCCAAAATTTGCTCTTTTTCGTTCATTTTTTTAAATTTATTTTTAGTGCTATAAAGTTTTAATAATAGGCAATAAATGAAACAGTTCCATTGTCTGAAAAATGAAAAAAGATGTACAAGCTATCTGTGCACTTCCATAATCCATCCCATACGGCCGACCTTGCCATTCCTGCTGCATGCAGGATTCAGGTCATCATTTCATAGTTCAGTGGGGAAGCCAAACTGTTGGCTCCAAGCATCCTCCTCACTCTCCTACCCTAGACAAAAGCTCTAAAAGCACTTCCAACACAAAAAACTTTTATTCACCTCAGCTGCCCACATCTGAAAGGAAAACGCTGTTGCTTGCCTTCAGCTTACTTTTTTTTCTTCCATCACCCTGCTGGGTTTTCAGACTGTTGCCCCTTCTGGCTTCCTCCTGGATAAGGAGCTCTCCTAAGCATCCCACTGTCGAATGAACTTTACTCAGTCTCCAAAAATAGGCTCTGGCATTAAACCTGCACCCCCACTACCCAAACATTTGGCTAGCTGATCCCCATATGTCAAAAACACTGCTTCTCAATCTCTTGAAGTTCAGGAAAGCAAACAAGTAATACCTGGCTTGTAAGTACATTGCCCCCTTAAAGAAATATCTCTTTTATCTAGGCATCCTTTCACCACCAAGACCAGGTCTCTTGCTTTACTTTTACAGATGCCTCATCCAATAAGAGGTAACTGAGACTAGGCTTTCTCACACAGGCTAGCTCCCTAACCCACCAAGGCTGATGGCTAAGTTGCTGAACAACATTTGTTAGTCTTAATTAGTTTTATAAACAGTATGACCCCATAATTTCTGCATCAGGCAACGACAGTAAAACAGTATCAGAATAAGAAACGAGTGAAGGAAAATCATCCCTCTCTGTTTCATGGAAAAGCCTCACCACAAGGAAGAAAGGCAATGTCTTAGGGAAGAAATAGCCCAAGAGTTCCTCTTCTCTCATCATGCTTTGTTTTTCCCAGTGTTTGCGTTTCCTTTTAATTTGCTAGCAAACTCTAACCATGGCTCTGTTTCAGCAGACCAATATGGCTGGGATAGGATGCCCTGGAGCAGTCTCAGGTATTCTGTGGCCCCTACTGCTGCCACACTGTTTTTTTAAACTTATACAGAAAACCTTCTGGACATATACACCACTTCCCTTCTTCACAAATGGTCCCTTTCTCAAATTACCCTGTTTCTTTTTCAAAGGAGGCCTACACTTTCAGTGGGATTTTCTCCAGCTACAGTCTGATGCTCTGTAGCTGACCAAAGTTGTGAGGATGCAGGAAGCTGCAGAGCATCTTGATGATTACTGTAATTGACCAGTGATTCTGATGAGATAAAAATTCATTAGGGGAAGAGGAACCATCCAGCATAGCTAAGAAAAATCCCATTTAGTGAAGCCTTTCCACACGCAGCTTGGATCCTAATGATTTTCTCCCTCCTATGTGTACACCGACATACATGTGTCCTCTTTAAAGGCAGCAGCTGAATGTTACAGTGTCCTCTGCTAGCTGACAGCAGCAGTGCAGCCTTAGCCAGACCACTGCTTGTGAGGCAGGCGTCTGACTGCTTATATATGCTTGCAAATACCTTTGCCTGTTTTTTCTTCTGAAAGCCTCAGGCTTCTCTCTTTGATGTGTAATACCTTAAAGATTTTAATTCCTCTTTACATCAGCAGAGAGCCTTACTGAGCCCTCCCCACAGCTGCAGCCATGTAGCAATTTCCTGCCCTTTCTTAAATCAATGAGCTACAAAGATCAGTAATTCCCAACCTTTTCAGGAAACTGTCCAAATTCACTGGGCTAGGACCTTATTAATGCCTTCCATGTTCATCTAGCCCACCATGTACCTGGAACTGCATCAATCCCTCTTCTAAGCACAGCTTCCAGTGCAGCTGCATCTGCACACAGGGAAGACCTTGTACAGGGGGCACACGCTACTTCCCCCACAGAGGGAAGGAGAGCAGCGTAAAAGGCACATGTGCCCAAAGTATCAGAACTAATACGGCAGGGATTAAGTAAGGATGGTTATGTCTTTTCACATAGCTGCTTTGAGATGAGAACAGAGGGCTGACATAGGAAGTCGCCTAGGTCAGTAGGACATTCTCTTTGTGAACATGGACAGTGTACTATTTAAATGGGTGATTGGGGGGAATTGCCCACTCACTGAAGGCTTCGTATAGCAAATCATGAATGAGGTAGCAGTCCTGGTGAAAGCACTCAAGAGGACCATGCAAGTAAAGGCTGAATTATAATGCCCCTGGGGACAGCAAATGAAGGCTGTACACACAATTTGCACTCTGGTCTGCGTGCTCAGAGCCTTGCTTTACAACCCTAGTGTTCTTGTAATGTAGTCATATATGCCTAATTTCATCATTAATTTAATGTTTAAAGGCTTCATCATGCTGATTTAAAGGATGCCCACAACATTTGTAAAACTGAAATATTTAGATCTGTTGCACACTGTTGGAGTCATGAACGGCAGAGAAAGCTGAAACTTTTTGTTTGGGCTTTCTTATTCCTTTTTTTTTTTTTTAATAACACCATAATGTCTTCTAATAATATAAAAGCTTTTTCAATTAAAGTTCCTGCTTTACTATTGTGTTATTAAAATACAAATTATTCTAATAATGTTTAAGGTATTCCACTTAATCTTTTCATAAAAATCCTGACAAAATTAAGCAACACAAAGTGAAAAACTTTGACATCACAAGAGAAAAACTGAAATGGTTTAACACTAGAACATTGTTGCCCTTTTATCCCACAAATCTATGAGAAAGTCATTTTCAGAAAGTTATTTTTTCTTCTAATATAAAGTAAGCATTTGTGCTCCAAGGTTGGGAATTTCCTGTGAAAATTAACATATAAATCTGCCTTTTAGCCAGCATTATGCATAAAGGAAAAAAAAAAAAAGTAGAACCCCTTTCCTATGGCCTTCCGTATTTTGCACAGTATTATCCTGAGACCTATTTGTTTTCCGGTCTATGGTCCCCCATTTTTCCACCTCTATTCTTCATTTTATTAACAACAACAACAACAATTTCTGAGAAACACTACAGTATCTTCACAAGTTCATTCATTTTTCCTAATGTTATAATAATGTGTACTGTAGTGCCATACCAGTAATACACGTATTTATAGCTTATCAGAGAAGCTAAAGAACATTTTAATGATGTTCTAAACTACAAATGGGAAAGTTCAGAGGAATGTGACAATAATAGAAATGAGCATATATAAATACATTATTAAGCTAGGAAAAAAAATCAACAGAACATATACAGAAGAAAATAACCTTAATAGTAGCGATTATTGAAAAGATATAGAGGTAAAAGTGAACATTTAATTAAATATCTGACAACAAAAATACATGGTCACAGAAAAAAAAACAATGTTGTAAAGCAGGAAAGCAATGCTATCTTGACAGGTATGTTGTTTAAAGAGTATCTAAAATATTCTCTTGGGGTTTTGGGAATACAGGTACAAAGTTTCCCTCTGCTTCCAGGCAGAGAGAAGAGTAGCACTGGAGGAGACTTCTGAAGAGAAACAGATCAGTTCAGCTGGCTAACCTGAAAAGTATTTTCTGAGGAAGCCATCACTACATCCTGTATCTGTTTAGACAGTTAGGCAAAGTGAAACAGTTCTTCTGGTTCTTCTAAGAACCAGTCTATAGCAACCTGCTCCTGTAAAACTGTCTTAGTACTGAAAAACACCTTCCCTGGCCTTATGTACATTCCATGTATGATAATCAGGGGAAAGAAAGAAGATCATTAAGGACACACAAGTTCTCCTTACCTGTTTCTCCCAGAATCTCTGAAACCTTTAGCAAAAGGGTTTCTGTCAATTTTTAATCTGGTGATCTATAAAGGAAGAAAAAGAAAATTAGTAGATCTCTTTTTTTTTTTCCTTCAACAAATGAAAATTATGGATGATCACCACTCTTTCTGAAGCCACCTGCACATCTTCCACACTTTTTGCACCAGATTCATGTTAAAGTCACCCTTCCATTGCGCATGAGCAGATTATCCATTTAGAAAAGGAGTGGTGCCACATCGGAAAACTTGTCTTTGCTCTGGGCTCTGAGAACCCGCTGGGTGCTGGAACTGAAAAGCTGTTCCTGAGGGAGAAGCACAGGGGACCTAGGACAAAACCCTCGGAGCTACAACCCATCAACAGTCACAGGTTTCAGGAAGTAGGCATACTACTCAGGTTTGCCTGATATCTACAATATCCCAGCACTCCCAACACTCCCAAATCCCAGCAGCTGGAAGCACTCATGGACCTTCAAACAATGCTGAGGAGAAAAGGCCGAGCAAAGCACAGGCTACAGCCTCCAAAAGACAGCAGCTGGCCACCTGGTCACGTGCACAGCTGCTGTTCTGCTCAGCATCTGGGTGGCCCTTCAAGAGTTTTCTGGTCTGGAAACCATTTTTTTTCCTCCTCTAAACAAAGAAGATGGCCAGACTTAGTGCTTTTTGGGGGGGGAATCTTCCTTCCTGCTTTGTATTTTAACATAAATTCCATGTTGGCAAGAATGGAAAATAGTACTGATATGTTGACCTTGCAGCCTGTGCTATCATGCTCTTCCTCAGCCACTACTTAACCTGCTACAGCATGACAGCTTCCCTGTGTCAGCCTCACCTCATCCCAGATACTCTGTCTCTGGGGTGAAAAGGGACCAAGACACCCCAGATCATGTTGCATTTGAGGTGATTTTGCTGAAACTGCTCAAAAGGGACGAGTCTGATACAGACTGATTTGAAGTAGATTTGCAGGTGGTTTGCTTCTGTCAGAATAAAGCCCTTACTCCTGGATATTAGCCTCAGATCTGGAATGCAGCTCCTATTTTTGCAGAAGCTTAATTTGTGAACTTAATTTCCGCTAGCCTGTCTTTGCAGCTGTCCAGGGACTTGTGTGTACAGAGACAGATATGTTCTGTGGAGTATGGAGTTACAGCAGAGGGAATCCCTGTGGTGGATTTGCTAAAATTTTATGACTGTTTCCAGGGACACTTCTACCAGTAAGGCAAAGTTTTACAACCACTGGAGGACATGCATGTGGATTCAGGGGATTTAAATTGATTTTTAATAAAATAGTTTTTCCAACCTATCTGAATCTCGTTTACTGATGTCATAAAAATGCCACCCCAAAATATATTTTGGAAAAAAAAATGTCAGTGTTTTTTTACAGTAAGGTGTCTTACAGAGATTCTTCCTTTAGCATCCTACCCCTTGCCTGTGAATTTTGTCTTCTAGGTCTGGTTATTAGGGAAGAATTACAGACTTAAAAAGGCTGTCCTTTTTTCTCCTTTCTCTATCCTTTTTCCATGTCTGGTCTACAATTAAAAGTGCTCAGTATTTGTATCAGAGAGGGGAGAGGAGGGGCAAAAAATTACACAGTGCTGCAATGACAGCAAACCTCCCATTGTAGTAAAATACTTTTTTCTTCTGCTTGAATAATGTATTCCATTTTGGATCCTGACTAAAGTCAGTTCAAGGGGACTGAGAAAAATTAGGAGTAGGTTGAAGCAGTCACAGAAGCACCATAAGCATGTATGCTCTCTCTTATATGCAACAAACTAAAAACTCTAACTGATTAACTGATAAACTCTAACAACTCACTGATTAAATGTGACAATCTGCCCTGAGCTCACTTGACATGGCTCTGTCCAAGAATATCAAGTACAATGATGTTCACCGAACTCATGAGGGCATTCTCCAGAAGCTCAGATGCTGTCATGTAGAAATGTTTACCTCCCTATTTTTGATTCAAGATTCCTGTGGAGTTTGTGGCAGAAAACTGTATGAAGTATTTTCCTAGCAGACTTGCTAAGTTATTTTTCTTCTAAGCTGGTTTGTGCCATCATTCCACCTCATGACAATACCTTGCGCAAACTGGACACTACATTATTAACACAGCAAAAAGCTTCATCAACTGAGATTTTGTTTGAAATGGCTGGGAAAAAAAATCCTTTACACAAACCTTATAATGCTGTCATAGCCTCCCATATGGAGGAGGATGGCAGGAAAGAGAAATGGGAAGTGCACAGCACCTCTCACCTGAGGATAAGATAGACAGTATGTATGCACAAACAAGATAAGAGGAGCACGCTGAGCCCAAGGCATGGCAGAGGTGGTGTGAAGACTAGGGGAAACGTACAGAGGGTATGTGCGATTATGTGGATATCTGAATATGTACAATTCCTACAGAAACAATGAAGCAGGCCATGTCCTTCAAAGACCAGGACATCTTTCAAGAGGCCACTGAAGGAAAAGAGGGAGTAAACTTGTGTAATCCACACAAACCATTTCCCAAACTTCTTTCTTTGCTAGTATCTCAAATGCTCACATTTTCCTGACAATTGTTTTCCTCTCAAGGATATATTATCTTTTGATAAGATAAGGATAGACAGGGAATTCTGTAAACTAATGCTAGCGTGGACTAAATTTACATTTTGGGTGCAAAGAAGTCTAGTTCAAGAAAAAGGGCAGATCAGTCACAAAGATCAGTAGCCAGTGCCTCTGCAGATAGGATCCCACTGTGGCAATATCTTTTCCTTACATCTATAGTCAACAGTAACACTCTCCACTGGAAACTGTGCAGGATCTGAATCAAATCTGAATTATGCATGAGAACTTCATTTAATGTGCAATAGATAGACTGCTCTTGCTTATGTTCAAATGCTTTTTTTGTCAGCAAACTGATGACACTCCTTCTTTAAAACTTCTACCTTCACTGATTTAAAAAAAATAAAAAATAAAATATTTTTCTCTGTGAGATAATGGATCTGGACTGGTAGTACTATCATAAAATTGCAGTGCAATCAGGACACCGGGGTTTGTACCACAAGGAAAATTAGCAGCAAGGAAAAGCAAACACAATGCACCTCTTTGTGAATGTTCTCACACACTTATTTTGCAGAAGAAACATCAGTCACCTTACCTCCAGGATGGTTTTCTGGCTAGATACTTCATGTCTATTGACTACTCTATAGCAAACATTTTCTCTTTGTACAGAAAAACATAATGGGCTTGTGAAGTGGACAATGTAACTCACTTCTTGAGCTACATTTCTCAGAAAAAGTTAATGTCTCACAAACACAAAGAACACACTGATATCTTTATGAACACCCAACACAAAAGGAGCTTGAAGGCACACAACTTTACCTGTTGATTTTGGTAGGCTGTCACAGTGGTGAAGACAGTCTCTGGGAAGTTGAAGGTTTTCACCCCATCTCCTGAAGGAACTGGCTTTGTAGGAGAAAGTTCACTGCTGAAATCCTTTCGGATGACATGAACACGGGGCTGGTACTTATGCATTGAATGTAAGATTATCTGAAAGGGCAAAAAAAAAGAGGAGGAAGAAGAGGTAGTGGGATATTTGTTTGCTTTTTTGGGTTTTTTTGTTTTTCTAAAATTTCTGCACTACATCCAGAAGTATGAGGAAGCAGGGGAGGATTAAGAGCTAATGCAAAAGAAGTTACTCTTGTCTTACAAGAACGTATGAGACAAAGTTCATGCTATGTGCAGATGCTGCGTCAAAGCGGACCATTTGAGAGAGAAAGGGAATCTACTGCTTTAGAGGGCCAAGCAACATTTTAAAGAAAAGCACTGAAATAGGGAAAAAAGCTCAGCCATGGAGAGTAGCTACAGCTATGTGTGGCCATCAGGCCAGAGGAGCATTACAGCAAGAGCAGCACCCTTCTCAGTCTGAGATGAGTGAGGCTGGGGCAGGAGGTGCTAACATTAGCTTCTAACTTACATGGCCTTGATCATCAAGTTCATTGTTGGTCAGCTTGAGTTTGTCAAAACTGACCACCTGCCTCATCCAGGTGTCTCCAGAAGCCAGCGAGTCAGGGTGGATGTAAACCCTCGGGGGCACTGGGGAGTCAGCATTGCCAGCCACCATCCACTTGGAGCTGTGGTACACATACCTAAAAGAAAAAGGGGTGATGGCTAAGGAAAGTTGTCACTCACTCACTAGAGGAACAATTTTAGGGCTTCTCCTCCCCTGCCACCTTACCACACACACCTCAAGCTCTCATTTGCAGTCAGGGGGGAATGTGTTTTATTGCAACCTCCTACCTTCTAAATGAAAGCCAGATTACCCCTGAGCCACTTGTTCAGACCTGATTCCTTATTAAAACCACCTTTGCAGTTATTTTCCCTGTAAAACTCTGCCACATGTGCCTTCTCAACTCCTTAACCCTGTCTGATCCAGAGGATAGAGAATACTGGTAAACAAAGTCCTCTCTGAAAATATTAATAAATGCCTCGTAATTTCTGGAAATCTGCACTGGCTGCCATGCCAGAGTGTATAAAACACGTGTGTTCATCCAGACAGGACAAAATCCTATGGATACCACAACAACAACTGATAAAACAGAATTTCTAATTTAAAATGTTACAAAATAGGAAATTCCATTTAGTATTGCAAAAGTAAGGATTAGAGAAAAAAAATTAAATGATCTTTTGTGTTCCTGACCTAACCACCATCCAATATGTGCCATAAATTACTTTCCTACAGCTTTCTCTGGAGATTTTGTTTTTCCTTCTGTCCTGTGGCTCCTTCAGCTTAAGGTATTTCACAAACAGTCCTGCTAACACTTCTAGGTCGTGCCCTACGCTGCCCTTCCTTGGGTCTCTACTCAGCTCTGTGAAGCTATTTCAGTCCTTACCTACAAACAGTGACTCATTTCCTGTATTTTCAAAAGAAATGCAAAGAAATAAATCCATGCCTTTCAGTGCTAGCTTGTTCAATGTGGCTGAATAAGCTAACAAGGACAGAAACAAAGAATAAGACAATATACACATTTTCAACTTTAGCACTGAACCACACTGAAAGGAAGAGACAAAAAAAAAAATGTCTGGGTATCAGGTACCACCCTGATACCTCCCAGGAAAATCACTTTCCTGAGAAACCCTCTGGATGATCTGAGAGCAAAATGCAATATTTAGCATTTGAGGCATAGTTCTTGAATCTCTGAAGTTTGGTACAGTAAAGACTATTTGGGGAAAAGACTTGCTCTCAAGAGTCTTTTAATGAGTCTAGATAAAACACCTCTGTCTGGATAGTATTCTGGGATGCAGACCACCATGAGTTTTCCAGCATAATTTTCTATGGTGCAGAGTCCGTTAATACCAGAAAAATCTCCTCATCCCATCTTTCAGTTCAGTGGTGGCAATTCACCAGAGGTTTTCTCAACAGCTCCATGCTGTAGATCAGGATCTTCAATCCCAGTTGCTGCTGTGCTGGACAGTAAATGCTTTTAAAACAAAAATCACCCAATTCGGTTCAGGCTAGACCTGAGGTGTCCCCCATTTGTTCACTGTCCACTTGCCCATTCTTTCTTGCTGAGGTAGGTAGCTTTAGAGGATCCAGACTCCAGTGACCAAGCCCCTCAGACAGTCACTGTTAATTGTGTTATTAATAACTTCCCATTAAAAACTGATTACTATTCAAAACCACAGAGCACGATCATCTAGTTCCAAGGCCCCTGGCTTAGACAAGGACACTTTCCACTAGACCAGGTTGTTCAAAGCCCCATCCAATCTGGCCTTAAACAGCTCCAGGGATAGGACATCCACAGCTTCTCTGGACAACTGGTTCCGATGCCTCTCCACACTCATAGTAAAGTCTTTCTTCCTAATATCTAATCTAAATTACATTGCCAGATCATATTCTGCTTTTCATCCACCAATACCCCCAAGTCCTTATCAGTAGGGTTATCCTCAATCTACTCATCTCTCAGCCTGTATTTGTTCTTGGGATTACCCCAGCCTAGATGCAGGACCTCACACTTGGCCTTGTTGAACTTCAAGAGCTTTGCATGAGCCCACCTCTCAAGCCTGTCAAGGTCCCTCTGGATGGCATCCCCTCCCTCCAGTGTGTCAACTACACAACTCAGCATGGTGTTGTCACCAGACTTGATGAAAGTGCACTCAATCACCCTGTCCATGTCACTGACAAAGATGTTAAACAGCACTGGTCCAGTACAGAACCCCGAGGATCACTGGATCACCACTCTTCACAGGTCATGAAGACCTAGACATCAAGCTGTTGACTGCAACTCTTTGAGTGTGACCAACCAGCCAATTCCTTATCCACCTAGAGCTGTATCAGTCTCAGATATCAGTCCAAATGTGCAAGAGAGTATATTAAACCTCTGTTTTTTTGTCTTACAATTCTGGCCAAATCAATTAATGGTGTAAACAAACAGCGTGTCCTCCAGCATACTTTTGCAATAGTGTGTAATGGCATATGTCTTTCATATGCTTTCATTGACACTGATTCATCACAATGTTTCTATCTTTACACCTAAAAAGCTTACCTGTATCTCTTGTTATCCACAGGCACAATATCCATGGCAATATAATACTGCTGATGGGGATCCAAACCTGTAATTTTCACTCTCATGGCTGGAAACATTCTCCTAGAAAAAAAGAAGAGTAGAAATAAGGAAGAAAATTGTGAATAAAGAATCTGAAGGGGCTCTTACCCCTCTCTGACACCAGGAGCACACTACTTTACAAAACCCACTTCTTGGCACGACTCCTCTGGGTTTGGTGTACTTAGCAAAGATTGTGCTGGTGGTGCTACGTATCTTCTTTTTTTTATCTTTTTTTTTTTTTTTTTTGCATTTAAGAAAAGGAATAGCAGGATAACAACCTGTGGGTTACAATAAATCACTCCCAGTCGAGCAGTCTCTGCTCCTGACTCCTAGCAGACAGCTCTGTTATACTCCGCACAAATTGTCCCTCAGGTCAGGCCTCCTCTCTAGGTATTTCAGTACACAGATGGGCAATATACATTCTTAGTGCTGCTTTTCTATCTAGAATTATGCTTTCATGTCATACTAAATGCAGGATCATTTTTGTTCTGTGTTTTTGAGAAAATCACATTTCAGTATGGACTTTGACAGCGCTAGAAAGCAAAACCATCATCCTGAAAGATCCTCTTGCTTTTATGCTTACAGATACTTAAAAAAAAAATCCCTTAAATGAATCTGCTTATTAGGCCTATATTTCACACTTAACAAAAACACCGGCCTTATCACCGTGGTTTCCTTGAAGTCTAGTCAGTATTTTGTGAAAAATCTTTTGTAAGTGCTGTCTTTTCTGTGACATATGATCCAGTTCTGTCTTAAGATTTTTCACTTGATAGGTAAGTTATGAAAATTTTCACCAGCAAAAAATTAGTTTCCAGCCTTTCTTTTCTTGTCTGAGCGCAAGTTTAGCTGTGTTGTGTATTGGTCACTGTTCCAGAGGTGTGTATTGCTAGACAATTATTTCATAAGACAATAGCCAAGAACAATGTTAACCTCAAAATATATCAGTATTGATGTAGCTATGTCATAATTCCTTCTTCTTCAGAATTCTCTGGTTGCCAGTAATATAGATGCCATTCTATACTCCTCAACCAGCATGGCGAGTAAATCATTTATGTCATGTGTTAGGAGTTAGAGATGTACACATGCCTGCAGGGCTATGACCCCATTGACATTATGGAGACGCGGTGGGAGCATGATTGATGTGAGGCTCCTGTGATTGAATCCCCATTTTTAAAAAGGAAAAAAAAAATGAAAGACCTAGGGAATTACAGGCCAGTCAGTCTCACTTCTGTACCTGGCAAGATCATGGAGCAGATCTTCCTGGAAACTAGGCTAAGGCACATGGAAAATTAGGAGGTGATTGGTGATAGCCAACATGGCTTCACTAAGGGAAGATCATATCTGAAAAATCTAGTGGCCTTCTTATGATGGAGGTACAGCATTGGTGGATAGGGGAAGTGCAGTTAATGTTATCTACCTGGACTTGTGCAAAACATTTGACATGTACCCCATGTCCCCACTGTCTCTAAATTGGAGAGACATGGATTTGATGGATGGACCACTCAGTGGGTAAGGAATTGGCTGGTTGGTCACAGTCAAAGAGTTGTGGCCAACAGCTCAATGTCCAAGTGGAGATCAGTAATGAGTGGTGTTCCTCAGGGGTAAGTATTGGGACCAGTGCTGTTTAACATCTTTGTCAGTGACATGGACAGGGGGATTGAGTGCACCCTCAGCAAGTTTGTCAATGACAACAAGCTGTGTGGTGCAGTCGACACACTGGAGGGAAGGGATGTCATCCAGAGGGACCTTGACAGGCTTGAGAGCAAAGCTCTTGAAGTTCAACAAGGCCAAGTGTGAGGTCCTGCATCTAGGCTGGGGTAATCTCAAGCACAAATACAGGCTGGGAGATGAGTAGATTGAGGACAACCCTACTGATAAGGACTTGGGGGTATTGGTGGATGAAAAACAGAATACGAACTGGCAATGTGCACTTGCAGCCCAGAAAGCCAACCCATATCCTGGGCTGCATCAAAAGTGTGGCCAGCAGGTCGAAGGAGGTGATTCTCCCCCTCTGTTCTGCTCTTGTGAGACCTCACCTAGAGTACTGCATTCAGGTCTGGGGCCCCCAACGTAAGAAGGACATGGACCTATTAGAGAGAGTCCAGAGGAGGGCTACAAAGATGATCAAAGGGCTGGAGCACCTCTCCTATGAAGGGAGGTTGAGAGAGCTGGGGACGTTCGGTTTAGAGAAGACTCCAGAGAGACTTTATAGCAGCCTTCCAGTACCTAAAGGTGGCCTACAGGAAAGCTGGGGAGGGCCTCTTACTCAGGAAGTTTAGTGGTAGGACAAGGGATAATGGTTTTAAACTAAAAGAGGGTAGATTTAGATTGGATATTAGGAAGAAATTCTTTACTATGAGTGTGGTGAGGCACCAAAACTGGCTGCCCTGGAAAGTTGTGGATGTCCCATCCCTGGAGCTACTTAAGGCCAGATTAGATGGGGCTTTGAGCAACGTGGTCTAGTGGAAGGTGACCCTGTCCGTGGCAGGGGCATTAGAATTAGGTGATCTTTAAGGTCCCTTCCAATCGAAACCATTCTATGCTTCTATATTATATTTGTGACTAATGCAGTATTTCAATGTCTTAATAAAATCTGTGGAAGAGAGTTGAGTGATGTGCAAAAGGAATCAAGAGCCTCAAAGTAGAGCACTGAAAGAAATCCTGTGTTGTTTCACTAACTGTTTACTCAAACCTGAAGTCTACCTTATTTTCTTCTCAGTCCTTATCTGAGAAAACCTTGTGCTGAGGTCCCACAGGACGGTATTATTCAATCGCACTACTTCTGCCCAGAAGATACAGAGCTTTGATATGAGAAACTGAAAATACTGAATGCTGATATGTAACTATGTTCTGCTCCTCTGGTAAGTAGATGTCTCTATAAGTAATGAGGGTAGGTTGAATGGAAGCAGGACATTAAAAGGGAATTAAATATCATTAAAGTCATGATGAAAAAATCCAGAAAAGTGTACAATAAATCTTTGTCCACTGTTTCTAGGGGGCCTCCCTAGGAACCATCATGACATTTTTCCTTCTATTTAGCAAAGAGTAGTGAAATGTCTGAGAAGATTTACATCTCCTCCCAACATTTTTGTTTCTCAAAGTATGGACATAGCCTGGAGGAAGGAAATGGGAAAGTTTGTGAACATCTCCAAACATGTCTTTCAAAAATGTACTCAAGGGATGCAACCATGAGAAGTTATTTTGTTCTTTCCCATCTGGACCACATACAACCACTTGGAGAAGGGGATGGGAAGGAGGAGGTCAACGCTCAGCATTCACCCTGCCCATAGCTCTTCCTTTTCAGGCCATAGAGAAGCAAAGTTCTGATCTATTAGTAACTGAATCTGCCTTGGAAAAGGGCATTCATTGAGGGGGCAGTGAGAACATCACCCAAAGCTGCCAGCACACAGCTAACCAGAGTTATGAGAGACATAAAACTGTCAGAAAAATTGTCTGCAGAAAGCTTTCAAAGAGAGACATTTGTATAGCTGATGGTGTGAGTTTGCTAGCGGAACAATTTAGAGGGGAAGAAAGGAATAATGGATTAGTCTTCAGTGGCTTGAGGACATTACCTTGTTTCTACCACAATGGCTCATTAAATCTACCAAGCCAAATGGGTACAGGATGTGGCATTTTACAATCCAGCTCTCATTAATTGGATGGAGGTGGCTTGGGAGCAGCTTAAGAGGTAGGTCATGTTTCAGAGGATTGATGAGAAATCCAGGATTAATTCTGAGTCTCTGTGGGTCTGTGTACTATATTCGGAAAACTGAACACTGTGTGTTCCCAGCAGCTCTCTCCAAAACTGCAACCCCATGTAATGTTGCAGTATAGCTTATGGGGTTGTTCACTTATGAAATACCTTGTAAAAGATTACCACAGACCATTCAACAGGCTTAGGGGCTAATCTCTAAAATGATCAGAGAGAGCTCAGCTAATCCCACTGCTTTCTCTAATGTTTAAGTGTATTTTAAAGTTTTCTAAAAAATTGCTGTTTTGTTTTTCTGTGGGTGTAAAAGTAACTTAGGTTTCTTTGACATAAGAGTGTGGCCTGGAACTACCACTGCAGGTTTCCAGCAGCGCTGCTGTGTGGAAAGGGAAAAATGGAAAACACAGAGATAAAGAGTAGTGACTGAGTGACATAGGTGGAATCTGGGGTAAGTCCTGGTGCTCTGTTTCCTGTTGGCTGGCTCTTTGTCTCCCTAGGCACCAACCCTATAGAAAATAGAGGGTTCAAAGATTTGGGAGGAATTCAGGTCATTTGAATATGGCTGTATTCATAAACAGTCAAGAACCTTTCATCCAGAATAATATCAGTTGTCTTTATAGTCAGCAGCTCAGACACAAAGGCTGTTAGTTTTCACAGGGAACACACGACATTTCATACAGTTCAGGAGGAGGTTTTATATCAACAGCAGTTTGGGATGGTCAAGTTATTTATACATTAGCTTTACCACTCAGCAGGAAAATTATCTTGCTAAACTTAGGCTGGAAATCTGTACACATACATGCAGCACCCATTTAGGGGAAATATGACATGATATGAAATAAGTTATTTCAATTGATCTAGAAACACTTAGAAGAGTTTTAAAAAGCATTCTTGTAAGAACCATGTGTCTCAGCCTACTCAATTCCTTACTTCTTCTATAATGAGAAAGAGGTTTATTAAACTCTGAATGCAAAGAAAATTAATGATACATATAGATCTTTTCATTAAAATAGTAATTGCTAGCACAGCAGTGCACTGATTTTAAAAACTGTTTGTGAACTTGCAGAGATAGAAAGAAGTTGGATTGCAGCAAACAGCTTTTTGTGTTGTAGTTTAAACTTTTTATTTAACATGAAATCATAGTTTTCCTTTAAGGAAACTGTTCAGAGAAGGAAGTTTACATGTATATCCCCAAACTGGATTCTTTTTCCCAAGAAAATAATCAGTTTCTAACCCTTAGGACTCTCAAATGAGACAGCTCCTAACCCTGCCCCTGGAACTAGCACATGTAAAGCTTTTGTCAAGTTGAATCTATCTACAAAGTTGGCATGCTCTGAGTGGGTTCATGGGCAAGATTACCTCCAAGTATCCTTTCCAACATAAATTCATTCTCTGTTTCACAGTTAAGTTTTAGAGAGGGCATCACTCATTAAGTGGTAAGACATTAATGGGTACCTGGCTGGTTGTCTCAAAATACAAGTGCAATTCCTTGAAGCTGTTCAGACACTGGAAATACACCTGTACAGACAGCTTAGTGAGCTGAAGTCAGATGACAATTTAAAAGGATCAACACAATTTACTTTTCAGTTTTCATGACTGTTCAGCTTAATGATTTACACACCATGTAAACAAAAACAACTTAAATGGGATTAAATTTGCTTAAGGGTGACATCTGCTAAATGTAAACCATAAAATGAAGATATATATTCTTCAGTTGTACTAAAAGACTGTTTGTCTTTTGCTACAGACTTATTGACACGAACAGAAAGATTAGTCACTTCCCAGTCATAAAAAATGGGATTAAGAAACTCTGAAAAATATTCAGACTGTTTCAGGCTTACAGATTAAGTGTGCATAGTGTTCATGCCTGAGTTTACAGTGTTACCTGAAGTTATAGCTATTTTATACCTCATATTTCCTTGTCTTTAAGTCTGGTGCCAAATGTATATTTGTTTATAAAAACAAACCTGCGGAAGTGAAAGTGAGGGACAGGAAGGGAAGGGAAGGCAAGAATGCTTCCTTGTTTCCCTCTGCAGTGTGAGAATATGTAGAGAAGATATTTGTGTTGAGAGGAAAAGCTGATGCAGGGCTGGGAGAAAAAGGATTTATTATAAGGCAGAGGGAGTCCAGCAGATCTTCCCAGCAGCTCCCCAAAGGGACGTTTTCTAGAAGCTGGAGAAAGCTTATCTGGTCCACTGGGCCAGGGCCTCTGGGCAGCAGTCTGGTAGTTGCATCCTGCCAGCCCTTGCTCTGAGAAGTCCTCTCCACAAGTCCCTTTAGCATCAACAAAGCTTTGAAACAAAATCACTGGTTTTTACTCTAACTGAAGAGGAACATGGGGCCCTTCCCTCCTTCCTTCCACTGGAAATAAAACAGCCATTCAGTAGTGTAAACAGCCCTAAGTACATGTTTCAAACAACTCTGGCTCATAGTTTCTGGGAGGGAAAGAAACTTCAGTCAAAATACCATTTAACCTATCAGGAGGCACTGAAGAGTCAGGAGATAGCAGGTCACCTCTTCCATTCACTGCTGTGGGTTTTTTTTCACTCTTATTACTGAGCCTGGCCTCAGCACCCAGGTTTGAGCCATCCCTCAGCACAGATATGATAACTTTGATAAGACTCATGTGTTATTTCCCTCACTGCTGAGAAGAAATCCTGAATTTGCTACAGGCAGAACCTATGTCCCCAGAGGAATACCTCTTGTCTGTGTTTGTATGCTGTCAACCATCTCCATAAGAGGTGGCATTTCCCTTGCAAAGCAGTACTCCAAACATTCACTGCAGTGGAAGTGCACCCCTCCCTCAATAATAATTGCACGTTTCTTTCCCGTTTGGGCAGCACTTCTATCAGCAGTTAACTGTTGGACCTGCAGCTCAGATGACCATGGTCTTTAGCTAGAGAATGTGGGGAGGGATTCAGATTCCTCTGCTAATGTTGCCAGCAAGCATGCATGCATGGTGGAGGAGAGTAGAGAAAAATAGTTAAATATGTTTTTAGGAATAGTTGCTTTACATCAGTATGACCTGGGGCTTAAGGTGAGTTCATTTTATTTTGTACAGTCTAAGGATGCATTTCAAACAAAAAATAGGTAAGAAATTGCAGTTTTGAATGCACTGCAGCTGACAAAAAGCCATTTGCATCTTTCGCACAAAGAAAAAAAGGACTCTTGTTAGAAGAATCTTTTTAAATTCTGAATAACAGAGTTATGGTAGAAAGAAAGAAGGGAAAAGTTCTAAGAGAACTTTATGAAAACAGAAAAAAAAATACAGGTTTATAGAAGCAGATCAAAAAAAAAAGGCATCTATAAATACAGCATCAAGAAGGAAAAAAATGAAGCAGAATTAAATGTGAATGGGAGTGGGAGTTTGAAAGCTAAAAAGTGTAGTATGCTGGACATAAGCAGGATATAGCTCCAGAAATATGTTTGAAATGAGAATGTAGGTTAGAAACTAGCATTAAACAGTAAGAGTAAAAAGACAATGTGAGGTCAGGCAGGAGCCAAACAATGCCTTACCAGTTACATAAAATTAAGGAGCAGCTGTAGTCATAGGCAACTGAGTCTGTAATTATAAAGGCTTTCAAAACAAGAAGGTCTTGCAGGACTCAGACAGGGTTTCTGTAGGGAAAGTGGCAAGAACAGAAAAATATTCCCTTGGGAAGGAAAAATTTGCAAAGAAGCTGCACATCTCTCACTATTTCAATAAATAATAGGAAATCCTCGGGAGATAACAATGCAGCTCTCTTTGCCAGAAATCATGAAATCTCATCTATTGCATGCATCATGAATCATGCATCTCATATGGAGAAACAGGACTGCCAGACAGCTTTCACCCATCACAGACACATCCTCTCTGAAAGAAGGTTTAACCAAAAAAAATTAAACATTTAACTTGTGCATTTTTTTTAATCTATAAGAACTGTCACAAATAAATAGATGTACTAAGTAACGAAATCATTAAACTTTGTGATGGTTAAATAAGAAACGTAGTCTGCAGAAAAAAAATCCCTTCCCATACTGTTAAACTAACCTCTGGAGAAGAATATCATCAAACAGAAATATATATGTATGTTTGGTAGCTAACATAGAGTTTGTGTGGGCAGCCAGTGATGAGCCTGATGTCCATGAGGACTAAAGTAATGATAAACATCTCCTTTCACAGAGAAAGAATATGATTTAGGATTGTAATGAATATATTATTTGTTCTGTAAGTTAAGCTCTGTATTATGCTACAACTTTTTTTGTAAGTGGAAAAATTGTCAAGACCGGAGCTTGAAAAAGCTCTCAGGCTTGGCACTTGAGAATGCCATTAATGGTGTTAAAGAAAAAATTCTTGAAAAGATAAATATTTCTTGCAGTTCTTACATATTTCCCTGCATCTATTCCCTACCTACATATATATATATATTTTTATATATGTATGTATTGTTTTGGACTTCTTAAAATAAAGTTAGTGTCTCTGTCTTCCCTAACATGTGCTGTTAAACATATCTGAAATGTGGCTAAAATAGAGACTTAGATATTTCATCAGAAAATGCAACTAAACAAGACCTTCCCCAGAGCTTGTAAACTTCTCTTCAAAAACATGAAAATCAAAATATTTGAGCCAAAAACTTAGAAAACTAAAACAAAGTATCTTATATTGGACTAGTTGAAGAAAAAAAAAATAAGGTAGGGGAAGCAAGTACGAATATGAAGCGAGATGCTTCTTCACTAAATGAAAGCATTTTTCCTGGTGTGGGGAAAATGGAATTGGAATTGCAGTTAACTGGATCTGTTTTTCAGCTGCATCATGTTCCCACATGGAAGGAACTAAGTACATCTCACAATAATCTGTAATCAGCTTCCTGTTATTACTGTGCAATTAGGGATATGTATCTATTGTTCATTATGATGATATGCAATGTGGGAAACTGTATTTTTCAAACAGAAAGGCAGCATGCATGACAAGTTCCATGAAAAATTGCTGACATGAAACATCTCAATTCATAAATGTCAGAACAATAGTTTTATATCACAAGTGTCAAAATACATACTTGAGACTGTTCCAAGCAACAAAATAGTGGTTTATAGCTTGAAGACAGCAGAAGAAGAATTTCAACAAAAATGTTTTTGCTTTTTTTTAAAACAAAAACAAAAAGACAGCAATTTATTCAGTACTGTAATTTTCTAAAAACTTTGTAAGAAAATATATAATCTTTTTTTTTCATATGTGTGTACCAATCAGACCTAATAGAAATTCTTTTTTTTTTTGAACTGATCCAAAGCATTTAGTTTAATTATTTGATATCTCCCCAGAATATTTCAGTTTTTTTGTTGTTGTTGCTGGGTTTTTTTTTTGTTTGTTTTTGTTTTTTTTTTTTTTTCCATAAATCCTTCCTTCTCTATAACCTCTGCAAATACTCTCAAGGCTTCTGCGAGAAGATGTTGAACAATTTGTAAAACTGCAGTGGAATTGATGTTTCAACTTTTTTGGTTACTTAAAAAAAAAAAAAAACTGTACATAGCATATAGCTTTTTAAGATTCCAGAAAGGTTAACTACTTCATTCAGAAATGTATGAACTGCTGAACTGCTGAGGTCATTTTAGGGGATGATTAGGAGTCTGAAACACCTGTCATATGAGAAGAGGCTGAGAGAACTGTGCCTGTTTAGCTTGGAGAAGAGAAGGCTGAGAGAGAAGCTTATCAATGCATATAAATATCTGAAGGAAGGGTGTCAAGAGCATGGGGCTGGACTCTTTTCAGTGGTGCCCAGCAACAAGACAAGAAGCAATGGGCACAAACTGAAATGCAAGAAGTTCCAGATGAATATGAGAAAACACTTTACTGTAAGGGTGACAGAGCAGTGGAACAGGTTGCCCAGAGAGGCTGTGGAGTCTCCTTCTCTGGAGATATTCAAAACCTGCCTGGACGTGATCCTGTGCAATGTGCTCTAGGTGATCCTGCTTGGCAGGGGGGTTGGACCAGACGATCTCCAGAAGTCCCTTCCAACCTCAGCCATTCTGTGATTCTGTGATTCTATGACCTTCATATCACTAAGTTCTGGGTATTTTGTTGTGCGCTGGTGTTGATGGGATTTGAGATATTTATGCTGCTCTTAAGCCTGTCCACTCCATTTATTGTAAGAGAATGAACTATAGTTAATCCAGCAGGTAACAATGTATTCTTTTCATCTTCAGATGCAGTGTAGTGCAGGCAACAGGAAGGAGGGAGGTGATTGTCTCCCGCTACTCTGCCCTCGTGAGGCCCCACCTGGAGAACTGTGTCCAAGTTTGGGGCCCCCAGCACAAGAAAAATATGGACCTATTAGAGCAAGTCCAGAGGAGGGCTGCAAAGATCATCAGAGGACTGGAGTATCTCTCCTATGAAGAAAGGCAGAGAGAGCTGGGTATGTTCAGCCTGGAGAAGAGAAGGCTCAAGGAAGGCCTCATTGCGACCTTTCAGTACTTAAAAGGGTCTTACAGAAAAGATGGAGAAGAACTCTCTACTCAGGTAGAAAATGATAGGACAAGGGGAATGGTCTTAAACTAAAGAGGATAGATTTAGACTAGACATTGGAAGGAAATTCTGCAATGTAGGGGTAGTGAGGCACTGGAACAGGTTGCCCAGAGGAGCTGTGGATGCCCTATCCTTGGAGGTGTTCAAGGCCAGGCTGGATGGGGCCTTGGCCAGCGTGATCTAGTGGGTGGCATCCCTGCCTATGGTGGGGGGGTTGGAACTAGATGATGTTTAAGGTCCCTTCCAACCTGAGCCATTCTATGATTGTATGAAAACAAACTCAGAACCAATAAATTTGGTTCTTCCAGTGTCATATTTAATGATACTAGACAGATTATTTAACCTGTTAAGTCTCAATTTCACCCTCTATGAGAAAAATGAAAATTAGTAGTTTTCTTCCCTTCTGTTTTGACTTCATTAGTGAAAAGATGTTGGATAACAGCAAGTGTTATCATTTCTGTTACTTTGCCTTTTCCATTTGAAACAAAACCAGCAGCCCATTCTGTATTGATTCAAAATGTTTCATTTGCTAATGAGACGACACATAAAAAACCAGGAGCTAATCTGGTTCTCATAATCTTTGGGGATATCTGGGTTGTTCAAGAAAACTTTCCTCAAATTAACTGAACTTCCTGGGGCTTCTGAACACTAGTGACCACTTCACAAGAACATAAAAGAGTAAATCCAGCAGTTCTGGCAAATTCTGAGATCACTGACATGAAACTTAATTATGAACAATCGAACACTGAGGTTGTTTTTTTTTCCCCACAAAACTACGGAAAAGTTGCCTTCTGCATTTCTGTGGATTGGTGGGAAAAACTCCTGCGATAGACACATGGTTTGCTCTCGTTAATCAGCCCTGTCCATGGTGCTGACTTTCTTCGTAACAAGATTATTAGGAATTAAAATCTCATTAGGTGGAGGTAAGGATCATTACATTAATGCAAACATGACTAAACAATTTGGAATCTTTAATAGCTTGAGGGATCTAGAAATTTTCAGTTTTTTTCAAGTTGTGTTTTGGTAAGCAGATTTCTATCCATCATTTAATAGTAGAGAGCAATGAGGATATTATACTCAGCTAAACATGGCAGAGTGAGTTTTATTTAAAAAAAAAAAAATCTGGCTTATTAGTGGCTCTTCCTAACCGCAGCTGGCATGGGATTAGTTGCAAGAGCAGAGGGAAACACTAAACTTGCACATTTTTGATACAGGAAGTCATTAGCATTTTATCTATTTAGAACTGCAGGAAGACATTCCTTTGGTGCAAAGGTGAATTTGAATTAAGCTAGGCATGAGATTAAATCAACTGGCTCATGAAGTGCTATGGGAACTTGAAAGGAAAATCAAATGGCTCTCTCCCAATTCATAACTCATCTAAAATTCAGTACAGCCAGCAGCACAATGATTATTTCCTGTTTTATTTGCTCTAAGGAGAGTCTATCCTCAACTACTTCCTGCAGCTGCCAATTCTCCTTTGGAGATACTGATTTAAGTAGTAACATGGAACTATTTTATCTTTAAAAAGATGGTAGGACATACAGCTGTGAAAATGTGACAACCATTCCCCACTCACCCCCACCCCCCATATTTATTTCCATGGACATATAAAGAAGAAAAAAATCTTTCTTTTTTCCTCAAGGAAAAAGTTTTTTTTTTTACTTTTTTTTTTTTTTTTTTAGCTAGACAGAAAGCCAGATATCTTACCTGCCTGCTTTCGTGATAATCATCTCTGTCCCAATGTCATGAAATCTTTTCCACAGGTCAGCACACTGCAGTTCTACCTGGATCTCTTCCATGGATGAAGATGGAGGAGGCTGAGGACCTGTTCCACCAGATGTAAGGTCAGAATGGGAGCCAAATGAACAGGATGTCCTTTCTGCCAACACCTCTGTGTCTGACCCAGTGCTCTGCTCTGAGTCTGTAAAATAAACATACCAGGTAAGACACTGTGATTCTACCTACTGTGAGTAGAAAAGGGAGGGAAGAGGAAAGCCAGTAAAGGAAGTGCTAAAGAATGGTACAATTGGCTTTGGTATATATATATATATACCGTATATATATATATACGGTTTGTTGTGATTTATGAGCTGATTTTTGTCTTTGGGTTTCCAACATGACATCTGGCATTTTTATAAAGTTTAGAAACAGCTGAAAAAAGACCCTCAACATAAAATATAAATAGTAACAAACACCATCACAATGCCAGGAATGGAGCACAAAATATAGATGAAAAAAAAAAAAAAGAAAAAAAAGGACTGAAAAAAATAATAATTCAACCCATAGTTTTAATCCAAGATTAAATTGTCTCACTGGAAAGCTACATTCCATTTAATTGAACATCCTCCCACACTACTATTGAAGAATTGGTTATGTTTAAATATTTTTCCCCTTTTAATACTCTTGTCATCAAAAATAATGAGCATTTTCTATTTTGCTATTTGGCAATACCATTTTGGAAATCTGTTTTATTTGCTTTTATAATATTTTTTTGGAACAATGACATTTCCTGGGAAAATAACCATGCAGCATTTGGTGAGGAAAATGCTCTAGGCTATTGAAGGACAAAAAGGAAAGATAGTAAACATATGGAATATGTTACCAAGGAAAGTAATTGAAGCAAACCACATAAAAGACCACATGAGACAACCACCTCCCTTTATGGGGGAGAAGAAGAGAAAGGCTTGCCTAAAAAATAAGCAAACAAATAAAAAAAAATGAGGTCAGACTAGTGTAAAAGCACAGGCATGTTGAGCCAGGTAGCCATTTCTTTGCCAAAATCTCTCAGATATATATTTTAGATAGGTATGGTATATATATAAATATATATATATATATATATATATATATATGGTCCTAGATCTCATATGATAGGGCTACGGTGGAATTTTGCTAACAGTAGTGTTACTTTGCAACAGGGTGCACACCTGAATTACATCATTATTCACAATACATTCTGCAAAGCAATGCGCTTACATTTGGAATTTGAGTTTTAACAAATTGGCACCAGTATTAAATAGATGATTGACGGAGCAATAAAATGGTGTGAAGTGCTCAGTCAAATGGATCAAGAAGAGCTCTGTAGCTTTCAAAAATAGAAACAATGCCGTAGAGTGTCCTCACTGATCACCAAAACACAAGCATCACAGTAAATGAATAGAACAGCTATCATATAGAAACTTAGGGAGATAAAAAGTAACAATCTATGTTACAAATGTGGTGAAATCACCCCGGCTAAAATTTCTTCCATATCAAACAAGTGCCAGAGACTGTCCACTAACCCTGAGGTCATGCAGGTTGGGTCTCAGATTTACAGAGTTTCTGAGAGTTTCAGTGAAGAGTGCCACAGCTAAGAATCTGGTGAAGATGAACCCCTGCAGAACCCCAAGCCCCAACTCCTGCCATGTAGGAATGTTTTTGGAAAATTTGTACTGCTGCAATGGCATGGACATAAACTGTTCGGCTGAAGATATTTGAGAAACTTACAGCCCCGAGTACCACCAGGAAGCCTTTATCCTCTAGAGAATCCCAGGAGAATATGACACTGGATAATGGACTTGCTTGAAGGATACTTTCAGTAAACTTTGACAAGAAGTTTCTGCATGTATAATGTAGAAATTCTATAGGACATTGGAAAGGTTTGGTATGCACTGCTCTCAATCCATTTTTGAATATGTGGTCCTTTATGTCTCCCACTGACATCTAAGATGGGCTGAAGCTGTAAGAAGTCCACCCCTTTAAAAGAGTAGCCAACCAAGAGAGGACTATTACATGGAGACCAGTACTCCATCCAAAACTGATATCAAAGACACAATCTAAGATAAGATAATATGAGATAACCTGCTGGGGTTCTGTGCCCACAAGCTAGAGGATCAATCCAAGATTAAGGAGGCATTAAGATATTTGGTGCTTGCATAAGAAGCCCAGTGACGCAGGAGCAAAGTTATACTTACCTGCTTCCTCTAGCTCAAATGATTCCCCCTCAAAGGGTTGAAGGGGATAAGCCTGAGTATATATCACTGCACTAAGGACATTAGTTTTTGTAGTGATGGTTAATCACTTTATCCTTTAAGAAGAAGCAAGATAATACTTCTCAAATTACTCTAAGACCTTTTTGTATGATTACTCATGAAATGAATCATTAACAATTGTCTTATATCTTCTTTAAGCTCCTAAGAAAGTGAAGGTAAACTACCATGAGGGTCTGAAGAGACTGAACCTAGGGAAAAGCTTCTATTATGGAGTCCTCCTCCTGCAGTGAGGTACTCAACTAAGGGTTTGTATACAGAGAGACTATTTTAGGCTACACCATCTGTGCTTGGTTCAGGCACTCACAAACTCTGTATGTCCTCTGAAGCAGTATAGTAAATGGCCAACAGATGGCACCTGGCTAGATACTGTATCAGAATCATTTCAGCATTTCCCAGACAGCCTTTCAAAATGGGCATGTGGATGGAGTCTCAGGGATCCCTGAGAATTGACTGGAATTGCATGCTGCAGAAAACTAAACATCACAGACCTAAGTCCCCTCTCACTGACTTTATGCTGACATCACTAAACTGACTTCAGCAGTCTTGGGAGACATTTTTGACAATGATGGAAGTGAAAGAAGAGGCACATCCTTGAATATGAATTGCCCTGTTGGCACAAGTCAATAACTGCAAAAGGAATTGCCTAATTACTAATATGCCAGTATCTACCCAACTCTGCAGTACCACACAAAGGAGGGGAAAATAAAATAAATAAATAAATAAATAGAAACTTTTGTTGTTGTTGTTCCAAGGTTGATTATTTTCTGCCTTGAAACGTGATCTATAATTACTTCCAGATTAATGCTCAGAACAGCAAGTACCCCACTTTACTCCAATTTTGGAAATGAAAGAGATGGAATCTCTAGCATTGCTGCTTTTAGTTCAGTCTCAGTAGCTCTGTGGCTCTTAACTGGAGTCTCTATGTAAGTTAGGATTCAAAACTGATGAAGAGACAGGTAGCAACATCTGTAAGTGAGCAACATGCAGAGGGGTGCAGAGTGAACTAATCTCAATGCCTCATACTTTGTGGTGGCTGGCAGCTAGCACAGCTCAAGCCACTCTGCTGCACTTGCAATAAAGCAAGACAGGAAGAAGATCTGAGTTTTGTTCTGACAGTCAAACTTGGAGGTTAGTTTTCTTCATGCATCACTTTCAATGGGATGCAACTTCACTAAACTCAAAGGCACTACTTTGACTTTATATTGGTGTAAGCAGGGGGGAAATAACGAATAGCTCCTGAAGTTAAAAAATAAAAATAAAAAAATAATTAAAAAAAAATGTCTGTGAACTCACTGAGGAACAGGTTGTGGCTGGTACTACATATTGTGTCCAACTGAAGGACAAACAGAAAAAAAACTGAAGAAGCTTTCTATAGCTTCTTCCGGCTCCAAAGGGACAAGATAATATTCCTTGACTTTCCTTAACAAAGTGCCTTGTAAAAAAGGCAGTATTCTGAATCCAAAGTCTAGCCATAGGGAAATGCAGAACCAACATGGACCGGTTCCCTTCAGAGTTAGGAGACCTCTTCTGACTGCTGCCACAGGAATTCTGGTTCTCTGGTGCCGTGTTAGGTTGCAAACTTTGTCACTTTTGGCATATGTTAGGGAAATGATATTTAAAAGAGTTCCACTGTTTTCTCTTGCTAGGATAGAGTACAGTCCATGAAAAAGGATGCCCCAAAGCCAAGCTCTTCCATTGATTGCAATTAGCAAAAGTGGGAGTAGATGCAGCTGAGGTTTCTAAAGCTACGGTATTACACTGGACTTTCAATTGAAATACTCTCAGGTCTATATGTTCCTTATTGTTTTTATGGGCATCCATGAACTTCCACCTTCTGATCTTACATACCTTTCTCTACCAGCTCCTTCCTCTCACCTGAATGTTCGAAGAAGGACCCTTCCTGCTGCCCCATAGCTGTTGAGGTGAACATCTCCAAGCTCTTGCTGACTGAACAGTTCACATCACTCTACCACTTTCATTTTCCCCTTGTTATACATCTCTTTCAAAAACATCCATCCATTTCCATTCCTGCTGTTTTTATTTATTTATTTCTGATGTTTCCGTCATTTATTTCTGCTCTTCTGTGGAGTGGTATGTGGCCAGAAGAAAACACAGCCATTTTGGTCTGTGTGGAGAACAATCCTCTGATCACAAGGGAATGCCAATGATCAACCCCTCCAGACTATATCACTCTCCCCAGAGGTGATACAGAGTAAAGTTTATAAAATTTTGCTCCTTGTTACAGGCATCTTGCTGGACAAACAAGCTGACCAGATGGTTTTGATTGTGGGACTTGGCCTGATCTGTCAAAAAGAGACAGGTTCTAGCAGGCACTATATTTCAAGGAGCTTCAAACTATCTAGTGTGACACTACTAAAAAGTTAGGGAAGAAGACTCATGGTTTTTGGAAATGTTCAAAATAACTTTCTAAGACCTGAAGCATAACTTTCTCTCACTGCCACTGTGCTCAAGGCTGTTCGCTTTCTATTGCCCTGTTGGATGGCTTCTTGTTATCTCTTGTTACCTCACTAACCACATATCTATCTGGTGCAGTTTAATAGTGCTGAACCTAGAAGAACAGAAATTTCTTGGCACTTTCAGCAACTTGCAGTCTATCAGCAAGACCCTAGGGTCACTTTCAGAGCTTGTAGGGATACTGTGGCCATTGCTGAGATTATATAGGAACAGCCAGTTCAGATTTTTCTTTCTTAATCCCTTTCCCATTTCTGCTATCTCCAGATCACCCTGGGAACCCTCAGCTCATGATTTCTTTTGTTCCACAAATTCCCAGGCTTCTTTTTGGCAGATAGGAAGGAAAACACCATTCTCAAAAGCATAGTGACTCTAAGATCAGCTTCCCCATTGAGTGTCCCAAGATGATGGCCAATAACCCCAACCAGCTTCCTGCACCAACACTATGTGTCCTGGGATAAAAGCTGTCTTATACAAAGCAGCAAGCAGCTACTGACTGCCTTATTTTTACAGTTCAGCTGCCTAGTATTCCTCATGTGAATTTGCTCTATTTTCATCAGTCTCGTACAAGAGGCAAACTGGTATGTGAGACATTAAAGACATTAATTTTCTAAGCAACTTCATACTTGGATCTTCAGCAGAATTTTCTCTGCAGCTGGAACACAGCAGGGATACTGTGCCCCATATTTAACCACTAAAACAAAAAGAGTTCAGTTTAGTCTTTGACCATATCATGCAGCTCGTGCACTCAGCACATATTTTACTCCAAGGTATCAAAGAATGTAAACTACAAGAGTGAGAACAATGACAAAAACTTTATATACATAAAATACCACCTACCCAGAGAAGCCCAAAAGTCTTATTTTCTTTCTCTGTTTCTCTTTTTCTCTCTGTTTCTTTCTCTCTCTCCCTTTCTCTCCCTCTCTCTCAGTTCCCCCCTCCCAAATTTGTGTGTAGATATCTGATGTAGATCCTGTCAGATTCCATTAGCATAAAGATTTCTCTTGAGTGGAATGTGGCAGCTGTTACAAGCTGTTAGAGGTTTTTTTTTTCAACTGTTTATTTTAGTTTGCAAGGTTTGTGAACATTCAGTACAACAGGTGGTCCTTCCTTCATTCCTGCAGTCAATTTTCTGGCAACCAGGATCTGCAGACTACAGAGATGGTACAAAATCACGAACATGCAGAGCCAGATAAAACTTGGGGGTTGACACTTTTTTATCTATGAAGTCAGCCGAAATATTAGAGAGCTTTGCTCTTGCAGATGCTGCTGCTACCCAACAAAGTCAGTAGCATGGGAATCATGCATATAGATGTATGAAATTACTGGGATCTGGATACAAAATGTAACAATCCTATGGAAGTGAAAGTGTAGAAACACTAAGTCTGAACAGTCCAGAAGAGTGGAGGTTGGCCCGGCCATGGTGTGGTGGTTGCTGATGCAACGACTTCAGATATACAGATGGCTTCTCCTTGATAACTAACACTTGGGTGAAAGCTAAGCAAAGCCCTCAGTAACCTCAAAGTTACACTAGAAGCTGTGCAACAGCAAAGGCAGCAGGAGCAGCCGAGGTGAAACAGGCTGGGGTTCAACAGAACTATTCAGATTAACAGGATTGCATTTTACAAAGGTGGTCCAGCAATAATATTTGCTGCAGGCAAATAATTCTAAACACTTTCTGGGTGATTTTAACCATATGCACGTGCTGCACTAAGCAAATAACACAAAGATAATTCTGCAAGTGTCCTTACATATTGTCTTATCCCCCTCAATTGTTTTCCAGTCCTTCACCTCCCCTACCATATTAGTTGTGCTTTCTTTGAGCATTAGGTTTGTTAACTACATGCAGCTAGAACTTGTAACATTTTTATTAGTGATAATACTAATTTTTTATTACATTATTGATCACAAGTTGAAATGAATTTCAGGATTTACCGGTCTGAGGGCGGTACAAGCATGTCCAAACTGAGAATTTCATTGATGCTAATGCTACATTGCAATCTCAGACAGCCTAACACTGTATTCAAATAACTCATTTTCAGCCTAAGACCCTTTTATGAAACCACAGCAAGACAAAATGGCCTTAACATCAGGAAAAAAAAAAAAAAGCACGCACACACCAAGTCAAAGCTAGAAGACAGAATTATTTTTTCATTGTATGGATGGGAAACTGTGATATAGATAAATAAAGAAACCTGATGTGGTCAAAAATGAAAACAATTAAAGACAAGCTAGTTCTGAAGTGAAGAGTTCCTCTGGCATTTTGACACTAAAGTTTTCTTCATCCTTCTAAATCATAATTTTAAAAGGTGTTTTCATAAGACGGCCTGAACCAGTGAAGCTTGTGAAATATACTCAAGCGGATGTCTCTCCTTACTGAAATAAAGACTGAGTATAAGGCCTGTATGACAGGGAATGATTACATATGTATAAGTTTATCTATGGCAAACACTACTAGTGGAAGACTATAAAAGCAAACACAAAGACAAAAAACACAGTGGCTTTGGCTCTAAAAGCAAGTCTTGCATCAACTTGACTTTATACTGCCAAGAACAGACTGCCTCTGCCTTGGCTTATTCCAATTAAGACTCAAAAAAGATACAAGCCCCAACAAAGAAAAAATCACCGTGATTCACTGGTATGCTCTGACTGCTCTACTACACTCCAGCAATGCAAAACAGCTGTAAACCTGGTTTAACCAGCAAGTTAAATTGGGTTTATGGCTTCTCAGTATTGGCAAAGAAGTACAAAGCAGCTGGAGTTTACTAGTACACTTAGCCCTGGGGGTTCACCCTCTAAAGTTAATTCTTACTCCAGCCAGGAAAAGGAACATCAGTCACAGTTAAACTTTAAAGTGATTTTTAATCTCACAATCTATTGTTTTGTTTTGTTTTGTTTTGTTTGTATGTTTGTTTTTGTTTTTGTTTTTTAGGATACAGAGATAAATGGGACTTGCATATTTTGCCCACATACAGTTTAGGACCAGGCAGTCAAAAGTCCAGCTCCAGTTTCAAGCTTGATCATCTAAGGATGGAGATGTTGGCTGCTGGGCTCTGAAGTCATCCTTGACAAATATAAATTCTAATTAGGGAAGTGTAAGCTAGGTGACCAAGACTGTTCTGAGTAGTGTCACAGCACAGGATTTCTTTGAATACTTCTCACCCAATCCAAAGAAATTCTCTTAAGAAAACTGCCAACAACTCATAAGTCTGTGCTTTAGACTGTCCATTACAAGCAAAATATCTCATTGAATGGATGTCAAAAAAAGCCTGTTTTATGAACTCTCCTATTTCTGGATTGAGCTATCTTGTTTGCTTAGAAGTATTTCATAAGCATAACCTTTCTCGAGCAAAGGTTTCTGGCAATCATGTGTCAGGAGAACAAACACCAGTAAGTAACGAAACTTGAACTTGGCATATGTTGTTGTATTATTGTCTTCCAGAAAACAAAAATTAGCTTAGGTATTCAGTATCTCAGACTATTTTTGAAGAAAATGTAATTTGAAATTTCGGTATAGAAGAAACCAAGAGAATCCTAAAAGTCCCTGAGGAGATTCTCTGCAGCTGTCACTCAGTATTTCCTTAGGACAGGAAACAACCAGCACAGCTTCACTGAACACTGCTCAGTACCAAACATTCAGAAAGGCCATTCATAAAATGGAAAGAAAAAAAAAAAAGTATGCAAAGAAATAAGATTCAGCTAAATCAACAGATAAAATAAAAGAGCATAAAATTCAATAAAATGCAGAAGAGCACAGAGAATGGCAACTTTAAAAAATATAAGAAATACTAGGGAGAAAGTGGGATTATTAAAAGAAGAGGGAGGTGAAACCGATGACAACTTTAATCTGGACAAGATCCTGAACTGTATACACTACAAAGAATTTGTCTGGCCAATGTCCAAGAGTTTGTGTAAAATTAAAGAGTGAAAATGCACTTGAAAGTTAGGGAGAGCTAAAAACATGAGAGACCAGGCATTAGATGTATTATATGCTGCGGCCTGTAAACATAGAGTCATTATTCTTATAAATAAAACCGTACAACAAATGTTTAGAGACCAGCCTAAACCAAAATTTTGGCCCTAAATAACCACAAATTGTGCAGGAGTTTGAAACTAGATCCTAGCCCTGTGTCAGGCCCCTCCCTGATGGGAACAGGCACAAGCTCTGGGACAGTCTGTTTCTGGATTCTGTGGCTTGGACTTCTCTCTTCCAGCCGGAAAAAAAAAAAAAAAAAAAAAAAACAGAGAGAGAGAGAAAAAAAAGAGAGAGAGAGAGAGAGAGAGAGAAAATCATTTGTGGGGAAAAAAAAAAAAAAACATAGCTCAGGGCACCATTAGCACACAGAATTAATGCTTCAGAGGTATTGATTCTCTCTGAGACCGATGTGATATTGCCAAGAAATCTAAACTGACTGTGAAGTCCCCAAAGTATTGCCATCTTTTTTGTAGGTATGAATATAGCCCCCCCCAAAAAAAATGAAGACTAACATTTTAAATATATGCTAGCTGAAGGTATTTTGTGGCCTACAAACCACAGAGAAAGAGACGTTACATATGTTTCCCGATACCATGGTGGTTATCATGACAGCAGTATCAGGGATCCAGCTGGCAACTTCATAATGAGAAATGTCCAACCCTTTCCTGAGTCCTACTGAGCTACTGGCACTGTCATCATACAGCAGTGAGTTCCACAGTGTAATTATGCACAGAAGAAGAGAAAGAGTCCTTTTCCACTTTAAAAATGTATTGCCTTTTTAGTTTGAGTGTCCTTTTGCCCCAGTGTTATAATGAGATAAATACCACTCTATATATTTCTTGTATTGCCTTTCAGGAGGAAATAATTAGGAAATTCCCATGGAAATGGTTTTGCAAAATGCAGCTTCATTAAGCTGAAGTTTTGAGTTTAAATTGTTTGTTTTGTGCACAATCTAGAATTTTCTTTTAGGAAAAATAATTAGCAGACTGGTTCTGTTGAACTGATGTTTGGATTTGTAATAGTTCCACAAATCATTAAACTCATTTTTTTCATCCACATGCTACTTTATCCAAGCTTTCTTTCAGACCACTGACCCACCCACACACTCCTTTCTGAACCAGACTTGGGAGACTATCTGCCCTAGTGCAATTCTGATTATCCTCTATCTAAACTTCTCAACCATAATCCAATATTTCATTCATAAGGGAGCACTTCCATAGCTCTTAGTATTTTAATTGTCCACTCTCTGAATCCATTCTATACATACACACACACGGAGACAGGTAAATATGTGTATGGGGTTGGTTCTTAAAAATGCATTTGGCTTTTAAGTTAGTGACCTGCCACTGGCTCACATAGCAGAAATTATAGTATTTTCATTGTACTTTCTGTAGGGATATTTCTTGCAACTTAGCATTCTGTTCACCGTTTTGATCACTTCTGCAGAGTGACCAGATGTTTTCACTAAACTATTCACAATGAGCCTGGGTTATTTTTCACAAGTGATAAACATATTCCTCCTTTCATTTGCTTCACGTAGAACTGACTTGCATCCATACCAGATAATTTTCCTTCTTCTGACTCTGTAGCTGTGTAGGTAGGGTTGAGAGAGAAGTTTTTCCAGAAACACTTGAGTACAGTGCTGACTTTTTAATATCTATGATTTCAATACCCATCAAGGAACAAAAATTTCTTTACAAAAGAAAGTGACAAAACAGGGAAAGGAATTGGTACCATTTTGTGAGAAACAGAACCACCACAGAGACTGAACAGGTTACAGCACTGCATTATGACAGTATGGTGCACAGATTTTGGCATTACGTGTTAGGGCCTTCAATCCAGCCTGTGTTATGAAAGGCAAACGTGTCACATAAAAACAATTTAATTTGAAATCTGAAACACACGTGGCAAGACATAAACAGAATTTTCCCTTCAACTATAAACAAGAAGGTATCTCATATCAGTTTGAAACAATTATCTTAGTAACTTAAAAATAATCAGGGATCTTGCAAAAGTGAGCAATGCTTGTGAGGATGACATCATTCAAAAAGAGAGTTAAAACTGTAAACACTCTCAAGGTTGCAAAAATTGATGCTTCACTTCATGTCTAAGGATTGGTATCAGACAATGATGTTAAAGAACTTCTTAATGGTTAAAGTGATGCAGGGATAAGCGGAAAGACAGATGTAAGCAGCACATCAACAGCAGCTGTAGTTGGTAGAAGACAGGTAAAGGGATGCCAAAAGTGACCTTGGGGTAAGAGAGGGCAGATGAGTTGACTTCCATACTGTGCAATTTGATCAGTCAAAATAATCCCATGCAATTCTGGGCTGCGCATACAGAGACAATGATTCCACGAGAGCCAAGATGTGGCTCCATTTAGCAACCAAGATGTAAAGAAATCCTGTAGCTAGAGACTGCCCTTTCATGTACAGCAGAGGAAGGAGGCACTGAGTTACATTCCTCCTCAGTCCAACAGAAAGGCAGGAAGAGAAAGGGAGAGGGAACAAATAAACTCAGGCCTCATGCCCATGCCCAGCATGCCAGACAGTACTTCTGAGGTGAGCCAAAAGCAAGTGTAATCTGTTCCCCAATAGAGCCACAGCACAATGAGGTCATGGCTGAGAGAGACTTCAGGCCTGCCCCAGCTCCACTACAACAACGGCTTGGAGGCAAAGAAGAGAAAGGAAATAAAGTTTCTTGCAGTACTGAAGTAGAAAACAAGGTAAAGTTTCATCTCTCCCATCTGAGCACCTTGTGAGGTAGCACAAAACACATCACCCACACTCAAAGATTATCATCTCCCAGTCAAGCCTTCGATGGGCAACTATCCTTTGCAAAACACAGGGGAGAATCAGGATGGAGCACTGCATGGTTTCTGAGTACTTTGCTCATAAAAAAGTGGGGAAAAAAAACCCCACAAATGTTAAGAACAGAGGCAGAATAAGTTTTAGGGACTAAACATAGTTATTTTCATAGGAAACAATTTAAGGAATTAAATGTCCAAAATAAAGCTGGTTTATAAATGATTGCCATGCATAAATACTAAAGGAAAAGAACACCAAAGGGACAAAGAAAGACCAAGACTTTTATTTAAGAGGCTATAATCATATTGGGAGTGTATGCCTACACTAATGTTTCAATTCAGATCGGGAGAATGTTTTTGAAGCCAATTTCATGATCATTCCCAGTCACTACTCTTCAGTTCACATTATGGAGGAGTCTTGGAGCACATGATATTAGTTCCTTCTGGGTGAATCTAAACAAAAAGAGGTCCTTCAAAAGTACCCAAAGCATCTAATGCTAATTTGTACCCTGTCCACAAAAACAATTAGAGACAGTATAAATTAACCCTCCTCAAAAGTCATACAGCATGGATATCAGGTCTTGAACACCGAGCATTTCACCCTGCAGATCTGCTCCTCTCTGGCTGCATGGGTTGTTAATGCAGACACTGCTAGTAACTGAGTTATGTAGAAGATCAAATTCTAAAATCCCATAGCTTCCATGTACTTCACTGGGGAAGGAGCAGCACAAAATTGGTGTTTTATCCTGGAGGATAAGTTCATGCAGTCTTTCCTTTTCCTTTAACATCCGTGCTCCTTGGATGTGTATTTGTGGCTTGGCTTTTTGTCTTTTCTTTTACTGTCTTCAACCCAAACTCCTTAAGTCACATCCTGACATACTCTGCCAACCGCAGTCCCACACATCAAAACCCCTACATGCAGTGGAACTTACTGATTCCAGGAAGTGCACACGGCTGTACTTTGCTGACTTCCACTGAGCCACCCTGATTTACGCCTGCCGAAGTTATGGTCCCGAGAGTAATAACACCTACACTGCACAGTTGTCCCCCATGTGTATATGCTATTATCCCTACAACAGATGCACTATCGTGCATGCACACACATATCCCAACATCTGGCAGTCACAAGCTAGCTGTAATAACTCCATGAACACCATTCATCTTTACAAAACTCACAAACACTTCATCTATATGTGCACTAAAGAGGTGCATAACCTCTTCCACTTCTCTGGAAGAACTATGTGCTCTTAACCTGGCATTCACAGTCACACATGCAGAAATACAACCAAGCACTTGCACTTAGTCCTGAAGCACACGTTTAATCTTTCTGAATAACATGGTATGAATGGCTCTTGACATAAACACTTCACAGATGTTGCACATGATGTACATATATATATACCTCCTTATTTCTCAGCCATACCTGTACATGTGCCTACATGACCTTACCAGCTATGAGGCTCACATTTCCACTTTCTGGCTAGAAGTCATGTCAGAATAAAACTGATAAAAGGAAATGAAGAATCAGTTGCAAACATCCAGATGCAAATTAACTTAAAAACATCCCACTGCTTAACACTAAAACTGGTACTTTCATTATTCAGCATTTCTGGATGTTGGATATTTCCAATCTGTTTTACTTTGCATCTCTCATCCAAATCTAACCTAAATGATATATTCAGGGAGAATGTGGGCAAAAACTTCTGATAGTTTGGGTTAGTGTTTTATTAAAAATACTTTAATTCAGAATACCTTTGCCTGCTTAGATGTCAGTTCTCTGGACTGGAAACAATGGGATGTTCCCCTGTGATCTTCTCAACAAACTCTAAGTTACAGCAAAATAGGCTGGACAGCACACAGTCTGGAAGCAATGAAGTTGTGTAGGTCTCAGGTTTGCCCAATTTCCCCACCACCAATGTCAATGCGTAATAACCTATTGGCTTCTGTGACCTCAGATAGTATCCTTTATGGATGTCACAAACAGGGATAGTAATTTTCTGTGTGTATGAATACCCACACAATTTCAACCATGCAGAACTAAACTGTTTCAGAACCCATTCTTTTAAAACCTTTAAAAGCATGTACTACACTTCGAAAATTATATGCATATTTTGAGTTTATTGAGTTTTTTCCCAACCATCTTCTCTCTAAAAAAGTTACTCTTTTTTTCACAGTGGGAGTAGCTGGCTGTATCTTACTGCAGATGAAAAGAAATATAATACATTTTACTGATTTTTTTTAAATACTGCTGAGAAAATGAGGATGAAGTTTTCATGTGGAAAGGAAAAATTCAAAATTCTCAAAATGTTTTATCTCAAATACAGATAAGAAAGTAAATATTCCATTTATTTATTTTTTTAGAAGAAAACAACAAGAATTTCTGTCTTCATTAATTTCTACTTTAGCTTTCAAGGCTTGAGTTTAAAGTAATGAAGTTTCCAGGCCTCAAGTCTGCAAAAATCCTTTCCAGCTAAATGAATATAGTCCAATATGACAGCAGTTTCTCAGTATTCTAGGCATCTTGGAGTATCAGCTCTGAATGATATGATTTGTTCCACATATCTCACTGTGCTGTTAATTATGAAAATTAAGGGTAGGTTTAATGATAATTTCATTAACTATTTCACTAATAAACAGAGATTCCAGATAATGCACTGATTTCACAGTCTTCTTGCACCTTGCAAAATTCCCTGTTTGGCCTCACTCTGTAGTCCAGCATTAGAGCTTGCACACTGAGAAACTTGTCCTGTGCTTAGTTTTCCATCACACACACACACAAAAAAAAAAAAAAACAACTGTGGCACAAAGAAAACTGAAAGCGTGCAACTGCATTAAAAACTGCATTAAAAAAAAAAGAATGAAAATTCAAAATAATTCACAAATTCAAAATAATAAGCCCAGAGATGGAATAATAACCATAGATACTAACACACCAAGAATCCTGATATCTATCAATCCTACGAGTGCTTGTTACCATTTAGCATATTCCTTATGAAAGATCTTAATGAAAAAGGCACAGTTTTCTGATATGCAGATGATCCCTCACATCCTTGCCAGGTGTTGCTGTAGATTTGTCTTATTGGTCAGCTCAAAAGTCTCTCAGAAGAGCAAAGAGGAAAAGGAGAGTTTTAACTGCCACTGAGTTTTCATTATTAGTGGAGTATAAGTGCACAGGCAGCCAATTACTGCATCTCTTTTCAGGCCTCTAAACATATTACTTCATCACTCAGTTTATTATCTCTGGTGTTCTTGTGCATCCTCCCATGTCCTCCTTATCACTGAAATGCTGTCATCTGTGTCTCAAAAGTTCCTTTTAGCCCTTTCTCCCCTAAAGCATGCAGTAGTTTAAGAGAAGCACTAAACTACAATAAGAGATCCATCGGTTCTCATGGAGAAGAGAGAAGGAAAAGACAGTCCTCCCCAACTCATCACCTTCTCTTCAATCATACTTCCACCACCTTCTTCTTGTGTGGTAAGATTTGATGTGAAAAGCAGCCCAAGCTTGTCTCTAATGCTGCTGAGCTTGACCATGTGGCTACAGGAGGAGGTAGCAATTTCCTTTCCTAGTGCAGTCACGAAGCACCACAGTGATGCTTCAAAGCAAATCTGTGATCCACCCCTTCCAGCCTGGAGCCCATCGGGGTCTGAGAAGCAGCTGGGCTGCTCTTCAGTGAAATGCATTATGGAAGGCAGGGAAAGAGAGAGGGGGATTGGAGGAAAACAAGGGTAAAACAGAAGTTAAACAAATGTACAGAGTAAGAAAGGAGAAGGAAGAGGCTGGGGTTAGGATAGTTCATTGGAATTGGCTTGTTGACACTGAATGATGTAAAGCTTAAAGAAAGGATAGTTCAGAAACCATTGCAACCCTGTACCCTACACCTTTTTCACAACCAGGCTAATGCCCTTAATGCGATACAATTCTTTTTTTCCCCTTTCTATGGTGCTTATCAGACAGTCTTGCTTTTTATTGCTGGCTGCAGGTCTGACTTGTTCAAGCAGATCAGATCATTTGCTGCTGCGTGTGTCAGGTAAGAAGGGACCTTGCAACCCATCTCAGCAGCTGGCTTGCCTACTTCCATTTCATGTCAGAGGAACATAAGAACAAAATAGTGAAATGTGGGGTTATTTCAAGAGGTTTCCCTTTGTTGTAGGAAGTACCCAGATCCTGGCTGGTGGGTCTGTTCTTTGTTTAAATCTTACAATGTTTAGGTGTAAAGAAGACAGCATTAAAAAGCTTTTTGCCCGTCTGCAAACTCCCTCTTCACCCAGCTCTGAGCAGTCAGGATATCGCAATGCTTCTCACTAGCAACATGGTGCAATGTAGATAGGTTCTACTGGGGCATGGAGGAAGCAAAAGCAAAAAGAAGCAACAACAACAACAACCAACAGCAATAACAAAAAAAAAAAAGAGCCAAATAAAATAAATGTGGCTGGCTGAAATTAGATGGTTATTTTCATGGCTGCATCTCAAGGTGTCTTTGCAAAATGGCAGTTTTGCAGCCACAGCTATCTTTTTGCTGCTAAAACAAGTCAGGATATTTAGAGAAAGGTAAACTAATGCACTTTGTCTACCTCCTACTTGGAAAGTCGGAGCAAGGAGTTTCCCCCAGAATGCAGCAAAGCAAATACGTTACATCCCTTCTCTGTATGATCTCCTCTGCAACTGGGGCAAAAGCCATGCAACACTATTACAGCAAGTATTTTACATAAAGATAGCTTAACTTCCTTTTATGTGTCTTATTGTAACAATGTGCTTTTCTTGCAGGGAAGACAGAGCTGGAGAATAACGGACTCCACTGGTTACTGCGTGGGAGGAATCGAGAAGGTCACATTCATGAGCCATACTTTGTGTAATAGCTCTGGTGTTTCTAAATTGAGAGGCATCACCAGATGGCCATGGCCATGGAGGCTTTTGTATTACTTAGGTAGCAAGCATGATGAAGGCTTTTGTCTGTTTGTTTTTGTTGTTCTTGTTTGGTTTGGTTTAGTTGGTGGTTTTGCTTTGTTTTTTTTTTTTGTTTTGTTTTCTTGAGTAAAGGACACCTTATACTGAATGGAAATCACAAAAATTCGGTAAGAACCTTCCACGCAGAGAAGTCCTTCAGAGCATAAAGCAAGTGTCCTGTGCAGTATATTGCTAGAGCAAACTGAGGTGCCCTTCCCATTTCCATCCCACCCTCCACCCCTGCATTCATCTACCCTCACACCCTCAAAAATTTCACAGCCCAGGTCTCTTCTTCCAGCAGCAAGCAGCCATTCTGCACTCTCCTGCCCTGAGGGAGAGGTGGCAGAGCGCTCCCCACTCCTTGACATAGCCAGGAGCACACATTGTCCCCCTCAGTGAAACCTGAGCCACAGTGATCCCTCCTTTGTGCAAGGCTGACACAAAGAGCTTTCCCACACCCCAGGAAAGACAATGGTCTCCTCTGCAAGTAGCATGGGACACAACACTCCCTCTTCCACTTCATGCTACAGCACACCCCTACACAACCAGCCAGTTATAGCATCATGCTGTTCCCATGGTACCATGCACCTAAACACGTCATGCAGTAATAAAAGCTGTCAGCTGAACATAGAGAAAGAAAAGGAGAAAGTATACCAGAGAGTGCTACAAGACAGCTGTTCCTGCCATTCAATAAAGGCATTAGTTATTTGCTGATTTGCAAGGCTCTCCCTCCTTTATGAAACTCATACAAAAACTTCAAAGTCCTGCTCAACAGACTTCAGCAAGTCCACACAAAGCTTTGTTCTGAGGTCCACCACAAGCTTGCTTCTTGCCTCTCTGCCCTGATACCCAGTAGGTGTCTCAGTACTATCAAGGATGAACCACGGAGAAACTGACTAGGAAAAGCTATATTGGTATATTAAAAACTCACCCTAAGAATTTGCTCTCTGAAACTTTTCAGTGGCATAGTTTACATTGCCTACCTCATGAAATTATCATGTGAACAGTTTTCTGTAGGCTTTGCATCTGTTGTGGAGCAATTTTGGCCCTGGTAGGAGCTCCTATATGAGTGGCTACCTGGAACCAGGCAACTGAGAAGCACACAGAAAGAGAGCATCTCCACTTCAGAGGACAAGACCGGCTAACTGCTTTGTGAAATAGGAGGAGAAACAGAAACTCATCAAAGTCCTCATAAAGAGGGACTAGTGTGTATGTAGGAAATGTTACTCCCTTTGAGCTGGGCTTTATACAGATTCTGGTGTGCTGATGTAAGACCCTGCAACCCATTAGCTACATTCTAAAGGCCTACTGATGCTAATGTATCTTCAAAACTGAGACTAGATTTCTAGAAAGAATTCAACCAAACAAAAGCTGAGATCTTAACAGCCTACCAAACATGGTCTTCCATTTTGTCTGCATAACCGGCAGCATCCTCTTCCAGTCCGAATACTGTTTGCCACGTCCATAACCTTAAATGGACACTGCACATATGCAAATAAAACACATAGCACAACATTCACATATTTATGGGGAAAAGAAAGAAGGAAGGAAGGGAGGAAGGGAGGAAGGGAGGAAGGGAGGAAGGGAGGAAGGGAGGAAGGGAGGAAGGGAGGAAGGAAGGAAGGAAGGAAGGAAGGAAGGAAGGAAGGAAGGAAGGAAGGAAGGAAGGAAGGAAGGAAGGAAGGAAAAGCTAATAATTATTGCATGAATATTACACTTTTCCTTTTTTAACATAAATATACTTTTCTACGAAACTCAGGAGGATGGAAAGAGTAGAAGGGCCTAAAGTCAAAATGTTTATACTTAAACACACTTTTATATAAGTCTTAGGGCAAAATGGATGTGAGAGCATTACGTAAGAAGTATGTTGATACATTTATATGCATGGACCAGTACCACTTTCTGCAATAACCTAAGAACAAATCTGCTAGTAGAAGATAGTAGGCATCAATTTTTTAGTTTCTATCCGTGGTCTAGTATTTAGCGCCAAAATAAGTAAACATAATAATGTCCTATTGAGGTTGCCAGTCAAGAGTTCAAAGGAAGCCTCTAGATGTTTGGGTTTTTTTTGTTTGGTTGGTTTTTTTTTTAAAAAAAAAAAAAGCTCAGGTCTACCATCTGAGCTGAAAAATCAGTTGCTTTTCACAATGCCATAAGACTTGAGAAAAGCCATGTGTAAGTCAACTCACAGAGGATAATATACAATGTTAATGGTTATTAGAGAAGAAGATAATTAAATGAAAATAAACACTTCATCTGTAATGCTCATTCTAGAAGACTGCATGAAAAAAAGAATGAGACTGAACGTTGCTAAGAGAGACACCTCAATTTATGTCCAGCTCCGACAGGGGCCCACTCTGCCTGTGAGATATGTGTTGAGCCATTACCAGAGGTTACTCATAGCTAGAGGTGTGAGACCCAGGCTCATAAGGAGTGCTGGAGCTTCCTCTGAGTTTCCTGCATAATACATTTCTCTGCAAGGCTCTGAGCAGTATTTTCTCTTTGACTTTGTTTCTTAAAAAAAACACGTACAGTCAGTAACTTTTCTCTGCATTGTGAAACTGATGCTGAATGAGCAAAATCTGTGCCTTTTTTTATGATAAATTCATAAGCTTTGTTAGTTTTGCCATTTTGTTTATTACAAAATCATTTTTCCTGGGACCTAACACAGTCTTGCCACAGTTACATTTGTTTACAACACCATTGCAAGGATAAGCTTCCATTTGTCACCTGATCCCTTTGCTGCATCACATCTCTTCACTCTACTCCCCTTTTCTATAACACCATACCAATATGAAAAATATTCACCTCTCAAGGACCTGCTCAACCTTTTCTGTCCTCACTCTATATCCACAGAAGCCATTAAATTGCTCAATGCCAGCATTTATTTCCAGCATGCTATGGGTCTCAGCAAGCACGTCTATGCCTATTCTTAAAACACATTTTGCACAGGGGAAGAAACATTTGCACATCCAGGTCATTACTCACCCTTCAGCTCTTCCTTCAGACTTGACTACACCATAAGGACTTGAAACCCATGAGATTAGTTACAGTACTGCTGTGCTCACGACGATCACCTACTGAACTGATCAGTGTCATCAAATGGGGCAAATCCTCTGGCATAACAATACCAGTTGTAATTATATTCTAAAGTTATCTCAGCACAATCCTACACACAGCCATGCTTACACCAGAACAACTGTGTCTTTTTTTGGCCTAGTTTACTTGTCATTTCCATAAACACACATGCATGCAAGCAAGTGTAAGTGTATAAGATCAGCTGGAAAAAAAAAGTAATCACCTCATCTCATCAGTTGACAAGTGACGTGGTGATTCTGGGGTCACACTGTAAAGCACAGGCACCAGGGGGCAGAGCTGAGACCAAACTTAAAGATTTTACTCTTATTTTCTGCCTTTCACGCCTGTTTCCCTGTAATATTCCACTGATGCAAAACCACTATTTTCTTGCAGGAGGCAATTTATTTAAAAGATGAGAATAACTTCCAAGTTGCCTCAAGGAAGTAAGGAGATGCTCCACAGACTTCAGCATCCTTTTGTGGTTTCCCCGCTCTCTCTTTATACAGGACTGCACAGAGGAGCTTGGGAATCGAGCAGTAACTCCAAACACGAAAACCTTACTGCAGTGAATACTTCTTCTGTCCCATCCCCAAACACTGACCCACTGAATGAGTCTTGTAGACTGCCGATGAAAGGACTGTGTACTACTATTTCACACTCAGCAAGAGTGGCACAGCACTCGACTTCAGAGGAACGAGAGTATGTGTATCTCCACCTATAAAATGTTTGTTTAACTGCTATATTCAGCTGCTGGAGTAGAGCAAAGCAGCCTTCATGCCGCTTAGCACCTGACCTACTGTTTTTCTGATTTTGTTATATATCTTTAACAGTATCATTGCTATTTCACACTTTATTTCTTTCACAATTCTTACCCTGTCTGTGCACTCCTGGTGATTTACTGCTTGTGATTTCCTCCCATTTATTTATGCACTCAAATACTCCACAGCTTTTTATTTCAAAGGTTTGCAGGGCACTCAAATGAATCTGGCAGAAACGTACAGCTCTTGAGAAGAAATTTCATACAAATCAGCCATACAGGCCAACACAGCCTGCCTAAGAATGAACAGAGCTTTCAAACTTTATAGGCAACATGTTTGCCTTGATAGTACAAACCACGAGGAAGCAAAAACCCCTGTAGAAACACAGGCTGTTTTAGTGCAGGTTCCAGTAAGTGCTTTAATTTCTGCATACAACTTAGAGCAATTCCACGCAGAATTTGTCACAGAGAAGTATTATATTCTGGCTTCTTCAATGAGCTCAGGCAGTTTCATACTTATTTTAGCCCACCATTGGTTTGAGAGGACTTCCACTAGGGCTTCACATTCCCAAGCACAGAAACAGACACATTTACTTCCATGCAGTGACCTTAAACCCCAGTCAGGACTATTTCTTTTTGCCTGTGCCAGGAGTGTCCTGAAGAAGTCCACGCTGAATCACACTTACCAGAATTGCTCAGATCTGAGCCATTCCCTCACAGGGTCCTATGATTAATTCACAGCTGCTACCTCCCAAGTAACAGTAAACCTATTAACATTCAACATTGTCCAGACTGCTTTCCTGTGTAAACTCAAAACCTTCACACAGAAAGCACAGTTAGGCTTGTTAACAACAAGTGGGGACTTGCACAAACCTTCTCAATGCTTGCAGTATCACTATCAGCATTACAGGAGATAGAGCTGCCATATATTCACACAGCAGCTTCACCTTGTTAATGCTGGCACCAACTCAATACCTTTTTCAGGTACACATTTTCAGGATGTCCTGCCCTGCACAGGACTCTCCTGGGTGTGAAAACAAGACAAGATCCAAAGGGAAGTGATCTGGAAGCCACAGTTGACAGGAGGAGCCTAGGCAGTAGATCCTCCTCCTCGCCTGTGTCCCTTCACACTCTTCCCCAATCTCTTGTAACAGGCAACAGCAAGTGGCAGCTGCTGATGCTGCCTAAGGCTGCACGCTACCTGAGCACTCAGCAAAGAAATGAGATGGGAAGTTTACTTGCTCTGCTCCTAAAGTCAGAGCATCCAGCAGAGGCCATTACAGGAGAAGCACAGGTGAATTTTAGGTCCAACACAATTACAGTCTCAGTTAAAGTAACCTTCAGACTTCCTAAACTGAATGCTCCACTTTGATATTTAGTATCTTAAAAACCTGTTCCTTACAGTCATGCGACTCTCTCCTTAGAGCACTTTTTAAATGAAGCAAACAAAGTATGATAAGGACAATAAGGACAAGGAGAATACAAAGAGAAAAAAGGTGGAAGAAACGAGATGAAAAGGACCTTGGAGGGTATAGCAGATGGAAATAGAATATGTGGTGGTGCTATGGAGAGAAAAGTAATATAAGGGAGGGAAAAAGAAAATAAAAACAAAAAGGCAAAGGCATAATTAAAGAAAGGAATAGAGAAAAAGTAAAGCAAAAAGAGAAAATCTGCCCACACGTACACAAAATAATTCAATAACTGCAGACTTGCTAACGAACAAATTGAATCACTGAAAACATTCTCAAGAATTTCCTATGTGGCTTGGAAGCCAAGTTAAACAAGTTAGGAGCCACCTCTCCCGCACAGGGAAGACTACAATACTTTCTATTTACTAAAATTAAGACTTCGACTACAGGTTTCCCTAAGAGATCTGTTGGCTTACACACACACACACAAAATAAATAAATAAATAAATAATCTCTTAAGACCTTCCTGAGTCTGGAGGTTTTCAGAGGAAATCGGTAGAAACACAGCAGATTTCACAGAAATAAGAAAGAGGAAAAAGCACCAAAAAAAAAGAGACTGGAAGAAAGCTACATGTATCAGGGGAAGAAGCCACTAGCAGAATAAAATAGAGTAAAAAGCTCTACAGAAAAACATTACAGAAGCTTAACTCAAACAAGGAAGAAAAATAAACATAAACACATGAAAATGACCTTAGAAAGACATATAAACATGAAGAAATAACATAAAGGGGGAATAAACTATAGAAGTTCAAATTCAGAAATGACTGACACTGCTAGATGGTTTGAACAGCTTCCCAGAGTTCCCCAAGTATAATTTCTATGCTTTCTTGAGATTCCCACATTGCACAATACATGCAACAACATTAGGGTGGACATAAAGCCACATATGCTGGGTTATGGAGGAAACGTATGAAACTCTTCTAATCTCAAATCTTAACCCACCACTGTATTTCCCTGTATACATTTAACTCAGTGTGAAGTAATTCCAGTTCTCTTCTGAATCACAACAGTTACATCTGTCAATTTTGGTGGCATTTTTCCTCATTTGCAGTGACGCTAGAGATTTATAATCATTCTCCATCATGCTATCTTTTTGCACAGGTCATAGCTCAGTTACAGAGACAGCAAACCAAAGGAGAATAATCTCTCCAGTGCAATATCCAGTCTCAAGTTCACATACTCTTGCAGAGAACCTACTCAGCGAAAGCCAAGACTTTAGCTACTGTCCTGTGGAAGCTCAGGTAGAAGCAGTTATGGATTTATTTGGAACATACACAAAGCAAATGTTCAAGAGAACAGATGACAGCATGAAAACACTGCCATACCATTGGTCTGAAAGTATTGTATACTGGATGTTGTGCCTTTCCCTTCTGCAACCTCTGTGCCCAGAAGAAAAACTATGAGGAGCAATTCAGAAGAGTTTCCTCATGGTCCCTGCATGGAAGCCCACTGGCACCATGCTGGCACCCAGAACTGACCTCTGCTGTGCTGAACGTGAACAGGTTGCGGGACTACCAGGAGAAGGCTTGGCTGGGACCCATGGTCCTCAAGCATCTTTCTCTTGAAGAGAAGTCTATAACCATGCTGTCTTACCAGGCTTCACAATTGCCCCACCCACCTTCATGTTGCACCAGCTGGGAACTCTCAGTAGAAGTGTTTAGGAGCATTTGCAAAATGAGATAGTGACTGAAATTTCCAGGTTGCATCAAATGATCTCTTTATCCAAGCACCTTCAGCATGGTGCAGAAGCATGCGACCATGAACTGCAGTGGTCTTGCTTACGCCACATAGCTACCCATATAACACAGTACCAAAATAACTTCAGAAGTCCTGCCCTGCCTTTGAGTGGAAAAGGTGAGATAAGTATCTGACATCTGGTTTCTTCTTTAGTTTTTCATTAAGCTTGGGGGAGAATTAGGCAGGGATCAGGTGACATTTCTCCTGCAGTCCCTCCTCCTGCTGCCTGGAGAGGAAGGTGGAGACGGACCATGACACAAAGTTGGTGGACCATGACACAAAATTCCTGTCATCAAGCAAGACAAGAAGCTAGCTGGTCGTCTGCTGCCCAACCACAAAGACTTGTGCGTGTGTGCATTTGTACCTACAGAAAAGGGTCCTCTGAGAAAAGGAAGGCAATGGGGAGGCTGGACATTCCTGAACCCTAATTTGTTAATACACAGAGTCAGCACTTTTCTTGACTCTTTGCTGTTCTGGTCCACACAATAAAGTGATGGTAAAATGAAACTATGGCAGAAGGTGGTCAAAAATGCTGATGAAATAGTGTTTCTTCAGAAAATTCAACTTTTTAAAAGAAGAAGCCTGTCATAGAGTTATAATTATTATTCATAATGGAAAATAAGTCAAATTCCCTGTTTCATTTTGATGATTACAGCCCTTCTTGTACTGACATTTGCAAAAAATATCAGTATTATCATGTCCATATATTTTCCTGAAATGTCTTGTGTATTCCCACATAATAAAATATTTTACTCAGTTCTACACACAGTGATGTAGGAAAGACAACAACACTATGGAGTAAGAATAGACACCAGAAACAATCCTGCGGATGGAGGGAAAGGTGAGCAGCTCTTGTTCACTTTCCTCCATAGCATGATTTTGCAGGTACCCTGCTCTGCTGCAGAGAGTCTATGTGGACACACATTGGTTAGTGTGAAATGTCCTGAAAGAACATGACCTCTCTGAAAAGCTAACACAAAGGCAGCAAGGGCACTTGTGTTCCCCACTCTTCAATGATTCCTCATTTCAATCCATTACATTTCTCAATTTATCAGCAAAGCAAATCTGGGAAGGTTTTTTTGTTATTGTTTCTCTTGGTTTTGGTGGTGGTGGTGGTGTGGTGTTAACCTTGTAATCTGGCCTGGGATTTGAGAACCAAGCTGAGTTCCTTCCACTGAAACGGATTTTATTCTTGCAATTGCAGCAACACTTTTCCTGGTGGGAAAGTAACCTCCCTCACTTCTCTCATAACAGAAGCTCTCCTGCAGCAGCAGAAGTAGGAAGCTACAAAAAAAATACTTTTTTTTTTTTTTAAGAAACAGAAATTAGTCTAAGAAAAGAAGTGGTTTTCCACAAAATAGAGGTATTTGAACCCAGTGCTCCTCAAATTACAACAGATTTGTAATTTTAGCACACGTTTATGTTTATTTGTTTGCTTATTTGCAGAGGTACAATTTATAAGCTGCAGCTCTGCCCTCTGACTAAGAATCACTCTGAAACGGCCTTCATGGCATAACCACAGAAGTAAACAACAGTTCAGAAAATACCAAGTCATTACCCCCCAATTCCTGTAAAAACCTGTATGAAAGCATAATCTTGAGATAAACAGACAGTCCCCTCTGTAAGGGTACACTCATGTAGCCCAGAGTCTGAAGAGTATTTCCTTTGCCGTTAGCAGTAAAAATCAGCATTTCAGTGCCATTCACAGTCATTTCTTCAGAGTTCCCAAAGCAGAGAATCCAGAGAACCCAACAACTCCTCCTATAGAGCAGGCAGGCACAAGTCAGCCCAAAGACAATCTCCTGTACTGCTGCCTTTTTTTTGTTTGAGTTAGTGAGGGTTTTTTTTTAGCATGAGATTCAACGGAACTGAAAATATCTCATAGCACAAACTCTGCAGCATACTGTGAGTAATTTACAGCTGCCAAAACCTTCTAAATCAAATCCCATGAGGGATTCTGGGATTATTCTTTCTTCAACCCATGCATGTTAGAAAACAAAAATGGCCAGCAGCCATCGTCCTCCTCTTTCTCTGAGCAGAGTCCTGCAGCTGGAGCAATGTCATTAGAAGCAAGGCATAGTTTAGCAACACAATTATTCCTTTTTTTTTTCTTTTTTTTTTTTCCTTACCAAAGGAAGGGAGAATTTGAGAGGTGAAGTATGTGGTCTAAATTTTCAGTACTGAACAATATCTTGGCTATAAAATTACTTGCAATTACAATTCATCCAACTGCATGCAAAGGCAGCTCAGACTTAAGTTAGGATTTAACGTCCAACTGGTGTTCTGTCCATACATTATTGGTGATTGTGTTCGATTAGAAGAGGGTTTTAATGCAAACAATAAGAAATGTATAAAACACAATACAACTCAAATATGCACATGAAGCATTTCAGGTTATTGCTCCAAAATAACTCACAGGCAGTTTCAGAAAATCTGTGCCTTGATTTATAGATTGAGGAAGTTGTTTCTAAGGAGATTTTTTGCCTGCATTTTTCAATTTTCAGCTTCCAAAGTGAAACCTCAGGACTATGTATGAAGGCTAGTGCATGTAAGGTGGGGAGTTCACCTTCCATAAAATTTTGGAGTACATCTGGGTGAAAACCAGGAGAAGAAACAAAATATTAGAAGAATTCCTTTACCATAAAGAAGACAGATACAGCAGATATTAACTAGGCTGACAAAATGCTAGTTTAGGTAGGTTACCAAGTGAAAATAGCAAACTAAAGCAGAAAAGCAGCAAAAAGAAACAATGCAATGAGAGGCATCAGGAGGAAAAAATTGATTTCAGAAGGACTTGGTGAACCACAAATGTCACTTTTCATGACTTGAGGGCAAAATTCCCCACCCAGTGCCATCAATGGGCTTGATCAGTGCAAAAGGAGCCCAAGAAGAGACGTGCACAATCTGGCTCTGCGTGGGGTCCTGTGGCAGAGCAGACAAAGGTGGCGAGGAGAACAAACAGGGACTCTGCCAGCAGGGCATCCTCAGATGCTGCTTGCTAGAAAAGGGGCTGTGGGGACTCAGAGGAGAAGCTTCACAGTAGTTCCCAGGGTTTCTTCCCTTCATTTCTCCCCACCCACTGCTCAGGCCAGGTGCTAAATATGGATTTAAGCCTCTGCACACTTCAGTTTCTTTACAGCAGTTATTCCAAATCGCTTGTACTCCTAATTAAAGTTATTTTGTGCATGCTGACAAAAAAAAAATGTTCTGTTCTGAAAATCTATATGAGCACTATATTGCGCAGCCTGGTTCTGAACTCTTACTTTCCTATTTTTCCAACATGGTAATGTTTTCCCTAGCTAAAATGTGGTGGGGCAGGCTCTCCCTTGTGTTGTTCCTCTTCCGGAGGACAGAAGGATTTCAGCCTCAACTTCTACTCTGCCTTGGAAGACTGGAGCAGTGACTTAGTCCTGCAGAGCAACTTGTGACAGTTAGTTTGCTTACACTTTGTGTTTCCCACAAATGCTGCTGCCAGTGAGAAGATACCGTCCCTCTTCCACTGCACGTTGTGAATGTACAGTGAGAGATGTTGGCCAAATTTCCATGGGGAATGAGTCCCATAACCAGGTCTTGTTGTCAGTTCCTCAACAAAAGTCAAACTTGGGTTGGTTTTTGGTTTTTGGTTCTGATTTTGTTTGTTGTTGTTGTTGTTGTTGTTTTTTTGGGAGGATGTTGTTGTTGTTATTGTAGTTGTTTTTCTTTTTGTTTTAAGAAGCTTTTCATTGTCTTTGGAATCCCTCAAGCCAAAAGCAATTTTCTTCAGAATTCTTAGTACCACCACCCGCATAGCTTGTGGTAAAAGTTCATATACTTGCAAGGTCCTATTCAGATATTTTCAGTGCATCAGAAAATGAAAAACAATTAAATAGATGAGGAAAAAATCAGCAACATATTAGCTAAAACTGACTTGCAATTTAGATACATCAGCAACTGTTGGTATAGTTAGCACAGAACACATTTCCAGTTCAGGTTTAGTTCTGCTCTGTAATTCACTCTTACATAGTCAATGTGACCCGAATTATGCCTTCTTAATGCCTTCCTCATACGGGAATAATTTTGCTCTGCCATCTTCTCAACCCCCTGTTCTCTGTTATATTTTTGGCTACATTATTCTTCATACCCCTCTACATGAAGTGTTTGGTTTTTCTATTATTATTTTTTCACCATGAAATCTTCTGTACATGTTAATTACAGTGATATTGATGCCTCTGATCCTTTATCAGAACAGTAAAATGCACTTTCAAAAGAAGGGCTTTCTGATGAGTGTCTCATTTATCCTCCTCCCTCCAGCATCAATGCATTTTGAGGAGATTGCTGTCTTGCCTGTATTAACCCTTCTTTTATCACCAGAAGTTTGTCTGGATGTGACCTGTATTTGAAGAATCCCCTCTTTGGCTTTAGAAAGGATTTATTAGAAACAATCATATAATTAATGTTAATAAAAGAGGCAAAATTAAACTTTACAGGGAACTCTCCAACATATGTAAAGAGTATTCTATTTCACTTTACCCTAAATCTACTCCTTATTTTTTAAACCAACCTCAAGAAACCTGATTTAAACTGGAAATATATATATATATATATTTATATATATATTCATGCTGCTTTAAAACTTATCATCTTTACAAGAATTCCTCTGCAAGGGACTGTCTACACAGAGACATCAAGGGAAATTATACTGAACTAAATGAAGTTGTTAATTTAAAGGGAATTTGCTAAACTTCATTAAGCCATTTATGGGGCTGAGAATTAAGATGACCCTGATCTGATTTTACTTGCTGTATCTCTAAAGACAATTTACATGATATTTCCATGTAAATTAGTTAATATATTAAAAACTAAAACCAAAAACTGTAACACAAACACACTGTTTTAACCATGACTATTTCAAAGAATTCTTAAATCCTGTCACCTGTGATGGTGATTATATATACTTCCAACTTCTTTCAGCAGATCAGAAACCCATTTGTCACATGAACTAAATGCATTGGATGGAGGAAGGAGGAAGACAGGTCAAAGAAGAAGACTGCAAGGTGGTAAGCTGCCAAAACAGGTAATTTCATCCACAGCTCACTCCTTGCCGAGGTCACAAGGATCTTTGGAAATGCAGCAGCAGGGAGGGATTTCCAAACAGAATCACTAGATGTTCTGATGGTCCCGATGTGGTCAATGAATTCCTTAAATTGGGCTACCACTTCCACAATTCTTCCCTAGTCCCTAGTCCCTTTGGGCATGCATTGTACCTGCATGATTTCTGTACAGAAGGCATCAGACTAGTCCGGCCATGCATCACACTAAATCCACAGCTAGGTTTTTGTGCCTGCTGTCCCACACTCCTGACATGTGGACATGCAACTTTTTTCCAGATCTTTTTGACATCTTTTGCTTTCTTTACACTGTCTCTTACCACCTTGTGAACATAATCCCTGCATACCAAGTTGTCTCTATATTAACAGTGTATATGGAAAGTGTTGGGCTGTTGTTCAAGTTTCAGGTGTTGGACACATTGGAGTTGGCAGATCTGTGTCTGCCCATGCAGCTTCCCTTCCAGCCTATGTATGTCCACTGTTACTCACTCTGGAAGACTTGGGAACCTTTATAGTTTTCTTGGTAGTATAAGGATTTTCTCTCTTACACTATAGGAGTTATACACTATAGCTGCAGTAAGTGGCTATAATGGCTAAGGGCGATGAGAAAAGACCTAGGTTGTGCTGTCATTCATGATTTACGAGGAAACGCAGATGTGTGTTGTGAAAAACTTACATTCTGGATCAGTTTTAGTTTATGCTGTTTTCTAAGGTGAAATGAATGAATATGAGCAGAACATGCCTATTTCTAAAGCGGGGGGTGGGGCGGGGGGGGAAGAGGAAGAGTTGAGGTGTGTTTTTCATGAAAGAGAACTGGCAGATGTTTGCTTTTTAAAGAAGCAAGGGAAAAAAACTCAGAAAATCTACTCGTTTCCCTATATTTTGTTTTTCTGTGCACACATAAATGTATGTAGATTCATATGCAGTGACACCACAAACATCACTCAAACCAAAGAATGCAAGGGATGCTCTGGTATCACCCATTTCCTTTACTCTAGATCTTGTCTTCTCCTATGTAAAAGGAGAATCAGCAATAGTTACCCCCAGCTGCAGCTGCATCTTCCAGAGGAGGGAGACTGCTGTTTCTGCTGTTCAGGACCTGCAAATTGCTTACTGAACCCTCACCTTGCCCATACAATCAGCTGAACCATCTCCTCCAGTTTTGAAAAGTAAAGAAAATTACCCTTGGGCTAAGAGCAAGCCACACTGAATTTCAGAATTCACTCAAAGATTACAGTAGAAATCATGATGCTACCCTATTTAAGCATTCATATAATACATTTCATACAATTACATACTCACATTTTAAACCACTTCTTGTAGAAGAAACAACTAAATAAATAAATAAATAAAGCTATAGTCTATGTTTTATGCACAATTTTTTTTTATTTTTATTTTTTTACTGCAGAAGTACCTGGGGCTCTCAGTTCAGTCATGATCTCTGCTACAAGCACCAGGAATTTTATTCTTAAAACTTTTCTCCCTCTGTATTACCAGAAGCTGTTACTAGAACCAAGAATTTACCCTTGCTATCCTATTTGTTATCTTTTCTCTCTACGCCGGGTAGTTGCAATTCTCCAGTATCTATGCTTCTAAAGACTTTTGAATGTCAGAAATATTTTCTGTTGCCCAGAAACTGCTTTTCAGAGATTTTTTTGTTTGTTTTTTTTTTCCTTCTGGTGGGGTACTGACCAAAACGAACATGAACCCCCCAGGTGGTTGTCACTTGTAAGTGAACATTCTCCCTATTTCTTCCCTTTCTCTGCCATCTTCCTCTAACACTGACCTTGAAGAACAATGTTTTCCTCCTATAGGTGTATAAATACATGCAGTTATAGTGGTACTCTGTTGCCCAGACACACTTAGACTGAGGCAGACAGGAACAGCAAACTCAGGACGAATTCAAACTTACAGAAACCACTTTTGGTTCTGCAAACTGAGCAAACATCAGGATCTCCTCCAGAGCCTGAAGACAGAGACAGCACGCTGCAATACATCGTGGGTGATATGCACTGCCAGTCCCAGGTCACCAGTGCATGTGCAGGAGCAAAGAATGAAAGCCCTGTGCCCCTATGAATGAATAACAGCAGGATCGAGAGCCCCTGGTCCAGCAGCAGCTGCAATTCTAGTATTACAGAAAACTCTCAGCATGCACCAAAGCTTCCTGATGGCAGGTGTGACTGCTTCCATCCAGATAATCACTTTCATAAAAATAGTTTGCTTGAGGGACAGGGCAGAAGATTAACACTTTTTGTGGTTAATAGTTTAAGGGTCAAATCAAGTTCTCAGGCATGACTGAAATCTGGTTAGAACTGCACAGGTATTTGTATTTAGAAGTGATTCATTTCAATGTCCCTATACAATTTGGATTTGCACAGAAAAAAGCTAAGAGTCCATAGGAACTGATAGCATAAGTGAAGCAAATGGCAAAGGAGGTGATTTTGGCAAGAGTTTTGAATTATCTGAATGAGTCAAGGGTGAATTAGCCAAAACCAGCAAGGAAATCTGCATTAGTAAGTAAGTGTAAAATGTATCAGGGAATTTACAGGCATAACATTCTTCACCAGAAGACAGCAATAAATGCTAGCTGATAGCCTATAAAACTGAGAATGTTGAATTAATAAGATCAACACACTCAGATACACTTATAAATACAAAATAACAATTGCTTATGTCTGGGACTCAGAAGTAAGGCTACATCATTTAAGAATGATGAAGAACATTTATTTTTATTAGTAACAGAGGAGGATGCTAGATAAATTCAGATCGGTCCCCTAGGAATAAGTATTTTCAACTTGGCAGGCTGAGACCACTTGTGCGCAACAATTCTAAATGATTTGGCTGAAGAGATCTCTGGCCTGCTGTGATGGACTTGAATGCATCTTGCAAATGCAGGGGAATGCTAAAAGACTAGAATAGTGTTGGTATTCAGTGAATGGGATGAGAGGAGTGTCTCTGATGATGAGCCTGGTACCACTTCTGGGCAGAAGAATGCTAAAGCTAGTAAGGGGTCCCATTCATAAAACAACCAAAGAATGAAGATATAAATAAAGCTACATCACATGATTTGATGGAACATAAATCTTGTCAAATAGGGCATGCTAAAACAGGCAAATGCAAAATTATATATTTAGGAACAAAGAATGAAAGCCAAACCTACCAAGTGAAGACTGTGTTTTTAAACAGTGCTGTGTCTGGAAAGAGTTTGGGGTCACAGTGACAAGAAACACACTGTAGACACACAATGCAATACTCTGCCAAAACCAAGTAACAATGTTTAAAGTGGGTAAGGGGAAGCTGAGGTAGTTTTAATCCTGAATGCAGTACAGTGTTACTACTTCTGGAATTCCGTATGCAGTGCTGTGCACAAATTTTCTAAAGGATGTTTTAAAAATTAATGGGATGGAGAAAAGAAAGAGCAAGATTACTTTAGGTCTGGAGAAAATGCATTAGAGAGAAAGATTCAAGGAGCTCTGCCTGCTTCATATACCAAAGGACGACAGGGCGAGTTTGTTACAGTGCAGGAATATGTTTACAGAATAAAACATGAAATAGAAGAGAATTATTTCATTTCCTGGAGGCAGGAATGGCAAGGATCAATGCAGAAAGGTGAAGCCCTTTTCAGAGGGAGAGACATCTGTCCTAACAGCAGGGTGATAACTCTTGGAGCCAACTGCTACAGGCTGTGCTGAAATGCCCACTTTCTGAAGTTTTCAGGTGAAGCCAATGTGCTTTTCTAGAAGACACGCTTTAGCCAAACAAAAATGTGACCGAGTAAGATGCTGCAATCTGTGATACACGGAAAGGTAATGAAACAATCTAATGGTCTCTTTGGTCCTTATGCATCTCAACTGCTTCTGTCTCTTATAATTAGGAGCTAGCTACAGAATCACAGAATCGTCTAGGTTGGAAGAGACCTCCAAGATCACCCAGTCCAACCTCTGACCTAACACTAACAAGTCCTCCACTAAACCATATCACTAAGCTCAACATATAAACATCTCTTAAAGACCTCCAGGGATGGTGACTCAACCACTTCCCTGGTCAGCCTATTCCAATGCCTAACAACCCTTTCAGTAAAGAAGTTCTTCCTAATATCCAACCTAAACCTCCCATGGCACAACTTTAGCCCATTCCCCCTCGTCCTGTCACCAGGCACGTGGGAGAATAGACCAACCCCTACCTCGCTACAGCCTCCTTTAAAGTACCTGTAGAGAGCGATAAGGTCGCCCCTGAGCCTCCTCTTCTCCAGACTGAACAATCTCAGCTCCCTCAGCCGCTCCTCATAAGACTTGTTCTCCAGACCCCTCACCAGCCCCGTCGCCCTTCTCTGGGCTCGCTCGAGCACTTCGACGTCCTTCTTATAGCAAGGGGCCCAAAACTGAACACAGTCCTCGAGGTGCGGCCTTACCAGAGCCGAGTACAGGGGCACAATCACTTCCCTAGTCCTGCTGGCCATGCTGCTTCTTATACAAGCCAGGATGCTGTTGGCCTTCTTGGCCACCTGAGCACACTGCTGGCTCATATTCAGCTGCCTATCAACCAATACTCCCAGGTCCTTCTCTGCCAGGCAGCTTTCCAGCCACTCATCTCCCAGCCTGTAGTGCTGCCCAGGGTTGTTACGCCCCAGGTGCAGGACCCGGCACTTGGCCTTGTTGAACTTCATACAGTTGACCTCAGCCCATTGGTCCAGCCTATCCAGATCCTCCTGCAGAGCCTTCCCACCCTCGAGCAGATCGACACACACACCTAACTTGGTATCGTCTGCAAACTTACTGAGGGTGCACTCGATCCCCTCATCCAGATCATCGATAAAGATATTAAAGAGGACCGGCCCCAGTACTGAGCCCTGGGGGACACCACTAGTGACCGGCCTCCAACCGGATTTGACTCCATTCACCACAACTCTTTGGGCCTGGCCATCCAGCCAGTTTCTAACCCAACAAAGCGTACGCCAGTCCAAGCCACGAGCAGCCAGTTTTTTGAGGATAATGTTGTGGGAAACGGTGTCAAAAGCCTTACTGAAGTCAAGGTAGACCACATCCACAGCCTTTCCCTCATCCACTAAGCGTGTCACTTTGTCATAGAAGGAGATCAGGTTCGTCAAGCAGGACCTGCCCTTCATAAACCCATGCTGACTGGGCCTGATCGCCTGGTTGCCCTGCAAGTGCCACATGATGACACTCAAGATAATCTGCTCCATGAGCTTCCCTGGCACTGAGGTCAAACTAACAGCCCTATAGTTCCCCAGGTCTACCCTCCGACCCTTCTTGTAGATGGGCGTCACATTTGCTAGCCGCCAGTCTACTGGGACCTCCCCTGATAGCCAGGACTGCCGATAAATGATGGAAAGCAGCTTGGCCAGCTCCTCCGCCAGTTCTCTCAGTACCCTCAGGTGGATCCAATCCGGCCCCATCGACTTGCATACATCCAAGTGCTGTAGCAGGTCGCCAACCATTTCCTCATGGATAGTGAGGGCCACATCCTACTCCCCATCCCCTTCCACCAGCTCAAGGCACTGGGTATCCAGAGAACAACTGGTTTTGCCGCTAAAGACTGAGGCAAAGAAGGCATTAAGCACCTCAGCTTTTTCCTCATCCCTTGTAACTAAGTTTCCCCCCGCATCCAGTAAAGGGTGGAGTTTCTCCTTAGTCCTCCTTTTGGTGTTGATGTATTTGTAAAAACATTTTTTTTTATCTTTAACAGCAGTAGCCAGATTGAGCTCCAGATGAGCTTTGGCCCTTCTAATTTTGTCCCTGCACAGCCTTGCAATAGCCTTATAGTCCTCGTGAGTGGCCCGCCCTCTTTTCCAAAGATTATAAACCCTCTTTTTTCTCCTAAGCTCAAACCACAACTCTCTGTTCAGCCAGGCCGGTCTTCTTCCGCGCCAGCTCTTCTTTGGGCACGTGGGAACAGACCGCTCCTGGGCCATTAAGATTTCCTTCTTGAAGAGTGCCCAGCCTTCCTGGACTCCTCTGCCCTTCAGAACCACCTCCCAAGGGACTATGCCAACCAGTGTCCTGAACAGCTCAAAGTCAGCCCTCCGGAAGTCCAAGACAGCGGTTTTACTGGTCCCCTTCCTGGCTTGCCAAGAACAGAGAATTCTACCATTTTGTGGTCACTCTGCCCAAGACAGCTCCCGACCACCACATCTCCCACCAGTCCGTCACTGTTTGTGAACAGAAGGTCTAGCGGGGCACCTCCCCTGGTAGGCTCTCTAACCAGCTGCATCAGGAAGCTATCTTCCACGCTCTCCAGAAACCTCCTAGACTGCTTTCTCTGGGCTGTGTTGTGCTTCCAGGATATGTCTGGGAAGTTGAAGTCCCCCACAAGAACAAGCGCTGACGTCTCCTTGGATTTTCATTAAAGTAACAAAGAAAGCCATTAGGGCCAAAGACCATTCTTTATTCCACACTAAGATACTATGAAGCTACAGGCATCTCAGTTCTTTATGAGTCCCTGAGCTCATTGAACCTAGAGGCTTTTGTATTAAAGCATTAAACTAGGAAGAGGCTGTTGGCTTTGGATAACACTGATGACTTCAAGGGAGCTTCTCGGCCTATTTGGGGTGAGGCTTTAACCTTCTTAGTATTAAAAGAAAAAAAAAATAAAGAAAGAAAATATTAACTAAAAGTTCAACGTGCATTTTTCCTAATGCCATATAATAGCAAATAGAGAAATGGTGGATATTGCTTTGTATTGTAAAGGAAGATGTTAACATTGTTTAGTGGTTGAAAACAGTAAAATAAACTAGCTAATCAGAAAATAAAATAAAAATAAAAATAAAAATAAAAATAAAAATAAAAATAAAAATAAAAATAAAAATAAAAATAAAAATAAAAATAAAAATAAAAATAAAAATAAAAATAAAAATAAAAATAAAAATAAAAATAAAAATAAAAATAAAAATAAAAATAAAAATAAAAATAAAATCCTACAAAAACCAGTAGGAACCATCAGTATGTTATTAAGCCCACATTTGTCGCCTGCAGCATATCCCTGCTGCTAGTGAAAAAGGTTTGAGGTGCAGTATTAAAGTACATTTTGCACTTGTCCTGGTTTTGGCTGAAACAGACTTAATTTTCTTCATAGTGGCTGTTATGTTGCCTTGTTCTGGATTTAGAAGAAAAATAATGTTCATAATATAGTAATGCTCTAGTTGTTACTGAGCAGTGTTCACAATAAGTCAAGGACTTTTCAGCTTTTCCTACTGCCCAGCCAGCGAGGAAGTGCTGGTAGGGGACACAACCAACACAGCTGACCCAAAGTGGCCAAAAGGGATATTCCATACCATGTGGTGTCATGCTGAACAATAAAACTTGGGGGAGTTGGCAGGGGAAGACAGCCGATGCTCGAGGACTGGCTGGTCATCAGTCAGCAGGTAGTGAACAATTGCATTGCAAATCACTTGTTTTGTACAAATATATATATTACTGTTATTATTACTGCTGGTGGTAGTGTTATTATTTTCCCTTCCTTTTTCTGTTCAACTAAACTATTTTTATCTCAACCCATGAGTTTTTACCTTTTTTTCGTTGATTCTCTCCCCCATCCCTGTGGGGGAGTGAGCGAATGCATGTGTGGTTCTTAACTGTCAGGTGAAATCACAACACTTGTGTTCATTTGTATGAAAAATAACAAGTCATTACAGTGAAAGAATGTTATTAAAGCTAGAAAGACAGAAGTAATCTCTGAGTTTCACTACAAAAAAAACAAAACAGGAGGGATCAGATATCCTATTGAGATCCTCTGAGCTTCAAAACCAGGAGGAGTTTGGACCAGAAATAAAGCTGAAATAAAACTGAGGGGTAAAGCAGGTTCCTTTGCCTTCAATGCAGAGGAAACAAATTCCACAATGCCCTTCACCTTCCCCCACCAGTGGCATGAATCCAGAGAATCTCTGTTGACAGAAGAGGTGTCAAATGGGAGTGCATGTCTGCACCACATCCTATGCTAAAGACATTTTTTTTAATATATTGATATGAAAAAAAAAATGTAGCAAAGCCTGCAAGAGTAATGTAATGATTGCATAAAGTCCTGAATTTGGTTGCATTGCTATTCTTCTTTGCATCCCAGAGCATTTATTGTTCTAGCTTATCCTATACTCTCCTCTGTAGGCCCAGATGGAAAGACCAAAGAGAGGTATTTTTCTACTTGTACATTAATTAGGTTTTACATCTTGCAATGTTTATGGCTTTGATGTGACTTTTTAAGCAAAAGCTTACAGTGGGCTTTGCGTGGGCAAATTTGCCACATTCTCCCACTTCATGATTTCATCTAAACCATATTCCAGAAGCTCTGGTTTTAATATCCTATTGCATTTTTTTAGTTCAGAATCACAGAAAAATCAATGCACAGGAAAACAACACCCTCAAACTATATAGAGTGCCTCTGTTAAATAACCATCCTCAAACTCTCTTGATCAGGTCTGATTTCCTCTTTAAACTCCTTTAAAATCTCTTATGAGCCCTGGATATCTCTGTAGAGCATATCCTGCTTTCAAACATGCTTTCACAACAGCTCACAGTTTCAAGAGACTTAATAACAAGCAGCACTTCCCCCGTCTGGGCAGCAGAAATCTCTCTAGCAAGGCAGGGTGCCTTCCTTGCCTTGACTTTCAAAGAGAGAAAAAGCTTTTGGGACACCCAAGGTATTTTGCACTACTAAGTTACCCCGGATGATGAGGCCCCTTCCATCTGTAGGAAATAAAACTCTGAGAGGACACCCTCCTCTTGGCAATGTGCGGAGACACCATCTCGGACCGGGCACACTGCCACTTGGGTAAAGGCAGCGCTTTAAACCATGTCCTTCATTTGATTTGAAAGATACAGCTACAGATGCACAGGCAAACAGCTGCAACTTGTGTAGGCTGTCAGGCAGGACAGCAGACAGCATGCTGGCCAAACCAGCAGAGCTTTTAAAATAATGATTCCCTCCTGACCCTGGTATCTTCTTTTGCAAGCACCTTCCACTGTAGCGGTCGGTACATTTTGCTAACAAATAATTTCTGCTCACTCTATTTTGCAATTGTGCTAGGACTCCAAAAGGCACAAGATATATGTTTGGAGATCTGAGAGGGTAGTAATAGGGCATTTAAGAGAGAGATGATGGGCAGAAGAAATTCAGAATGATTAGCCTGGAACTAAGTGAATGTTACACAGTATGAAACTGAGGATGCAAGAAAGTAAACCACATATAGTAAGGAGCCTAAAAAGTCATCTGAAGGTTTGTCATCTCTTCCATAAATAAGAAGGGATGGATATCTGCTATTGTAAAAGGTAGCATTGAATTGGTTATAAAAGTATCAGCTCAACGGAGTAGAATAACATACTTAAAGTATTTTAGAAAAGCAGTGGCTGGAAACCTTGCAGAACAGATGAACCAATTCAAATAATGTCTTTAAACTTTAAATGGTTGACCAGCTTTGGGAAAAGAGTTTTATAAGAAGAAAAAAAAAAAAAGAAAATTATAATAACACTACTGTGCAATTACAAGAACCTACTTTTCAGATCAATTATGAAAGCTGCTTGAGATGCAGTATGAGAACAGATATCATATTGCTCCTCAGGCCATCAAAAGGAAAAGGAGTGGCAGTTTTATTAGTCAAATATCTTCTTTTCATCCTAAAAGAGTGGTGTTTGAAGATGGCAGTTATATTCTGATCAAAGACTTCTGAAGGATAATTGTAAAGAATGTGTAGTCCATACCATTCCACCCACAGACAACTTTCTTCCTCTTTCTTTCTTTCTTTCTTTCTTTTTTCTTTCTCTCTCTCTTTCTCTCTTTCTCTCTTTCTCTTTCTCTTTCTTTCTTTCTTTCTTTCTTTCTTTCTTTCTTTCTTTCTTTTTTCTTTCTTTCTTTCTTTCTCTTTCTCTCTTTCTCTCTTTCCCTCCCTCCCTCCCTCCCTCCCTCCCTTCCTTCCTTCCTTCCTTCCTTCCTTCCTTCCTTCCTTCTTTCCATTTCCTTTCTATTTTTTTAAGAATATTTAGTAAAATTGAAGATAGGACAGACAATTTTATTTGGTTCATGAATCCAACCCTTGATAGGTCATAGTGATCAGGATTTGCTCAGAAGAAGGTAACAAAGCTAGTCGCCTTGTTAGATCCTGATAATGTTGGAAGGTGGTAATGCTCATAGCTCAGGGGATATCAATTCAGTGAGTAAGGGTGTGTTTAACCCCACTTACTATCATCAATCATGTTATACGTGTTCCAGCACTGATGTGTTCCCTGTCACCAAAATCTTGTTAAATAATGCTACCTTGATCTCTCTGGAAGTATTCGTTAAATATCCTCACTCCTTGTGCTTAGATTTTAAAGGCTGAATTTTAAAACAAATTATATTAACTTCAACTGGATACAGCTCTGCTTATAAGCCCGGAAAAGAAATATTTCAGTTATCTAACAGAAAATATTAAGCTCATTGAAATAAGAAAATCCTGCAGCACACTTATAAAGCAAAGATTAATATTAAAGTTACCAGTAAAAATTTAATAAAGCCAGGAACCAGTGAAGAGGTCCTGATGAATCCCATTCAGTCTGAGATAAGCAGAAAGGTTCTAAAAAGTTTTGTGAAAAAATCTAGATGGATTGGAGGGACTGGATTTCCCACAAATCTGTAAAAGAGAACCAACCTAAAGACAAACAAAATGCTATGTAAGGGAAAGATGGTGGACAGGCTTATTTTTTGTAATATGTATTTTGTAAGGTAATATGACAGTTTCTTTAAAAGGGATGGCAAGGGACATTTGGTAACATGTTGAGAAGAGACACTGGGTGATTTGAGACCAAAACAGTTATTGATTACAGGTCAACTCTCCAAAATCCAATAACTTCTAAACCACTTGAAGGACTTCTTTCCCACAGAATCACACAAGAAATACAGAATTCTTGGATAACCCACTTAATAGATGGAAGGGAGTAATATTATTGAAAAAAAGAGGCAGCAAAAACAGATGGATTATGACCAAATGCTGTGTCATTAAACCTATTTATCAAGATTGTGCATCTTCCAGAACAAACAAATAAATGAAAATTTTAAAACACAGAGAGCTGCAAAGCTTAGAAATGGTATGGGTTCAACATCTTATCTCTGGGTATAGAAGTGTATCTGATTAAATAGAACGGGAATTTATAGTCAAATAATTACAACTATGATTTTGAAGATATGTTGAGGATTTGCATTATGCTCGATAAAGATCCTACAGCTTGTCTATTTGTGGATTGGATGTCTTCAAGGGGAAGACAGTTGACCAAAGTCTTGCCAAAAGCTCACAGCTGTTTGCTTTGGCCACAAGGCCACAATCAGAATTCTCAGGATAAAACAACTAGAAGATGGATCAGAGGAAGGACCTGAGATAACTTTTTTTGAAACTTTCTGCACAGGATGCCTCATAAGCAGAATTGTTTGAAACATGCAGGTATAGCTCAGCTTCTATACATAAAATTGTTAGTCAAGATAAAAGAAAAGTGTTTCATTTCTGTATTTCCCCTCCAAAAAAAGGTCAGATACAAAACTGTTGGGCATTAAAGGTTCAGTGAGATACCTGTATGGCTCAGATCTTTTAAAATATAATGGTATATTAATCTGGTCCAATATATAAAGTTCAAAATAAAATAGATTTTTTAAAAACCTTAAAGAAAAAAAAAAAAAAAACACTTGTGAAAATGAATATACCACCTCACTTTCTTTTCCTGTTTCATTGTTTACTTGTGTGTACCAGACATCACTTTAAAGACTTGAAAAGCTGTTGTCATGAATTTCATCTGGCAATACACAGAGCCAAAACCCAACAGCTTGGTACTATTGAGGCCTCCCACAATTGGAAGTCTTACAGTCCTAAGAACATGGCATATTATTTCAGAGTTCAGTCGAAATAAGGAACCCAGCTGAAGTATGTTTTATACTTGTGGGCAAAGCTATATTTGTAGATTGATACAGAATGAGAACAGCATGAGGAAATTTCTGAGATCACTGCTGCGTAAGAAAGAGATTAAGAACAACAACAAAAAATTTGAAGTCAGTTCTTTATTTGACCTACCTTGGTATACACAGATAAATAGGAAAAAGAAAGTTTCCCTTCATCTTTCTACATTTACCATCTTGGTTAGAAATAAACCATTCTTCACTCAATCTAATATATATATATATCTATTTGCATTATGACAGCTGTCACCCATTTAGATTAACTCTTTCTGAAAAGGGTGTCAAATCTTATGAAGAGATTTGTGATAACAAAGTAAGAATTCCTCTTTTCTATCAGCCATAGCCATCAGCAATAACCACATAAGAGCTCTCATCTGGCATTTTTGCCCTTCTGAGTAACTGCCATATATAAACTCAAGGAAAAAAAATGAATAATTCAGAAAATATTTGTAATTCTAATGAAGAAGTAGATACATCAGCACAGAGAATGAGAGTGGGGGAACACATAGGCTATTGATCTTGCCAGTATAATTTGCTCAAAGAAAACTTTAATTAAATATAATTCTGCATTGAAGCAGTAACAGTTCAACATATATTCTGTAACGGTGGCTTTTCCCACTGGAGGACCTCTTGAGAGACAAGATTCGTTTCTGCCATCCTGGTTTGTACCAAAGCCCAAATATTCTGAGTGGACCTGACAAGAGCCCTAGTCCCTGTGGCAGGCAGCAATACCCACTGGACCCTCTGGGCTGCTCCTCACATGGAGTTCACCTTGTGCAGAAGGAAGAGAGGATATTCCTCTTGCTGCAAGACCCTAAGTGTGAAATGATAAAATGTGGAAGATACCATTTCTCCTCCTTTAACCAGCACTGTACTTTCCCGCTTAAAGCTGCAGCCTGCTAATTCTGGAAGACCTTGGTAAGAGAGATGGAGAACACCATCAAAGTCGCATTTCTAGAAAGGAGTCAGGATAAGATACTTGTAAATACAACTTCAACTCTTTGCTTACACAAAAGACAGAAAATAACCAGGTAATGAGTCCAAGTCCCTAACCAGTACTTTCTTTTCATGTCCATTAATGAATAATACTATTTATATATGAATTATTATATATAGGCATAATAAAATATCATATTAGAAATAAATTATTCATTTTGCATGTGTGTGTGTTTTAATGTTTGTTAACAGGCATAATTCTTACCTTATGTGAATTGTGTCATGCTAATGTTTTCATGAAGCTTGAATATTTTGTTTTGCAATTTCTGTTTGCTGTAGTTGTGTTTTGGTGTTGTGTTTTTAGTTGTCTAAATAAAAAATTGTCTTTGTTTTTGTTTAATGGAAGGTAAATATCTTAGGAAGTGCCTGGCCTAAAGATTATGTGCCAGACAACATCTGGACAGAATTATCAACAGTAATGTTGCTGTAGGCAAGATGGTCTAAGAGTATAGAGAAAAAGCAGAGAAAGGGAGATCTGAAACAAAAAAGAGACACTGGACTTTTAGGGAAGAGATACTAGGAAACCAGCTGAACAGAAAGAAGCTTGAATTGGCCAGGAATAAGCACAAAGGAGCAGACCAAATAAGCTATCTGTTTTAATAATTGATACTTCTTCCTAGCCAGGCAGGCACATCCTTGACAAAATGGATACCTCTGTCCAGGAACCATTTTCTGGGCATTTCATCCCATTTTTCTTCTCTGTCAAACCCCAGGGGTAGTAGAAGAGATCCTTTATTGTCTTAATAGACCAAGAAATTAAAATACAGTAGATGTGCAAGGTCAGATTAAAGTCATGTCTCAAGCTCTTTTAGATTACTAACAGGAAGTCATAGGCACACAGAGGAGATGCTGCACAGCCTGACCTCATCTGTATGGCTTTCACTGTGCAATTCTTGCTTTTATTGAACAAAAATAAAAGGAATTTATCTCAGATTACACAGATAATGCCTATCTCACTGCTGTTCTGCCCAGTTGGCTACTGCTTTCATACTTCTGTCTTTCTGGGTCAGTCTCACATAGTATCAACAAGTGAAAATTCACTCAGGTCACTGGAATTGATTTATAGCCACAAGAATGTGGATTTTGCCTTTGTTTTCCTTTGTACTACTTCCCCACTCCCCTTTCCATCTTACATTTTCTCAACAGTAATTTTTTAAAGATTTTTTTTCCCTAGAACTCTGAGGCTTCATGTGCCTGGTAGTGCAAAGGCAGATACAACTGACTTCAAAGAAAGGCCCAACTGCAGAAGTGGCTTGTGTTGTATGGGTTTGGCCTGCTGAGTTCATGAAAGCAAAGTTTCATCTGTTTTTTGGATTGGGCTCTTGACCTGCCATAAAAATAAATGATATCTTCTACAGTTATTAAATGGTAGACTGTTTCTTGTTACTACTGTTGTAGAAGTGTCTCTTCCATATGCCTGTCATTAAAAATAATAAATTGGGCTCCCTTATCTTATGGAGATCTCTTACTTTACCCCCTTGTTTTGGTCTCTTGTTCATTTCCATTTATTGTTGCTGACAGACTTGCACAGTTTGGATTAAAACAAACTGCAGCAGCCCTTCTCCCTCTTACAGAAGAAACACTACCAATTCACACCTTCTTCTGATATGTGCTTTACCAACTGTGCTCTAGGAATGTGTAGTGGGAGTAATGTAAAAAATCCTGCATAACATGGGAGGACTTCCATACAAAGATGGTATTCCTGCTACTCTTCACTATAGTTAGAGCATTACTCAATTTCTTTTTTAAAATGCTGTCATTTTGTGTTGCTTTTTGCTATTTAATTCTTAAATATATATGTTATATATATTTATTATATATTCTTAATGCGCCATGAAACTGCAAATGTCTATTTGTACCGTGCAATAACTAAGCAGGGTCTTGAGTGTTTTAGAGATTGAACACCACCAACTGCAAGGTCACTTTTCTGAAATGACCAGTTATCAATTATTACTAATATTTTCCCTGCAGTCACATTACTGATATACAGCTGATACCTAATAGCAGTCTTGGTCCTCTAGATTTAGTTCTTATGCTTCCTCCTACACTGAGCTTTGCCCTTCATAGTGACTGTACAACAAGACACAGAACTCTTTTTGATTATTTATCAAATAGTTGCAACAAATTCAGCAGACCTCCTTCAGTTTCAACATGTAAATTGAAAGAATTTCTTATTCTAAGGCTGGGAAATCACAGGTTTTGCTGCACCAGAGAAGAAATCCTTTATCATATCCCACATCCAGATGACAGCTATTAAGAATATTGGCATTAGTTTCCTTCTAACAGACAATCAAAAGCCAAGTGCTGCAAACACATACTAATGGGTATGGTGATTAAAGCAGGACTTACTCAAAATAGCATGGGAGCAACCTATTCAACAGGCAATGTGACACTTTGCACTAATGTCAAGGTCCACAGAGGTCCACAAAGACACCTCACACACCCCACTGATGTTACACCTTTAACTCTCATGGTTAAAAGTCACTCGTGCACTTTTCTAGATAGCAACTCATCCAAAGACACCTTCCATCTTGAATTTTTGTCATTTCCATTCTTTTGTTGTGGTTAACTTAGTCCCTTTTTCCTAAATTCTTCTTCTGTGAAAAAAAAAAAAAAAAAAAAGTAAATTTTAAAGCCCTTAGTTCCTTTCTGTTTGACAAGGCACATTAAGCTATATTTTAGATTGTCTTCTTAAAGTAGCATTATGCTGTTTTAAATCAAATTTGAAAAGCAAAGCTTCTCAGGGTATATAACTGATCACTGTGGTCATATTTTTCTTTTATACTAGCCACTATGATCCTATTTTCATGTCAGAAATTACACTGTTTCTGATGTTCTGGTAGTCAGACATTAAAATGCTCTAGGAAGTCATGTTGGAGAGTACAATACGAATGTATTAGTCACTTACATGTGCTGAAATGTTATCCAGGAACATTTCTCAACTTCTTCTATATAATTAGCCACTCAGACTCCTCGAAAAAAAAGAACAACTAATTCATGGACCAAACAAATACAATCAACAATGGTTTTCCCTTACAATCAAGTAAAAAAAAAAAAAGTGGGGGGGGTGCAAAATATTTTACTTTTATTTTTTACTTCCATTTTTCACATTCTGCTTTCTTGCTCTCAGCTGTAGTTGTGTTTTCAGTGTGTTTGGCAAATGATCCATAAGCTCAGTCCCTCTGCTATCAAATATAAGAACTTAATCTTGCTACCATTAACTGGAATAGGTGTGGAAGCTGGCTTAGTTGCAATTACATGGACAGTCATTTGAAAACAAACAAACAAAATAAAATGTAAATTAATATTATCCATGGTTTTAGCTCTGTTTATATTGAATTCATCTGCTGAGCATTTCTTTACATTTCCTCTGTGGCATTTCCATGCATTGTTCCACTCTCTCCCTAGTGTTCAACCAGAAGGACAATGGGAGAAAGTAGTTCCATATTTCAGCTCTCCGTACACAAATGGAACCAGCCCAGGCATTTCTTTTTATTTTATTTTTTATTCCCCAAAAAACTCCCAGGGCAGGAAAGGAATGCTGGATCAGGCCTGTCCATAGTCGTGTGTTCCCGAGCATCCCACAGAGGGATGTTGTTGCTATTATTTTAACAGCAGATCTTTGCTGTTGTTGCTATTTTAATGGCAGATTTTAAAGCTTCCGCTGACATTGGTACAGACCCTGAAGCTCAGCTAGAGAAACAGAGGTGGTGAGCAGATGGTGATACAAAGGAGGAATGTTGTATCTATAAATATACTGGTGAAATTCATATCCAGTGCTCCATGGAGGAGCCAACAAACTGCACTAAACCCTTAATGCAGGGTTTAAATTAGTCTTATGTGGTAAGTGGGTTCTTAATCTGGGTTTCCCTGCCAGGGAGATTTTCACTCATGGGATCTAGCTATTTATAGAAAATCACTGGAAAAAAAAAATGCAAGTTTATTCTGCATTATCATTAGAAAAATGTTAGCATTTACCAAATAAGGGGAAACATTTCCCTCTGACTTGTCAGAGCATCTAAAGCATCCCAAGGGACACGGCAGTGGTGAAGGCACATCCATCTCCAGGAAAATGTTCCTGAATGGACTGTGTGAATCTACATTAAGACAATGTTACAGTGAATCAGTTGAATGTGTGACAACTCAAACCTTCTCCCAGAAAAAAAAAAGCAATTAAAATGATATTCAATAAAACTCAAGACTGTTTTGATGATACAATTTAATACTCTGAACTTCTCAAAGCAAGAATTAAGCCTGAAATACTGCATTCAGATGGTATTCTTAATTTTGCCATATTTAAGTACATTTTAGTTATAGGATGATGGGTCATACATACAGAGTTTTACTTATCACTTATTTATATATCACTGATGGAATACTCAAATGCTGCCTGAAACAAAATGAACAGGTTCCTATACATCTTGGCTTGGGGCTGACAGTTCAAGCAGCCTGTAAGTGGCAGGACCTGAAGCCAAGCGCAGCTCCTTGCTGTCCTCACCCCCCTTCACCCCCACCATCAGGACGTGCAATTTCCTCTAACCTGAGCAGCACAGCAGATCTGCAAGACATGTCATGGACATCTGTGTGAATCTGCAGATCCTAAACCAGGAGTAATGAGTTTGGTCATTTTGTTTATATCTCCAGGTGCTGATTTGATGGCTAATCATGGTATGCTGCACTTCATTAACTATTTCTCTACTTGTCAAATATTATGAAAGGAAATCAAGTATTGTAAAAAGGAAATCATTTGTTTAGAAAATCTTTGTCAGCAGCAAAAGGGCACAGAGGATCAGTGGGTACCATTTTACCAGCAGTGCATTAGCATTACGCAATTGGTTTTGTTTCCTAAAGTGGCACTCAGATCTAAACATTGAAGAATGAATCTGCACAAATAACAAAAGCTGTGTGGAAGTGTGAAACTTTTTTTTTTCACTGTCCTTTCATAAGCACATAAAATAACTCTAGCCTAAAGCATCTCCTTTGAACCTCTAGCCTAAAGCATCTCCTTTGAACACTGGAATGAAAAATCTAAGAGGAGAGATTGTTCATCTATTCATCAAATACTTTGGTTATATTTCTTTGGAAATGAGGCTCACAGGGTTCCATCAGCTGGCCAGTTTTCCCTTTCCTCTTAATTTTCTGGACCCACAGGTCCAGATTGACTCACTGGTCGGCTTCAACCAAGTTTGACAGAGGGACAGAGGTCTCAAAGCGATACAATTTCTGCAAATTCTGTGAAAATCAATGGCTAAACCAAAGAAAAAAGAGTACAAATTAACACCCCAGCTGAGAGACCATCTTAGCTTCTTGCTCTGTGTACTCATCCAGGCAGGACATGCCGAGACAGAGAAAATGCTTATTTTACAAGGTCTAAATACTAACATCTTGTCTGTGCTCTGCAAATGGCTCTCAATAAAACAGCTGCACTACTACACTAGAAGAGACAACTGGGCATAAAGATTGCTTCACTTCTCCATAAATTTCCTGCAAATTAAGCCCAACAACTGAGTAATAGCAAAACTCCTTTTCTCAGTTTTTATCTCAGGTTGATACCCAGAAAAAAAAAAAGAAAAAAAAATATAATTTCTCACCTAACAGCTCAGTCCCCTATTATTGCTGTTCATCATGTTGGGTCTGATGGAATTTTGTGCACTGTCTGTACCCAAATCTGCCAGATGACAGTGGGTTTACACTCAACCAGCTCTAGCACAATTTAAAGTTAGTATGCTAGACTAGAATTTTGCGTTATGGTCATGCATGCTAGTATCATACTTAAAATCTTAATATCATTTTTGAAAGTATATATATATATATTTTCAGTTTCAGGTGCAATTTAAGCTTACAGGTTCAAGTAAATGCATGAATTGCATCTGATGTATTTTCCAGCTCCCAGTGACTTCAGTGAGATAACTTTTCTGAATAAGGACATACGACTGGACACAGTTTCACTTTGCTTAACATTCTGTCTTGTGCTGCCACCATGGAAGGTTTATAAAAACAGGCAGTTTCTAAATGAACTTAAGTTCCTGCACCAGAACTGTCAAATATGCAAAATTAGATCACACACTAAGAGAACTAAAATCAAAGTCCCACTGGCATTCAATGGCAAGCAACAAAAGGGCTCAACAGTTTTATGTTGAAAGGAAAATACAGAATGAAAATAAGGAATCTGATTCCTCACCTCACAACTACAATCATTTCGATACACATCGTTTTAATGGTTAGTTCTGCTTAAAACTATGTACTTACAAGATGAAAAATTACATTCCTCTCTGACGGGTCTGTCTCTTCCTGTAGCTACACATCTAGAGTTTCTATAATTTAAGAATTAAAGAAATGTATTTAACTCTACATCCTGTATTGCGTACTTTGTGCCACTGACAGAACTCTGTGCAGTTTCCATTTCCCCTACAATTAGGCGCTGATCCTACAAACACATAAATATGAGCTCACCTTTCCTGCTGGGAGTGATTTCAGTGGGAGACTCTCAGCAATGAAGGACATGAATACATTTTGGCAGCATCAGGGCCTCAGATATCAAGGAGGAAACTGGCTAACAGAAACCACCTTTGCAAACACAATGAGGGGAACAGGAAAGATCCCAGGAACAAAAATTAAAGTTTAATACACTTTTAAACGCCAGCCAGTGTATTTAAAGGGAGTGTTGGCAGAAGTTGGAAGATTTCAGAACAGATCAGGCTTTCTTAAGTGCAAGTCGAGGGTGTCCCTTTAAGGATTTATGGCATGGCACAGACCAGGGTTTGCTTAGTTTGGCTTTTACTAAACTATTATTTTCTTTTGCTAAGAGATTCAGCTACTAAAACCATAGCTTTTTCTTCTTCACAGCTGTTTGCTCCCATACCATTGAATATTTTCCCTCCAGCTTTTGCCCTTGCCTTGCTCAAGGGATGTAAATGATGCAGGAATTTCTGCTGCTCTGCTTCAGTTTAGCCGAGTGATAATCTTAGGCAAACGCTTGAAATCTGTCTTTCATTAAAAGAGGTTTTTGCACTTCTGTTTAACATGGGGAATTTTTTGAATTGCCCTTCTAAGAGAGAATTTCACCCCCACTTTTGCCTTGAGGGAAACCCTTACTGCCACAAATGTATCTGCTGGATCCATGGGAATACTGTTGTTGTTGAGAGGCTCCCACCAAACACAGCAGACAGTTTGACATTCGTGTCCTAGGTCCTTACTTTAGTTACTTGCTGCAAACTAAAACGGATAAATTGATGGATAAAACAATGCTTCTCCCACTGAAAAACAAGGCAATGCTTTGCTGCCATAGACAAAAACAGGTGTTCAAATTCCACAGTAAAATGAATGCCATTGCAGGAAAGAAATGGAAGTTGCTTTCATTACCAAATGCCTGAAACTTCTTCCAGAGTAGGAGTCTCCTACTTCTAGCCATCAAATATAGTACTAGTATTGAATAGTTATTGCCATAGTAAACTGTAAGTGCAAAACAGGAACATAAAAGATAGGGATTTCTAAAATGTTTAAAATAAGTTAAAAGTTTAAATTCAGGACTTTAGTCGGCCCAGAAAATGATTAGACTACAATCTTATTCAAATATATACATAGATATACACTCAAAATATTATTAGTATAATATACTTAGTATCTAATATTAAAAGTCTACCTATATAGAGAGACTTACACACAACTTAAAGAAAGTGTATGACAAGTAAAATGGTATGTGAACCCAGATGATTTGCTGTTCACTCTTGGACGGTCACTTTTACTGAACTGGTAAGTGCAACAAGAACTTCTTTCCTGCAAAAAAATCCCAGTTCTTAACAAAAAAAAATCAGAGAGAGAGAGAGAAAGAGAGAGAACGACATTCACTAAAAATGGGTAATATTAGGTATTTGGAAAAAGTCGTTGCCACTGTTAACCTTCTGTTTAAATACAATAATAGAATGGGCTAGAGTTCTCAGCTGTTTGCTGAATCTAGCCCAAAACAGGTATCTATGGATCCCTCTGAAGAGAAACAAAAGAAATTGAAAATTTAAAATAAGTTTTTAAAAGTTGTGCCCTCATTAAAAAAACAAAAAAATCTATGTCTAATTGAAGAGAACAAAACTGTTAGATCTACAGTTTTGAAAATGCTGCATGCACAGGGTTCAATTACTGACTGATTCCTGCTGTTTTCTTACTAAATCAGGAAGAATTTTGGGCCAACAATTTGAATTGGGAATTCTGTTACTTTTAACCAAAGAAGGAACATGAAGAGAAAGATATAACGGAGCTCTGCAGACTCAGCCCTCTTGCTTCAGATTGCTGTCTGCATTCACAAATGAGAAATTACTGCTTTCTATTCCCTTGCTTATTTTTAAGATATACGAGATGTAAGGGTTTTTCTCCCAGTATCCGAGATAGATTAAGGGGAAACATATCTCAGGAATTTTCCACTATATTTCACAGCATATTCCTTTATAAAATGAAGATCTAACCTGTGATTCATTGTGCACTGAAACAACACAAGACCTCTGTTCTACTTCAAAAATCTGTACTTTCATTATTTCTTCATTCTTCACTTAAGGTTTCCCCTGAGCTGAATTCCGAGTTCTTGCTCCAATATCATCAGGGGTCCCTTTGAATTTTTTACTAAATGATGTAAAACTCAACCCACAAGTAGAATAATGACAAATTCTGGTTGAAGTCCCCATTCTCCTCATGACAGAGATAGCAGGGAAGAGTTAAGAACATTTGACATGCTGTGCTCAAAGCAGCAAAGTCTGGCACACTAAATGAAGATCACATCTCACTATGTACATGGGAAAAAATTTAGCCAACCACAGTGTAAACGGCTGGTGTAAATGCTGTCTTATTAAAGGAAGGTGACTAACCAGCAACACCTTCAAAATATTATTCTTTTTACAACTGCAATGTCCAAAAGCCCTCAATGTGGATTGACACTCCACAGTAATGTTAAACGCAAGCAAAACAGAAAATTGGGCTGTTCCAAAGAGTCAACAGCCTAAGTATGTGTAACATCCTAAATGCTGACAATGAATCATCTCTTGCCTCACAAATAATGTGAGATAAGCATCCCGAGTTATAGAAGAAAAAGTGATTTACGTCATGGCTCAGACTCAGAAAATATTGACTGTGACTCTGTCATAAAGAAAAAGGGAAGGGGAAAACAAGGGGAAAAAAATTGTAAGGAGAAACACTTGCATTTTTCAAGAAAAAAAATAACCAAAATAACTAGTATATGCTTCATTTGATGACCATGTTAATAATAAGCTTTTCCTTCCCATTTATCTGTAGAACAAACATCACTGTGTCATTGCTATAGTGAATAGCAACTATTTGGTTCAGGACTACCAAACATTTTCATGAATACTCAGCAAGTGACTGAATTTTCATAAATAAAATAATTAAGGGTCAATTCTTGATTAAATATTTTCATTTGGCTAGAAATTATTGTAATAAGAAAACTTTATTGCTATTCATAATTCTTCATTTATATTATGAGGCCATCATCAGTCTACATGAAAGAGCAACATTCCCAATAAATTCTGCTGCTGTACAAAAAAGATGCCTTCGTCCTCCCTCCACCCTCACCCCCAGGAAAGACACACAAATAAATACAATAACAAGCAGAAATTCAGAGCAGAGGGAGAGCCTGAATCATCTGTAGTAGTTGATTGTCGTAAGTTTAATCGCTTCCTTAACAATAATAAATGTGCTACGCATAATTTAATTAGCAATCATAAACTGCCTGTAGGTATATCTATATAGTAAGTAGCATTGCAAGAATGAGTAACACATTCTGAAGGGAACTTAATAACTCTTCCGTATGCTGATAATTTAAATGTGAATAATATAAAGAACAGAAATACCTGACTTTTATACACAAAGAAAATCAATATTGTACAGCCAATGCACCAGCATGATAACTTAAACCTAAAATAATTTCATGTGAAACATAAACTCCTATGGAGTTCACTGTAAGGGAAAATGATTAATTTAAAGGACTCCAATTTCTCCTGAAATGCCTGATTTTTTCACATCAAAACACGGACAACAAAGACCATGAGAAGAAAACTTAATTGGTTGTGTTAGTTTTTTTGTTTCCTTCTTTCTTCCCGAAAGCTTCTGCCTCTTTGAGAGGTTTTCTCTTTTTCCACAGGCCTCTTACATATCTAAGCTATACCAAACGATTGTGCATTTGTCTAGTATAATGTATTCAGTTGCTTTCCGACGCCTTCAGAAACTCTTTTGGACCATAACTGTATATTGCATCTCAAGGAGCCATGCCATTCAGTATTTTGGGGGAAGAAAACATGAGACTACCCACATGCAAGCGGTAAGTCTGAAAAGTCTCTAATTTCTCCTCGTGCTGCAGCTAGCTGCTGGGGTAGAAAATGAAACCCTGAACACTCCCTTTCTTCCTCTGACCTTTTCTGCCTTGTTTCTCTCTCTTCTTCCCAACAGCACTCCCTTTTTCCAAAGTTTTTTCTGCCTTTGCCCCTGTTATCTCCTCTCCCTTATTTCATGACCATTTTATCCCTGCGAGGCTCATGCACAAGCACGTCTCGTCGTTGGAAGGAAGCTACCACAGCGGCCACCAGGTTCATTCACTGGCACGTGACATCCCTTGTCTCTTGTGCCACATGGCAAGAGGACAGAGGAAACAAACACCCCAGGCATTTTCCATTCCCTTTTGGGACTCATACGCTGTTTGGTTAAAGGCTACAACTGCACCAGGTTACTTGCTAGCGTGTCCTGTGTGCAGTCAACCCTCTCGCCATTTTTTTAAAAAATCAATTATTCCCCAATTACTCTGGATAAATGATGCTCAGCACCTTAATGTTACTCAAGCAATCAATCTTGAAACACTCTTAATAACATGCCACCTTACAATCAAATCTTTCATTCCAAGGAGCAGAAGGGGAGTTTTTTCCTCAAGCTTCATTATGTGGCTGTATTTCCACAAAAGCTATTAATTATTGACCATTTCTGTAGCTGCACACTGCTGGCAATCTCCACAGCCACCCTGCCTTTTCCCAGCCCAGGCGCAATTTCCTGAGTCCTGGAATAAACAGAATTGGTATGTACAGAATAATCCCAACAGTCTCTGCAAGGGCAAAGTGAGCTTTCTGCCACTCAGCCGGGGCTGCAGGGACCTGCACAACAGCACTCTGATGTTACAGTCATGTGTGGGTAATGCTCTGCAGCACTGAAGTGAGTAACGTGACTGCCTTGCCACTAGGCAGATGGAGACTTTGCTGGAGCTGTTTGATGATAAATGAAGACTTTTTTTTTATTTGCTCCAAGGAGCCTGGCACAGGAAACCCCAAAATCCTACCATAATAAATCTTCTATTTATCTTTTAAATTCTGAAGCAAAATAAAAACCATTAGGCACCCACAGCCATGCATTGTATTCTACATTTTCCGGTCTTTCTGCACCCCTCCAGCATAAACAGATTAAGTTTTCTGAAGCAAAAAGACAGCTTCTCAGTTTAAAAATAACACCCTTGTCGTCTTGTATGGAGCACTACTGTATTATATTACACAACAAAAAGGCAAGAACACTTAGAAACTGCAAAGACGGGCATAGTCAGAAGCCTTTATCTGATCCAGCCTGACAGTTTTCATTCTATCAAACATTTGAAGGAAAACTGAAGATGAAAGGAAAACACGGTCCTCCCACAGCATAAAAGTGGTCATCCCAGCATTAACCTCACAATCACAATTATTTTATTCTAACAGACAGTCACAGTATTCCAACAGACGAAGAAGAAGCTCCCACAAATAAGACACAGTGATCCCAATCCTGACAGCCCTGGTGTGGGGAGGCTACTTTCTGGCCATAACTGCCCGGAACGGGCATCCCAGAGCAGAAGAGCCAGAATCAAGCTGGGGTTCCAGATCCCCATGGCAATTGCACGTTCTCTGTGCCACTGAAAACAAGATCACAGAAGCTGAGCTCTCAAAAGTCAGCACCATAAAGTGCTTTGAAATGTAGATGCTGAGCATCTTTCAGGATTTAGGCCCTAGTTTATCAGCAGCCTAATAAGTCTGCTTCCACATAACCTTTGCATTATTATATTTTGCACTGTCATAGGACACTTTCAGTGCCTTTGTTCATAATCTGGCAGATACCTGATAAATAAAAGAAGAAACTCAGGGAAGATCACATATTTGTAAAAGGATTTATCAACCAGAAATTTAGGATCGCACAAACCAATTATTGCATGATATTTTATTACAAGTTAGGGCATCAGCAGCAGAATCCAGACTTCATAGACAAAGTCTGCTTTAAAAAAACAAACAAACAAAAAAAAAAAAAACAGCAGGAGTGTTTCTGTCAAGGTCTGAGCAGGTACAAGGGAATACTCAACAGGTCTTCCCCTACTGCCATTTCACCCTGATAAGAATGACTGCTTAAAACACAACAAACATACATTTTCATTTCACCAGTGCAAAGAGCATTTACATGCAAAACTGACAAAGGGATGCAAGGCAGCTCTGGGATAATTTTTTCATCAAACTAAGTGATGATAATAAAAATCATGACAGTAGCACCTATGCACAATTAATAACTGATCTTTTAAAGAATCACCTCAGTGGGATGGAGGACTGTCAAGTGGGGCAGATTGGTGAAAAAAAAAAAATCCATCTGTGAATCTCTCCGTCTGTTCCCAAGCTCCCTTCCTCCTCAGCAAATCCAAACCTACAGAACCGTTCTGCAGACATTTCTGGGATAAAACAGCAAGAACCTGCTTTTGAAGACTCCCTGACCTATTCATCCTGCGCACCGTATATCATTAAATATTACCATATATTTCCTTAGAATTATTTTCTGTTTGTAAGCATCCACACAGTCAATCAACACTTTCAATATCTTAATTAGGAATACTGCTACTAGCTGATGTAGCTTCTTAAGATGTCTCTGATACACAGTTCTTTACTCTCATTAAAAGCAAAGGCATTCTGATGTCTTCAGTTTCCCCTTCAGTTTTGGGGTAGATTTCTGATCAGGCAGTTCTCTATTTTCCAAAGCTTCAAAAATGACAGGCTTGGTTTTGTTAATTCATTGGTCATGGGAAAAATGTTCATGCTAGTCAAGAGTGAGTCCAGTAACAGCGTGGAGTTGCAGAACTGTAAGTCATTCATAATTATTCTATGTGCTCTGGCCCAGTGATTTTCAAACTACTTTTGCTGTGAATTCCAATAAAAGTGCTATAGGATATAGCACCTTTATATGTGCTATACATGATTTGCCCCACGTTTGTTCTTTTATTTATCGCGTATCTGCCAAATTAAGAACAAAAAGCATTGCAAGTGTCTTATGACATTGCAAATTCCCGTAATTTGTGTCAGTTCTTAAACAACTGGTTAAATACTCTTCCCAAAATCTTTTCCAAGAACTACATGTATGGACACCACTGAAAATGTCCGTTTAACAATACTTGACTATTTTCCATACTTCACAAAACCCAGAAGCCTTAAGAAGAATGAGCAGGTGCAGATAAACAGCAGTGAAACTGTCCACTGTGACAGGGACTGAATTCCATACTGCCAGAGTTTAGCTGGACTTTTTTTCATTTTCTTTCTTTTTTTTTTTCTTTTTTTTTTTAATACAGTGAATTGACCAAGAAAACATGTCTTTGGAGAAATGAACTTATTTATGCAGAATTTGGCAAATAACAGTGTTAAAAGAAGAAAAACTGCTAAGTGGTTTAAAATGCCCAAATGCTTGATTTCATTATTACCTAAATCAAAATGTCATATTTTTCCATTGCAAAATAATTTTAAAATGTATTTTTACATGTATTTTAAAATTAATTTAAACAAGGAGTTTTGGGGAAAAATGTTAAATATGGTTGCATAATTCAAAAATGTGAAGCAGTTTGATTATATAAAAACAAATTTTTAAAGATTGACTAAAACCTGAATTTTTCTAGGAAGGAAAGAAAAGAGAAAGAAAGAGAGAAAGAGAGAAAGAGAGAAAGAGAGAAAGAGAGAAAGAGAGAAAGAGAGAAAGAGAGAAAGAAAGAGAGAAAAAGAGAAAGAGAGATAATTTTCACTTTCTTTTAGTTCAATCTCCACATGCAAAATCCTTCAGTGATGCAGCTCCAGGCAGGAGATCCCCCCCTGAATTCCTCTGGTGCTGTGAATCAGCGTGTGTGCTGACCCAGACATTTGCTATGTCCAGCCTACCCTCTAGCAGCTGTAATTTTGCACTTACACATATACAACAACCATTGGACAATTTATTGTCACAGGGGGTTGTTTCGAACAGTCCTTTCACCATCTACACAATACTTTCAGATAGATAGCTCAACTGAGCAAATGGCAAATGGAAATATTATTGTAACAAGTGCTTTTGTCACTTCTTGGATTGATTTACTAATTCATTGTATTCTGATCTTGCAGAATACGCAATTAAAAGATGCCACTGGCATGAATATTGCTGCTGGAACTTGAACTGGCACTGCATTTCCTGTCAGTTTTCAAATTTCTTACTCGGCTTCCAAAGTGATTTCCATTTAATGTTACCATAACACCGCTGTATCTTTCCATAGCCCTTCTCACCAAAGTGTGCTACAGCTATTACCACAGGGAACACTTTATATTCTGAGAGAGCAGGTGCTTAGCAAGCAGGAAGGTTGGAGTTGTCACCTATACTAACCTGTGTTGCAGCTAAGCAGCGAAGAGATACACAAATCTATTTGGTGAAGGAAAAAAAAAATAAAGAAATATAAGAGAAAGGAAAAAAAAAGGAAAAAATAATCTCAGCCTTGCTCTGGGCAAGGCTGGGCACTAGAGCTCTGTGGAGCCCCCAGATGCTTCCCCGTGCACCAAGGTGCCCACCGCCGCTCCTCCTGGGTGGACAGAGCTGCCACATCCTGATCACCTGCCTGAAAATCCGCCGTGCTTTTGCTGTCTGGATTCAAGCATAGCCTCCCAGCCCATTACTGCAAGGTAACCACATTGTTCAGTAAGATGTCAGAAAGCTAAGAGCGAGTACAAAATCCTGTAATTCCCTTAACAGGCACTAGCGAGCTTAGCCTCTGGGAAACTATTGATCTCTAAAACTTTGTCAGTTTTAGAAAACTTATGCCTCTTTCACTGAGCTTGATTTTATGTCACCAGTTCAAACTACAGATCTCAATACGGACATTTGGGGTGATTTAAATTGCATTTGAACAGATTTTACTTACAACAGGAACTGATGTAAACGCCATATGAGCTGTTCTCAATACATCCAGAAATTTTCCAAGTGCTCTCAGATTGATTTTAGTACTTTTTTAAACTACTGTATGCTTATTAATCTAGACCAGGATGCAGAAAAAAAAATACATTAAAAAAAAATCTTTGAAGTTTGAAGACATAAGACTGCAAGCGTAGAGTCATACCAGAAGTCAGCTGATTAAAACAGGAATACTGATTTCTGTGAACAGGGGTGACTTGAGCGGCACTGACTGTGTTGTAAAACAATGCAAATGCTCTTTCCTGGATGTAGCACTCTTGGAAGGTATCTTTCGACTTTTCCATCTGAAAAAAGCATCAGTTTTCCTTAAAGACAGATATAGATAAAGCAGGACACTTCTGCCTGAGGAAAGGCTAGCCGGGCTGATATTTGATATAAGCGCTCAGTCCCAAGTGGGAGGAGGGAGAAGTGATTGATGGTTTGTAAGGAATTACTTGACTTTTGCTTGTAACAGAAGCTTTTTGGATTCTCCCAAAGTTCTTGTCAAAGACAAGAAATGTCTTTGGAAATAACAGCTTTTCCCTTCCCCGCAGATGCAACAAACCTGCGTAAGAATGGTGTAGATATAAAATACCTTTAAAAGAAAGGGAGACATTGTTTGACGCGCTGCCTCTTCCCGAGTACTCTGCTGCTCTGCCAGGTTTGTCCCCGGGATGCTCTCTCTCACCTGCCGCCCGACTGCAGGGCGGGCAGTTCACCTCTTTGCAGGACGAGCTAAACAGACCCAGCGGCAGGAGCTCAGCGATTCAGCAGGACGCGCACCACCGCAGAGCCAAATCCTTCCCTCCCGATGACTCCTCGGGCTCCCAGGTCAGCGCTGACCGCACTTGTCCGGACCCCGGACCCTGGCTGGGAAGGGCACAAGCACCAGCCCTGCGGCCCGGGGGATTGACGAGGGTCGGGTTTTCACATTTCCTACCATGGGATGCGCAGACACTGCCCCTCGGTACCCCCTTTTCGAGAGGGAAGCCCAGCAGGTGGAATGAATTCACGCACACGCACGTCTGCTAGAAAGTCGTCGGGTAGATAAATCCCCTTCTCGAGCATTTCTGCTCAAAACTAAGCTAAGGCTCTCCGACTTACACCTCGGGGGTAGGGGGCATTTCTCATCAGCGAGTCTCAAGCACCACAATTTGGTATTATTGATAATTTGGTATTATTGATAACACCAAATCGCCCCACCGCAGGAAAGAGGTGACAAAAAGCCCTCTGCCAGCTCTTGAGACCCTCGCCCCATTCACCGAGCACTCCAACAAAAGCTTCAGCGAGAATCTACCGAACCTGGCCGCTCCCTATTGAGCAGCCACTGGTCAGAAAATGGGGATTCATCTACACGAAGCTTCAAAAGCACGTATATTTAAACAAACAAACAAAAAAAAAAACGCATTTCCTCCACTCTTCCGACGCGCCTGCCCTCTCCAGCGGGTGGAGGGCTCCGGGCACCCCGAGCCCCGCATCTCCGGGCGCCCCCGGCCCTCCGCCGGCCCCCGCTCCTGCCCTGGCTCCTCTGCGCCGTGCGGGAGGAGCGGGGCTCCGCAGGGGAGTGCGGGCAGGGCAGGATGGCCACTTCTGCCTCACCTCCGGGCCGAGGCAGAGCTTCGAGCCGCAAGAAGAGGAGCGGAGGGCTAGCTCTTGCCAGCAACGCGAGGCTCGCTCAGGCTCTCGGACTTCGAAGCGATGCTGGTCTTACGGATGAGTGGCTGTGCTAAACACGTTGCAGCTCCTTCCGTGCATGCCGGATTGTTTCCCCTCGCTGCAAAGCTTCGCGGCAGTTGATTAACGGCGCTTCAGACAACACACGGAACGAAAAACCATTTGTAACGCGATGTCTTCGCAGACCGACAAAAATAAAACTCTAGAAAACGTGCTGTGTTTGGTTTTTGTTTGTTTTTTTTTTTTTTGTAACCCGCGTGTTCTTTTTTTTTTTTTTTTTTTAACGCGAAAAAAAAATAAGGATGGGGTGCGTGATGCGAAGGCTGGACTGGCGAAATTCGTTTCCGTGCACACCGCCGTGTTTCTCCCTTTGTGCGGAACGTGAGGGCGAAAAATTTTGTATTTTTATTCCCCACCCTGTGCTCTGCCTCCGAAGCGTGTCTTCCCACCGCCCGGGAGAGCAGCCGCGCTTCGCGGGGGGCTCCCCTAGACTGGGTCGGAGGGGGGGAAGCCTCCACCATCCCGCGCTCCTTTCCGCTGCTTCGTGATTAAAATCCGCACACGTGATTAAAATCCGGCTTTATCCTCCTTTTTAAACGAGCCTCGTAAAACAGCACGTTAGCTCTGGTGACGAGATTCACGGCCGGGGCGTAAATCACTCGGATGTGCTGGAGATGTTTCTTTTACAAACCCAGGCCATTTACCCGCTCGCTCTTCTCACCTCTCCCCACGCCACCTCCAGCCCGGCACCTTCCCCTCGCCTCTGCCGGGAGGCTCCCGGGCCCCTCCCCGGGCAAAGCGCTGCTCCCTGCGGCCGTGGGGCATGGGGAAACCCGTGCGAGACGTGGCAAAGGAGCCGGAGCCGTGCCGTAGAGAAATCTCCACGCCCGGAGCAGAAAAAGGAGGACGAAGCCTTCGTCTTCCTCGGGTGGTGTTTGGTTTCCTGGGGCGAATGAATTTCGGCTTTGCGGTCCCTCGTCAGCTCAAATCCAATTTTGGGGAAGGGTTCGATAAATCGGGCTGGACCGATTTGCTGTTTCCCACGCAAAATCAATCCCTACTTTTCCAGTGGTCCCTGTGATCCATGGGGCCTCTCTGTAAACCCGCCCGTACCAATAATATTTTCAGCATAAAGAGCAGCCCTGTGGTATTTCCTACGCTACCCAGAGCAGCGATTTTGAGTTTCGATCGTTTGGGACGCTAGAAAAACTCTCCTTTCTAATTTTTGGCATATCGCTGGAGATTTGGCAAGATTTAGATACTTTAGGTGTAAAGTTTGCTCTTAATTGGGTCTTGTAAAGATGGAATTTGGTGGCTATTATATGGCCGCTAATCAATTTTCACCCAGCAGCAAAAGTACGCTGCGGAGGCTTTGGGTTTAATGAAGTGACTGCGCAAATTACAGTCGGGAACTTTATTTAAAGTCTATCAACCTCCTAAAAAATGATTTCTCAAACTGTTCTTGATTTCCTTTGCTTTATGAAAAACATCACGTTTGCTTTCTAAGGTTTCAGGCATTTTAGCAGCTATTCTATCCCGCTCCCCAGTCTGGCGCAGAGGGGAGTTTTCCGTTCCATTTTTTTTTTTTCGAATTTATGGAGAAATGAGAAAAATTAAACTTCTAGATCAACAAAAAATATATATATCCCGTAGAGGGTGAAAATGAATGAGAAACGACTCTAAAAATAATAATAATAAAATAAATAAAATGAGGAAGACTAATGCGCCTATCTGCTCTGTTATTGCAAAGCCGATTTTTGTCGTTTCGTTGGCGTATTTGTGATTTTGGACGAGGAACAATCTGAAGCCTTTTTTTTTTTTTTCCCCTATTTGGCGTTTGCTCTTTTGATCCTTTTTGTCCGTTCTCCTTCATGCCCGTCGCTCCGCTGAGCGAGGGGTACCAAGCGGAAGATTTTACCTCCGTCTCCTTATGACATGCACGGGGAAGAGCTGCTGCTGTTACAAGCAAAATGAAATGCCGTTCCTTGAGAGCGGAGCGGGGCGAGGTCTCCTCAGTTCCCGGTCTTTCGCTCCCTTCAAAAACACTTAACAGATTTTTTACAACAGCCTTTTTTTTTTTTTTTTTCCTCGTCGATCTCTCTGTTTTTCACGGCGGGCTGTAGGCAGCTGGCACAGTAATGTCGCGGGGAATCTCATGCAAAAATAACGTATATAAAATATAGCATATATATATATAAGCATATATATATGTATATATATAAAAGGTATTTTGTTCTCCGAGTGCGGCGGAGTGGATTTGGGGCGAGTGGAGGAGACCGCTGCCCTTTCTCTTATGGGGCGGCGAACAGAAATCGCTTGACCTCCCCCCCTCACCCCAACTATAAAAAAAAGAAGTAAAGAGAAAATATTTGAAGTCCCCTTTTCTCCGCACACCACAACTGCGGGAGTAGCGCTGCTGGCTCCGTCCCTTTTCGCAGCGCTCGGGAGCGGGGCGGGGGACCGGGGGCGATGGGGACAGCCCGGGGAGAAAAGGACAGAGGTCGGGGGGTGAGCAGCTCTAGGGCTTTGCTCTAGCCAAATGATCGCTCCACGCTACCGGCTCCCTTTCAAATAAAATAGTATTTTTAATATTACTGTTTTTCAAGGGGAGTCTCGTGCTCTGTCCCCACAAACATCTTGCAGCCGGCCCAGGGTCCGCGGCCCCGGCGCTGCTCCCCACGCCCCGGTTCCTCCCTCCCCCGTCGCCACCGGCCCCATCCCGGCCGCTCCGGTCAGCCCCGGCGAACCCGATCCCGGCGCTGCGGGAAGGATCGGGCACCCTCCCGGGGGGATGTGGGGGCTGTGTCCCCCGACCCAGCGGGCACCCAGCCGGTCGGAGAGCTCCGGGGCAGGGCGAAACCCGTGTCCCGGGACAGACGGGAAGCACCGCCGCGACCCGGCAGGCGCGGAGAGGGAGGAGAAAGGGAGAAGGAGGAGGCGGGGGGGTGCGCTCCGCTCCCGGGAGATCAAGGAGTCGGGGGGGAAAGAGCCGCGGTGAGGAGGAGAAAACTCCCTGTAAAGCTAAAATAATATAACGGTAATGGTAATAATAACAGAACCCGAGAAATCTCCTCAAAACGTGTCGTCCCGTCCCGTCGTCCGTCCCCCCCACCCCAGCCCCGGATGTTCTCGTGGAGCCGCAGCTCGGCGGAGCGGGGGCAGCCCCGGCCCGGGGAAGGGAGAGGGGCTGGAAGGCACTGAGAGGAGAAAGGAGTTGCACTAACCGGGGTTGAGGTCCAGGCACTGAGTCGGGTCTTCATTGTCCCCTAGCTGGCCATTGGGGCTGAGGCTTTCCATGGACAAATCCAGCCCCTTGTCCTCCCAGTCTCGGAGTTTCCTCTTTTTATTTGTCCCAATCAAGGCTTCTACCGAGAAAGCGTGCGCTCGGGAGCTGAGGGCCACCGCCGATCTTCGCCTCTCACTCATCTTATCCCCCAGCCCGGACCCTTGGGCAGATGAGCAACCAGTGGCTGGGAGCGCAGAGCTCGGGGACCAGAGGCAGAGCCTCTCGCCTCTTTCTCCCCCCACCCCTCCCCAGCTGCACCCCCAAGAAGAACCAGCCTTCAGTCTCCTGAAGGAACTACATGAGGCTGCAGATACTCCGTAGGCAGAGCCGGGAGGGTGTGCACAGCCCAGGTCCCCAGCACTTGCTCAGAGGGGCTGCAGGCTGGATTTCATCTTTTTTTTTTTTTTTTTTCCTTCTCCCCTTTCCTTCTGTCTCTCTCTGATTGATCCAAACTTCTGTGTTTTTTTTTTTCTTTTTTTTTTTTTCCTCCGAGAGTTGGGCAGGCTGCGTGCGCCTGTCAAGGAAAAAAATTAAAAAAAAAAAAAACGTCCCCGGCCAATCGGAGAGAGAGATCGGGAGAAACCCAAAAGCTGCAACCCAATGGGGAAGGGAGGGAGACTCGGGCTTCGGGGCTAGGAATTTTGGCCATCTGAGTCCTGGAGCACCAGCCGGGAGAATTAACTCTTTGAAGAGCGGGGAGCTGTTAGGAAGCACATAGCTCTAAATGCAGCGACGGAACAGCTCCGGCACTTCTCTCCGCCGCACCCACGTTTCCTAGGGGCTTCTGGTAACCAACCCCCTCTCAAATTATATATATATATATATATATAAACAAACAAACAAACAAAAAGTACTCGAAAGGGGCTGGGGGTGTTTTTAAAGCGTCATTCGTGCCGTGTTTTCCGAGAGCTTGCCGGTATTTGGCACTGCAGCGGGGACTTTTGCGTGTGTTGAAGCGAAATTTCAGCACGGTGCGTAGCCGGGCTGCGGGGGGGCAGACACCCAGACCCGGCAACACCGGCACGGGGAGCCTTTGGAAGGAGGGGTCGTGGTCTTTTATTTATTTATTTATTTATTTATTTATTTATTTATTTATTTAGCTCCATCGAGAACAAATCGTCTAGGTACAGATCCCGGGCAGCTGCCTGGATGGTATCCAACATTTCATTTCGGCTCCCTCTCTTCGCTCTGCCCCCAAACCCTTCGGGCTGCTCACACACCCCTGGGTCGTGCGGGGCGCTGGGGGATCGCAGTGAAAAGGAAAACGGGGCTGCATTTGGAAAGGGGAAGGAAGCACCGTGATCGGACCACCGAAAAATACAAGCGAAACACCGTCCAGAGAAAACGTAGTGGGGAAAGCCGCCGGGAGTTAAATCGATCCCAAGGATCGAGTAGAGAAAGGTTCAAAATAAACAATAAATAGTGATACAGTAAGGGTCGGAATTAGTATGGATCGAACGACTCTGGAAAACCGGGAGAGAGCGCATGGCAGATTGAGGAAGAGATTTTTGGGGGTCGGTGGCTCCCAAATGCTCCCCGAAGGCGCGGAGCTGCGCCGGGGCAGAGAGGAGGGACACAAGGGAACGGGGTAGGTTGGGGGGTCAGTTCCTTTACCCCAGCCTCCCCACTGTGTTTGCGGGGTGCTGCAGAGCCGCCCGGGCGTCTCCCCCCGGCCTGAAGCGCGGGGTGGCGCTGGCACGGCCCCAGCCTGCCGGGGCGAGGAATTTTGGGGCGAGAAAGGAGCGATTTCTTCGGGAGATCCCGGGAAAGCTGAGCGTCGTTATCTAGGCCGAGGAGCAGGTTTTGTGCGTCCCCATCACCAGCCCTACACCCCCTCGTCCCCCCACCCCCACCCCCGCCGCTCCTTTCCCCTCCCCTCTGGAGCATCGCCTTTGACAGGTCGCTCGCAGAGGGCTCGGCGCCGGGCACGGCGGCCCCCCGGCACGGGGGTGCCCCCCAGGAGGGCCGAGGGGAGCCCGGAGAGCCGTGCCGGGGCGGGGGAGAGGGGAACGAAAGAGGAAGGCTTTTGGAAGGAGCCCGCGTTTTAAAGCGGGCTCCGGGACCGGCCGAGGAGCGGGGAGACGGGGAAGGGCGCACGGCTTTCGCCCCGGTCCCTCGGCTGCGCGTCCCACGGCGAAGGAGTGTCTCCCAAACAAAAACCCGTTTCTCTATTTCCGAAAGCCTCGGAAACACCCGCCTGGGAGACGGACGGCGAGGGAGGCTTTTATAGAGGCTGGAGGGAGAATTTAGAAAGAGAGCCCAAGAAAACAGATGATTATTTATAGCGTTTTAGCGAGAGGAAATGGTGTTGGAAAGGCAGGGCGATATAAACGAAATTCGGGGGCTGATGTAAGAGCTCAGAAACACAATTTTCCCGGGTTTAAGTGTGGTTTTACGGGTCGACGGTTTAAAGCAGCCCCGAGCCCTTTTCAGTCTCTTACCGCCGGCGCTGCCATCCGTCCGTCTGTCCGCCCAGCCGGGACAGAGGGACGGAGGCTTCGCAGCAGAAACGCGACCGAACTCCCGTGCCAACACGCCCCCTGACCGGTAGGCCCCAGGGAGCAGACCCCTTTGCCGGGGGCTGGAGGGCAGCTCCCCACGGTGCCGGCAGCGGCGGCCGGGGGCGAGCCTCTCCCTCCCCGCCGCCGCCCGACGTCTCTCCCGCCCGCTGCCGGTGCCGGCGGTGCGAAGGGCAGCGGAGAAATGCGCCCGGGGAAGGGACGGGGCTGTCCCCTTGCAGGAGATTTCTGCCCGTGACCCCCCGCTGGAAATCCTTGGTCAGCCTGGAGCCGGCCTGGGCTCAGGCGCGACGCTCAGATCCCGCTCTGACCCCTGCAGAAGAAAGCACCCCCTTTGCCTGGCCTTTATTCCAGACCCGCACTCGCAGGGGTAGCTCCCATTAAATCCAGGAAACTGCTCCCTGGAATAAAGTGGCGGGAGCAAGGGTCGCAGGGCCAGGCCCTGGGGTTTATAAAGAAATCATTCACTCCTGCTTCCCGGTTGTCGCCGAGCGAGCCTGAAAATATTTGTTTATGTATGGAAATATTTGCAAAAGAGAGAAATAAGGGGAGCCGGCTGCGGGGTGGGAGTGCTGTCCAGATGTTCTGCTCGCAGAGCCTGAGCGGAGCCAGTTTCAAACCCTGCCGCACAACAAGGGAAACGTTATCGAAGGTCCTTTAGCCAGATCTAGGGGATTTTTTTTTTTTTAAGTTAGTAATTGAAAACAATGTTAAAACTAGTCAGTGGGTGCGGGCTGAAGGCTGTCTGATAACGCGAGCGAGTGATTTACTGGACTTCAACGCAACGCCGATCGTCCTTCTAAAACGGACCGGAGGATTTCGGGGCTGGCTCTCTCGTAAGAGGCGAGTGTAAGGCGAACAGAGTGGCTGCCTGGAAACGCGAGCGAGGTGATGTTCCCGGGCTGCGCGGGGTCATTTACTGCGACTGCGAAAAAAAAAAAAATCCGCCTGCAATTTATTTTTATGGTCTGCACAAACGGTATTGTTGCGTATTATTAACTAATTCATAATTATACCCCCATTACGCCGTCGATTCGTTCCCCTCCCCTCCCGTTCCCCCGGTTTTCTCAGGCTTGGAGAATTGAACCACCGCAAAATATTTACAGTCTCGAGTGTTTTTAAATGGGCTTTGTTTGTGTTTTACAGAATAAAAATCTCTATTAGTGTTTAAACAAACACCATGCCAGTCTCTTAAGCCTTCCAGATGTTTGCAATAAAATGTCAGGTTTTGCCTTTGGGACTCGAAATAAAATTTAACTACCTTCACCCTGTAATTATTCTCTTAGCTCTCCCTTCATAAATTTATCTGCTTTCTATCAGGAGAGAAAAAAAAAATCCGATTATACACTTGGGTTGTAAAAAACAGCCACTACTTTCCCTCCATTTTACCAGGACTTCTCCCTCGCTCGTTTGGGCACCACAGCCCAAGGCGCGTTAGCATTATTTCTGGCTCTCCTGCTTTCCGGGCGGCAGAAGGAGAGCGGGCAGAGCAGAAGCGCATCGCCAGCTTCCCTGGGCGTAAGGCAGCAAAATGCCCCGTGTCCCTGGGCCTGCCCCTGCATCCCAACCCGGCCACCGTGTTCCGGGAGGGGACGGGAATGGGGAGCTCAAAGTGTCCCCGGACTTCCTCCAGCTCCAGGCATCACTTCTTCGCGGGCACTGATCAGACCTGACTGCGTTTCGGAGCCTCCCCGTGGAGCTGTTTGGAAATAGGCAATTATGATGAATAATTCAAACAAAGCAGGTTCCCCTCACAAAGGCGAAGGTCCCGGGTAGGGAGCCCTCTGACTTACTAGCTACTAACTTGGAACAGCGAAGGCAGGGTTAAAAGCCATGCATTTTTGTATTTACCACCCTAAACTTCAGAACAACTCAGATCGATAAGCGAGGCTCCCGATATTTTTTCTTTCTTCATTTTTTTTTCTGCCTACAAGCCCTCTTCGTTCGGCTTTCAGGGTTGCGGAGTGTCCGCGGTTTGTCAGCTATTGCTGCTCGAACAAAAAACCCCATTCGCTTCCCCTGCTCCTCGCTCCAGGAGCACTGCAGTCCCCGACACAGCCTCGGGGTGCTCCCTCCTGGGACTCCCCGCTCCCACCCCACAGGCGCCCCGGGGGTGGCTGCTGCTGCTCCCGTTGCCCCTTATGTTTTAATCCCCCCACCCTCCTACTCTTTCCTCTGCAGATTTTCTACCTGCCCCGTGCTGAGGTCTCCCTTGGCAGGTGAATTCCCGTGGCCGCTGCTCTCGGGTGGCGAGAGGCCAAGGGCAGGGCCGGGGGCAGCAAGCCCGGAGGGGAGCGGGGGTCTCCCCTCCCCGGGAAGGCTACGGCGCAGCTCCCGGCCCCTCCGAGTTCGCCACCCACCTCGTTACCTTCCTGAGACTTTTATCTGTCCCCCCAGGGAGGGCTGGCACGGCGAGGTGAGGAAGGCCTGGCGCAGAGGGGAAGGGGAGGTTGGACTCCGCGGCCTCTCTGCTCCCCCCCTCGCCCCCCGACCCCATCCGTAGTGGGTCTCCGAGATTTCCTGGTGGCCTCCCATTCCCCTGCCCCTCATTTGCAGGTGTACTCAGGGAGGGAAGAGACTAAAAGAGATCTCAGAACGGTCATTGGTGTTTGTTTGGTCGTTTTCTTTCTTTTTTATTTATCCCCCCCCCCCCCCCCCCCCAAGAAATAAACCGCCCTGGCGGGGATTTGGAGGAGAAAGCCTAGAGGGTAAAGGGACCTTGGAAAAAGCAGAGGAAAAACCGGCAGCCGGGCTGTATCTGGACAAGATCCTGACCTAGGAGCTTTAGCCAGATTTACCATCAGAGCCAGGACACGTGAGCCGACCCCAAGCCACGGGAGATTTTCCGCTGGGGCGGCCCCCGGGAAGGCGGCGGGCCAAGAGGCAAGCATCTCACAGGGGCCGGGGGGCTTAGCACGGCTACGCCGCTGAGCACGGTCCCGTCCGGGGAATGGGGCCGGGGCTGCCCAAGCGCAGCCGGCGTGGAGGTTTCTGTCCCGAAGTAGCTGCTCCCGGCCGAGCTCTGCTTTACCGCCGTGGCAGAGGGAAAGAAAAAGGGGAAAACCCACGCCGACAGCAAACAGCACTTTACACGGTGGTGCGCTGAAGAGCTACAGGTTATTGCCGCTATTACAATTTTGGGTGGATTTTTTTGTTTTGTTTTGGCATTTTATTTTTATTTTATTATTATTTCCCCCCCCCCAAGCGCCACGCACACCTCGTCTCCCAAGCCCACAGGCACGGGGGACTCGCTGTGGTAGGTAGGGAGAGGTGGCGGTTCTCCCACGCGTGGGGTCCACGGCACCTCGCAGCCACCCCAGCTGCAAGGGGACAGACCAAGCGAGCCTTCCCCTCACCTGGCAGCCGCCTTCCCCCCCTGTCCCCACACCTAGAGCACGCCAAACAGACGGCGACCCCAGAAAACGCTGCGGGTTTCGCACACAATGGCTCTCGTATGGGGCACCGTAGGCGGACAACTGGCCCCTTGTTACCGAGACGGGATCCGAAGTCCGCTTTTCCAGGGAAGAAAGCCGAGCTGCACAGAGCATTTCAATGTGTGTTCAGTCAAAAAAATAAATATAAGAGGATTATTTTTTTTCAAGGCACAGCTCTTTGAACCAAGAGAGGTCTGTGCGCTCCCCTACCTCAGACATGGTGTGTTATACTGTAAACAATCTCGTTTAGCGCCGATCCTAAAACTCGGCAGACTTTAACGGGGCTATTCAAAAGAGCGGGGGGCAGAAGGATGTGATCACTCTGCTGTCGAAAGCAGGCATTTTCCGCGCCCTGCTATCAGCGCTAGGCACGGCCGCAAAAGCAGGAGAGCAGTCCCCGGCCTTAGCTTCGGGCAACGTATGCGGCACAACCGCAGCCACTTCAGACCCCGCTTCTTTCCCTCCACGTGAAATGCGGCCGCTGTGTAAACCAGGCACGCCAGAAACCCGGCTTCGATCCGCACGGGCCGGCCGTGGTCCGTCGGGGCCGGCCGGGACGGGGCGGGAGGGAAAGTCCGCGGTGCCCATCACCGCCGCGCCGGGCCCCAGCCCGGGCTCCCCTCCTGCACCGCAAACCTCGCTCCGCGCCCGGAATTTACCCAGATTTATTACTATTACTCGAGCTGTGATTGCCGTTTTTATTAGTTTCCAGTAACCAAAAAGCTGCCGGGGACTGGGCTATCCAGGACGAAACCCTGGGTTATCCCGAGGCAGTCTGCTTCTACCGTTTGCAGTGTGGCTTGCCCGCCTGGCAGGGCGATTTTTATTCATTATTATTTTTATTTTTATTCCCCCGCTTCGAAGATCGAAACCTTTGAAACGAAAGGAGAGCGAACCTTTCCTCCCCGCGGCAGCTCGGCCGCTCCCGGGGGCTCTCAGCAAACAGGGAATCCCGCTCGGTGCTGGCTGCTTTTCCCCCGGCTCACTTTCTATCGCCGTATTGATATTACAGACGGATTTATCTTCTCCTCCGTCTCCCGGAGGAGGAGGCATCACCGCAAAACTGCGACCCCGAGACCCCGGAGCGTGTGCGGCCGGCCCCGGAGGACTCTCCCCTCTGCAAGGCCTCTCCCTGCCCCCGTGCACGCTCCCGGCGCGTCCCCACCGCCGGGGCACGGAGTTACCAGGGACGTGTGGCAGCACCGGAGGAGGGGCAGGAGGGGTGAGACGGGGAGACGGGGGGACACGGACCCCAGTCTGCAGGGGGACACCCCCCCCCACCCCCCCCGCCCGCGGTGCAGCCCTTCGGGTGCTCGGAAAGCAAGGTTTTGCGGGCGGGAGGCAGCAGCCAGCTGCTGACCACCGGGGCCAAAAGCTGAGACCCCTGTGGCGGGGAGAGCGAAGTCCCCCCGGGAAGCAGCGGGGGGACAGCCCCGGAGCGCTTCCCGAGGCTGCCTCAGGTGGGCGCAGCCGTCGGGGGGATCAGTGAGAGGTTTGCTTCAGCAGCGGGGGGGCTGGCTGGGGAACTCAGGCGCTGGCTGAGGGCTGGGTAGGAGATTTGGGTGGGACAGAAGGGGCACAGCGATTTTAGAGGGGGGCCGACGGCTCCGACCACCATGGCCTCCCCGAAGGGGCGAGCAGCCCAGCGAGGGAGACCTGGCTGCGGAGCTCGGCCCCGCTGTCCGTGCAGGAGGACGTTCAGCCTCCCGCATCCTTCGTGCATGGATGGCAGGCGGTCAAGAGGTGCTGCCGCCGGCTTTGGGCTTCGGTGAGCCGGGATCGGCGCGGCTGGAGCTGCCGCACAGCAACCAGCCAAAGCCAGCCTGTGCCACACTGCAGCCTCGCTCGGGGAATAGCAGCCCTGCCTTCGGAAAACAAAAAAAACACAATAGCAATTAAACGCTCGTCTGAGTGTGACTGCTTCTTTGGCAGGGGCTGACCGGAACCGGGAGGCTTTCCCTCGCCAGCACACACATTTGCCCCCCGCTCCCCCCCTGCACCCTTGGCCGCCCCGCCAGGGAAAAGCTCTCCAGGGGCTGGGACAAGCCCCAGGCCTCGGGTGCCCGCAGCTCCCCCGGGGGGAAATGCGCAAGGGGGGACAAGCGTGGCCTCGTCTTTAAAACAGCGGGTCTGAGCGACAGCCAGAGTCAAAGATGTCCCCGTAACAACAAGGAATTGAAGTTTTCTTCTTTACAGATGTGTTGTTGCAGATCAGACTATTTGCTAAGATCCCCCTGTGTCTTGATAATGCTGCCCTGCTGCATTTGCTCGCTGTCCGTTGATGTGGTTTCTCTTCTTGCCTTTCAGGATTATAAAAGTCTCTCTCTCGCCCTCTCCCTTCTCTTTTCTCTCTAAAGCCGGGTTTCAGAGGAATGTTGGCTAAACCTCCTCATCTGCTGCTTTCTTTCCCCTGTGATGGCAAAACCGGCGTCATTTGTGGACTTGCCCAATGCAAACATTGCATTAAGAAGTATTTCAAGGCATTTTATTGTTGCTCTGCAGTCCTTTGATGTGGTCTATAGGCACCAATTGTTGATTTCTCCCTACGACTCCTCAGTGTCAGCATCTCGTTTCTGTCGCTATACCCCCACCCCCTACTTTACTCCCCCCAGCTCCCTGCCCCACTTCTCCCTTTAAAAAATACATGGTTTTGTACGGTCCCGACAGACCCTCCCAGCCTCCCTCGCCACTTCACCCGCTGGTCAGCGCTGTCGCACCTCCCATTTCCCAGAGGAGGGCCACCTCTAGCGGTACCGGGATGCCTTCTCCCCCTGTAGACCAAGGATTTCTTCGCTCGCAGCTCCCCACCGAGGCTGCAGGGGGGGGGACACCCGTGCCCCTGGCTCCCCGTGTCACGGGACCGCGCACGGCCGCGGGATGGCAGAGAGGTTTTCGTGGTGCCAGCGGCTCCCATCGGTGCAGGCGGCTGGCGGGGGCTGCTGGGGTCCAAGAGGGAGCATCCTCCGCGGGCAGGCGGGGAGCAGCCTCGGGAAACAGCCCCCCAGGGGCACGATGAGGGGGATGCAGGGAAAGTGGGGCTGACCCGAGCCGACACCTTCGGCATGGAAAGGCAATGGAAGGGCATTGGATGGAAGGGCAGAGACTGCCCAGGGAGAAAATCACCCGCGTACTGGCAAGGTACAAGACGAGCAGCGCTGGCACTGCACTGCCGGAGAGTCGGCCCGGGAGGCCGGCGCTGTTTTTGAGATGGCAGAGTGGCTGGACCAGCGTCTCTGGGGTCCGTCCCCCCTTCTTCCTCGCATTTGATTTCCCTTAGCCAAAAAAACGCCCGCATCCAAGCTCCGCACGGGTCGGTCCCTGCCCGGAGCCAAGTCCTGGGGCAGGGAGGGGGCGGCCCGAGGAGCCCCCAGGCCCTCCCGAGGAGGCAATTGAGAATCTCCTGCTCCCGTCCGGGAGCGCTTAGCGCTGCCCCTGGCCGGAGGGACGGTGAGGTTGCCAGAAATGTGATGCTCGAGGTTTTGTCTGGGGCGACCGCTGCTGGGGAGGACTCACAGAGACGGGCACGCACCAGCGACAGCAAGGGGCACCACCAGGTGCTCTAAAGGAGAGGGGCTGGTCCCCTCTGCCGCCTCGGGTGCTGGGCCTCGCTGTGTCACCCCCGTTCCCATGCTGTCCCCCAGCCACGCTGCCAAGAGCTGCCGGTGCCGGGCTCCTGGCAGGCCGACGTGCGCGCCCCTCGCCGAGGCATCGCGAAGGGAACATCGCTCGCACGCTCCAGCCAGACCCATGTGCACTGGCAGAGACTTTTCCCTTGTGAACAAGCGTGGATGTAAAACTTAGCCCTGAGCAGATGTTCCCGCAGCCAGGCTCGTTTGGAGAGCAAGCCCCCTTCCTTCCCTGCCTCCTCATTCCTGCGCTCTCGGCATTTACTATCTGCCTCCCCGCCCCCTCCCCAGCACTGCCCAATGACCTCATTCCCTGCATGTTTGCCATTACGCGCCGAGCTACCCAACCATTTTTTAAAAAATTAAAAAATATAAATTGCTGCTTTGTGAGATCAAAGTAGAGATTTCTGGTGCATCTGGAGATTGGAGAAAAAAATTGGAGCAGCAACAGTTGCACAACTTCAAAGTGTTTTTAACAATGATTTTTCTCCTTCCTCTCCTCCCCAATCTTTCAAGCATCAGATAAAGACAATGGGCTCCGTGGCTGTTTTCCAAAGAAATAACCTGCCTAAAGGGCCATACAAAATCTCAAGTAGACAGGAAACACCTTACACGGCTTTCTTCTTTCGATCAAATAGAAATAATACAAGACTCGTCTTTCTGCTCGCCCCAATCCCTTCGCTACCAAACAGCGTCTGCGGACTGTGTTATAACGTGTAGGGAAACGAGTTTCAGGCTCGGGCTGCGACTGAGTCTTTATTCTTTTATAGAGGCTTCTAAAAACCCTGCACATGCCCCATATAACACAACAGCCGAGTGTAACCCAATAACTTGTAGGAAAGGAGCACAAGGGAGGATTTCACCAGCAGACGTCGTCGGCCCGACAGGGGATGGAGAGGACAGAGACAGGGTGCAGCACAGGGACTTTTGTTCCCTTCATTACGCGGGATTTGTCTGCCCCGGGACCCTCGGGATAAGTGGTCTGAACACGGGAGAAAAAGGAGGATGAGCAAACCACTCTCGCCTCCTGCCAGCCGCGGTGGCCTCTTCAGGGGCTCGGTGGCCTCCAGTGCCATCCCATTAGCCCCTTTCCAACGAGAAGATCCACGACACTTTCCTACCCCGCTAATCCTTCCCCCAGAGTCCCTTAAACCGCCGGGTGCTGAGGCGGGGGGCTGGAAACGCCGAGGCCGAGAAGGACAAGCCCGCCGAGGCGGCTGCAGAGGCCTGGAGGCTGCACTGCTGCCCGGGGGACGGCGAGGACATGGCGGGTCACCCCTCCCTGTCCTCCCGTGGCCGCTGCTCTCCACCGCCCCTGGCTCCGGCCGTGCAGGTCGGCCTGCGCGATGCCGCTCTGGCACCACCCGCTTTTATCGCTTTTATTTTACGACTTTAGCTCCTCTGGTTTCCGCGGTTTTGTGTTTTTTTTTCTTTTTTTTTTCTTTCTTTCTTTCCCTTTTTTTTTTTTTTTTTTTTTTTTTTTTTTTTTTTAGCGCACGTCCCGGGAGGACGTGGTCCAGCCGCGCTGTTACGGGATTAATCCTTGCTGCTGCAAAGATTTCACGGCTCCCTGTCCCCTCTTTAGGTTTCACCGCTCGGTTTCCAGGTTCGCACGGCGCGTCCCAATAAGCCACGCTTCAGGAGGCCTTTTCGTTTTAACCCCGGACTGGAAAACAACTCGGCACACGTTTCCCCCTCCCACGAGAGCGGCAGCCTCGCTCCCCCAGCCTTCCCGCACTAGCTGGGATGGAGCACGAACCTTCAGCTTGATCACGAGAAAAAGCTCCCGAGCTTTTTGGGATGGGAATGTCCGCGGCAGCAGAGCTGAGCCCGGCCGCAGTTTCACGGCTAAACGCCGAGCGGCTCTTCCTTTCGTGGAGCGACTTCTCTTTAGGGTATTGCCATTTCCCAAAACACGTCTGTCTAGAAACAGAACTGGGGTGGTTGCATGAACTCGTCGTCCAATACACGGTTGTGAAATCGCTCATGTCCCGCTCGCAACCGCGGCTACATCACGGAAACGGGGGAAATGCCGGTGGAAAAAAACGTAACTGTTTCGGAAATCAGATCGTGTTTATTCCCGGAGAAAAAGCAACATCAAACTGGTAGCCTATTCCAAATGCGCCTACAGGGAGACGAATGTTACATCCTTTCACACCATCCAGGAGCTGACATTTCTCGTTTACACATTGACACGGCTCGGGAGCTTTTAACAGGTCGATGCCCATGTATACAAATATAAATACAAATACATTTCCATTATAGAGGCCCTCTGACTTTTGACTGCTGTGATTGGGCTTTGGTTTGGGGGCCTTAGGTGTTCAAGAATAAGACGGATCTCTCTGTGTTTCATAACTCAAATAAGAACGAATCGGGGGTGGAGGGAGGGAGGGAGGGGGATACCAAAACAAACTGGTAAAAGAATGGACGTATACCTGAACACTCACTGATTTAATCTAGGCTGCCTCTCCCAAGAAGTTCAACCCCAAAGGTAGACAGACAGACAGACAGGCGGATAGACCGGCAGGCAGGGGACAGACAGACTTCGCAAGTGAGAAAAGGAGCTTGAGCTCAGCATGGAAAGGGCTGGCACAATTCAGAGAGCAGAGTTTACTCGGATTTATTTATTTGGATGGAAACATATATCGCGTTTGCAACCACTGTCTCGCACAGAGTAAAACCGCACCAACTCTTTCCTGGCGAGTTCAGAGCAAGAAGGAGGACGCGGAGTAAACTGATGCTGAGAAGCTGGCGGCTCAGACACAGCGCAAAGAGGGGTGACAGCCCGGGGCCACATCACTCATACTCACCCCTCTGCCTGGCCAGCGGCTCGTGGGGACACCGGGGACACTGCTGCCGGGATGCCTTCAAGCAGCAACCGCGCACGGACAGAGCAGCCCACGGCACACACGCACACGGAGGACGCTCCCACGCACACACACACGCAGCGACACGCGGGGCCGAGAGGCGGGCGAGCCCCCGCTGCGGGCTCCGGGCTCCTGCGAGAGCAGCGCGGGGGGTGCCGAGAGGGGTCCCGGCGGCACCGCCTGGGTCCGGCTGCCCCCCGACCCCGCTCCCCGGGCGGGGAGCCGCCGCCTCGCCCGCGGGCGCTGGCACCTGAGGGCGGCGGCGGGGGGGGCTGCCTGGCACCTTGCCCCCCGCCCCGCGGCGCTGCCTGCCCCCTGCCTGCTCCCTGCCCGCCCCCTGTTAAGCAGCCCCCGCCTGCTGCGCGCCCCGGAGCTCCCCCCCGGCATCGCACTCACCCTCTGTTACCAGCAGCTTTACGCGTCCCTTCCCTCTCTCTTTATTTTCCTTTCATTGCTATTCATTTATTTGTATTGCTTTTTGTTTGTTTGTTTGTTTGTTTGTGTCACACGGGATCTTAACTCTAATTTTCGATCTGTTTGCTATGGCAATCGATCGCTCAGTGTTTCGCCCGTTTTCCGCGAGATCAACCGCGGTTTTCCGAGGCATTTTTAACTCCTTCTTAAGGATGGAAGCGCTTCCTCGGAGCCCTCTTAACAGCGCTTTTGCCCGACACTTCGTTTAATCTCTCTGCCCAGACAGATCTCCCAAACCATCCTACAGCACTGCAAGCCTTAGAATGTGGAAGGAGTCAAATTCTTATAAATACGCCTTTCCCAACTCAGAGCTGCCCAGCTCGCAAGAATTAGAGGGAAAAAACTAAACCATATGTGTACAACGCCACATTCCGTATCGCACTATAAGATAAAGAGCTTTGCAGCACTGATTCAGTGGAAGTCACTACAAAGAAAGCCCAGAAAGATTATATCCGTGTTTGGGAGGCACACGGCTGCTCGGAAAAGTTCTTTTGGGCACGGCAACGCTTGGGAAAAGCCGCTTTGGGCGTCGCAGTGGCCTGAAATCAGGCAGAAAAGCGGCTCGGCGGGGCCGACCCCCGGGGCGCCGGGAGGAGCGGCGGCGGAGATCGGGGCGAGCCGGGGTGAGCAGCCGGGGGCGGGCGGCGCCCGGCCGGGGCGAGCCGCGGGGCGATGCGCAGCGCCCACGGCACCGCCGCCGGCTCCGGCTCCCGCGGCCGCCGCTGGAAGCCGTGGGGCTTCCCCGGGCTCTGCCGAGGGAAAAGCAGCAGGGGGCCGCGGAGCTGGCTGCGGCTGCTAGAGCTGTACCGCTCACGGAAAGGTGTCAGGCGCTCAGGGCTTCATGGCTCGGAACAGATCACCTGCCTAACCATTTTCTGTTTCCTCTTTCTCCCCTAAACTGGTTTTGCTCGTCGGGAAGTTGCTGCGATTTTCCCCGCTGAGATGCTTGAAAAGCAAGAGCGCTTGCAAGAGCACAGCGTGGAGCCGCTGCCCACCCGCCAACCTGTGGTCCCAGGGGGGCTGCAGGGCCCGGGGTCTCCGGACAGCCCCCCTCTGCCCGGCTGCTGCCCCTCTCCACGCCGCGCCGGGGCTCGCAGACCTGCGGCGCCGGGCCCCGCCAGGTTTAGCATCGCTAAAAACATCGCCCCAAGCCTGGGATACGCGGCCGGGAGCAGAAGTGGCTTTCCAAAACCTGCGTCTTTGCTTGTGTTTCGAAGGCACAGCTCTAACTGTTTTTTTAGCTAGTCGGCGGGGAAGGAGAAAAGCCAGGAGGAAAAGGTCGCGGATGAGAGCAGAGCCCGTCCCGCAACAAAAGAAGACGTGCTTCTTTATCTGCCGACACCCGCGTGGTGCTGTGGCGGAAACGTGCAGGATCAGGTGTATTTTGCCCTGCTGATCCTATTTAATGCCCTCTCTTGAACGTGAAATAGTGGAAGGTCTCCCGAGCAGCGCAGCACGATTCTCCTGCTCTCCCCGCGTTAGGGAGGTGTCGGCTCGGGCCAGCCTTCGGCTCGGCTTGTATTTTGGTGCTTAGGGTAGCAAATGACCTTCGACGAGCGGATGTGACCGCGCCTGCACAGTCCCCTCCCGCACGCTCTCAAACCGCTCGGCCACCGAAATCCTCCCCGGCCTCCGGTTCGCTTTAGGGAAAGTGCTGAGGAATAATCCCCGGGAGCGCGTCAGAGAGATGGGGCCTGAGCCACGAGTCGAACCTCGTAGCCCCTGGGGGGTTTCCCCACCCCGACGGCGGGGCAGAGCCTACCCCGATTTCTGCTCTGAGAGCTGCGGGAGGGGGAGGAAGGCTCCCTTCAGGCTGCCGACACCTCGGGGCTGCCTCCGGCGCATCGTCCTAGGAGGGGCAGGGAGGGAGAGGACAAAGCGATGCGCGACTCGAGTGCCGGGGCTCCTCCGGGTGGCTTTGGGCGTTTGGGAGGGCTGGGAAACGCTCGGGGCTGGACGAACACCCCGGGGCCACGGAGGAGCCCGGGGCGGGGGTGGGGGGGGAGGACGGACACGCAGCACAGCCTCAGTGCCCAGCGGGGGGCTTGCGTGAGCCTGGCAGAGCTTCCGTGTCTCTCGGAGCCCCACCTCGCCTCGCATGCAAAGCCACAGGAGGGCCAGGAGGGGAGGGGAGGCCCCGATTTCCCCCCCCGCCGCCCCCGAGCCCCCTCCGCGCCCGCGGCTGCCCCCTGGCGCCCTGCGCCGCGCTGCGCCCCCCGGCCTCTGGGCGCGGAGCCCCCCGCGCAGGGGCAGCTCCCTCCCGCCCGCCCCACCACGGCGGAGCTCCCGTGGCACGTCCGCAGCCCAACCTGTTTTCTTCATTGGTGGCTACTTTCGGGACGGCGTGGGTGGGGTAGGGGTGGGGAAGAGAGCTGCAGCAGCAGCAGCAGGCAGAGGCTTACCGCCCTAGAGACATCCACCAGCACAGCGAGGGCCAAAACTGCTCCTAAAAAAAAAATAAAATGGAAAAGAAAAAGAAAAAAATACCAAGCCCCAACTGTTTACTATTCAGGAAATTTAGTAATTATTTTTCCCCTCCCTGTAGTGGCATTACCCTTCTTTTGATATTAGATCCTTGCTAGAGGCCCTCAATTTCAGGCTGCAGGGAAGAGACAAAGAGCAAGGAGCTGCAGCAGAGATGGTAGTGCAAGCTGCTTTCGGGATATTTTCAGGCATTTTTGAAGCAGAACAAAAAGTATCAAGTTAGAGTGGAATAGCCTACAGGTTTCTGTGAAGCAGACAACTTTGATGCTTTCATTGGATCCGTTATTTATTACTCCGGATTGAACTGGCTGCCCTCTGGCACATTTCACTATGTTTATTCATGCCACAAGCACCACTAATAGTGCATCTCAGGAAGAAATACTATAACTCAAAGCCAAGTGAGGGCATCTTCAACTGGAAGGCTCAAAACGCTTAGCAAATATTAGCTTAGCCTTCCTATACCTCTGCAATGCAATCTCATATGCCTCATTTTATAGCAAAGAAAACTGAGACAAAAAAAGTTAAGCAATTTGTTCAAGGACGTCAAAGAAATAAAAGGCAAAACACATTTTAAGATTTTCTTTTCTTAAGAAGAGAGCAAAAATCTTCCCATAGAAATAACACTAAAACAGCAGAATACCAGAAGGCAGACAACAAAGACACAAAGTAGATTAAAAACTACAGACCACAATGGCCTTGCTGATATACATTTTGTTGTTTTATATGAAGTCGTGGAAGAAAACATTCTACAAAGTTGATAGGAGATCTCTATTCTAATTTTCAGCTGATGATATTCAGTTGAGGATACATTAAGCATTTTATTAAACTGAAGAGAGCTAAGACAACTCCCCCAAACCTTCCAGCATCCATTAAATCTTCTCAGGCCACCCAGAGATCTCCCTTGACAACCCACTCATCATCCACTGAAACATCCTCATAAACCACAAAGACGACATTCACACTTCAGCTAATCCATCTCTTCAAAGGCAAGCAGAGAGGAGAGTGAAGCCCTTTGAGTCAGGGCTTCGCTGGCTTAAAGAAGGAAAAAAGTGGAGTTTCCACTCCAAGGCAGTCTGCCAGCATGTGATGTGGGTAAGCAAAACGGATTAAAATAGCAGTGATGCTCACCACCTCAATTCTGCTGTTATTTTGTACACGTATACAATAAATCTGAAGTCTATTTTAACAACACTGTGTCTCCATAGGAAGTAAGACCCTTAGAAATAAGAACCCTGCAAAAGCACATTTCATCTTCAGTGGAGCCAGAATAACCTGCTCTCACGTATAGGTCAGCAACACACCTGAATCCAAGATCTTCAGAATCCCAGCACATCCCTGAACCATTTCTGCAATGGTTATTAAACCCCAAAATGGCACTTTCCCAATGGGTCACAGCAATCCTATGCAACATGCAGCCTTCACGCCGTCCATGTGGTATATTCATCTATTTCACAGTTTACTTCTAGGGGGCTCAGGTTGCTGGGCATAAGCTAGGAGTGTTGCAACTTGGATCAGTTTTCTCAATGGTAGCAGTAATAATCCTCTGCCAACCAACATTTTCCCAAAGTCCATCAAGGCCCTTCTGCCTCGTGGGTCAATGGGCATGCCTTGAGAATGCACGTGCTCTGAGAAAGAAATAGGTTATTCATTCAGGTCCAGTGCACTCAGCCTGCAACTAGACAGTACGTCTAGTGCTTCTTGAGAGGTGTTCTTGACATGATGGGGAGGCATTTTCTGTGCATCAGAACTACAGTCTAACTGTGGTCCTTTGAGTTGCCTTGTCCACATGGACTCCACATATGTCCCAGGAATGAATGACTGGATTCTTTTAAAAGAGGTGCAGCCATTAAAGTTCAACATTCACTCTGCACAACTTTCTTTCTCTTGCAAGAAAAAAAGAAATGTAACCTATTTTTAAGAGCAAGAATCTCAAGAGCAACTTTCTGATCAGGACAGAAGGCAGGACAACCTGCACATGCGTGTAACAAGTCTTCAAAAACCACAGCCACTGTAAAGTAAATCACAATTTTTCCTTCTATTCTCTCTTTTTCTCTTCCTCTCTTTCTTCCTTCTTTTTTATTTTTCTTTCTCCCTTTCTCTCTTTTTCTCCCTTTCTCTCTTTTTCTCCCTCGCTCCCTCCCTCCCTCCCTCCCCTTCCCTCTTTCTTTCTCATCTACACAATTTCAAGTTTTAAGGGTTGGCAAGCAGTTCCATCAGTATCAGAAAATAGATGAGGGTAGCTTAAAAAGAATGGATGCCACACCACCACTCACAGGTTACTCGTGGCCCACAAGCCTAAGCAGAAACAGAATATTGCTATTTTTTCCCATTCTTGCTGTAGGAACATCTGCCAGACAGACAGTGAAGGAATAAATGTGGGCAAAGAAAGCCCCAGCCCACTCAGGAAGATCTTTCTTGGCTTGAGTGCTCAGTTCAAGAGCCACTTATTGAGGTCTTTGTTATTCATTCAGCAAACACCATGAAGAGTGTCTTGAAATACATCTGAACAACTGTTTCCAGTCACAATAAAAAGTCAGTTCCATAACATTCAAGATCTTTCTTTACTCAGAGAGGGGTATGGTTTAGGGAAGGAAACATGAAGGTAAACAGGGTGAATGAAGTCAGAGACCACCTACACCAGAAACATTGGATAACATCAGAGAGTAACAATGTTGATAAATCTCATCTGTACTTAGCTTAACAATATGTTTTTGTAGATGCTGGGGTATCATGAAAGAAGTTTTCACCAAAGACAGCAAAAAGAACACATGTTCAACGCGTCTAACAGAAGTTTCATTGACTTTCTCAGTACCTGACCATTGCTTCATGTGGATGGATGACAATAAAACCAGACTATGACTGAAGACATACTTAGGAGAACACATAGGACAACTGATGTTGTCCACACAGGATCTCGTGCTTCTGCTTTGTACAACCTGAAGTTCCCACCTAAACTGTGAGCATCTTGTTTCAGAATGATTTACGGCAGTAAGAGAGATGTGATTCCACCTTACTCTGTTGTAAGCTGCTGCTTCCCAACTGTGGGAGTTAATCCATTAACCCTTCAGATTAGACGCACACAGTCTTTATTTACACTGATTGTATAAAGGAAGCAGATGGCTTACTTCATCACAGACTTGTGACTTGTCATGTCAGCCATATGAATGAGACTATGACCATGCTCCCATACCCAGGCTTTTACAAGCATGCTGTTACTACCAAACTTTTAATAACTTGTAAGGACTTCAGTGTTGGAACTCTTGTCCTGACATTTCATCTTGCAGATAGGCCAAATATAGCACATCTGGAACTGATCGAACCTTCTGGTGTGGCATAGATTTGCCGTTCCTGCCTCACAGCCATGTTGGAGTGCTGAGAGCATGACAGCACAACAGACATTAAGCTCAGTGCTTTGTTTCATGTCCACGGTCTGTATGAGACCACTCATGTAGTGTATAATCTCATGTTCAAGTCATGGTGTTCTGCGACAGCAATTTACCACAGCAGTAAAATCTCTACCCAGATTTTTAACTGTCCATTGCAACCGGGCACTTACGCTCATCCCTCAGTGTAGGTTAGCATTCCATTTTATATGAAATAATTGTTGAAAACAAAGCTGCCTAAAAGCAAAATAATCATCCAATTGTGGTCTCTGCATAACAATATGGAAGCGTTGCAGGTAGAATGATTTTTCATTGGCACAAAGCAAAATAAATACTGTCAAATCTTTCATAATATGAGCATTAGCACATGCAAAAATCAATAGTAAAACAAAAAACAATCATCATCAACAACAAAAGCATATAGAAAAGATGGTGAGAATCAGCACAGAATCTTTTGTGACAAGAAAGAATTTTCTGTTACTTCAGATGCCATTCAGTCACCAAAGGACTATGAGATAGAGAGCTTGGTTGGAAATTCAAAGTTAAACAGAAGTCTTGTCTCACCATCTATTGAGCTGAAAAATAAAATAGAAAAGCTTTAATTAGATGGATGAATGTCACAGAATATCACAGCTTTTCCATAGCATTTTCACTGAAATTGGCTGACACAAACAGTAAAGTCCCACAATGGAAGGTACTTCCGAAACAATGAGAGGAGATGCCTGGGTCCTTCCAACACTTTTGACTACACAAAAAAGTGCCATTCTTCTTATAGCTATTATTGCCAAATTTACCCAGGCAGAAGAAACAGACCAATAATTTAAATGAAATTAGATAGTCCAATATAGGAGATGGAGGGTTTCCTAGCATGAAAACATCTCTTCTGAGCAGAAAACCTTTTCCACTAGACTCCCTATGCTACCTCTTTCTCTCTGTGAAGCAGCTGTTTGTAAACAGGTAGCCATCAGCCAGTAATGCAAACAGAGATATCAATAGAGTGAAAGATACATCTGTTGTGCTTAAAATAAATCTAGACAAGCTGGACCACTGAAAGAGCATGCTCATTAGACATAAGACTCAAACCCACATGGGTCCATATTGTTGCTATTACCAGAACCACATCCAGACCCTTTCTGAATTTTATCGTCATCTTAGAGCATATTTCCCAGTAAATTTCATGGTCTAAATTGGGAGCACAGAACTGTGACTCACATACAACATCTTCTTGTCAGTGGTAAGAGGACTTCCTTGGAACCATTGTTGGCAAAGACAAATGTCTCAAGCGTATAAACATTTTAGTTAGATCTTAATAAACAGTTATTTGTTGGGGAGTTGGTGTTAATCTCTATATGTAAGTGGACCTCTTCAGTTATTTGGAGACGCTGGGTCCATCTCTGTTCTGATACTGTGGTCCTAACCACCATCGTATGTACTTCCCATACAGTAAACATACAGGAATGAGAGAGGAAGAGATTTAAGTACTAAGACTACAAATTACTGCATGTATTCAAGGAAGAAGATCACTGAAGAAAGGGAAGCTGAACAAAGAGCAACACAGAAAGCAAGGGTAGTAAGGATACATCTCCATCTTTCAACTCTTCTTTCTTCAACCAGGAAAGATACAATTTGATCTTCCACCCACCCAGTCTGGGATAACACCTGAGGTCGACTTCCACAGCAGCACAAGCAGCATCTACACTAGCACCATGACTGGGTGCAGGAGTATCCTTTTGTAGAAACTCCCCATTGTCCCCACTTACTGCAATTCAGCAGGCATCAGAGAAGTTTCATGGTTCATGAATTGGATGAAACCAAACAAGAAAATGCATTTCATGAGTGTACCTACTGTACTCCAGTTGTAAATAAACCCATGGGACCAGGCTAGAGTTAGTGTGAAACAAGTCCCTCTGAGATACATCACATCAGGCCCTCCACAAAAACTGTTTTGCTCTAAAGAGCTGTTCTGACTCATCTGCACTACTTTGTTAAAGTAAGTACTGCCACAGAACACCATTTAGAATGGGTGCTTACAAAAACATTCTGAAGAGGAAGCAGGGAGTTCAAAGAAGAGCAAAGAGATCACAGTAGCTTGGTATCAAACAACTTTTACTGATAGTAGCAAGCACATGTTGCTTCAAGCTCAGCTTCCTCCTGCCAAGCTCCTTTGGATGCCAAGTAAATGGTTCAAAGAACGCAAAGAGGCAGTCAGGCTAGGTCCAGCCAGACCCTTAACCTGAATGCCAAGATGGTTAACTTCCCAGAAAAGACATGCTTTCAGAAAACTGTAATAGGCAGCACACACCTGCAAACACCTACATTATAGTTGTCTCCTCTCAGGGGACTCTAAAGATCATGGTTGTTAGCGGTATTGGGATTACTCTACTGTGTAGATGCAGCTTTTATTTTGGGAATTCCTGGGCAAGAGCTACTAAAATAAAAGCTACTAAAATAAGTCAACAATTGGTAGGTGAACATATTCATTTTACAGAAGTCTGAATTTCCTGAAGAAGAAAAGAAAGGCTTATTTCCTTACTCCAAGGAAATAGGCCAGGCAAGTAAGATTTGTTTAATTGATAGGGGAAAGAGAAAAAAATATATATATATTGTTAAGCTAAAGAGAAAACCCTGAATTTGATTGAAACATTGCTAAATACGTTAGGTACAAAGCCTGCACCAACCAAAGGGCTCTTCTGAAGCTTTTCTTCCTGCTCTGCCCTAAGTGATTTTCATAAAAAAACAAAACAAAACAAAACAAACACATGATTGAGGCACTGAAACATTGTAATTATCCACAAAGTCTATAATATACTTCTGCTTATAAATAATTATATATCTATGTAATTGTGTACATACAACACAAAAAATAGTTTACCACCCAATATGTTCTTTCTAGCCTGCAAGACAAAGATTACCGATCATAGCTGAAAAGATTACCTGGATCTGGGCTCTCTTTCCAGCTGTTATATTAGATATTGTCCAGCAGGCTTCTCTTTTGATAGATTCTTTAGGGTTGCTTAGCAAATGCAGTAAGCTCTGCAGGGCAGAACAATTGAGAATTATCTGGGTCTGGGTATCAGTTATCTCTCAGATGCAATTTAGAATTATTTAATTTCATAATGATCCACAGACTGGGCGGGTGAGATCGGGGCGGGGGGGGGGGTGCCATGCTAGAGAATGACAAAAGTAGACTAAACTCAATAAAAACTTGCTTTAAATAATTTGCTTCATGCCTTTGACAGTCATGATACAGAAATCCTCCACTAAGAAATGAGGAAGCTACAAACTTTGACAATCAAATAACTTTGGATGTTCTTTGATTTCACCACCAGATATGGAACAACTACATTGTAAATACTTTCTTTAGTCATAATTATATATTCTTATAATTACTAAAACTGGCAGTTGTGCTTAGCCAAATCTAAAATTGCATTTTATTAAACTGAACAGTAGTAGAGGATATGTAACATGTTGCCCTCCTCCTCCAAAAAAAAAAAAAAGTATTGAAGACATATGAATACTCCTGTTTCCTCTTTACTGCAAAGGAGATGTGTTGAATGCCAGCACCAGGTGTTAGGTGAATTGACTATCATATGTGTATAAAGACCTTAAAACTGATTTGTCTTTTGAATACATGTTCCTGTCTTTGCTACTGGAAAATGAGAGGTAAAAATTAGATATATTAAAGATTTTCAGTATCTCCATGAATACTATGCTTGTTTCTCCTGAAGAAGCAATTGTGGGACCTTTGCTCTAATCCAATCCAAATGTCACAGCAAAAAACTTTATGACAATGCTGGCATGCCGTAGTAAGTGAACAAGGCTGTGTTGAGGAGAACTACAACTGGAAGGGGTATTTGCTTTTCATAATGTTATCTGGTCTAACTTACAATGCCAGAGCTTGAGATTCTGTGTGAAAGAAAGATCATTAAAAAGTGGAAATCTACTTCAGCTGAACTGTCCTATTCTTTAGTCTATCAAGTCCCACTCACTAAATATAGCTAAACTCGTGACAGCTTGGCTAATTAGCTGTACACTGTGTACAGACAACATTTTAACAACTTCTATTCATTTGCCTTTCACATTCCCTTGTATATGTTTTGTTTGGACAACACAAAAAGTAACAAAGCCAGCTCTCTGTTATTTATTTTGATTTACTTTACCATCTTCGTCCTTTTTTTTCTTTTCTTTACTTTCTCTGCTAAGATTGTACCACAGAAAAGGGATAAAAAAATTGCAGAAGTGAAGTATGTCAAGTTCTTTGGTAACTCAGGTTAGAGTTATGATACAAGCAGAAGAGTTATATGAACCCAGTAAGCCTTCATCTTGACATTAATGAATAAAAATAATTGTGAGTTGTATGGTAATTTTTTTTCTTATTTCCCATGCAGACTGATATATATATGAATCTGTTGTGAAACACTGGCCAGTCTTACAAAACTGCCTGAATATGCACAGCAATAACTGTGCATAACTGTTCCTGATGTACTACAGCTACTTCAAAACCAGAGACTAATTATGAATACACTTATTCTTTTCAGAGGACTTGTCTACATTACATTTAGTTTCCCCTCATTCTCCCCATCTTCTCTGCTCCTCTAGTCTTGACTAACTTTAGAAACTAGCATCAAGTTCTTGCCTCGTGGTTCTCTTTCTTCAGATCCTTAACAAAAAAATACAGGTCTCAGTGCAGATTCCCAAACACGCAGACCACAACTTTATGTTCTGCAAAATTAACTAATTCTTTCTGAATCACCTCACTATGATAATTAAGTAAATTAAAACTGAACATCATATTTATTTAAAAAGTCTGTATTGTATAGAAATCCCCCATTTTTCCAACTCAGTCATATAAGCCTACAGTCCCCCATGACAAATGCTACAGGCATATAATGGTTATGAGCTCAGAGTACAGAGCTCAATTTACATTACAGTACAGCAATTTCATACACAGCACTGTTAAATATGCTTGCAGAGGATAAGTAAGGCTTTTATTACATTTTAGCATGTACTAGAATCACAGAATATCCTGATTTGGAAGGGACCCACCAAGACCATTGAGTTCAACTTCTGGCTCCACGCAGGACTACCTAAAAATCAAACCATATTTTCAAGTGTTGTCCAAACACTTCTTGAACTCTAGCAGGCTTGGTGATGTGACCACTTCCCTGGGGAGCCTGTTCCAGTGCCCTTTCAGTGAAGAACCTTTTCCTAACATCCAGCCTGAACCTCCCCTGATGCAACTCCATGCCATTCCCTCAGGTCCTGTTGCTGGTCACCAGAGAGGAGATCAGTGCCTGCCCCCCCACCCCCCTTTGTGAGGAAGCTGTAGGCTGCCATGAGTTCTCCTCTTCTTTAGGATAAAAAAAAAACAAGTGACCTTAGCCACTCCTCTTACGTCTTGACCTCTAGACCCTTCATCATCTTCGTAGCTCTCCTTTGGACACTCTCTAATAGTTTTACGTCTTTCTTACATTGGGGCACCCAAAACCACACACAGTACTTGAGATGAGGCCACACCAGCAAATAGTAGGGCTTCCCTTCCTTCGACTGACTAGCAACGCTCTGCTTGATGCACCTCAAGGTATGGTTGGCCCTTTGGGCTGCCAGGGCACACTGTTGACTCATATTCAACTTACTGTTGACCAGAACCCTCAAAGCCCTTTCTGTGGGGCTGCTCTTCATCCTCTCATCTCATAGTCTGTATGTATATCGGGATTGCTCCATTCCAGGTGCAGAATCCAGCACTTGCTTTTTTTAAACTTCATACTGTTGGGAGTGATTGCCCAGCCTTTTAATTTGTCAAGATCTCTCTGCAAGGCCTCTCTACCCTCAAGGGAGTCAACAGCTCCTCCCAACTTAGTGCCATCTGCAAACTTGCTTAGTATACCTTCAAGTCTTGCATCCAAGACATTTATGAAATTTTTAAAGAGAACTGGACCTAAAATGGAGCCTTGGGGAACCCCACTAATGACTGGCCACCAGCCTGATGTAACCCCATTTACTATAACCCTTTGAGCTTGACCTGTCAGTCAATTGTTTACTCATCACATTATTTTTTTGTCCAGCTGTATGCTGGATGCTTTGTGTAGAAAGATACTGTGAGAAACAGTATGGAAAGCTTTGCTGAAATCAAAAAAGATCACATCTACTGGATGCCCTCAGTCAACCAGATGGATAACCTTGTTATAAAAGGATATTAAGTTAGTTAAACAGGACTTTCCCCTCATTAACCTGTGTTAGCTATTACCAGTAACTGTGTTGCCTTTCAAGTGTTTATCTATCAGTAACTCCCAGAATGTTCTTCTCTGTAATTTTACCAGGCACTGAAGTGTGACTGACCAGCCTGCAATTTCTGGCATCTTCCTTCTTGAAAATTAGGACATTAGTCAGCTTCCAGTCAGCTGGGACCTCTTCAGATTCCCAAGACTAGTGAAAACCAATTGAGAGGTCTCACAATGACATCAGCCAGCTCTTTTAGTACCATGGAATGAATCCCATTGGTCCCCATAGACTTATATGCATTTAGCTCGAGCAGCAAATCCTGAACAAGTTCAGAGTCTGCTGTGAGTTTAGTATTCCTGCAGTCAACAGTCCTCCAACTCAGGGTTCCAGGAGTCCCAGGGCCCATCATTGCTGTCAAAGACGGGCAAAGAAGACATTAAACATCTCTGCTTTGTCTATGTCCCTGTTTGTAAGGTGACCAACCTTACCAAGTAACGGACCAATGTCATCTCTGGTTCTCCTTTTGCTAATATACTTAAACAACCTTTTTTTTTGTTGTTGTCCCCCGCAGTACTGGCCAGGTTCAACTTTTACTGAGCTTTGACTGCACAAATTTTCTCCCTACAATGGCAAACAGCATTTCTATAGTCCTCCCATGTCGCCTGGCCTTGCTGCCAATGTCCACAATATTTTCTTTTCTGCATAAGCTCTAGAAAAAGATCCCTGCTCAGCCAAGCCGGCCTTGTGTCCTACTTGCTTGACTTCTGACATTTTGGAATTGCCTGATCCTGCAGTCTTAAGAGATTGCTCTTAAAAAGTGACCAGTACAGATGGACCCCAATACCTTCTAAAGCAGAATCCCATGGGACCTGACTAATAAGTTCCTTGAGCAGCCTGAAGTCTACTCTTTCCATATCCAGGGTCAAAGCTTTGCTGGAAGTTTTATCACCAAAGATTTGAAACTCAGCTACTTCATTGCCACTGTGGCCAACATGGCCACCAACCACCACTTCACTCAAGACACTCTCTGTTCACAGGCCACCAGTCCTAGTCAGCTCCTTGGTACCTGTTCTGAGAAGTTATCATCAATGTGCCACAGGAATTTCCTGGACCTGTTTGTATCAGCTGTGTGGTATTCCCAGTTAATGCCTGGCAAGTTGAAGTTACCCATAAGGACAAGGGTAGCTGATCTAGAGTTCTCTCTTAATTCTTTATAGAATAATTAATCAGTATTGTCAACCTGGCTGAGTTGTTTATAGTAGGCTCCCACAATGACATCCACTTTATTTGCTTGTCCCTTAGTCCTTACCCAGAGGCTCTCAACTGTGGCATTGCCAAATGTAAGCTCCGTACAATTGAGTCCCTCTGTTACATACGGTGCAACCCCCTATCCCTCCTGAAGAGCCTTAAGAGTACATCATAACACACCAGTCACAGAACTCTTTCCACCAAGCCTCAGTTATGCTAACGATGTTATAGCTCTGGGACAGAGCCAAAGCTTCTAGTTTCTCTTGCTTATTCTTTATGCTATGTGCATTAGTATAGAAATATTTCAAATGTGCTCTAACGTAGCCAGCATCTTGTGGAGACTGACATAACTCACCTAGCACATCATCCCTCAAACTTTGATGTGCTGTCCCATAGTTTATCACTGGTGAGCCTCAGTTTATCCCTTACACTCTTCAAGACTAGTTTTAAGCTCTTCCAATCAGCCCTGCTAACTCTTTAGCAAAAATCCTTTTCCCCCTTTGAGAAAGGTTTATCCTGCAGGTCTGGTGTTGTATAGACCATCCTGTGATCAAAAAATCCAGAATTTTGCCAGGGACACCAGCCTCATAGCCATGTATTGATAAGCTGTGTCTGCCTGTTTCTTCCAATACCATTCCCTGCAACTAGAAGGATAGAGGAAAACACTACCTGTGCTTCTGAACTTTTAACCAACTGGCTCAGGGACCTACAGCCTCTTTTGATCATTCTTGCTGTTTCTTTTGATCTCACTGCAGCTTCATCACTGCCTACATTAAGAAAAAAAAAATGATAATCTGAGAGCCATATCAGGCTAGGAAGTTTTCTGGTAACACCTTTAACCCAGGCTCCAAGGAGACAGTAGACTTCCCTATGAGTTCGGTGTAGTTGGCGTATTGTGACTCTGTTCTCCTCAGAAGCGAGTCGCTAATGACAATAACCTGTCTCTTATTTGTTAATGTAGGTGGTTGTGATGCAGGGGGTAGGTTGACCTGCCCTTGGCGATCTCTCCAATGTAGATGGACCATCATAGACATCATTGTTTGAGCATCCTTCAAGTTCCATGGCCTCACACGTATTGCATAAGGGAACCCGAGAAAGTGAGGTAGGCGGGGAAGGAGTTTGCCTGCTGCCCTAAGCAGAAACCTGTTTCCTCATCTCTTAAGTTACCACCGTCTACCTACCTGGTGGCAAGAAGGTGGTGAATCCTTTGTATCTTATGTTATGACTGGCTGATGCACCTGTCCCAGGATGGTAGAGTACAATTCCACCAATTTCCTTCTCAGACTCCCTGATGCTCCTCAACCTGCCCACCTCCTCAGAGAGCTCTGCCATTAGGCTGAGCAGTTTCTCTGCCTGGCCACACCTCCAACAGTTGCACTCACTGCTGCCCTCAGACACTGACAGAAAACTTGGGCACACCCTGAAGCTTGAGACCTGGATGGCTGTGTTTCCTTGGGAGCTCTGTCTGGGTAACTGCGCCAGATCCAGTGAGTGCAGAGGCCATAGGGGATGCAGAAGACATAGTTTTCTGCTTGAAGGATACCACTGCTAAAGCTCTTTGTGAGAGGATTATGACCATCAATTCAACTAACCATTTGGACTGGTAGAGTGACAATGCCCTTCCTGCATGCTCTTCCATGCAAACTGCTGTGCAAACTGCCACCCCACGCCTTGTTTGCCCTATGTTGGGGTTGCAGTGCTCCCTAGGGCTGCCTTCTGTAGATTTTGGAGGTTGCTCCTGGCCCCACCCAAGCCTCATCAGTTGCTTTCACAAGAACGATTAACCCCTTCCAGAAGGAGAATAGTATCTCCTTTTGACAGCTTGCCTTCACCACACACTCCCCAATACACAGCATGGCCCATGGGTCCCATCCTGTGGGTCTTGTGAGGCCTAGGATCAGTAGATGCTAACATTCTCCCATTACTGCATTTTCTTGAGGCCCAGTAGTGAGATTTCATAAAGATCTATTCAATCTCATTTTAACAAAATATTTTACCATAGTTCTGGCTCTGACCTCAGCATATTTTTTTAAATAAGTGATTTTGTAAATTACACAGGAAGTTCTCTATTTTATCAGTCTAACATCTCTTTCACACACCTCCCCCCCTTAACCTTTTCTAAAGCAATCTTAGATTTGATGCTGAACCAAAAATCCCATAGCTCTCCGTTAAACCAAAGAGTGGGTAGAAAAGAAGCAGCTGAAGCACATGTAGTTTCCTGCTGAAGAACCTCAGAACTGAACAGTAGGATTGCACAGGCAGCAGAAATGAAATTCACATTCACTCTGTGTATTCTTTGGAGTGACTACAAAAGAGGCCATCTAGCCCAATAGTCAGAGTGAGTTTTACAGTATAAATATCTGTATCCATAAGACAGACTAATTTACTTCACACAAACTAAATGTAAATAAAAAAAATTACACTGGGTTTGAAGACACAACAGGGAGAGGCAGTAAGTTCACCACCAAATCCCTGAGCATTTTTATTTGGAAGTCTATGCTTTCTGGCTATTCAAGAACATGGTCTACCACAGTATCAGAGCCGAATAACCATTAACAGGATGAACTATCCATCTGTAACAAGACCACATCCACAGCTAAGGATGTTCTTGGGAAGATTACAACTCTTTCAGCGAGATTCAAATCATTACCTATACTGTAGCTTTTTGCAGTAGTCGATATATATATATATATAAAAAAAAACGCACATGGGCAACCTTGTCTTCTGCTTTTGTGGGATTTCTTCATGAACTGGGATTGCCTGCACCCTCCTCCTCTGACCATCCTGATAAGATCACTGCTGGTCCCATTGGAAAGAACTGGCTTCACGCATATTTTTGATGCAAACATCTTAGATGTTCTACTTGGATTTTGCAATGGGAAAAAAAAGTGTCTGTTTCAAACTGAAACAATTAAGATGATACAAGTAACAAAATAGCTGTCCCAGGAGCAAATGTCCACACAACTACTCAGTAGTTTCTACTGAAATCCCACCAGTCTTCTTATTTCTTGATAGATGGGGGTAGCCAGTTCTTTGGCTTTCTCTGCTCCAGCCTCTAAAACCTTTATCAGATGGGATTTGTCCTCCTGGAGTTTCTTGATTTCATTCCTGATTGGTGCAAATTTTTGAATAACTGCCTCTGCTACCACCATTTTGTAGTGAGCAGTGTCAAGACCAACAGATTGGTGCAGTACTTCTTCTGTGCTAAGTCCTGATACTGCAGCATGAATGGACACCAGATTGGAGACACCAGGGCGACTGGCTGGGTCATAGGTCACCTCAGAGGTAAAGTCAGTCACAGCCTTGCGGAATTTCAACACTATCTCATCAGGGCTGTCCACTATGTTAACAGTAGCTAACTTCTGTGGGTCTGACTTAGACATCTTCACTGTTGGATCTCTGAGGGATTTTATTTTCTTTGTTGTACCTTAAAAAAAAAAAAAGGAACAATTATGCACATGCACAGACAATGGTTTCTTATGACAATTGCTAAGAACACTGGTAGCTGTATGGTAAAGCTCTGTTTGCCCATGCTTAAAAAGGAGTTGTGAACACTATCGCGTACCCTCCCATTTAGTCCTTGTGGTCTCCCTGTCCTTCTAAGTCAATTTCACCTCCCCTAACTAAATGAAAACTTAACTTCATTTTTGCCCTCCTGTCTAAGTGGAAACTTCTGTGGGGACACTGTCTAATATTTTCTGTGGCTACATGATGATCTTCCCCACAAACTCTCTCATTCTGTTACATTCCTGGCACCAGGAATGAGATACCTTGATAGCACAGAATTGACATTACTGAAAGCTTCTGTAACGGTGGGGGAATGGGCTAAATCCCTTGGTAAACAGAAGCCCAGAACAGGTAATCTCCTTTAGGAAACTCTTATCACCAAGCATTTTGGTAATTATCCTAAATGTCAATAAAGACAACTAGTTCTCAAGAGTTCCCTAACCATACACTAACCAGTTCCGGTAAAGGGAAGTCACTGCTCAGACAAGCTGTGCGTATTGTACAAACTACTGAGATACATGTGTACACATGAAATAGAATAACAGCATTAGGGGAAGATTGCAAAGTATTTTGTTTAACAGAATCAACCTGAACTGTTTCAGTCTTTCACCAAGAAACATGATTCATGGTATACACAAAAGTACCTCTAATTTAGAAAGCATTCACACCAATTGTTTTTAGACATCTAATACAACCAACTAAATTCATCATGTACTCTTCATTGACTGATTATGCACTCAGTGTAAGGACAGGGTACAGTTCAGACTACCCCAGAAAGGGCTCTGTTCTGAATCACCTTTTGGAAGAGTCTGTCTCTTTCCTGCAAATTTGAAGGAGTCTGGGTAATTAAGCTTCCTACAGTTAGTGAGTCTGAGTAACTCCCTAACTGCTCCATTAATCTAGGTCATGTCATTGGTTTGTGTATACCTGTGCACTTACTAAGGTATGCTTCTCATGAGGAAAGTGAAAAGTTCGTTTTTTTACAGTTGGAGCTTTTGGCTTACTGCTAAACAGTCTCCCCCTGTGCCATAGGCTACATTCACCTCCTCATTACAGCGCTTACTATTTAGTTGTTCATTAGAAACTACAGGGCTTGCAATAATCAGTATTCTTTAAACCCCACTCTAGGTCTAACACCATTTTTGTCACTGAGGCTTGAAAACCGAGAAAGGTTTATTACTGCCTGTCTTTTTTAAGGTGAGAGCTCCTTGCCCTTTTGGGGGCGAAGGTCTCTGCTGTGCATTCCTCTACATTACTTACAACAAAGATGCAATGCTTCTTCCTTGCCCAATTTTTCACGTTTCTTAACAAACATGCCATTTGCGCCATCTGACTCCCCCTCACCCCCCGGCCTATGACCTTGTAGCTCAAAATGGCTGAGAAGATTTTCCTTATAAGTCTCCCTTAGTCTAAGATCAAAAAACAGCAAGTCTAAGCTCTATAAAAGACCCTTACTGAAATATGCAAGTATAAATTAAACACACTTGAGCACTTTTTGAACACTGTAGCAATAAACCTACGAGCTATTTAGCATGCTTAATGTAAAGATTACCATTCAGAAACTACAGAATTCTACTTGCTAGGGGTCTTACCTTGTTCTTTAAACATCTCCTGAACTAGCAACATGTAGGAGAGACCCTAAATGCATACATTTCTCTACCAAGGCCTTGTAAAGACTTACGTCCGTTTTGGTAGTTCATTTTCACAGCCGCTAGTCTTTTGCTATCAGTTTTTCCCTTGTCAACCCTTTTAGCATCAGAGAATTCTCTTTTCCTGGTACCCGAAACTGTTCCCACAATATTTAAATCCATCTTCAGCCCTGAAGTGCAATTTAGGGGGTAAATAAATAAATAAATAAAACACCAAGACCAGCTCACTTAAAATGGCTTTGGGCACAGGAAAGAATTCACCGTATTTCTTGTTGAAATGTTGTGCTATATCTTGGGCTAGTTCCAGGTGCAGGACTTGATCTTCTCCAACAGGAACATGTGTCGACCTTTTAATAAAAGACAGATACAGGAAATTCAGCAAAGCTCTGTGGTTCTGCTGAAATGTTACTCAAGACTGTCACAGCTCCTGCCATGACTGAGGACCAGACTGAGCCAAACACACAGTCCCAGCTAGATATAGGTGCTGTGTGGACAACATTCCAAACAGACTGCATCCCAGTGTGAATCTGCTTTCTGTGCCTAAACTGAAGCACAACTCCAAGGGTAAAAATAACGTTTCACAAAAACACATATAGTAAAGAAACCAGTAAGAGCAAATAATTAAACTCAGCTCAAAGAAAGGTTTTTGTCATATCTCCTGCTGTCTCTTTAGAGATCAAAGAGCATGTGTTAGAGTGTGTGAACAAAGCAAGAAAGATCTGCAAGGCATAAAGTCCAACCTTGCCTTGTCAAGTCCCAGGAAGACATAACTGTTGTTGAGAAGTTAGTACTATGAATTTACCAAGGGAAGGAAAGAAGAGAGTGGTTCTTCCTCATGGGTCATGATTTTATAAATATCACGTGGGACAGCATTTCTACTACCACAAGTGTTATCTTTCCTAGATTAGGGCTGTTAGGATCAAAGGATCATTTGATCTTCTGTACTGAGCTCCATAGCTTGAATGAAATTCTAGAGGAAAATATAATCTGTGTCTGAGGACACGACTAGGTGAAGAATCCATTACTTCCCCTGGTGATTCTTTCCCACAGTTAATCATACTCGCTAAAAATATATATGATTCTTTTAGATGAGGCTGACTTGAAATTTTGCCAGCTTTTGATTACTCTTCCCTCCTCCAAGCAGATTTTTTTCTAATGCTTGCAGGGTATTCATCTCTGAATCCTGGATATGTTCCAGTGTAAGAAAGTTCACTACGCATCTTTCAAGTTCCCAGAAAAATTCAGTTCAACACAGTACTTCTTCCTTCCGATTCTGAATTACTGGGCAGACATCCAGGAATCAATTTGTCCACCTTTATCCACCACCAAATAGTCAGCAAAGCAACCTAAAAACAGTTACAGTAGCCAATAGGAAATCACAGTGGCCTACAACTAACAGGAAGAAAATCAGTTACCATAATCAATATACTATAAGCAGGTCAAAAGAAATGTTTCCATATGCCAAAATGGTTCCATATTCACAAAGTTTGCCACTAAACAGAAAACATATTGTTTTTATAAATGTCTCTGCATGATTCTTTGCCTTTTCCTTTGCTGCTTTTTTAATATTTCTGTCCTGTTGCTATTTTTATTCCTTTCTGTCATATATTCACCTTCTGTCCATTTTCCTTTTTCTTTGATCCTTGGTTCATCTGAATTAGTACTGTTTATCCCCTTCTCCTGTTCTTAATTCTTCTTTGTGACTGCTGTTCCCTTCCTGTGTTTCCATTTCTCCCTTATTCTTGTTCCCTATATTATGCTTTTACATTAAAACATTTCTTATTAAAGATACTATGTGAAACTTCTTCAAAGAGATATTGTTTCTCTTTCACTTCCCTGTTTTGCGCTCTGTCTGGACAACCTGCTGTTAATACACATGGTAGCAAACAAAACACAGACTTCACTAAAGAATGATGAATCACATGATCTTAATAGAGATGGAAGAGACATACATGGTTGAAATCAATCAATCCAAAAGCAAGGTAATTTCTGATAACGTTGCCTACATTTCACCCTACAGTACTGCTTGACAATCAAATGGGTCTCAATATATAAAAGATTATTTTAATGTTCAAATTCTAATTCTTCCTTTTGCTTCCTTCCCATTATTTTTAGTTAAATTTCAAATTAATTAGAAATATCATCTACTGGTCTTCCTACGTTACTGTCTTCCCCTACTAATGATTACTTAGGATTAAATTTCTCTAGATACATTTTTCTGGTTAACTACTTGCAAATCTTAGTTATTTTGTCTTTATAGTTCTGCATATAACTTCAGTATTCCAGCAAATAGTCACAACCTCACTTCAAAAAATTTCAAAGTACATACACTTGAAACATAAAAATAATTAATGCACAGCGCAATACCTCTGACATTTACTTATGGAGACAGTTTAAAACATATGAAATATAACCAGTCATGACAGTGTACAGCAAGCTTGAACAGCTAGGCTCTATAGAATCAGCACTGCATGAAATAAAGCATAACTACTTGAAAAAGAAAAGTTACGTACAAATGTGTGTGAATATGTAATATCTATAATTAAAATCAATGTGCTATAATTTTCTGAGAATTGTTCTGAGGTGACTGGCTTTTTTGTTTGTTTAAAGCCATGTCTTTTGCTTTCAACCTAGGCTAGATTTCAACTGGCCACTGTAGAGTGAAAAAGCTGTCATCCATTTCCAATCTTCTGATCTAATCACACCCAGCTCCCCACTTAGTAAGTTAGCATGTTGACCTGATGAACATTCATTCATTCTAAAGCAGATGAACAGACATTGCCCATGGGCTCACATTCTGATTCTTACTTGTACAGCAAAATATCTGCTGCTTGAAGCACAGGGTAAGTCAACAAACCAACAGTTCCACCATTACTCTGGCTGGCACGCTTCATCTGTTTGGACAAGAAAAACAAAAAAAATCACCTTTTTAGCTAACAATATCAAAGTCCATGATTTTAATTAATTAGAGCTCCAACTAATTTGTGTGTTTCAGCCACAGCGCTCATTCATCGTGTAACTCTATAGAAAAGTGTGTCATGTAAAATCTGCTCCTTGTGAATACACACATCCCTTTTTATGTTCTATATGAATTTTCCTACACTGTTCTAATATTGTAGTAGGAAGAGAATACAGCCTTATGCATGCTTTCTAACCCACTAACCAAATGATTACAAACAAAAAATGGTCAGGTTGGTTATTACACTTATTATGATAACCCTTACCTTTTAAATAGTGTTTTCAGCTTTAAATTTTTGAAACACTTTATAGCGTAAATATAAAAAGGCATTAACCACCTGCATTTCAATGACCACAGATCAAGATGCAGCGATTGCAGTCACCAGGAGGGTCAGTGACAACCAGGAGGAGAACCCAGAACTACAGAGGCAGGGTCCAATGTTCTCTCCATTAGTTCACATTGCCCCACACAATCCACCCTCTGTCCTGAAGTCTTTTACCACTCCAGGATATTGATCATTGAAACCAAGATATTCCAGATAAAGATATTCAATATGTTCTAGCAACAGCATATCTACTTTTTGTTTTTAACCATAGTTAACTACACTAAAACTCTACAACCTAAGTGATTTCACTAAGATTAAAATATCTTTAATTTTTTCCTCGCCCTATCACACAGATTATCTCTTCATCCCCACGTGCCTAGGTTCAGGAAACCTACTCTGCAAAACCTAGCACCTGTAACACCTATCTGTAGGTTTGGAAAGTCAATCCAGTTAAAGTAGGACTTTAGAGTTTAACTTTAGAACCTCAGGTTTAAAAAGGTTGGCTTTAATCTATGCCACACATTAACGCTGGTTGCTGTATTTAAGTTTTACTGTTTTTATTTAATTAAGAAGAAAAACAGGAAAAAAAGAAAACATCTGGAGGTATTTAGGACTGCTCTGAACTCTGCAAGCCAAACTGCTCTTAAGATTTTTTCCCCCTTTTTTGATACTTCTCTCTCCTGCTGTTTGGTTTTTCTGCCTACTAAATGCCAAATAAAATCCAAGGAAATTAAACGCAAGAATGCAGTTGATACAGCAATGCTGATACAGTACCAAGATTAAGATGAGCATGGAACTTGTAAAGGCAAACATTCAAGGTGCATTAACTTTATCATTCGGCACACTTTTAATATTTATAATTTCTATACTCCTCTCCCAACAAATGTTTCTTTTGCATCCTCTTCCATAAAATCTACAGAACAGCCACCTCCCTTTATGGAACTCCTTAATAAGCAAGGCTTCCACTACAAAATATTGTACTTTTCTGCATTATTAAACAAACATTGAAATAAGTCCTTTTATTTATTTAAAAAAAATCAGTTTAATAAAACTAATTAAACAACTCTTCCATCTGGTACAGCTTCTGCTAGTCTCTGCCAAAAATATTATCCTGTAGTTTCTAACAGGAACACATTCACTGATAGCAACAGACATGAAAACACACATTTTCCTCTTTCCACCATATGACTAGAGAATTGTTTAACCCAAAAGCAAGGATAACCAAGATACAGTTAGTACTTCACAGATAACAAGTATTTCAAGGACAAAAATTCTGCTGAATTCCCACACATTTCCTTTCAACTTATTAAACAGTTCATAAATACCTTCCATTGGGGCAAGCGTAGTAAACGTGGCACATTAGTTATGCACCCAAGAATCCAGGCAAGTTCTGCATGCTCAGGAACCTGGAAGTAAAAAGTCAGAATGTATTTTATTCTTCTGCATTTATACGTACATTTCCTTGAAATCAAAATAGATAAACAATATCAAAGATTAGAAAATCATTTATTTTTGTCATTTTTTTTTCACTGAGGTCAGCAGTGACAAACTAACTTAAAGGCTGAGGCCATGTCGGAGGCCAATCCAGGAAGCCCAGTGAGAAAACCAGGGCAGCAGGTACAGCACTGAGAACACGTACACCATGACATAGCTCAGGTGAAGACCAGGGGCCACAGTCTGAGCTTAGGTGGAGACCCTGGTGCAATGGTGCATGGGTGGAGGGCCCTGGTGGGGTTTGTCAGGGCTTTGAGTGCACCAACAGGCCTTAATTGCACTGCCACTGTCTGAATAACAGGGATAACAGCAGAAGTTGTGTGTTGAACTTAGAGCATAGCCTGAATAGCACATTAATTTGCCCCTCAGTTCAGCAGTCCTATCAAAACTAATACTTATCTGGAGGTGGAAGAGAAGGATCAGGCCTCCCTTTTCTGCAAGGGTGGTTTTAAAAGATGAGAGAGAAAGAAGACCCTGTGTAATCTCATACAACAAAGTCTTCATTTAACCTTCTGGGGAAAATGTTACATCAGTGCAATTTTAATAGCTTCAGAAACATATTAGACAGAATGATATTCCCCTCTTCCTGCTAAGAGGAAGACTTTCTACAGACCAAGACAAGAAACATGCTGTGCAGCAACCTATGCTGGATGAATCCACATTTAGATTTTTGACAAACATCCCTCAGCTTTTTCATTTTCAATATTAATTTCAGGATTAGTAAAAAAACAGGCAAGCTTTGCTGATGCATACTCTGTTCTTTAATATCTCTTTAGCCATTTTGATCTGTTGCTAGTTAGCTATAAGATAAAAAAAAAAACAAAAAAAACCAAGGTGATCTGTATTCTGTTCCTTTGCTTACAAATTTTATTCGCTCCTTTCAATATTGGCAGGTTTGGATATTTAAAAGCATGCTCACCATCTCAAAGGTGTTCAAAGCGTTATGCTCACAATATGATACAACCTCCCAGATGGAAGGCAGTAAGAAGCGTTTGTTAACAAGTAAGAACTTGCATTGTTAATGGCAATTCCTTTGTTGTCACATTTTATATTAAGTCATTTCCTAGCTAACAGTCATTAGACTGTTTTGGTTGCCAATGTTGCATAAAGGTATCTGACCTCAAGGCAAAATCCCAGTGAGAGATATGAAATATTTCTGGTTGATTTTCTCTCTCTCTCTCTCTCTTTTAATTTCCTCATGCTTATATGACTTGCTATTTTCTGTGCACAAGACAAAGTGCATCAAGATGCACCAAATGTATCTTCTGCAAGACACAAGGAGTAAACTTAGCTGCATAGAAAATACTAAGCCCAGACTCCTATTTCATCTAGGAGGAATCACCATCTGGTTCAAAGTGGTTTCTCATTCCTTTCTTCTAGTCACGGATAGAGAGAAGATGGTGCTCTGTTGCACTTGTGTTGACAAGGACTCCCTTTAAAACTATGCAGTCATCGATCTGACTCTGTCAGACGTTGCTTCCACAGCCAAGACTGCATGTGTGTTTCATTGCATCAGTGGCTTTGACATTACATCAGTTACCAAAACACCAAGTGATCTAAACAGCATTTGTTGAGTTGATTCCACAGTTCTGTGTTCCTGCAAGCTATACTCGCTTCTAAACTTCAAAAGCAACCCTGTCCTTTCCTAAGCAAGGCTAGAAGAGTTCTGAATACTGTTAAGAAAAAGACTGAAGAAAAGGGGAGAAAATATAAAAGAATGCACAGAAGGGTAGAGATTTCAGCTGGAAAAAAAAATTGGTACTGGAGCCTAATGCGTTAAGTCATCACCCAAATTGCAGTAACTGACTGTATGTTGGTCTGTGAATCAAGAGGTACTAGGCCTAAACCACAAATCATTTGTCAGACTAAATCACAGTTTAAGCTACTGTGTTTTACTTGGCAAGAGGGACAGGTAATTGGTGCATTGGTCGGTCACTGTGCACCAGTTGAAATGTGATTACTCAAGCTACAGTACTCTACCACTTTGATTTGTACAACTGCGAAGTTGTATACAAATACAAAGAAACTTGAAGACATGACATGTATATGATACCAGTAAAATAAAGGCCCAGTCACCTCTTCCTTTCTGGTGCTGATAATTCCCTGGTGCTGATAATTGGTGCTCGTCTCTTGGACAAGCTCTGTTAGCCTCCTGCCTCCCCTCTCTCGCCACCACCATTCTGTTTAAAAACCTGAGTGAAGGTCTGCTAAGCAATGAAAACATAAGAACATATGAAACATCATACTGGATCACAGCAGAGGTACCTGTAGCCAAGCACCTGTTTCCAAGAGTGGCAAAAAGAGATGCAATTTAGACAGCACACATGAGCCCATTTCTTCCTACAGTACCTTTCCCCTCATACTTCACCAGCATTCATAATAGCTGTATTAGGGAAAATCAGAAGCTATTACCTCTGGCCCAGTCTCATTAGTATCCATGTTCCCCATGAATGTGTCTAATCCCTTCTTGAACCTGCTCATACTACTCACTCCACAACCTCACACAGCAACAAGTTCCAGAGGTTCAAACCTGGTGGGTAAAATACTTTCATTTATCCACTAAATTCTCATTACTAGTTGTAAATGCCACCTACGTCTTGTATTGCACAATTCAACAATTCCACAAGACTTCTTTACTGAGTTGTGACTAAGTTCCATACTGTGTAAAGGTTTACACTACTTTTAGCTAGATGCTTTACTTTGCATTTCAAGCTCTTCTGCAACCAATGTGCCTACCTAATCTTGTTTTATGAGGCCATTGGGTGTTCTTTTCCCCTGCCATAGCATTTAACAACCCAAAAAGTGCTCAGCATTGCCCACAAACTTGGGCAATCCCTTTTCTTTGGGAAAGGGATTTTCTAGACTACTGTGGAGTTTGAGTGGTGCTTCATATTTTATATTTTTAAAAATATACCTATATATGTTTGTTTTTTAAAATACTACCTCCAAGATGGTTGTAGCTTTCACGCCTTTAAAAAAAAAATGTATTTTTGACAATTGGACTTCACTTTCAGCTAGCTCTCTTTCCTGAAATTGAGCATTCATGTACTTTATTTCACCTGATCTCTCCAACTACAATGCTAAACACAGCTGTAATTAGGTGGCTAGTACTGATAGGACTCCACTAAAACATCCTGATCTAGGTAGGTCCTCTGCATCAAACAAAAACAAACCAAGAATGGCATTATTTCTCATGGATTTTAAAACTAGGAAGCATCATTTATTGCATCCAAAAATGTTATCAGTATGCCTTTGATAAAGCCTTTACATGGACAGTTAAAATGTAATAATACTGCTCCGTCCTAAATGTGCAGCTTCTCTAATCAATAATTGGAGGACTAATTACCTAGTAAATCCTCTATTTATTGTTTCCCTGACAGTGACAACTATTTTGCATTTTGTAGCTTTCACAAACAAGCTTAAGCAGATCCATATAGTGAATGCTGCTTTTTAGACAGCCCAAATCTCACCCTTTGCTTCTCTCAGTAAATACATTGTTTCTACCCATTTTCTGTTCTTCCCTCTTGCCCATTTTAATGCAGCTTTCCTTCCTAATCCTTTACAAGTCTGTAAAACCCATCAACATTTCTCAAAGGGTCAAGATGGTCATCTCTCTGCTATTACCAGCAACACATTTCCTCCTTCAATTTCCACTGCATTACGCATCCCCCATGACTGGCTTGCTAATCACTACTCAAAGAGTTATTTCCAGAACAAACTACTGGCATTCCTTCCTCATGGCCCAACACACTCCATTCTGCAGACAGGTTTTATTATTATTATTGTTAATTATTATTTTAAAACCACACTTTTAACAAAGGTTACCACTTACAAGAGATAATGCACAGTTAGCTAGAAGGTACAGACATCTCTGTTTCTGCGTTTGGCTAAGTACCTTGCTTCTTCCTCTTTACAAATAGCTTCTTAATTGTTCACTTGTGCAGCCACTCAACATTACTAAACTCAGATCACAATTTACACTTGGAACATCTCTGGAGTGTTATATGCTGAAGTACAACCTCAGGGCTTCTCCCTGCAGATGTACTACTTAGCTCTTGACCCCAGCTATTCCCGACCAAGTTATTACTGCTATCCCCTGGCCACAGCCAGAGTTGATGACATGGAAAACCAATAGCTACTTTGAGTCCAAGTAATTCTAGATAGTTTTTCATGCTGAGACATACAGCTGAGGAGAACAGCAAGCTACCAGATTCAGGAACAGAGGGAAAGGCATGGATCCTGCAAGCAGATATGAAAGTAGGCAGCTTGGTAACAATGGCACTGGGCTTTCTGATGCTTACTACACAAAGTTTTGCGTCAGCAGCTGAAGAGGCTTCCTGCAAACAGAGATTCACTGTTTCATTTTGAAGATAGATTTCCTCAAGTTGCAACCTATGCCCTTCTTTATAAGGGACTTCAGACTTGCTGCATGTCTGTTATGTGGAAGCAGCTTCCCATCAGCAATGTAACCTCATTAAGATCTACATTTTAGATGGGCAGAAAGTTTCAAAGATTTGTTTTTGACAGTGCAGGAGACAAATAAACAAGTCTGGAGAGATATTTTGTATATTTGTGTACTAAAAAAGTGGGGACAGAAGACAGAACACGTCCTAAACTACAAAAGAGAGAAAACATTTTTGAGCATTTTTGTCTCATCTAGACATACCAGTTAGTGCTTCTAATTCAAGATTCTAAATTCAAGAGGCCTTTTATAACAAAGTTCTCTCCACATTTGTTTTTCTACAACTAGAAATAAGATTTTATTAATGCCTAAGACTGCAAGCACTATGTTCAAGATGCTTGGTAATGCATGTTTATATTATACAGTTAGAGAGAATAATGGAGCCATGAACAAGACAAATTAGACTGTTCTTGAATCAAATGCACATAGCAACTGAAGCACCCAGTGAGAAACTTTTATGATAGAAAATTTAACATGACATCCCAAATTCCCATTCAAAGAAATAGTTGTAGCAAGGGTGAAATAAGTTCATGGTTACAAAGGCAGCGTCTCACTTAAAGAACATAAGTCAAGCAATATAGCAAATTGTGGGGGGAGGGATGGTTAGCTATTGTTGGTAAATCCATCAGTATTTACAGCTTTCATTACCACCTTTGACCAATTTAATAACTTACCCTCATTTATATTTGATTAAAACTTACAGAAATAAGATCTGGCTCTTTTTTCCCCCAAAATCTGATCAAGAATAACCCTGCCAGAGTCCAACAATTATAAACCCGGATAAAGCAGAGTCATTTGGTCCAGACAACCTCCATTTATTCAATTTATTCAATACCAAATGAACTTCTTTTCAGAAAGATTTTTCCAGTTGAACCCACAATACTGTCTGGGTAATCAGTTTGGTGTGTCCAGAAGACTGGTGGAGAGGAATGTACAGACAGCTACATCATAGTATGAAATAAACCAGGTAAATTACGGAAGAGGAAAAAAAAAGAAAAAAATACTACTGAACCATAACTTTTCTTCCCACTGAGCACTAGTTATGTCTAGCTCAGTCCTATGGGGGAGAAAACACAGGGATGAGAGAAGCAGAATAATTTGCTAAATTAGTTACATACTTCCTCTTACAACAGGAAGTTTTCAATGGACTATGATAAACTAATGGACTTTAATGAATTTATAAGCCGTGATGCAATGGAAGCTTTTAAGGCCCTCTGAAAATTGGACAAGAAGTAGCTTGAATCTATTCAAATTCTGCTCACAAAACAAAGCAGCTGGATATTTCTGGAATATAATAGCAGTGCAACAGTTAGTGCACACATTTAAATTGTCTTTTTTTGGCTTTTGGAGTTAAAGCTAAGACAAACTGGCAAATTCCCACCTCCAAGAGTTACTGCTTCAATTTGCTTGCACATTGCAAGAATACTGCAGCTGATTATACTTAAAAAATAAATCACCCCATCCAGAAGGCTGAAAACTGCAATTTTCCACCCAGAAACTGAAAGTTAAGTTGTCCAGAAACTCACAGGACTTCTCAGAGAAGTGTTAGTGCAGCATATCAACCTTTGCCTGCTGAATTTTGCATGTGTCAATGAGGATAGGTAGGTGGACAGGAAGAACAGCCTGAGACCACATAAAAGCAACAGCAGTTTCTAAAATCGTTTTGACTGTGAAGCAGATGAGATACAAGATGGTTATGGGTAAGAACTGAAATGTGCATTGTATCTACCAGGAATCAGAGAAAATGGGTTATACCCTGTAAGCTTACCATGTGTGCAGATTGCTTACTGTCTTCTTTTCTTCCCTGTAGTGCTTTTTGGTTTTAGTAAAAAATTCTCTGTTTTATGAAAGATGACTGTTACAGCTTTTTATCAGTTATGGTACTATTTAAGAAATATATATATATTTTTATAGTATTCTTAGGATACGTTGTATATGTCATTATTCTGTTAACTTCCATTTTATGCCTGATAGGCAAAGACGGACACTGAAAGGGTATCCTGATATTGTTTTCTCTACGAGCAAAGACAGTTTCATACATCTTGCAGCTGTACTCCAAATGAAAATTAATAATTCTGAAATATGCATTTATTTTTGTTTTTACAGATATTGTCACTCTTCTATGACTTGTCTTCCTACCTAAGAAAATGTAATTAAAAGAACTGTAATGAAAAATCTTCACTCACTAGGAGGCCATTAGAGAATCCAACATATTCCACAGTTGTCTCTTCCTAGGTAATTTAACTAGGTGTGCTTGTTTATAACCCTTCACAGACAGCGTGGTTCCAAACATTACCCTAAATCTTCGTCATCGTCTAAGTACTTTCAAGTTATCATCATTTATTCTTTCCAGTCACTATTTACCTAAGCTAGAGATCAAATTTGTATAAGGTAACATAGGTGTGGGAGGTATTTGGAGAACAGCTATATATATAGACCAAATATTCAGACACACATTCAGTTTCTGTTTACGTATATTATGGAAAACTGTAATTTACAAATGGTAGATTCTGAAGCATACACGTCTAATTTTCATCAAACTAGCAATTCGCATATGTAGATAACTGAGCTATACATGTGACAATTAAGAACAGATGCCATATGACCTCAAAGTAACACAACAGAAATCAGCCTATACAAAATTCCACTTACTTTTATTTCATTTTCCTTGCAAGGCACATCAAAGTTTGGGGACTCAAAGGCAACCTGTATCCTTATCACAACAGCACCTTTTGGATCTAGTGTAAATCCGAGAGCTATCTGTTCTCGCAACACTATTTTCCCAGCATCGTGTTTAATATTATTCAGCCTTTTGTCTCTTTCTTGCATTGGAATGGATGATAAAATGTGGGAAAACTCTGGAGGTATTTCAGATAGTTCTGGATTAGAGATTTGATCTGCATAAACCCTGCTGTAAATAAAAGACTACCGACAGTGAAACCCTTACAAAATGCACATGCCTTTGGAGAAACAAAGTAATCAATATTTTTCTTCACATATGGCAAACATATTCCAGAGAAGCTACACAAACAGCAGAAAGAAAGAATAGAAAGAGTAGCTAAAATAAAACAAACCAAAAACTTCTTCAGGGATTCTAGACCATTCTTCCCCATGTTGATCCAGAGAAAGTAAAAGGACACAGGAACATTTTCAATAGCAACTGCATGATCAATTCCCTTAGTGGGAGCTTGCCATTATCAGATTAGTTTTAAAGTACAAGAATTTCATCATTATTACTGCTACAGGACCAGGGTGTTTCCAGTCATTACTTGTAGCTGTTTTTAGTAATTAAACACAGAAGTTCATATTTCATAATCACGTAATTGTGTAGTGTTTACTGAAAAATGAACAGAAGTGTTAATCAGAAGTAACTGCAGTAACACTTCTGTGATCTACATATTTTGTAATTTTCAAGATAGAACAGAAAATACAAGAATAATTGTGGTGTGCTAATCTACTGAGTACTCTGTCTTTTAAATAGCAATCTGAACCAATAAAACAGAAAGCCACTTTGTCAATCACCAAACACAAAAAACATTTCTCTATTTGCAGATGGATTTTGTTTTTCTGCTGTCCTCTGAAAATACAGCCTACATTAGTATCCATCCAGTTTTGGTTACTTTGCTTTACGCTTCAGCCAAATCTTTGTAAACAAAAATAGTCTTTTTTAAACTATCCTTGGGGGCTGCTACAGTTGCTGAAAAGGAGAGGCTATCTCCTTTTCATCTCTCTTTTTTAAAAAACAAAAAACAAAAAGAAACAAAAACTAAGCAATTAGAAATCTAAAAAAGAAAATAAAATCAGGCAATAAGCTTTCTTAATTAGCAATAACTGCAATCCATCTTACACCTTTGTTCTGAGGAACAATCATCTTAATATTATATCATTCCTTAACTTACTATTTCTTTATCATACTAATGCAATTATCACATTAGCAAGGTTCCTGTCTCCTTTCCTCGCATCAACAGCTACACGCAGATATTTCTTTTAATTGCTTCCAGAGAAATGTCTGGTCCTGCCAATGTAATTGTAACAGATGAAGAGTGCATTGCTGTGTATACCTGACCACCACATATAGCTTGAATAGACTTATTTTGGGGAAGTCAACAAACCACTTCAGCCTGAACCATTACTGAAACGGTCTGGATTCACAAACTACTATCATAGTCCTTCTGCTGTTTGCAGTGTGACAACAAGCTTACAAAAACCTGCTAAAATCAGCCACTTCTGAAAGCTGTATTGATACATGTGGTAAGTACTACTAAGACAACAGTTCAAGGCATTAGACACCACTCATAGAAAGCAAGTATTTAATGCTTTAGATTAAATAACAAGAAAAAACATGCTATCTGGACTGATAAGGGCACCCAGAAAAGTTAAGATAGATAAAAGCTATTAAGTATATTTAACAAAGGCCAGACAACCCATCATAACATAAAACAGAATCATCTTTGGTGTCAACTTCTGTTTGATAAAGCTGAACATTTTTCAAGTCTAGCTAGCCAAAATTTTCATTGGTTGTTGAGTGCATTGGTTCTACAGAAGCATCACTTACAGTCCTGTCTTCCATTTTCTGAGTCTGATACTTTCTCTCTGGGGACACAAAGATTCTATCTCGGTATAATTACATTGTGAAAGATACAACATGTTTTCTATGGCTAACTGCAATGCAAGATCCTCATTGATAATCTGGTAGGTTCAAGGGAATTCTGCATGTTGGCTTTAGCAAGACCTGCAATAGCAATAGTTCAGCTTTAAAAGTCGCAAGAATGTAAGAACAGCGACACTGGATCAGACCAAATATTCACCTCTGACAGCAAACAGCAGAAGAGAGTTTAGGTACAGAGGAAAGCAGAGATACTTTCCTAACATGGGCTAAGGGTGGTGGCAGCAATTTCTGCAAAGGTGGCACCTCAGGTTTGCAACAGACCTCAAGAGAATTTGCAGAATATTTTGTCCAGTCCTTTTTGAATCCACCTTCTGTTTTAGAAACCTGTATTTCCTTCCCCTCTAACCATAACCTGCAAATCATCTGTATTCCACACTGAAAAGTCTTTGTCTGTGTTTCTAGTTGCTGATCTTGTAACTAACTGAATTGTTCAGTTGCTTGGAGAAAAAAAGAAAAAAAAAGAAAAACAAACCAAACTGTTTTTTACTGCACTGATGGCTTGTAACTCATCTTGAGAATATTCCAGTTAATGTCAGCCTCAACCTGAATGAAGCTAAGTCAGGCTACAGCCAAGTTAAAAGCCAAGCTTTTTATTCAAAAAGATGAACAGATTTGAACAAAGGTTAAATTAATTTAAGCATATCTTAATTAGAATTCGGTGGTAATCTACTTAGATTAGTTTTCTAATATAGAAGAAAAAAAGATGCAGACATTGAATCTGTCTTCATTGTTTCAATATCCATCAAGGACACGGAGCTGTGATTATCATTTGCAGTTTGACAATGACAGGAAACTGCCTGTAAAGAACCATGTTCAAAAGAAAAAAGTAATAGCTGGGTTTCATCTCTCACTGGTAAAATCCAGACCTTGTGTATATCACCTTTGCAGTTCTATTGCAAGTTGGACATCTGTTTAAAGATGTCTTCACAACAGCATAAGCTATGATGTATCTGCCTCTGTTGGAAATAACAGAAGTTTGCCAATTTAAAGTCTGTTATAGAAAGTTATTAGGGCAAGAAAATAAGTTATGCTTCAGGAAAATGCAGCGTGTGCTAGATCAGGCTTACACATACCAAGTAGGAAGGTAAACCCAGTATCATTTGGCACAATCAGAAGAAGCAATCACATATGAACTACTAGATCAGGTGGGAAAAGGTGTGTATGAAAAGGAGCTTGTATTGAAAGAGGAGAAAAAAAATTCCAGAGAAGACAGAACTCACTGGTGATTTTAATGCAACTAACAAAAACATACCATGCCAATCACCTGCAGGAGATACTGTGCAGCTGGCAGACTGAGTAGTAAATGCCAAAACCAAAGCATAGAGACATGTTTTACTTGCCCTTATGGTTGCACAGACTATGTTTATGTATTTATGAATTACTATTCTGTGACCAAAATAAGATTTACTGAGCTAAATTAACGATTAATGGGTATTTCCACTGTGTTACTCATAACACACTCTATTGGTTTTACATGGCAAGGTTTTGGTTGCAAGGGGGCTGCAGGGGTGGCCTCCGTGAGAAGAACCCAGAAGCTGTCCCATGTTAGAGAAAAGCCAGCTCCAGCTGGCTCCAAAAGGGACCCACTGCTGGCCAGAGCTGAGCCACCGAACAACGGTGGTGCTCCTATCTCACATCTGTGAGAGCATGTTTAAGAAAGGGAAAAATTGTTGCACAACAGAAGCTAGGAAAGAGTAGTGAGAAAATGTAGAAAGAAACAGCCCTGCAGCCCCCAAAGTCAGTGCAGGAGGAGGGCAGGAGGTGCTCCAGGCACACAGCAGCAGTCCCCTGCGGCCTGTGGAGAGGCCCCTGATGGAGCAGGCTGTCCCCCTGCAGCCCATGGGTCCCACATGGAGCAGATCTCCACGCTGCCACCTGTGGAAGAGCCCACAGTGGAGCAGGTGGAGGTGTCCTGAAGGGGGCTGTGGCCCCCACCAGAGCAGACCCTGGGCTTGAGCTGCAGCCAGGGGAGAGGAACCCACACAGGAGAAGGTGATCTAGAGAGAGCTGCTGCCCACAGTGGATGTGTGCTGGCGCAGTCCAGTTCCTGAAGGATGAACAGCGTGGTATGGAGCCATACTGAAGCAGTTCTTCAAGAACTGCAGCCTGTTGGAAGCCCATGTTGGATGAGTTCAGGAAGGACTGCATCCCATGGTATGGACCTCACACCGGAGCAGAGAAAGAAAGTAAGGATGAAGGAGACACAGAGATGAAATGCTATGGACTGACAATAACACTCCCTCTCCATTTTCCTGTGCCACTTGCGGGGAGGAGGTAGAAGGTGGATCGGGGGAAGGTGCTTTCAGTTCTCACTGCTCTCTACTGTTATTAATTGGCAGTAAATTAAATGAACCTTCATCAAGCCAGGTCTGCTTTGCCCATGATGGTAACTGGTGAGAGATCTCCCTGTTCTTATCTCAGCCCACAAGTTGTTTCATCGTATCCCCATGTCCTGTTGAGGCAGGAGAGTGAGAGAATGGCATGGTGGATACCTGGTGTCCATCACACATGCATAAGCTGCTAGCTCTGCTTGGAAAATTTATAATGTATTTATCTCTAAATGGACTTTCTGATCATGGTTTCAGCTTCTTCAGAACAGCAGTAAGGGGTGAATTTGAAATCCAACACTGCTAACATTTCCTAGGACCACAAGCATGAAGAAGATACAAAAATTCAGTAATGCTATACTCCTTCATTAACAGGACTGGAAAGCCACTTAACTAGAAATGCTTCTAATATAACAGGGGCACTAACCAGCGACTGTCGGAACAGGAAGCACTTCTTGGGGTCGATCCCACAGGCAAGGACGGCAGCAGTGGTGTCCAGTATGTTTTGACGCAGGACAGCTGGTTCCTTTGGCATGGTGAGAGAGTGCAAGTCCATAATGCTGTATAACACTGAGCTGTACTCTTCCTGCAGATTCACCCAGTTCTGAATGGCTCCAAGGTAGTTACCCAGATGAGGTGTCCCAGTTGGCTGTATGCCAGAGAAAATCCGATCCATGACCATATTCTGTTACAAAGCATTGGTAAAATTAACATAAGCATTTTTGCCAAATTCTTTTATATTTTAGGTTATTAATAAAGCCTTACTTATGCTTGTCTCTTCTTTCCACTTGTCAATGCATTAAAAAGCCCTACCTAGAGATGCCTAAAAATAAGTGCAATAAGTCAGTCAAAATACTCTATCTTGCTGCAGAGACTGACAATTAGCATGATCTTAAATAGCCAGATCAAATATGCAAACAAATATAGCTGTAAACAAGATCAATGAATGCTAGGTTTCAGAAACCAAGTGGTAGATTCTTTCATCTTCTTTTTGCTCTGACACTATGTTTCTCTTCAGTACGTTATCTTTCTGATGCCAATACTTACGATCACAACACAGAGAAATCAAAACATTTTTATTATAAATGTATACAATATCCAAGCAGATTGCCATCTTAACTCCCATGAGCGCTACACTCTTATTCCAGTTGCAGAGAACATTCTGAGTGTTCCTAGTCCTTGATCCAAAGATCAAGACTATCAAAGTTCTGAAGCTATCCACCTTGGCAGCAGGAGAGTTTCTAAAGGACTCTATAAAGAAATATTGCCATAGCTCAGGATCACACCTGGAATACCATCAACACAACAGCACCAGTGAAAAGTCAACATCTGAAGGAAGTTCAGAGAAACGGCAAAAAAATGATTAAGAAGCTGAGGTTGTGAGCAAAGATTAAAAAGCTTAAAAGATGTATAGCTTGGCTAGATGACAGTTACCATCTTGGAAAGTTTGTTTTCCTGCATCTCAGCGCTCCATCTGACCGTTTCTCAGAGGCTCAAGCTGTCAGCATATGATCAATTACGTCCCTACTTTTCCAAAGAATTCCACCATATTCAGAAAGTAATTCAGCAATGCTTTACGTGAAAATGCTTGTTACATGCCAAGTCGTAAGAGCATGCAAGACTGCTCAACTTATAAACAAGGGTCTCAGCAACCTCAACAGGGAGTCCCAGTCACAGAGATGCACAATACAAACCATTAGACTCTGATACACAACAGGAACATCAACTTCATTATACCTCTGGCTGCATGATTTCTTTCCTGCTAAGTTTTACAAGCAACATTTATAAAAAGTTACAGATTATTTATTTAGTGATATAATGTTACCATTCCTGTGACTCTGTTATAAATGTAGGAGGGGTGGGAGGAGAAAAAAAAAGTCACACAACTATGAAACCACGCAAAATGGCAGCAAGAGTCAGACAAGTACCAGTAATTTTAACTATTAAAAATAGGACTTCAAATTGACAGCATTCCCTTTATTCTCTTCAACTCAGACTCAAGAAAAATTATTGAGAAAGTATTTCCAAGCAGAGTTTTTTTTTTTGAAGAAAAAAACTAAAAAAAAAAATCATCATCTGTAGTTCAGAAAAGCCTAGCCCATTTACTTCAAAATTCGCTGAAAAATTCTTGCTTTCAAAGCAAGCTAATTTTTCAGGTCAAGATAGTTTTCTTATCCAATGCATTAGCATTTGTGCCGACAGGTAAGAGCAAGTTTGGGCTAGCAGCCACACTAATTTCTCTCCTAAGTGCCTACACACTTAAGTCCATGCGGTAACCCTCCCCCTCCACCCCAAATATCTGCTTGATTTCGTGGTATATTCCTGAGTCAGTTTCTAAATGCTCTTGGGGAACCTCCAGCACAGTAGCTAGAATGCAGCTATTGCTGTGAAAAGCACACCATTTCCTCCAACAGTAATTCTAACTCCCAGTTCTCATTCTCCAGTCCTTGACCACCCATACCCTTTTTCTCCATTACAAAAAATGTGATCATGCTATACAATTCCTTGCTTGCCATGTGACCCCCTGTTTTCCTAGGAACCTACATCAGAGCATTTATTGCCACCTGCAGAACCCCTGAATTCCTGCTAAGCTACTACCTGGCCCAAGGACTGCAGCCAACTTGCTGTTAACTGAGCAAGTCCAGGTGCTCACCTAGAGAAGGAGGCATAAAGAATCCCAAAATATATAAATAAAATGAAGTTTTGTAGACACTTGAACTGAAAATTCACTAGGGTTCAGAGCTGTGCTGTTATTATTAACGACATAGAGTGGTGGCAAAGCAATGCAAAAGTTATTTAGCAGGCATAACATTTGTCTTTTGCTTCCAGTGTTGCTCAGGAAAGGAAACAAGACTATAAATAGATGATCACTAAGATGGCGTTCTGTACCCAGGGATCCCAGAACAGCTGGTTGTTTCTCAGAGCACATTTCCTCTTCTCATCTCTCTGTCTTCTTCACTCACTTCAAATCCTGATGCTCCTTCCCACCTTCATGTCTTTTCACAGCGCTGATAGTTTCCAGCACCCATTTATACGCCTGTTTAACCACACTATTCTACACAGGCTATGGCTGCTTACAGCTCCACTCTTCGTTTTCTTCTCCACATAGTTTCACCCCTCCCATGTTCTTGTCGTATTTTCTTCCTCTACTTGTTTTCTCCCATCCCCTGCTTCCCAGATGACCTCTTGCATGGCATATCAAGACAGTAAGGAAGCAGAGAGAATGCCATACGGTAAGGAGGCTGTTACTGCCTTGACTCCAGGGGCTTTATAGAGAATGTTTCCTAGCTGCACTGCCAGAATAGTTGAGAAACTTTACAATGTTTTAGAAAGGCACTACGGACATACATAAAGTATGTTAAGATGACCATGTTAAAGCATGATGCAGAAGATTGCACATCTTTCGACTGCCATCTAGACAAAGACAGCATCACATGAAATATCCTGTTACTGTTTCATTTCCCTGATACTCTGAAGCTCATAGTACTTTAGGACAGAAACAGCTCTGCCCCCTTGGGGTAAACATCTGTTGTACCAGAAAGCTGGAATCTCTGCAGTTCACACAGGTCAGCTCACGTGCCAATGCCTTGACCCAAACACAGCTGGCACCCTGAGCCTGTGGAGAACAACTCTATCTACAAACCTCAGCCCCAAAGTCACACTGATTCCAGTCTCTTGCAGCCTCGGTCCCTGCTTCATATGCTTTCCATGACATGTTCTTTATCTTTCTTCTTCACTTCCAAGATCACTGCCAACTCTGTAGATTAAGTCACTATGAACGTATCAGACATATTAACAAAATTGTCCCTGATTTTAATATACTCAAATAGATGGCACAGATGTAACAGAGACATTTTAACAGGTAGTTTGAAAACATTTTTCACCAAGAAAATACAAAATATTGGTGTCTCAACATGCACGTTCAAATTCTGTACTTACACCAAATACCTGAAGGGTAATGATGAGCTAATTAAAGATGGGTTTATTGTAATACTACATAAGTTAACATTTGGTGACACAATTTAAGTTGGAAAGAAAACACCCAAATACAATGCAAAATGGACATGGTTTTATATAAACAGAGAACAAAGTTCTCCATCTACCCAGAAAAGAGTGTACCTGTGAAAGCAAGCATGGCATCTTTAAAGGTGCTTGTGTGTTCAAATGGTAAACAACTACTTATAAAAGGTTGTTCAGTATATGGGCAATAAATAACAAGTTAAACACAAGAAACAAACAGTAGCAGCATTATACTGAGTCAAAGCTCAGCAATTACTTAAAGTATGGAATTTGCAGAAACAAGTAAATCCAATAATGAAAACTGAGCTAGGCTTGACTAGCAAGTACATTACAAAGAACAAACCCACACTGGCTCCCAGCTGAGGGACCAGTTGACTAGAAGTCTTTCATCTTTAACTCCTTTGATTCTATTTAACAACATAAAGCATGAGATGTTACAGCAAATAGGGTGGTATGAAATATTTCATTGTGTTAGCAGAAGTCTATATTAAAACAAAAAACAACAGAAGAAACACCCTTAAATGAATCTTGAATTTCTAGCACTAAAAATATACAGAGAACATTGCTCCTTTGGAGAGAGTTTATGTTCCCTGTTTGTTCACTCCGTGAGAAGCAGCGGGCAGCATAGCAGCATGGCAGGGGAGTTCTGCCTGGTACCATGAAATCATAGGGCTGGAATGCGCTTCAGTGAAGCTGCTAGGTCAGGGGATGGGAGCTGTGTGCTCCGAAGTACCGAAGTTGGAAAAGGATGAAAACAAAAGGAGTGAAGACTTCCCAATGGAGCAGAGTGAAAGCCACAAGACATGCAGCTCCAGCCCACAGGCACTCACTCATTCAGACATCTGTAGTAAGCACAGTGTGAGCCTGCTGTTCGTATGTTTAACTCTGTATGGTGTGTGCACCTACACCACTAGTGCTGCATGTTAATCTACACTCCTGTTAAGAGCATGGGATCCAACAGACATTTTAACATCCATTACTTGTTTTCTCTCAATAAGACATCTGCATGGCGATTCCAGACACCACAGTGCATTTCCCGGCTGCACTTCTAAACAAGTTTGGTCTGAAACCTGTTAAGGATCAGGTGTCTTCTTACCTACCTTCTTTTTCAGTAGTGAATGAGCAACTGCTGCTCCTCAAACTAGCAGCTGACAAGTAAATGCTCTTGAACTATCAGGAATAAGCATTACCTTCTTGTCGCAGAGTGTGATGATCCCAATACCCTGCATCTATTCTGAATGCCAAAGGCTATACAGGAAAAGACGACATCTTCCCAAACCCAGTGCTGCTGTTTTGGACCAATGCTGAGCTTTTCTCAACAGGTCACATGTGCAGTAAGGAGGGCTACAATTGTCAAGGCATCAATTTGGCAGTCAAAACCACACTCATTCCCTGTACATATGAGACAAGTGTGCTAGAACTGGAGAACACAGCCAAGTTGCTAGAGTTCAGGACACATACCAATGGTGTCTCCTTAAGTCTATCACACAGTTTTATTTTGAACGCTACGGTGTTTATAGCATGCTTCTCTAGCCAAAATAATTCTTGAAAGAATATTAATAAAATCAACAAAATACTGTTCAGATACATAGGGAAATGTCTGCATGATACACAACTTTCTCATGTTAGTTATGACATGGGCAGACTGCCTCAAACAGTACCGAACCTTATTATCTTTGAAAGAAACATGCAGACTGCACAAAATATATACTTATAACAATCTACCAAAGCAAGAAATTGTTTGAAGAAGAGAAGGGAGAATTCAAAAATACAGCTACCTTTGATTAAGTTCCCCTTAGTTTTTGGTCCTTGGTGGGCCAAACTGTTTTCACATATTAAGCAGTCATGCTACATCAAGAAACAGTCCCTTTCACAAGTTATAGGAACCCTACAGAAGGAGGATTTTAGGGGTTAAGGTGTACACCTCAGAAAACAGACACATGATTCTCTCATCTGCTAAAGAGCACACTGAGAAGCTTCCAAGCTCTTCAGCAACCCAGCAGCATGTTAGAGCAGCTATGCAGTCCTTTCGATGCTGGTAGCTGTACATATTGCATTTCCAATTGCGTTTAAAAGGTTTTTGCAACCTCCAGAGCAGGATGCCATATGCTCCTTAAACTATTTGCAGCTGTAGAAGAAGTTTCACAATAAAGTTTCTCTTTTTCATTCCATGACTTTCAGCTGACTCAAATTCACTTTGTTAATACCCTCCAATTTAGACATCTGTACAATTTGAGTACATATTACTCAGATATAGGTATAATTGATATCCAAACAAAACAACAGCTACAAGACATCTTTAAAAAAAAGCCCATGTAAAACAATTACATACCTAAAAATTAAATTAAAATACATAGTAGTTTCTTTAGAGAAATCTGGAAAAAACGTCTTTCTTTAAAATTAAAGATTACAGACTCTGGAAAGTAAAGAGTTTAAGAGTCTTTTAGAAACAAGCATGGAAATGTACAACTAGCAATAACCTAGAATTGCTTTACCAAACTAAAAATCAAGTGGAAAGCAAAACATGCCCATTGCTAAAAGCATTTCATTCTATCACTGACCATGAACTTATAGTGCTCTTTCCATGAGCTCAGCACCACATCTGCAACTTTTAAAAGGGCAAGTCTTCTTTTGTTTATTAGTATAAGAAGCCACCTCTCTCTCCTTTAAAATTATAGGAAGTTACTATTTTTTTTAAAAAAAGATTTTTAAGATTCTTCACCAGGAAGAATTTATTTTTTTAATTGGTCAGGATAAGACCCAGGCAAGCTCAAGTATGAACTGTCTTCATACTGCAAGACACAGCATGGACAGAAATATAGCTATTTAGTGAAGGAACCTGTGATTTGGGAAGCCTCAGACTGTACCCACTCAAAAGAAGAAAACAATCCAAGACTCTGAAAGTACTGAGAATCCACACTGAAAAGATTCAAACAGATCAAAAAACCTCTGTGTTACTCTAAGCAATTCTTTGTATCCTGACTATGCCCATCATGTTTAGCTTTATGAATTCTGGGAGAGCTGAATCTAAGTTAGATGTATTTATCTGGCATGGTCAACAGAAATCTGCCTCTCAAACATGCAGCACAATCAGTCACAATGCAGTTAATTTGATTCTCAAAAGAAGTTACACAAATAAAACGACATAAAAGCATTCACAGGAATTAAGCTCCTCTTCTTTATAACTTCTTTATAACTTTATTTATAACATAAATATTGACATCATACACTTGAAAAGATGTCAGATGAAGACAAACTTACAAGTATAAAGAAATCTTATACCAATTGAATCTCTTCCCTGTTCTAAAAAGAGAAAAAGCTAGCATCTGTTCAAGGAGGTAAGAGAAAACTGCCAATTGGCAATTCTCAGGACTGCTTTCTCCTTTTCATTTGGCATAGGAAATATTTAGATAATTTCATAAGAATTCAGCTGATAGGAGTCTGTTACAGAGCTACGGTTTAACATGACAGGCCATAAGACTATGGCATTAATCCTGGCCTAGAAGCACAGAGGCAGTACATCTCCGCTTTTCAATCTACTGGTACCCAGGGAAGGGGGAGATGGACGCTTGTATTTTCAAGACCCCCCCTGCCTCCAGCCAGATATACAGATATAAAAATCATCTCCTGGAGAATCTGCTAATTGTATCGCCTGAGTAACAGAGTATAAAGATGAGGTTTCTGAATAATTCCTTCGGCCTGTTCATAAATCTAACCCAGCAAGCTAACTGATGGGAGACAGACTCCTGCATTTACATAATGTATCTAATTAATATTTTCATTTTTAAATTAATTAAAAGAAAAACAACTCGCTCACAAGCTCACCTTTGGGCTGAAACACTAGCAAAAGTTTTCAGAGCTAAAAACCTCATCGTTACAGAAGGTTGCAGCAGTATTACAATAGCTGTAACACAACAACAGCTGCAACAGAAATCACCCTGCAACCCACAGTGATGGTTGCTATTCACATGCTATAACATTTAGCCCCTCTGCTTTATTTTGATAGCCATGTAGTCAGGGCAGAACAGGTGAAGAGGTGAGCGAAGACTGCAGCATCCGAGCTAATTCTAAACACAGGTGGCGGGCAAGACGGAGAGTACAGGAAGTCGACAGGAGAATCGCTGCTGACACATACGACAGGCAAGATTGATGGCTTCCCTCTCTAGTTTTCCCCACTGTGTAGGCACGCAGGGGGTGGGGGAAAGGGACGGAGAAGCTGCTGTGCTGGCGACATAACACACCGCACAGCCGCCTCAGCACTAGCACTGATTAATGAGACTGGAACGACTCAGGAAACAGCAAAGGATCATTCACAGACATTGCTCTTCTTGTTATAATTTTATCCGTGGCAGTTCATTTAGTCCTAGCTGTCCCAAACTGAAGCAAGTTCAAAGTTGCCAGAAAAAAAGCAAATGTGAAAGTTAGGGGAAGAAGTATTAAGTAAACACAGACACGAGTAAAACACACAAATTAGAAATTTTCAAATTTCAAACGTGAAGATCCTCCCAACAGGGATCAAAAAGAGAGGGAAAAAAAAAAAAAAGAAAAACTTGCCTCAACCTCAGAGACAAAAGAAATTCTTTGGCTGACAAAAGTTCCCAACTACTGCATTTTTTGCATCTGTCTATGATTTTTTATTTCCCTCATTAATACTTTGCAACTTCAAAGCTCTCGTTTCTAAAACGATAAAACGATACGCTGGCTTAGCAGAAAACTGTCTTCAACTAGCTATTAAGCAGCAAAATTCAGGGGAACCAGAAGTCAGATTTTACTAGCCAAAGCATATATTTTAAAGCCTAATTGGGACAATTTAAGTGTTAATGCCACTAGAAATAGAAAAAAAAATGTAAGAGAGAACCTTAGAAGCAGTCTATGTACTATAGGCTTTTCTTCATTTATTGCCTCTTAAGCAATTACTTCTCCGCAAAGTTGCTGTAGAAGGCTTTAAAACATGTTTATCTCAATCTCTTAACTCAATACATCAAATTCATCTGGTACAAATGCTATTTCATCATGCTTAATTCTTAAATTTAGGGATTAAAGAACTAACATTAAATTAGAAAGAAAACATATTTATACCAGAGCAAGATTTCAGATTAATAGCTTCTCAGAAGGGCTTAACTCACTGCTCAGAAACCAAACTAAATTAAGATTTAAAGAGCACTGCCTGGTACCCCTTTCTTGAATGTCAAATACATTTATATTTAAACTTAAGATTTTAATATTTGTATTTAAAATGAGAAACACATTTAAAGGAGAAACATTTACAGCATACACTAACCCCACTCTATAAATTTAATTCTGCCCTCTAGGGCTAGCAATAGACTGCAGTGTAACTGCGTTTGGGTTAGGCTGCCCTCTCATGCTGCCTCCTTGAAGATGACTAAGCAAATGGATCCTTTCATGTGGTGTGCTGTGTCCCACAAACGTATTCTCCCACTTGCCTTTATGAGCTCCACGTGCCATTTGATGTGCTAGTGACAGCTGTACTGACAGGCGCAAGGATTATCTGTGGCAGGTTGCTGCAGTTCACACCACCACACCGCAGAGTTACCTCCGAGACCAAGGCATCGCAGACCTGTCCCTCTTGCGCAGCATTAAACAAGTGACACAAACTCCAGCTAAGGGACTGCAAAGCAGCCGGCAGCCTACAAAACAGAAGAGCTGGCTCAAATACTCCACGGAGATCTTAGCACAAGAGGCAGTGTTAATCTTTGACAGAGTGTGAAGGGTTTGCGCGCAGTGGGTGAAGTAAGCAAGCACAGGTCCTGCACACAGCCAGCTGTTGTGACCGGTCCTACTCTAAAACACAAAGCCTCCCTGAGCAAGGCCACAGACTGATAGCCTGAGTTTTGCGTGCTGTGCTCCCCACAGACCTCCATATCAAGTGGACAGACAGCATGCCGTGGCACCTGTCCAAAGCTGAGGCATAGCCCAGAGGGGCACAGCTCCTGAGCAATGCACATGGATGCAGGTGCTGCTGCTGCACCGCCTGGTTCCAAAGCCACACGCTGAACTGCAGCCGATGGTCTCAAACAGTACAAGACAGGCAGCACCCTACCAGCCTTAACTCCTCATGAGCTGTTCTCAGACCATTTGCTCTCCCTTTTTTAAAGTGATAAAGCTTCTTCAAGAAAACTGCCTATTCACACACATTAACTGCAGGCTCCGTTAGCCCATTTCACAGAAACCCAGTGAAATGCTCAATTAGTGCCTCTCCAGCAGGAGGCTGCAGGGGGAGCTAAGCCTGCTGGACAACCAGCAGGAGCCTTCTGGCCAGCTGGGCAAGGCACCAAGGTCAGGCCAGCCCCATACACGCCACCTCCACATCCCTTAGGTGACACACACACAACGCTCAAAGCTGAAAATATGATAGTTACACAATACTGTAGGCACTGCTTACAAGGCAAAGGGAAAAGAAGAGGGAGTTACACAGGCTTATTTCATTGTGGAGAACACACCTAAGACACACATCCATAAAAAAGCTTACTGAACTTTGCTGAATAAGCAGCAATCAAATAATAAACACTTGAGGGCACAGATGCTTGGAGACTGGGGACAATTCTCTGATGCATCCACCAGGTCTGCCTTCCTCCTGATCCAGCTGCAGCCCCAGGGGCCGTACAAAGCACACTCGCACAGCAGCAGTGGGCCAGGAGAGAGCAGAGAGGCTTCTACTCCACTCTGGGACCTCACCCAAGAGTTACTCTGCATTAGTCAGAGTAACTGCAATTTTTGGAAAATACAGGAAGTAATTTTAAGAACCTAGAAGAAATTACAGCTATAAACAGCAAACAGCAGTACTTCTCAAGACTTAGCAATGCCAGACTTTTCTAATAACCTTCTACAGCAGAAGAGATGCTAGCATGGAGAAGTATTAAAGGTTATATCCTGATTTTTAGGGTCTCAGTTTCCCATAAGCTATGGAAATAGCACCTAGACAAAATACTACATGCTAGGAGATTGAACTGGACAGCAAACAAACAAACAAAACAGCATTTATTGATGGCTTACAGTGGGTGTGGAAAGATAAACCAATTGTAGATTTGCAGGGTTTCATCCTGGGTCCAGTATTATTCATTACTTTATTATCTTCATTAGTGATCTTGACGATGAAATAAAGAGTATTCATTAAATCTGCAGATGACACAAAGCTGGATGGGTGATAAGGGCTCAAAGAGATCTTGACAGAGAGGCAAAATGGTCTGAAAAAATGGGATGCTCTTTACTGGGAAAAAAGACATGGATATATACAGTGAGAAATACTGAACTGCAAAAATACAGGAAGGAGAACAGCTGTTTAGGCAACAACTGCAGAAAAGGATCTGAAGTTTGTAACACTTTAGAAAGTGAAGACTTAATGTCATGCTTATGCAAAAACACAGATTAATAAACTATAGCAAAAATTGCACAGGAATGCATTAATAGAATCAAAATCGAAAGGCACAAAACAAATCTCTCACCCTACTCATGATGACAACGGCCTCAAGCTGTAGCAGTGGGCCAAGATCTGGGTCTGCATTTCAAAACAGTGGTAGAAAAAGGCCACAGAAGTATAACCAAGTCTAATGAGAGACCTCAGAAATAAGACTATGGAGGAAAGCCTAAAAGAACTGAGGTTTAGTCCAATGGAAGGAAAATTGAGGAGAGACAAGATTTTAAACATGCCTTAGATACATAGTCCTCTACATATGACTTTTGAGACCACAGTTAATAGGGTAAGAAAAAATGAGCTTAAGTTGCAGTAAGAAAGATTCAGAACAGATGAAAAGAAAACTTTTCAACAGTAAGAAAAAGAAAACATTTCATAAGAGTGCTTACAGAGGTTCTGATTGTCTAACAGTAATGAAATAGTTATAAGAAAATATTATATGAGATGTGTTGATAAAGACATAGCGGCAGCTCACTTCTATTTTGGGACAGCGGAAGCACCAGCTCACCTCTAGGTGGGTCTCTTCCAGTTCTCTGAGCCTATGATTTTATGTAACTGACTAAGGTCGAAGTGAGATGAACAAAGAAGATAGAAGACAGCTCTACTTAGACTGCCTAGGATCTCGCTGTAGCTCAAGATGCAAGTCTTTCTACCAGCATTTAACAAAATTTGAGATTTGAGGCCTTTTCACAGGTAGCAGCTATACACTGACATGCTCTGAAAGACCATTCTGTGTTGCTGAAAGATGTGAAATACTGGTTAACATTAACTGCTTGTAATCTGGTAAATACCCATATTCAGAAACACACACCGCTTTAATAGAATAAAACTGATAGCAACCATTGAAGAATTAGCACTCATTTTGCTACAAGAGATCAGCATTAAGAAAGTCATAAATTATTTATAAATTATAATTATAGCTTATTTGAACAAACACATTTTAAGTATTGAAAACATTGCAATCTTAAAACAAACAAAAAAGCTAAAGAATGCCCCCATAACTAAATACTTCCCTCCCAGAGAAATCGGAGAAATTTTATATTTTTGATCACAGTAGTATCCAAATGTCTTAAAACATCTGCTGACTGTTGATTCTCCTCTGACCTCTAGCTGAAAGAGAGTTCATTATATTTCTTATATATTTTTTCGAATGAGGAGGCTGCATGCTACCAAGATTGCCCTATGGGATATAAACAAAGACTATCAACTTACATCGAGAGGGATGTTTTTTAAAAAAATAACTTTTCTTCGGAATTTTTATGTTTCTTCAGAATATCATCCTAGAAACTCAAAGAGTAGTTCATTTCCCCTCCATTATTTTATTTGGCAATTACCTGTAGCTGGGAAAAGTTGTCTTCATTTCACATGGGGCCAAAATTAACACAGCTGTTTAAAAATTTTCACCTTGTGGTCACTGTCTGAAAAGGAAAATTTTAAAACCACCTGACGACTGTTGGGAGAACTTACAAAGTGGAACTCTCAGTAAATTCTCTAATGGTGTACTCATGCACAAAAGAAAATGCCACAACTGGTCCACCTTGTCTATGCTTAGGAGAACTATCAAGTTAAATACTTTAGACATAATAATCACTTCTATCAAGGACTTCTACAGCATTAAGGAAAAAAAAAAACTTTTTCTGAAGTGAGAAAGGTAATACTTGGAACTTCATTTAAACTGTTTTTAATAAGTTGGTCCAAAAAATCACCAAATTGGGCTGTTTCCACAGAAAGGACAAACAAGGAACAAGGAATGGATGAGAGGGACAAAAACAGGGAGGTTCATTTATGCTCAGGTCTTGCCCACAAAGGCTGATGTAGCCAAGGCATGTTTCTGAGTCCAGGAGCACAGAAACTCATCTGGAAGCTTCAGCTTAGATACAAGCACTGACCACAAAGACAATGGTCAATATGGTCAATAAAAAAATGGTCAAATTGGTCAATAAAAGCTATATTCTCTCCCTAAGGAATTGTATCTATGGTTGGGTTGAAAATGAGTGTAGTACCTAGATTTCCACTGCATGTGTTTGAAAGAATAGGCAAGCAACTACTGAAATTACAACTGTTGAAATGTTCAGTATGCAGAGCAAATCCTTTGCTTAGAAAAGAAGCTCTTGTAGGTCTGATATCTAATGTGCACCAGCACCCCCAGTCACTAGCACAATAAAATGCTGTTTAAAGAAGACTGCCCCTTGTTTACTACCATTTAAATATAAAGATTTGTAGCAGTACAATTACGGCTTATCATGATTGAGGCCTATTGCACATAAAAGTATGCAGAACATTATGTGTGAGATTAGAATAGCTGCAGCACACTCGATCCATGTCACATCATACCATCACAGTCCCAACCGTGATGCACTTTGAGCCCAGAAATGTCAAATGAAAAGTTCCCTAGTTCCTGGGTGACATTGCTTTATTTTAAAGATGGAATCTCCCTCACTAACTTACCTGTATTACCCAATCTGGCCCACAGGAAACCAGAAAAATTGCCGACTCTCAATTTGGATATACAATTTGTACATTGGTGTAAAAGAAGCAGACTGTACTACAGTAATTCCAGAGATGTATAACATTCCATTATTTTTTGAATGTATTCTGCTAGAGACTCACAATCCATTTAGCATGGCTGTGAACTGTAAAAATGTCACTCTGAAGTGAGGAACACCACCTTTCGCTGTTCTGACCTTGCTTAATGCTCGATGAACATGGAAAGTGCTGACACTGCTTTAACTCTGCAAAGATGTCAAATGTGAATATATTCTAAAACAACAAAAAGCATTAGAAATACATGGAGACCAGAAGTGTACTCATTCTTGGTGGTAGCAATTACATAGGTTAATTTGTTGCCAGCAGAGATGCAAAATGAGATTTGGTTAGGAATTCAGAGGGCTGGACCCTTCATTCCCTTTACATAAGCAACAAAGAGGCTTTGAAATGTTTGAAACCATTTTGTTCTTCTGTGCAAAAGGAAAGCACCCTATGGATGCCTATTAAGTAAAGTCTTTCCACATCTTGGCAAGTATGTGATTTCAAGAAAAATATTTGCAAATGGATAACCCAATTCAAGTAGGAGTCAAAGACCACCTTTGAAAGAATCTTTGATGTGGCTATAAAAAGATTATATTTAGGAAGGATAGAATAATGTGGTTCTGTCATCAAAAGTTTGTAGCTGCCCATAATTCTTTGCTGATGTTAATGTAAAAAGCAACGCTGGTAAGCAGAAAACGGAATGCCCATGAGACCTTCTAGGATTAAGGAAGAATCCCTGAAAAGAACTGTTTCTGCTGTTGGATAAGCTCAAAACAGGCTATTTAGCAATCTCGCTGCCAAAGGACAGTGATATTAGAGTATCTGTGAGCATGAAAGCAAATGACAGAAATAGTTGCTATGTAAATCTTTGGTCATTTGGACCAAATCATCACTCCTGAGATCATTTAGAAGCCTGAAATCTTATTAACAAGGAAATGTTGAAATATCTTTTCCAAGGCAGAGCTACACAGCAGATGTCAAAGTCAAAACTGCACACCTGGCAAAAGGAAATAGATGATGGTGAGCTTAGAAGCTGTGAAGATGCTAGAAACTCAAGTTTTCTGAATGCTGGCCAGTAACTTCCCAAATGAGATCAACAGTTTAACATCCAGATTGTCGGGAGAACACTATGAAGACCACGGTATAATGATATTTGATTGTCAGTGAGAGTATGTGACCAGAAACAACTGTAAGAAGATTGTACTGATTGGATTCAGAACCACATATTAATACTCAGTTTGTCAGTGTGGGAGTACATACACAATCTCATCTCACTTTAGCTTCTGAATACTTCTGCGAATTAGAAGAGTTATATAGGAGCTCTGAGCCTCGAAAATGGAAACATTTCACTACTTACCCTTGGGATCTTTCTGCACAGGAACTGAAATATTGACACACACCTAGGTGGGATTACCCCCCTCTGAAAGCTCAATAAGAAGCACTTACATTACCTTCTAATGTGTACTGTAAGGCTCCAAACCCCTCATCTATAAACTAGTTAATGTAAACAAAACGGTTCTACTCTGTACAGTTATGAAAGTGCTATCTAAATACAAATGGAGCATTACAGGGTTTTATCTGCCTGGTTATGAAAAAAACATCAATATCCTGGGTAGTGGTTTGTAACGTGACCTACACACAACACCATGAAAACTGAGGAAACCCGTATCAGTGGTCCCTGCACACAACACTAACTCTTTATTTAGACATTGTACAGATATCACTGAAACTATTGGATCAACTTCACCTTTGCAATGCTTGTGACAGCTTCAGGCAGTGGAAGCAAGCCCTAGCATAATTCAAAAAAACCTTGAGGTTAAAAGTTAAAAACAGACATTTGATTTCTGGTAGCAACCATATATATGGTTCCCCTTCTTTCTTCCCCTTGTAGTAAGAAGTTCAATATACTCTCAAGGTAGACAATACTCTACAGTCCAGTAGATGAAATAGATTTGCTTGATACAACACAAAATGATAAAATTTCCTACATGAATTGTCTGAGCAAGGGACTCCAAGAATGGTATTGTTGCAGTTACTAACAGTTAACGGCTCAAATAACCAGAAGGAAAACAATTTCAAATCACTACTTACAAACTCAGCAGAGCTCAAAAAATAAATGATCTAAGGTGACATAACTGACTTAAAGTTTAGGGGTTTTCTTCACTTCAGCTTCTGATTCTACTGTAATTTGAGTCAACTCCATAAAATGCTTGTTCATCTAACCCTAGAGTCCCAGGATAAACCACAACTTGTGTCATGGAAAAAGTAATTGTTGAAGGTCTAGAATAGCACTTGCCGTATTAGTAAATGGAAATTCTATCTGCTAAAGAAACAGCATTAAAACAAGACCCCCCTCTGCAGTCTAGAGACAGAGGTGATCCACTACAGACTGCACAATTCATGATGTTTGTCCAATATATGCACCAGAGAAACATACACAGAAATTCAACATCCAGGATTGCCAGTGTAGCATCTTTCATTAAACTCACTCTACAAAAACAAGTTAATAAAAACAGAAGTCTCTCAAGAGAAAAAACAGGCTCAGCTAAGAGACTCAAAGCAAGGGCCAGAGGGGGAAAGAATGGTGGGACTCTACCCAAGCCCTGCCAAGATGCCAGAATAAAGGGCTGTTTCCTGCTAAAACAGTCTACATTTGCCAGACTTTATTGTTAGAATTCCATTATGGAAATGAATAGGGCTAGTTCACGCCTCAAAGATGCTTCATTTCTGTCTACAATGGGGGGCTCTCTCTTCTGTAGCTACAACAGTGGCCAAAATTCGCTACAGACGAAGCATTAAGCAAGGCAGATTAGGGAAGTCTCTCTCCAACTGGAAATTCTAATAACTCTGTGTAGAAATTTGAGTTCTCCCAAACTCAATGAAGACTCGAGAAATATATATTCTCACTGCATACTAATTTCCTTTCACCTTTGAAAATGGTACACAAGATAATGGTTTCATTCTGGCATACAGAACACCTTCAATACTATCTAAAAGATACGGTAGTTTTCCTAAATGCAAATTACTTAGCGATTAAAAATAAAACAAATGACTGATTAGGAAAGAATTCATTAATTTCCAACCTGGTTAAAATATGCTAAAGGTTTAATCCAGAGGCTGAAACACACTGCTAAATCCAATTGATTTCAAGGGCAGTTGGGTAACCAAACCATGAGCATCTGCGCCCATCAGCAATAGTCAAACAGTTAACATTTAAGAAAATGAGAAATTAAAATAAATAAATTCAGTATCAATTTCTGTGCTGGAATCCACATAGAATCCACTCCTATTTGCAAGGTACTTCTCATGTCTCTTAGATCTTTTCTAAAGGTCCTGTAGATTACAACATATTGAACAACCTCATACTGGACACCAGGCCATGGCACGGGTTTTTGCTATCAAATAGACATTTGTATTTCCAGCTTTTTTCTCAGTTAAAAGCACTTCGCTGCCTCCAACCTTCATGCACTCTAGAAGAAAGACATGCTACACCAGGGACTGCCACAATCATAAATCCAAGGCAGGCACTTAAACTCTCTGCTCATCCATCAATCTCAGTACACGAGTGCCTGGATGGTCGTTCTGAAGTTGACCTGCTGCAGTAACCTGTGTACAACCACAGCTTGTTATGTGTATCTGGGGACTAATTTCATTAATGATTAACAAAGTGATCCCTATGTAACAGCAACAAATTCAAGTTGGGAACATGGTCTCCTTTAAAGAGTTTGCATTTCGTTTAAAACAAAGCTGAATGATACTAAACATCGAGCTCTAGCTTCCACTACAGTTTTAACTTCAGTCTTCGATATCCGTAAGGATTGGGGCCTCGTGCTTTCAGTTACTGCCTTTCTCCCTAACTCATACAGAAACTATAGCTAAAAATATTCAAGATTAAATCTGCAATTTGGGAAAAGACATTTTAGCGGTTCTCTCTAAAATAACCCTTCAATTTTTATCTTTAATGCCTTTTTCACAGCAATCTTCATTAAAAAAATATGAAACATGACCAATCAGTAACATAACCAGCACACTAACAATGGAGTGATCAGGTGGCCTGAATACAGAAAGAACAATACTTCATCAAAAAATGAATCATATTTCATCAACACCAACTAGTTTGAAGATCTTCTAAAGTACTAAGAATGCTGGCATTCACAGAGGCCTAACAAAGTATCAAGAGACCAGAGAAGGACAAATGCCATTCCTGTCTCCAAAAATACAAGAGATGAGAAAAGAAGCAGCCTGGAAGGTAGTCTGCTTAGCATAAATTCTCAGTGAACAAACCCCATTTTTTGTAATTCCCTGGAACATAACTAGAGGGGAAAAAAACAATAGCAAACACAGACTTCTTAGGAGCAAAGCATGCCAGACTGAGGAGTCTAACCTTGGCCTCAGGAAGCTGCCACAGCAGAGGAAGAAACAGTAAGTGCACCTTGATTTTAGCACCATCTTTGGTCACAAACTGTGACCAAAAAGCAAGCTAAGGAAACCGATTTATCCTGTGGCATTTTTCTGGCTGTTAACTCACGTAAAGGTACAGGCACACTCCTAACTGAGCTGCTAAGTTTACCAACATGTTGGCTAAGATTGCTTGGATTTGAAGATCTTGTTTTTGCAATGGTCCTGACTAAACATTCACCAGGGATGTTTTCTGTGCAGCACTCTAAAAGAGGCAGAAGCAGTATCCTTGGGATTGCTGGACTCAAATCAATCTTTTCTCTGTATGACCTGAACAGTGCCTGACAGACTCACTGTCCTGAGTTTCGTTATAGCTAATCCAAATTTGAGTGCAAGCAAAAAAATAAAAAAGGGCTGAATTCTAATACCAAAGATGAAAGTATTTTGTATTAAAATAAGACATCCCTTGTGGCTAGAAGAAGCAGTTCTGTATCACTGAGAGCTAAAAGAAAATCCACTTTCCAGTGAAGAAGAATGCTGCTAAAGTTGGTACGAGATGGAGGTTGTAGGCTATCAAAGCACACAGCTTTAGCAGAGACAATACCACCTCTGTAACAGATCATATGTGAAGGCCAGGGAAGGCTTACGCATAGAAGAGGGAAGATCAGCGTAGGAGAAAAAGAAGCAAAATGGAAAGTTCGTATTTTCTTTAAAAGATGCTCTCAGAAAGAAAAACCATAGAGGTATTACAGTATTCTTATAATAACAGTGATAACTGCCTGGCTATTAGAACAAAAAAATGGTGCTAAAGGCTCCTGATATCTTCAGGAAGGCCAATAACATGTAAAAGTAGGCTTTTAGGCAAAAGGATGAAATTCTTTAATGTGAGGGTGGTGAGGCACTGGAACAGGTTGCCCAGAGGATCTGTGGATACCCCGTCCCTGAAAGCATTCAAGGCCAGGCTGGATGGGACTTTGAGCAACATGGTCTAGCGGGAAGTGTCCCTGCCTATGGCAGGGGAGTTATAATTAGGCAATCTTAAAGGTCCCTTCCAACCCAAACCATTATATGGATTCCATCTGGGTGCCTGGAAAACCAGCTAGCGGTGCATGAGAACCTATAATCAAAAGCAAGACCTCATATTTCTTCTACTTCACTGAGACAACATAAAGTATGTGTCTGAAACATGCTATGTAGCAATAGTGATGTAGATCTGAACAAAGCAGAGTCTGAAGGGGATACATACAATACTGTCTAGGTTTTTCTTTGACCAAATCATAAGTCCATTTTGAGGTGTAAAGGAGGAAAGAAATATCCTGTCCAAGAGCTTAAGTTCACACCAGTACAAAAATGCTTGGCAGTTACTCACAGACATTGGTAGTACTGCTGACAGGTAAGATTTTCTTCCCCAATCACCTAACTACATACAGTTCATAAGTTCACCTCACTCACATACTGAGATTTTTTCATCAGTAGCTGTTGTGGTTAAGAATGTCCTATTGTGGTTAAGAATGTCCTTTGCTGACAGGACTAAAACTCTGCTAATTCATATTTTATCAAGTCAGACACCGACACCAACTGACTTACCTTAGATTATATTTTCCTACTGATAGTTTAGGCTATAGTTGGACTTCTGAGAATATTATTATTAATTCCCTGACGTACCTCCTAGTTGCCATCTTTAAGACTGTCTTATCAAAGAAAAAAACTTGATGAAATGATTTCCCATAACCCTGTCTTACAGGCCACTGATGAACAGTAAGTCAAGGAGTATGAAAGTAAGGTCTTAAAAGTCAGGATACTCACAATATAATTAATCTCTCCAACAAAATATTTTTTTCTTAACCATGTATATTGTGTTTACATATTCCAGTTGTGTAGTAAAAATAGTTACAAAACCAGGAACTTTTCCACAGCAGGATAAATCCAGCCTAATGATGAACTGTGCACTCCAGTGAAACACAGCTGAAATCACAGAAATTGCATCTTCTAATAACTATGACTACATTATCAAATGCTTAAAATATCAAATATTTTAGGGTGCCAATAAGTACATATGACCGAAGCTTGAAGACAAACACATTTCGAGCTTGAAATTTGAATCTTCTGCATTAGCACACAGCAAATACTTGATCCATTCCAAGCTGTCTGCCGTAATAGTTGAACTACACCAAAGTGCAGTCTGGCAATAGGAACAGCATAAATTAGGAAGCCAGGTTTTATTCTTCATATTAGAGTGCAATTCTTTCCAGATAGCCATAAGAGGGCACTTAAAGTGAAAGTGACAAAAGCCCACAATATACTGGACTTGCAAATTTGAAAACAAAAAAAAAATTTAAATTACCACTATTGTTTGTGTGAGTGTGGGAATACAGTAAGTAAGAAGTAGTAAGAAGTTACATAATACTAACTTTGAGCTTCTTGGTTTTTAAATTAAAAACATTTATAGAATAGTAGGAAGGAATTACATTCTCACATACACAGCACATCTAAAGGACATCAGGTAAGAATAAAGACATGACAAAGCACCTGAAAAATAATCTTGATTTAATGGGCGACTTTAAGCTGGCAAAGATGTTCAAGTCAGAGAGAATATTAAGATGTAACAAAGCCAAGTCTACTTAGAGCAGATTTGTCTACTATGCAAAACAGAACAGCAACCTTTTCAAGAGACATGAAGGCAGGGGAAATTACCTGTTTGGATACTGATTGGATCCCAAAGAACTACAGTGAGTAGCTGAAAATACAGGCATATACAATCCTTTTTACTAGTTTTGATAAATTTTGCAGTTCTTGTTCTAAAAATGAAAAGTTGTTTGTGGCATATTTGCAAGATCTGCATGTTGCTTGCTTTGGCAAATGTATTACAGGGATAATGTAATTGTTCAAAACTTCAAGTGTTATAAACCTAGGAAGACTCAGGTACACATCGATGAAATGAAATCAAAGCACCTAAAGGAATGGAAATACCTAACAAGCTTATTCAGTATGACATGTCAAGACTCTTCAGGTCTTCCATATGGTTAACATTCAGAGTAGTCTTATACACAAAATTAATTCCAAAACAAACAAAAAAACCTAAAATATAAGTGGACACCTTACCTCTGCCCCATAGTAACATCTAGTAGGAAGCGTACAATTACTAAGTGAAATATCACTTATGAAAGTTTTCTTTGGGATAACAGATTCTTCCTTTTTCCCGCCCACTCCCCCTCCTCAACAGAGTGCTCCTTTCAAAACAGAGCAGAATCAAGGTCATTGCATGCTATTAGCTGTGTTGATAAGAAACTGAAATGTGCCCTCATTTCTTAAATTTAATCTTAAAAAACCTAGTTCTGAAATAAACCAAACATCCCTGCAACTTGTAATTTACCAAAACTTACCAATATGTAAAGAATTTTTTTTTGCATGTTAGTGTATTTTTTTGGCCTGAAGTTTTCAGAACAACTTTGTGGTTGAGGGGGATACAGTAGCTGCAAGGTCAGAGACAGCATGGACAGTTAGAAATCAAATAGTAGTATTTGATCTTTCACTTTTCCCCTTTCTCCTCACAGGCAACTCGAGATGCAGGTTGTCTACGCTGACACCCATCCTAGATGAACTGCTCCACTACAGAAACATTGAGTATCGTTCCAGATTTAGACGATAGATAAATGTGAACATGGTTTTCATGAAAAAGCCAACTGCACAGCTATGGGGGAAAAAAAAATCACTATGATAGATTCATAGCATTACAGAATGGTTTGGGTTGGAAGAGACCTTAAGGATCATCCAGTCCCACGCCCCCTGCCACAGGCAGGGACACCCCCCACCAGACCAGGTTAACCAAAGCCCCATCCAGCCTGGCCTTGAGCACCTCCAAGGATGGGGCATCCACAGCTTCTCTGGGCAGCCTGTGCCAACGCCCCGTGAGCGGCGCTCAGGCAGTCCCACGTTTACACACGTTAATTCGCCTTCTGCCGGAGGACAGGGGAGCTCGCAGCCCCCCCCGGAACCCAGCGCTCGGGGCCACGAGTGACGCCCGGAGCCGCCCGGGTGAGCACCCGCTGCCCCGCCCCTGCGCATGCGCGGAGCTGGCCGCGGCCGTTGTGGGTGGGGAGGCGCGGCGTGGCGGTTGGGCAAGCCCGGGCCCGAGCCCGAGAGGCCCGAGAGGCCCGAGAGAGCCCCGCGTCCGTCCCGGTGCCGTTACCTGGGCCAGGGTCCCGCGGCGCGCGGCCCGGATCAGGCCCCCCGGTGTCGCCATGGCGGGGGCGGGGGGGGCGGGGGGAGGAGGGAACGAGGGTACAAGCCCGGAAGCGCCGGCGCATGCGCGCAGCGCCCCACAGTGGAGCTGGGGGGGGTGGTGCTCAGACGGTCACGTGGTGGCCGGGCACCGCCTACCGGGGTGGGGGCAGCGGCCATAGCAACGGTTGGCCTAGGGAGGTTTAACGGGCCGCTGAGGTTGGGTTATAGCAGACCCAGCTCCAGGCTGGGAAGCTGTCGGGTACCCGTGTGCATCTGCAGTGACACCCCTCAGCACACAGGTGGTTATTCCCAACAGCCAGCACGGTACTGGGCAAGATCAGTCCAAACCCTACCACAGAATCACAGAATCATCTAGATTGGAAGAGACCTCCAAGATCACCCAGTCCAACCTCTGACCTAACACTAACAAGTCCTCCCCTAAACCATATTACTAAGCTCTACATCTAAACGTCTTTTAAAGACCTCCAGGGATCGTGACATGACCACTTCCCTGGGCAGCCCATTCCAATGCCTAACAACCCTTTCAGTAAAGAAGTTCTTCCTAATATCCAACCTAAACCTCCCCTGGCGCAACTTTAGCCCATTCAGACAACATTCCCAACTGTTTTACAGTTCCTAACTGTAAAATCCTGAAGTATTCTTAATAGTTAAAAGCACCGTAAGTTTATATAACCATTTTCACTTGGATGCGTTGGCTAATAACAATTTTTACATTTTAAAACTATGTTTACAGTGCTTACAATATTGGACCCTAATCTATATTTAGCTCCCCAGACTCTAAAACAAACTGTAAAAAAATTGCTGTGCAAGGTCAATGAGAAATTTGAGTCCAAAAACTGTACATGTAATTCTTTTTCATTGTTTGTATCATCGCTGTGAATATTGGTCATAATTTGAGCTGAAAACTTCCATGTACAATGTCCATCTTGCTCTGACATTTTATTTAGCTTTACATTTCAGCAAAAATGTCAGCCTGTTTTTGAGAAAATTACATGAAACTGCTTGAATTGTAGGAGACAGCAGAGAAGAAGCCGAAAAATAGAAAAGACCAGATGATATTTTTTTGAGATTTTCCTGTCCTAAGGCCAAAACAAGCAAAAAAAATATTAGACGAGCTTGTGGCTGCACCACTGAAGTGAGACTGAAGACATGCTTTGAGTGAAGCATTAGGCAACAATCCAGGCGGTGGGAGGGATGTATGGATGCTTTAGCATCTGTCTCCTGACTAGAACTTCTTTCCATTGGAGAGTAATCAAAGCAGGTAGGGCTGTCTCAAAATAACAAGGTGAAGAGAGGGCTGCTAAAGAGGGAAGTGGAATATAAACCTAGCTTCAAAAGCTGGAAAGAAAGTTGAGAAGATGTGACAAGGAAATGTAGGCCATTCCTCACTTGTGACGAGTTTTAAAACAAACCCTTTTCCAGTACGGAATTACCAAGGAGAAAGCTTTGCAGCACCTACTAAATATGAATTTTTTGATGCTATTATAAACCATTAAGTCAGACCTTGATTTCAGGCAAAATGATGAAGCAAAAAGCTATGTGTGTTTCAGTGATTGCAAACTTAAGAATGAAGGTATTGATGTTATGTAAAAAGTATTAGTGTTCATTTTCAATGTTATTAGAATTTGAATTAGTAAGTGTAACAGTACAAAAGCAATACTTCCTAGACTTGTTAAATATTTTCGACTTAGTACTGCAGAGGATTCTAATTAAACTTATTGGAGAAACACACATTAAACAGGACTAAGGGCTGATTACCTGACAGCTCTGAAAAAGTACTTATCAAATTTGAATTGAGAGACTTTCTAGTAGACTTCTACAGTAACCTGTGCTTTGCCCTACTCAGTACTGTCACCAGTAATCTAGAATATAGATGGTGAATAATTGATACTTGAAATATGCTCTTAACACAAATACTGACAGATGTGTAAATAAGGCCAAAAACACAGCTATCATTCTGATAATCAGAGTGTATTAAATCAAAACATGTTTTAAAATCAAAGTGAAACTGGAGTAAAAACTTGAATTCACATTGTTTTTTTTTTCCCTCCAACCATAAGAGTCTGAATTATTACTTTGAAGTCTTTGTTGAACCCAAACTCAAGCGGAACAAAATGAAAAATTTCCACTTACTGGGTTACAATAGCACTTTAAAAAAACAAGAGCTCACTACTACAACAGAAATCTAGCAGGCACAGAAGCAGCATGGGATATTCTTAGTGCAGAGAGGGAGAGTGATGTGAATATATGGGAAGGGTGAGAAGAGAAGGAGGTTGGCTTGAAAATCCCAGAGAAGACAAGAGACAGCTTGCATCCTGAGAGAGGGCCAAATTAGGGGAGGAGAAAGATTCACTGATCATATTTATTGCCCTCTGAAATCTCCCACTGCAGCCAAAACTCTTCCAGCCTTTCTCAATGATGATTCCTAGCCACTTTTCCCTGCTAATATTGCCCCAATACGCATTGTGAATCCATTCAAGGCTGTTAGATGTGAAGAATCTGTTACAGAGCTCAGATTAGGAAATACCAGTAGCAGGTGCACATGAACCAGACCTCAGTCAAAATATAACTACGTCTGTTCCCTGTTTTTAATATCTCCAACCTGACTATTGACTTAAAAACAAAAGTTCAAGACCATACATTTCAGGTGAGTGGGTGTCTCCTGAGACACAGCAATTTTGTGGAAGACCTGGAATTTGTGTTTGACAAACAACTCTATTTCTAGTGCAATCCTCTTGCTGAAATGTTGAATTAAGTAATTTTTTAGTACTGGAGTACCCATCAGTAAATCTAAGTCCACTTTGGGTGTTCATGCTTAGAAAAAAATACTGAAAAATCACGGAAAAACCTGCAGACAATAGCCATAAAATGATTCAGGAGAAGACTTAGACATATGCTCAAATAAGTGATTAGTGAAAATGCATGATAGTGCTAGGAGCAGAACACAAACTCTTTTTTTTTTTTTTCTGGGCAGAAGGACTTCCGTAGCTGGGCTATAGTACACAAAACTTATATTTGTATAAAGCCTTTAAGAGGCACTGCTTTGCACAGGATCCAGCCTTGGTTGTTTTACAATGTCAGGGTCCAGGGAATATTAGGGATGTATAACAGTCCCTCTAGGGATTTTGTCCACAGCCTCCATGTCTTATTTAAAGTAAAAATTAGAAATTGTTTGGTGGCTGTGGCAACAGACTGTAAAAAGGACAAATGGTTAAAGAAATTGAATACATTTTGAAAACATGGCTTTATTCCTTGCCACTTGTCCTAAAGTTCTTATATGATGCTAGGCAAATCATTGTTCGCTATAGTATTTGCTCAGGTACTGTCTAAAATGTAGCCCCTTTGTGCCATTCATAGCTTAAGCACACAAAAGGAGGTAGCCCATGCTCCAAATAGTTCAATAGGCTAAACAGGCAAAGTGGACACAGATTAGAGAGTGTATGACACACTGTTTGACGAGGTTGCAGAAATTGCCATGTGCAATATTGTGCATTGCATGTGCCTAACATTCTTTTTTAAATGAAGGATGATGTTACAAAGATACTGTGTGAACAAAAAAGCAAGGACAGGACATTTTGGCAAAGTAGATGAGGCAGAGAAAGGAGACCAGGTAGGGTGGAATCTGAAGAATACAGAGTCAGAAACAAAGTTGGAACAGGCACAGGAAGGAGTCCAGTCCAACCCTTTACATTTACGAACAGAAAAAAACCTTCATTTCAGACACGTAAATTGACATAGTTTAAAAGCACATCTTTGACATTTTGGAGAGCCTCAACGTTAGCAGCATGACTGGCTGAAGAAGGTAAATCCCAGTCTTACCTGTTTCATTTTATATTTTACACATGCTATGGAAGGATTTTTGACCATTTTTATACATTTGCCGGCTCAATGAAACTTTGGCAGGGCAGTCATTTGAATGCTGAAGATCTGGAAGAGTATGAAGAATTGTATTATCTTTTGTGTGCTGAAACTGTTGGTAGTATCATAGCATTGCAGAGAACTATTTTCTGTGAAGTTCATGGAAAAACACTGTACTGGTAGCCACTTGGAAATAAAAACACCTAGAATCTTCTGAAATCTGTAAACCTTTTCTCCCTATAGTATGTTGGGAAAAAGAAATCTTTCCTACATGTTCTTTTGTATTATCATCAGTTATGGTGGCTGTGTTTTTTACATTCATTTTGAATCTGTGTTTCCTGTCATGAGCAGATTAAAAACAGAAGAGAGCAGAGTGAAAGTTTTCTATTGCAAACATGTGTGTCTGAAAAAGGATTGTATTTCCATGTCCTGGAACATCAAGGGGAAAAGCTTGCCCTCCCCAGACACACACCTTTAGTTTGCAGCAATAAGGAGTTTATAGACAAGGTTGGTTTACTGCAGTAAATAGAAAACCCAAATCTGCTATTATTTCCAGTGGTTAATCCAGCCTGGATGTCTGAGGAGACCTTCAAACATTGTTCCCAGCACAGATATATCTTATTCTTTATCTGATAAGAATAGATATCTATAGATAGAATATCTAAATGCTTAGCATATTTCTGGGTGCAATGTATCAGTGCTTTTAATAATTTGTCTTCTGTATCTGAAATAGTTTTATATGCAAATGTTGCTGTCTAGATAGTGTTCTTAGGGACTATTAATAGAAATGGAGAATGAATGCACTTATCCTCTAGAAATTAAATGCAATTCACAGGCAGAAAAAAAAAAAAAGGCTGTGTCAATGGAATTCACAAAGAAAAAAAGTAGTTCTGAGGTATCATCCACATATCTGTCTGCTTTAAAGAACACAGTTGGAAAAGGACAGAAAAGATGTTACAAGAACCCCTGGGGACCAGATATACAGTATGTTCCAATCTGATATTCCTGGAGGAATTGAATCCTGGAAAGAAGACAGTTTACTGGTTTAGATGGTGCTGCAAGGCCTTCCTATCTCAAACATAAATGCTGTCCTATTAAAACTGTTATATATTAATATGCATTCAGTGCAGATACCACCCAAATAATATTTTACTAGATTAATTAACTCCCTCACCCAATTGTACACAAAGGTCTGTTACATTGTGTGCAAAACTGAAACAAATCTGGGAAACAGTTTAATAAAATCATCTTCTGTATTGGTTATTCAGTCATAATCTTCTTGTGCCTTGAGGATGCGTTTACTGCTAAGAAACAGCACTTCTTCATTCCTGAAGTGATAACATCTCTTCAAGTACCAGACCATGGACTAGAGTTTTACTTTGAGCAACGTTATTGGCAAGTATGGTCTTGCCTTTCCTTGTCATTTCCCCAGCTGCCAAATGTCATTCAGGTATACCCAGCTGATGGTGATATTTCTATACATGTGAACATTTTCAAGACTCTTAAGACTGCAACTGTTATTTCTATAATTAATAGAAAAAATGAAGCATACTTAAAAGTTTTAAACAAACACGGCAAATTTAACTAATAACCAAACAGCTTTGGAAAATTTAGAAATAGGTAGTAATTCACACAGTCTGAACCTCTCCTTTGTAACTGCTTCTTCAGATTAATAAGAGAATCACCAAGCTGCTATTTTAACAATACCAATTAGCATAACATATCTCTTGCTTTTTCTAGAGTATGTATTACAGCGTGAACACTTTTCTGTCTTAACATATTTGTCCAAGATTCTCATAAGAGATACTACAAACCATAATTAAATTAATCCCTCAACCTGCTTCTGTAATAAGAATTCACATTTAAATCATTGGTCATTAGGCACTGGACACTTCTGTAAAGTAGTAGATGTGAAACCTGTCATATTTTTATAAATTGTTCCAGTTCTTAAAAAATGTGCCATTTCCAATCTGAATTCCTGTAATTTCACTTTACAATTTTACGTTATAGAACATTGTTGCCTTTTAAGCTAAAACACTTTTTATTTTCAGAAATGTTCTCCTATCATAATCAAAAAATATTTTTTTTCTTAAGCAAATGGCATAGACTGATTTTCTTTTTTTCAGAACTGTCATCATAAGATAGGCTTCATATATTTTAAGTTACGGTTGCATTTCTTTAATCTTTGTGGTTTTTCAATCTCTTCTCTTCAGGGTAAGCATCAAAATATGCCATCATACTATTGCAATACTCAATGTAATTTCTCTGCTTCCAGTGATCAGTAGGAAAAAAAATAGAAGTGTTGCTAAGAAAGTATGGAGTTGATGTACAGACTGATAGAACAATAAATAACATGTATATATCTGAGAATACTGTTGCCTACTGTGCTGAGAGCTCATGTTCTTTCTGTCATTTTTGGTGCCAGTGATTTCCACAGTCTCCCAGCTTGTAGATGACTTACAATTTTTTGTTTTCAGGTGTGTGACCTTCAAATTATTTCTGTTCAGACTGTTGCTTGTATGGATTCCCTTTCCTACCAGACAACCCATCTGTGTGTAAGTGGCTGTTTTTCAGTACTGTTTATCATTTCACCAAGCTGTGCATCATCTGCAAACTTTAGTAGCCATGCTTTCATATTTTCTTCTATGGGACTAATAAAAACATTAATTGCTAAACTGAGATCAGAGGCTTAAAACCTGTTGAGTTAGTAGTTGTTTAATATCTTTTTAATGTACAGATCAATATACACTTCACTGATTATTTAATGTTAATTTTAAAAATGAGACTGTCATGAAATACCAAAATAAACACAGCATCAAAATGCAGATATATGGCGATGTGAAATGTTTTTCTAGACACCAAAAAGACTGAAGTATACATAAAACGCAGAGTTGTTACAATTGTTTTGAAAAAAAATCATACAACTGTGTTAAGGCAATTTAAATAATACCCCCAGATAAAGATTTCCAACATTATTTTTTGGTTTATTTTATTTTACTGTTTACATAGATATTCATGGCTATGCTCTGACTATTGTGCTCCCATCTGGGAACATAGAACACCTATGGTTTATGAGATACTTCCACTGGAATTGCAGCTGCTTTGTTTCACCAGAGCAATGAAAAAATGATGAAATAGATAGATAGGCTCTAGCATCCTTTGCATTCTGCTCTTCTAGCCTCTTGTTGATAGTGGCTGTGGCTGTTCGGCTCCTCACAGCTTTTCCCTGAGCGCTCTGCCTCAGCTCTTCACCATTTCTGCATCCCACAGCAGAAGTGACACTGTTCCTTCTACTTTGAGCAGCAAAATAGGATTTTGCATGTGCCCGCTTTCCTCTCCATCACTCCTCCAAGGATGGTGCTCCTGGCCTCCCTCTCAGTGCAGAAAACTAGCATGCTGTCTCCCACCTCCTTCTCAGCTTCTCCACAGAGAGGGTCTAGCACAATAGGTGCTTTCCTCACTGGTGCTTATTATGAACGTCCATACTTACTGTTGCTTTTTCTCGTTGTTGTTGTTGTTTTCCCCATGCAGAATTGTTCCCTTTTAGACTGGCCACAATCATCCATTGTTCTCCATGAAACAGAAACTGCCGTTGCCCTTGGGGAGATGGCGATTGGCTATACTGTGAGGCTTCATAAAACACAGACCCCATTGGGAACAATGGAGAAGAGCCTTCTCAGCGTGGCTACCAGCTGAGGCCTGCCACAGCTCACTGCTGGTCCACAGCAGTGGGGAGTGGCAACCATATTGAAAGAGGCCATGGGCCACTGAGCAGCCTCCAGGCCCTGCTGTGGGGGAAATGGATTACATGCAACAGGAGAAAAAAAAGCAAACAAACCAATAAAACCAAACAAATGAGCAAAAAACAACCCACAACTTAATAACAAAACTGAGTGAAATGAAGTCTTCATGCAAGGTTTCAACAAGGTCCACTTATGTGGGAGCTAGCAAGGGTTTTAGCCTGATTTGTAGGGGAGGTTGAGTACTGCTTTTTCCTGTTGATGATTTGACTCCCCCTTAACTACTGAGAGAAAGAGATTCTTATTTGACAATTTGAATAGGAAGCAATTTTTGTCAGAGAGTAATAAGCATTTCAGCTGTGAAGATGTATTTCCCCACCTTCGCTTTTCACTGGTATACTCCTGGGTTGCTAGAGTGTATTCTGTTACCAAGATAGGAGGCAAAGGTCTAATAATGGGTGGTCTGTTTTTTAACTGCCTGATTTTTTAATTAATTTTCATCTCTAAGCAAATGAATATATTCAAATAAGTCTTTGAAATAGCCAGATCTTTTTTAATCACCCCATACACATTGTGCCGTTAGGGAGAGTATACTGTGTTTTTCCTAGAGCAGTGAAGCATACCAGAGTTGGAAAATTTTGCCCTCACTCTAGAGTCTTTACTTGCCTCGAAAACACGATTACAGTGATAGAAAATATTTTTAAAGATAATGAAATGTGAGGGTATGCTTCATCAATAATTAAGCACGAGCCATACTGTAGGAATGTTGTGATTATCTTAGAAAACAAGCGTTGTGATTCATGGAAATATTCAAGATGCTATTTAATAGAAATTCAAGCTTTTTAGGTCATTAAAATCACGATTAGTATACTCAACTGTTTCAAAGTATAATCTATTAAAATCCCACTTACATAAGCATCCAAGTCTCCATCTTTCATATTTATAATTTTATAGGATGAATGAATAGTCATCTGCTTCTGTTATTCCTCATAGCAAAAAAAATTCCTCTTGAGCAGAAGTCTCAGCCCTGCCATAGAGTGACTATCAAAATGTTTATAATTATGTCTGTGGCCATTTCTGTGTCTTTGTATTTAAATTGATAAAGCTGATCTTTAAAGATTCAGTATATATTCTTTCATTTTCAGAATAGGAACCATAATTATTTAAAACAAGCGATTCATCTAGAAAAGCAACGCTGCATTCTCAACTAAAACTGAGGTCCTAGTATAATACACCTAATATTGTGATGGGAGCTGAGAGGCAGCTTTCCAACTTAGAACCAGCCATCGATCTCACTGAGGCTGCCGGGTGTGCTTGCTGCCTTGCGCACCAGCTAAATGAGAGAACAAACAGATGTCCATTTGTTTAGCAATAGCTTAAACTGTGGATGCCATGCCCAAAATAAACATTGAATGGATCGATTAGAGTGACTAAAACAGTGAAAAGCAGGAGGAAACACGCAGGGAGCAAAACAAAAATCATGATACACAAAATGAAGTGAATACACAATGGCCTTGAAAGAAAGCCAGGGGAAGGAGCTTTTTGAGCAGTGTACTGACTGCAAGCAGATCTGGATCATGAGCAAAGCACCAGATTCTTGTTCAGTCTTACTGTATTTGAAGAAGCGGGACTTAGTTTGTAGTAAAACAGGATTACTTCAAAGAAATACCTGGCTCTTGTAATCAATGTCTCATTCTAATGGAAACAGCCTGCTATGTCGTGAGTACTAGCTGACTGCTCAAGCCACGATGAAGTTAGACAATGAAAACAGAGAGAACAGAACAATGAAAAGCAGGGAGGGAGGACGGAGAGAGATTCTGGAAAAAGACATGGTCAAATGGAAGAAAAATGAAAACTTGGAGGAAGCGAATCTCAGACAAAGTACAGGGAGATGAAAAGGAATGTGGTGAAGATGTATTCTTCAGCATGATAGTCAGTTAGCTAGGAGATGCTTGTGCCTCTGGGAGAGAGTAATCCCTAAAGTGTATCCTTGTTTGAATTTCTGACAAAAAAGAAGACCCTGTCCCTCTTGTCCCATTGCCATTTCAAAAAGAGTAGCCCTCTAAGGCAGGCGCCCAGGCATCATGACGGAGGGTTAAAACACATGAAGCTGCTGCCCATTTGGAACGCACTCCGTCTCTTCTCACATCTGCAGAGCATTTAGCCGCTTGCATCTGGTTGTGTTTGCGCAAATATAATTCCATATTCACTAATAATTCCCGAGGCTAAAGGCCCCTCTCCTGTAACCTTGTTAATATTCTCACAAGGCCTGGTGTGAACGCCTCACAGCATTTGGATTAGAATTCAGTCTGGTGGGTTTTTCCCCCCCCCCCGTCTCTTACTCTTTCTCTCTCTCGTACTTTTCTGGCCTCCAGTTTCCTGGCCACCCACATGACGAGACACTCTCCCTCCCTCTCTCTCCCCGTTCTCAGTTTCAAGGAATTTCCTTTTGTCAAAGGCAAAGTGTGATTGACATATTTTCCCCCTCTTAAGTGCAGTCTTCTTAATACTTGATTTAACTATGTCCTTATGGGGCTCGTATAATCATTACCTAGGTGAGAAAGAGACCCCCTGCTCCCTCTCCACCATCCGATCTTGGGCTTCAAGCTTCAGATTTCTGGATTGCTTAGCACTCTTTACATGTTTTTTATTCACTTTTTAAAGACATTTTAATTAATTTGGTGCTGACGAGGGATTCCAGATTGACAGCCTTGGAAACTGAGGTCATTTGTTTGTCCACAAAACAGGTACCACCAAAGCAGCAGAACTGCCAGCTCCCCTATCAAAGAGCCTCAGGCTCCCCTTTTAAAGCACCTCAACCCAGGCCAGAAAGTCACCTTCTGCTCTGCCCTTTCTGGAGAGAAGACAATTCCGTTTCCTAATCAGGCCTCAACCCTGATGCCAGGATTGATTAAAAAAATGAGCTGGAGCTCACCCTGACCACAATGCCATAGGAATATACATTAACATTTTGCTAGTTCACTTCTGGTCACTCCTTTCTTTACCACAAGAAATTATGTTTTGCTGTTGTTCTCCAGTGATTTTTCCACATGAGACTGCATGGCACGGGCCCAGTCAGGCCCCAACATGCCTCCCACCCCAGTAGAGACCAAGGTGTGCTATGGCAGTGGGGCAAGGATTGGAGGGAAAGCAGCCATGGGGCTTGGGAAGGTGGATGGGCTGCTGGCAAGAGAAGGAGAGGAAGGCAAGCCCCCATGCAGATAGCTTGGAGTCTTTAATGATCCCCTGTTAATTTGTATTGGGCACCCTGCTGTACTGCTTTGCCTGGTCCTATTTTAATGTTTCCATGTAATGGGGTTTGTGTCTCTTTGCTGCTGAGCAGTGCCAGCAAATACCTCTTACCATTACCCAGGCATTTCTGATGTTTAGTTTAAGTCTGAGAAAAGCTCATTGAAAACAAAACAACCTGAACAATGCTTAGGTAAGCTCATTCTTACAGCCTTTAAATACTTTTGACAATATCAAATTCCTTCCCTGACTGGTTTTATCCACGTCATGTATATTGGGGAAAAACTCTGTGTTATGATGACTATGGGCTGTCTGTGGGAATTCAATGGAAGAGGTTGCACAGACTGAGCCAAACATTTTAAATACAACATAGGAAGGATTATCAACAAGTTTTTGACTAAATACTTGCAAGATCTTACTGCACCGTTTAATCAATATGAGAGCAAAACAGAGTTTTGTTTTCCATTTAACAGAAATAACTTAAAGTGTTTTCAGGAAACTGATTGTTACATATAAGAAAATGTTTATAATTAAGTATGTTGACAATTTGCGCCAATCATTATAATACCTTGTTTTCAGTTATGCATGAACTTTCTACATTTGAAGTAACTAGGATGAAATTTCCCATGTTGGAGATAAATCTCTATGCCTTGCATCGTTCTTTTTCCCCTTGTTTGGAAAGGAGGAAAGAATAATTAATTGAGTTTTCACACACACAAACACAAAAGGAGACTTTATTCTCATGTACGTACGTATTCAAAAACTTTGGAGGAATACTAGTAAGAAATCATATTCTCTACCTAATTTGTATCAAAGCCTTGCCTTTTGATCAGCAATTGGTGTGGGAGATCCCTCTGATGTCAGGAATGTGCACTTGGCTATTTCCATGAAAAATTTCCCACATTTACTCAGGTTATGAGCCTTGGAAAGACCCACTTTGCACAAAGACATTAGAAATGCATATTCTCTGAAGAATGTCTGTGTATTCTTAAATCTAGGGGTGGACCTTCTCTCCCACAGGAGCAGCGGGGTACGTGGTCCGGCTGTGCTGTCCCAGGGCGCAGGAGATGAACAGCACTGCTGCCTCTGTTGTGTTTTCAGTGTTCCTCTGACAGAGCATGGGAAAAGAAGGAACCTTTCTGACAAGACTACAGAAGGTAGGGACCAAAGTACTGTGAATGAGGACATAGGGACAATCCTGATATTCAGAAGAAGGGCGGGGGACTTACAGCTGGGAATGGAAACATGACGGGGGATAGGCATGGACCTCAGATGGTTATTGCCTAAAATAGACCACTCTGTAGTTAATTCAAGCTGGCAATTTCAAAATCAAATATTACAGGGGAAAAAAAAAAGTCATAGAAAATTGATGATGCAGAGCAGAGTTTGGTTGATGTGCCGTAAGTAAGCCATGAAACACCTATCGAGCAGTGAGTATAAAAGAAGACCTCAAATACACAGGTTCCACAGCAGTGATCCAGTGGAAAAATGTTATACGGATATGTAATTAAAGACTGCAAGGTAGCTCATAGATAGGCCTAAAATAAGGTCAGGCTTATTGCTGATGAACCTTAACACTGGAACGTTTGACTTTGCAACATTAATAGTTTCTTAACATAGTATTATTTCTACAGTACATAAACCTGGTATAATATATAGGCCATAGCCTACCCTTCTGTGAAGTGAGTTAGATTAAGAATTTCATTAATGGCTTAAATAAAATTAATTAACAAGTATTTACCTTAGCTCTGTTCCAATCTGAGAGGATTCACACATCCTTTGCTAAGCCAGCTTCTGTGTTTTGTGTAATGAGATGGGACCAAACTGTAATGATATAAAAAAATCCTTTCATACTTGTCTTCCTTTCTTCACACAAACATGTGCAGCTGTGGCCCATAGCTGCTGAAAATAGTCATCACCACAATATGGCAATGAATATTTTCAACCATTCTTTTAAGAAAGCTTTTATCTTTTCTTGGCCCCACAATGTCTCCAGGCAATCTATCTCTGTTGTCAGGGCCCTGTTTAATGAAGTATTGTTTCAGGAAGCATAGTCCAGGGCTTTATTTCTGGTATGTGCCCGGGAACGAGATAACTTGTAGATGGCTTTACCAGTTTATCAGATCACAATTCTCAGCCTCAATGCTGCCATGTGCCAGGACTACCTCAACTGACACAAAGAGACTGTTCTCTGGCTTTTACTTGTTTGGGTTGCAAGCTGGTCAGAAACTGATGTTGGGATCCTGACTACAGGTACTGGCAAAATACTGAATTTATGTGTTATGGGAAACTACCAAATTCCATTGCTGCAGAATAAATGAGTTCAAGAGGCTGTGACTGAAACACTTGGAGAAGGTGATGTGAGAACTATTGTTTCCAGCTCCAAGGCAGTTCTACATGCTGCAATGGTTTACCCCTGGTTCAGTTATTTCTATAGCTAAAATAGCCAGAAACTTTGTGAAATATAAGCTGTGATTTCTATAGCATGACTTACAATAATTGATTTTAAAGTGGGCTCCAGAGCTGTAGGAGTCAGAGTCTCTGAGTAAACAGCAGAGCAGACTGTGCCCCCCAAGTCCAGCTCGTACCACTTCTGATTGCTATCCTGCCCTTTCTTGTGAGAAGTTTCTCTTGAACACCTTATGTCACACAGTCTTGTGCACATCACCTGTGAGACCAGTTCTCTACCACTGTGACCCTCCAGACACTTTCTGTTTGACATTTGGTGAGCTCTGTCTTGCCTTCATACTAATTCAGCCTCAGGATTGCATCATGATGGTTTCTCAGGCTTGCAGGACTGCGTTGTAAACAATAATGCTCTGTACAAAAACATGGAAAACAAATTCTGAAAACTCTGAGGGAGGCTTGGCTTTCAGAATGACCCCACGTAGCTCTGAAGACAAGTGACCTGAAACTTGCTAGAATATTTGCATAACTTGTTCTTTTCTGAAGAAGATCTGCTCTGTTCTCTGCTGTCTGAAACTGTCAGTAGTAATGATTTTTTTCAGAATTTGAAGAAGCAAATAAATAATCCAGAACCTTCCCCAAGACCAAAATATCTTTCATAGAATGATTTGGGACTATTGGCAGGAACTTTGAAGTTCCTTTGAAGGGGCAGGGACACCTTCCACTAGACCAGGTTGCTCCGAGCCCCATCCAACCTGGTCTTAAACACCTCCAGGGATGGGGCATCCACAGCTTCTGTAGACAACCTGTTCCATTGGTACTAAACCTCAAAGTAAGAAATTTCTTCTTTATATCTAATCTAAATCTCCCCTAGTTTAGTTTAAAGCCATTGCTTCTTGTTCTGTCACTACATTCCCTGATAAAGAGTCCCTCCCCAGCTTTCTTGTAAAGGCGCCCTTTAGGTACTGGAAACCTTCTCTTCTCCAAGCTGAACAACCCCATTTTTTCATTCTTTTTAGCTTATAACTAAGTATTTTGAAGGGTTGAGGGGAAAAAGGAGAAAAGAGGCTTGAATAAATTGTCAATGGAGAGTCACAGTGTATTAGGTGTTTTCCAGGCATTGTGTAAAAGTCTCTGTTTTATTGTGCTTACAGGCCCAAAGAACAAAATACAGTAAATCTGGAACTAGAAACTGGGAATGGGGAATGAGGCTAGTAGCAAGCAGCACCATGGTACTGGAGAATAAAGCCGGAGGGATCTATCGCCACCACAGCCCAATTTGGTGAAAGTGGAACATAATCCAGAAAGTGTTTGAGTCACTCCACTGTCATCAAGTACCTGTGAAGCCCATGGGTGAGGTATGTCTCGCCCCCTTTTTGGTGGCCAGATGAAATACAAAATGACAGTCTACTGCTGTTGCTAGTAAATTAAGTAACAAAGACATTTCTCTCCCTGCATTCCCCCCAAGCAAATAGCAAGCATGGAGGATGCTGGGCCTTTTGTTATTAAATCAGTAGTTTGACAACTACACTGGGAACAGTGACTGATAGCGAGGACCAATGGCTCTATTAAGATATGGAATAAGACAGAGAGGGAATCCCAAAACACAACACTTTTCATGAAGAATGGGGAACACTGGGATATGGTATCTCATGTTTCTGTTCCTTAAACAAGTGACCAGAAGCTCCCTTCTGCATCTGATTTTGAGCTGCCTCCAGGCGTGTAGGGTGCTGCCATGGGCTGAGGTCTGAGACAGAGAGCCTAGTTTTGGTTTTCCAGAGGCAGCTCCTGTTCCCATGGATGCTTTGGACAGTGAAGGGCATTGTTCTGGGAACTGCAGCTTGCACTGAGAGGATTTATACATAAAATCAAGTCCCTCCTGTCCTGACCCCTCCTGACACCCAGACATCTGTGAGAGAACACCCCTGAGATGGAATCGTTGAAGAACCGTTTATTTTGCAATGGAGGGATAATCTCATAATAACTGGGGAGTTCCTCCAAGTTCCTGGGACTACCGAGTGAATGTTGCCCAGCGTTGCCAGCTGAAACACTGCAAACACAAATACAATGGAAGCTCTGAAGAAGGCAGAGCTGCTCAGCACCCACAACCCATGTTTATTTTCTCCAGAGATGAAGGGGGGACTGCAGGTCAGCAGGAATTGTGCATTCTGACTGGTATTTATTGATTCAGAAGTCCTTGCTGACAGACAGACAGACAAGTAGAAAAGGCTTCCATTACAGTGACGTCGTTTCTTTCCCTCTTTGCCCCTGAGGCTTTCACTTCTGACACTCTTTACACATTGCTGTGGCTTCTCCAGCTGCTGCTGAGGCGAATGGCAGCTGCCTTTCACCTCTCTGATGCTGGAAGACTGGATGCCCGTAGGGAACAGGACTGTCAGGCTTTCAGTGACATACTGCAGCACGTCTATCAGAACTGCAGCAACAACACAGAGCTTTGGTGTTCAGCTTTCCCTCTGAGACTTGGGTAAGACTGGAAGTCTGGGTCAGATGCTGGATGTGAACTCTGGGTGGCCACTGGGGGTCAGTACACAGGGTCTCTATGAGAGTGAAGCGCCCTGTGCTCACCCCCATTTCCACCTTCCGTTCCTCGAGAAACTCTCTGATTAGGTTTTTATTTGCCCTGTGCTAATACTGTGCTTTAGGAGAGATCTTGCAGTTTGCATGAGTGAAGGTGAGGCACATCTACTTTCAGCTCTTCATAGGGATGCTGTGCTGCAACACTCTGGAGCCTCCATTCGAGTCAGTGGCCATGGCTTCATTACTTTTGATTCCTAGTGTTGTTCCTCCAGAGGGTCTCATTGGATTTAAGACCCTGCTGGAGACTTCTGTCTGTTGCAACCAGTACAATCACCTATGCTTTTAACCACACAGGGCAGCCTTTTATAATGAGCCATCATTGGCAATGCAATATATTGGATACTTCATCCTTTGTCAAAATTGAGAAACAAAATGTCCATGTTTAAATAGGGTGAATTGTTTTTCTTGCCACCTCCCCCCCCCTTTTTTTGTGTGTGTGTTTTGTTTTTCTTATGATGGATTGTCTCATTTTGAGTCCAATAAACAAAAGGTGTCAGTTCCTAGAGGATGCAACGGCCTGGGGTACAAGATACTGAAATGTTTGCAGCAAAGCAGTATCAGATAGATCAGGTCATAAACAGTAGATTCTTTACTCACTTTAAAAGCATCATACTCGCAGCATGGGTGAGTGAATCATACTAATCTCTTGCTTAGTGAAGTTTTCACTAAGAAGATTCAATAAAAGGGTGCCCTTTTTCAGTCCTTAGGAATATGCTGTCTATGTAAATACAAATGAGAACCCAAGCATCAGATAATTTTGTCCACTTCTTGATTGCCAATGCAATCTTACACACAACAGTGCATGCTTTGTTTTAACAATCTTAAACAATGAGGTATCTTCCACATTTGGATTCTTACTGTTTTTCTTGTAATTTGATTCATGCAGTGAGGCATGGTTGCAACACTTTTTGTTCAATGACAGAATGCTTTTACATCACCTAACATATATGGAATTCTTTTCAGGCTCTACTTCATTAAAAACTGATGCTCAGATCTTCTGCTTCAGGCACAGATGCACAGGGGCAGATCTAGGCATATATTCACTTTGAAAAGATTTCCTTTCCTTTTCATTAATGACATCTGTACAGCTGTCTAAAGACTGCGGAGATTTCCTTCTACACTGCTGGATGTTTACTATCTTGGTAATCTGTTTGTGAAGAGCCACATGCTTTTGTTCCTTCCATAAAGCTCCTTTAAGTGTAGCCTGTTTTCCCTAATGCAGCCTTTCCAGTGAATAGGAGTAAAGGGGGTGAGGGGTCAAGTATTCAGTGTTGCAAGGCAAATGTGCTTTCCTGGGTATGACTGTTAGCTGCTGAGAATGTCTAATGTCAAATGGCCATGAGTGCAGAGCTCTCCTCAAAACAGAGCACATAGAGCACCTTCAAGGTGCTCACATGTGCACATCAGCATAGAGTCGTAAGTGTGAAAATGCCAAAACAGCCTCCAAGTATTTTATAATCTAGCCTTGCTGAGCTTTAGATGTAATGGAGCAAAATACGTTACAAGCATGCAAAAACTAAGCACAGCTATCACCATTCTAACGGTCTTCCATGACTGAAGAGGGAATAACTGGACCACCTAGTCATACCTGAGGGCTAACATACACCACTTGAATTCCCTGAGCTGATTGCTGTTTAAATAAGAGCACGTACATAGAAACAAAGCAAACCTTGATTTGAAAACAAACTTGGTAATTACTAGTCTGTTACATGACTGTCCCACCTTTATTTTTTGTATCTTTAATCCACAGTTTTTCTCATCTTTTCCCATGAGGTGCAGTGTCCTCATGTCAGTGGTTTTCAACCTGTAATCCACAGATTTTTGGGAATCCAGGGACTGCTTCTAAAGGGGCTGGGAAAGAAAAGCAATTTTTTTATACATGCTGTGCTGTAATCTACATATGTGAAATCTCTAAGGAAGATAGCACGTCTGCAGGAAATTGTTTTAGGAATACAAAAATCAAAAAGTGTTTTTCAAGTACTGCTCCATGTGACTAGTGTTACCCTTTTTCATTTTTTTCCTGACCTTAATAGGAAATGATTTTAGGATCTAAGGATACTCTTAATTTCTAGCTCTTTTCTGAAAAATTCCTACTGTTACATCCCTGTGTCAGTAGCGCTAGATGGAATAGAAATCCTATCATGCATGAGACTTGAGGAATCATGGACATTTTAAACACCACATTGTCTAAATTTACTTAAGGTTATGCATAATGGAGGGGGGACAAATACTGATCAGATTCTTTCCATTTGGTAGGGCTGTATGATCTGCAGCAGAAGGAGGAAAGTCTTGTAAAAGACCCTTACTTTCCTGTATTGGGGTGGCTATGAAAGTAAAATGAAGAGCTTTTTTTTTGTCATGGGAAGAAGCGGGAGATTTAAATCCTAAAGTTGTGTTGGTTTAGTTATCTTTAGATTCCTTCAGTTCTCTGTTTCAAGAGAACCATGCTGGCTGGTACTTCCACGACTGGCTAAGCCTCTCAGGGTTGTCCTGTACATGCAGGTAGGCTGCACAGTACTGTTAACCTTTGATCCTAGTTTTGCTCAGCACCTCCAAGCCCATTTTCTTCAGATTCTGTGTTTGCATGTATTTCTTTTGCTCTTTATGCATTAACTTCAAAATAAATGGCAGCCAAGCACAACGGTTGTAACAATAAAAGCCTACATGCATCTTTACCTGTAGCTAGATCCTAACTTTTCCTTGCAAACCTCAGTAAACTCTACTTAGCTTAGTTATCTCTGTTGCTGAAGAAGGGGAAACAAACTTTGTTGTTTTTCTTTCTATCAGAGAGTCTTTGCCAGCAAAGGATACTGACCACGCAGACAACCCACCCAGTGCAGGTTCAGTGTCTAACTGTCATTGTTCCATGGTTTTGGCCTAGGAAAAGTGAATTTTGGTAATGAGATGGCAAGCTCTAATCTCTAATGAGATTAGAGACAGATGAAAGTATTTTTAAAATAGCAGAACTAGAGCAGAATTCTTTAGTGACCAGTGATAGGACCCGAGGGAATGGTGTCAAGCTGCGACAGGGGAGGTTCAGGCTGGATATTAGGAAGAGATTCTTCACTGAGAGGGTTGTCATGGAGTGGAATAGGTTCCCCAGGGACATAGTCATGGCACCAAGCCTGTTGGAGTTCAAGAAGCATTTGGACTGTGCTCTTAGTCATATGGTCTGAATTTTTGGGTAGACCTGTGTGGTGCCAGGGGTTGGACTTGATGATCCTTATGGGTCCCTTCCAACTCGGGATATTCCATGATTCTGTGATTCTATGATTCTAGTTCTTTGACAGATCCCAGTCTGTCTGTCATTCTAAATTTGTGCTTTTCCTTCTAAAAAGCCTCTTGTAATTTTCTGCAGTCAAGTTGGAGAATGTCAGGTATTGTGATATATATAGTGTGATGCACCTAACTGATTCTCCACAAACATAAATATTCACAATTTTGTTGGTTTATAAATTTAGACACCTTAACTGATGCTGAGTATCCACAGATACTGTACACTAGATATGTACGAAATGAAATTAATACATATTTATACACTGGAAACAAATTAAAAACAGCCTTTAAAGGACCAAGTGTGTCTGTCAACAATGCCAGAGTTTATATTAACATGCATTAGTTAAGCACATTAGTTAAGTTTAGATCAACAAATTGTCGGTCACATAACGGATACATATGTGGCAACTTAACAGAAAGGCTCAAGCTGAAGAGACAACTCAAAAATGTACCTATAGGAGTACATGAGTAGTAGGGTCCACCTCAGCAGAAACTCAGGGGAGTCAGTGTTTTCGCAGGGCATAGTGTACTCCAGCCATACCTTGTGCCTTCTCTGGCACATTGTCCCTGCCATTGAGCCTGATTCTTCTAGCAAGCAGGATGGCCCAGGAGAGCAATGCCATGGAAACTCTGATGTGTCCTGGGGACCTCCAGCTCGTTAATTTTGCCAGATTTCCAGTTCTGTTGCAGAGGCCACAGTGAAATGCAGCCTTTGATTTCTATATGGATCACCCACAGTTTAAGTTATGCTGGTTCATCAGAATCAGAAAGAAATCAATAGGAGTTAAAAGATACTTTTCTGAGTAAAGGAAGAGTAGGCAATCCTCAAGATATGAGTCTGGGTTCAAGAATCAAATGTGAAGATTGAAGAGGTAATATTGCAACCTGTCCACTTTGTTGAACAATGTGCATATGCAAGGATAAGGGGAAAATAGTTAATTAAATTTTGTTATCCAAAACAAGCAAGGGTGCACTCTTCTAATCCCTTGTAGAAATATATTTTTTTTGTCACGGTCTCCTAGGCACACATACTTAAATTGAAAAGCTCTAAACTTACGGGTTAAGGTTTTGCAACATAGTTCAGTTGGAATTATCAATCTGGAATTATGAAATCTGAAATGGCAAATTGTTGTTGATGCTCTTCTTTAAAAGCTTGGCTGCTTCTCTTTTGTCTAATTTTGCTTCTCTGTGTATGCCCTGCATCCCTCCTTTATTTCCATGTCTCTCTCACCTGTACCTAACATGCCTGCTATTAACACGTACTGTTAATATTGTAGACTGCTAATATTATAGTTTTCAGAGAGGCTGCACAAAACCAAAAGCAGCTGCCTTTGGCTTTGACTGGAATACAGCACCTCTGAAAGTCAGGCACTAATGGTTTTCAGTTGGAAAAGCGGATTCCCTTCTATAAAACAATGCTTTTCATTTACAATTTAAAGAACTCCCCATCTATACAGATTTTAAAATGCTGTGTACATGCTATGTTCCTACAGGAATCTGGCAGCCATTTCTAGGGAGCATTAAGCAACAAGATCTTGTAGTGAACAACGGAATTATTTTTTATTTAGAGATTACATAACTCTAACAAAATGGAAACCAGCCCCTGTGCTTCACTGTAGACCAGAACTTTCTCTTCCCAGATGGAGGATGACCTTTAATTGTGTCAGTTCCACCCCACATCCTCAGAAAACAAGGGCAGCTGCTTCACACATGAAGGGAAGCAGAGACTGTCGCAGCCATATTGATTGAGGATAGATCATTACTGAAGCAACCTTACAATAGCTACATGAATTAGACCCCATCCATCAGTCAGGTCTGTTAGAGTCTCCAGACAACAATAACGGATTTTAAATATCACAAACTGAGTTAGCCCCTGCCTACATCTTTTCCGTTTAACAGCCATGGTCACAACAGTACTAATGCATCCAGAAAAGCTGCCTGTCAAGGGAGACAAGCAAGGTATAATGCTAATGGTACAAAAAGTGAGCAGCTGTGGTCACTCAGTTATGGCTGTATGGACATCGAGGAATGGACTCATGGGGAGCTGATGGTGTCCTTGCTCTCAATCTGCTGGAGGAGAAGCTGCCATGCAGACTTCAGGTAAATGGGACTCACAGCAAAGTCTAGAAATACTAGAAATGCACCAAGTATTCTGCCCCTGATTAATTCATCAGTACTTCCATACATGACTTATCAATAATTGTCCCCAAAATTCTGACAGCACTTATGTTCCCCTATCTTTCCCTCCTTTTGGTTGAGCCACTGTGCTAAAAGTTCAGTTTTTGATTCCCTTTCCCTGTTCCTTTAATGTCTTCTTGGTGCTGAGGGGGTGAGTAGGCAGGGTTTTCTTGGACCCCTTCTGTAGAACAGCTGTGATTGTTTCCCAGGGATTTTGTGAGAGTTAGGAAAGATAGTGAGGCATGATTTTTGCTATATGCTGAAAGGCTTTCTCCATCAACCTGAAGAAGGACCTGAAATGTGGTGAAAAGGTATAGAGTTGTCAGCTCCAAAACAAAAGCGTTTGCACAGTTGGGAAGTAACTGGACAGTGTCTGCATCCTCTGATGAGCTGAGACAATTCCATTACCCGCAACTTGCCATAAATCAGCGGTCTGCTGCTCTGAAATAGGCATTTGGTGTTTGCTCTGCTATTTCTTAAAGACTGGGGCTGTCAGTCAGAGAAATTACTTCAATGCAGTGATTGGCATGGAATCACTTTATCATTCCTTTTGACAAAGTTGTCACTGAATGCAGTCACATGCTAAAATACAATTTAAAAAATTGAATTCACTTTGGCTATGTTTATGTTAACTTTCTGTGAACAGTCAAGCAATTTAGTTTTATTGACAAGAAAATCTGTAAAAAGTCAATGTCAAAAATACATATGTGTGCATTTAAGTAAACTAGTTTTAAGTTCTCATGCATAGGCATTCAGTTTTGAAATGCTTACACATTCCCCCAGCCAAAGGAATGGAAACAATACAATGTGATTTATCTGACCAATCAAACCTAACCCAGACAGCTGCAGCACAGGCTCTCTTGCTGGCTGTTATTTCAATACCGACAGAAGAGGGTAGATGCCTCGGATTGCATTTGTGTTTTGAGCCGGTCACTCAGCTCTTTTGCTGATTATGCAGAAGCTAGGAAGCGCACAGCCCTTAAAGGGTCAAATGTGGAAAGTGTGGGAGCCTACAGCTATGAACCTGGCACTTACCGAACAACTGCATGCTTGTGGCATTAACTAAATTTGGTCTTTTTGAGGGGTCTATTTTTGTATTTAAATACAAATATGTTGCTATGGAACAATTTGCATGCTATGCTAAATATGAACTCTCACACATCCCTGATTGATTTAAAATTGTTAAAAGAACTGTTGACAAGTTTCATGGAACAAGTAGCCTATTAGGAAAAAATGGTGAAAAATCTGCTGACATTTGGTGTCACAATGTGCTGTAGTGTAACATGGGGGAGGCACAATATCATCATTGACATAGAGCCATCAAGCGATATTTGCTGTACCTGTGTAACACTGTCATATGAATATTCCTGTGAACAATTCAGAAATTAAAAGCAAAGGCCTCATTAAAAAGGAAGAAGTGCCTTCAAGAACCAACAATTTGGTCACTCCAAGGATATGCTAGAAGGCCAGCAAAACTGCTGCCAGACCTGGAGATGTCTAAATTCCTTACACAGCTACACCCTTCCCAGCAAAGCTCCTTGTGATCTTGAAGATCTGCTGCCGGGCAGTTAATTTTTGACTGCATTAGGTAGTACAGCATGTAACCTGCAAGATCTCAAGGAGAAAACCAGTGTGGTATGTGGGGGATTCTCCCCAGCACCTCTCAGGTTTCTGTGAAATGAGAAATCCATGCCTGGGACTCAGCAGCAGTGCAGGTTATGTACATGCATGTCCCGTCTCCTCCACTGCCTGGGATCCCTCCAGCAGCCCCAATTCGTTTGTAGCTCCCTGTCTGTGATGGTTCTTGCCATCGCCCTTGCTTCTCTTTCCTCTGTCTTCATCCATAGCAGGGAGTCTCTGCCAAGGATGTGGGAGAAAAGGTGATCTGAGGACGTCTTCTATATATTTTCAAAGGGTGTATTTTGACTGAGGTGTGGATTTGGGAAAAATATAGCGATCAAAGTACAATACTCCTCAAGTCATCTACTAAACTGCTTCTGGCAGTATGACCTGCTTGCTGTCTAAAGTAAACACTAAACAAAGTTCTCCCTTTAAAAAAAAAAGCAAACAAACAAACAAACAAAAAAAAACACCACAAAACAAAGCAAAACACAACACAACAACAGAAAACCACCATTACTCTGGAAATCAGAAAAGTGATTTATATATTTTTTTTTTGTTTTCTTTAAACCAGAAATCAAAACCAGATGGATTTAGAAATGTGCGAGCACAGTGATTTTCGGTTTGCCACTCAACTGCCCCCCACCCTTTGGCATATCTCAAGCCAAACCCAATCCCGGCCTGAGGTGCCTGCGGCGGGGAGCGGCCGGCCCTGGCTGCCCCCTGGTGGCAGCAAGATCAGGCCCGGCATGGCCTGGCTTGGCTTGGCCTGGCTCGGCTTGGCCTGGCTTGGCCGGGCTCGGCCCCGTTTGGCCTGGCTCAGCTTGGCCTGGCTCAGCTTGGTCTGTCTCGGCCTGGCTTGCCTTGGCCTGTCTGGGCCTGTCTCGCCTTGGCCTGGTGGGGGAGGATGGCCAGGTCAGCAAGGGGAGCTTCTGCCGGCCCCTGAGAGCACAGCCGCAGTGGACATCTGCTGCGCACGTTTTATTTATTTATTGTTTGGAATGGCCGTGTGGGCGGCGCGGTAAGTCTGACACGTTTTCTCAATCTGTACCCCGAGCAGGTAGGATTGACAGCTGGAGAAAACCGTATATTTGGAGTGCTAAATAGGTTATCTGCCGCCCGTAAGAAAGAAAAGCATTGAGCTTTGCAACCGTGCCTCCCAGCCATGCCCTTGTTTTTGACTTTGCCACTGGCAACGCTGAGTGTCTGACCCCTGCTAACGTGCGGTGCCTTTAATAAGGGGAGGGAGGGAAGTAATTTTATACTCGGCGTGTGAGTGATTCATGTTCTCAAAGGGGATAAAAATGTTATTAGAAAATTCTCCTGCCAAATGTGTGGCAAACGAAACCAATTTATTAATGCTGTGAAGCCAATGTGTGAAATTGGGATAAAAGGTGAGGTGCGGTCTCACCCCTGTGCTTACTGCAGCAGAATGTGCAGCAGCACAAAAGGCTCTTGTCCTCAGAAGGTGGCTGCTGCCCTTGTGACTACAAGCACTGGCAGCAAACAAACGTTTTCTTCGGCTCAGAGCGTTAGGGTAAGAGATGCTGAGTCTGAAAGAGCAGACCTCCGTCGTGAGCCATCTAGCTGCTGCTTGAAACCTGTAAAACATTGTCAGGACACCTTTGAAATGCTTTTATTCTTTCCATAGTTCAAGGCTTCCTCTTCATTTAGGGTTATTCTTTATTTTATTACGTGCTAAGCAGTCTCAGCATGCTCTGTGTTGAACAAGACACAAAACAAAAACAGTCCCAGACCCCAGAATACTCTGGATTTGAAACAAAGTCCGCACAAGTAAGGCGTGGTTTTGAAGCCAAGCAAGAGGCCCAGACATGGTGCATGCTTTTATACTAATGTATTTTACATGGGTTAATGGCGAAGGTGACCATATGTTCGCAAAGTACCCATCAAACAGCTGCTGTACCATTGACAAAAGCATGGTGAAAGAAGTTTATATCAAAGGAACTCCACTCCTGAAAGGTCAGGAGTCCTCTGCCTCATGCCCTTAAACTGAAGGGACTGTGGGCCTTCCTGCACCCCCTCCATTTTTGCTATCTCTGCCACCACAGTGCTTGATGTAACTGATTGAAGCAGCATGGCTGGGGCCATAAGCAGCATAAGCAATGCTCAATTCTACATCTTTTTACCTCATATGCAAATAGCATCATCTCTCTGTTTTCAGCACCTGGAAAACATCAACATCTGGACAAAGAACAGCCAGGCAGAGCCTGGCAGGATGGAGGAAGTCTGCGGGGGAATTTCTGTCTTGAAAAACGCATCTTCAGAACAGAATGTACCCATTCATCTATGGTATCTGGCTTCATATCACCAAGTAAGTCAGCATGGCCAGTTCTTCTGGATTCCTTTCTCTTCTGGAATAGCCCCCAAAACATGGATACTAATAAATCAATTTCTTAGCTGTAGGAATCTGGAAATCTAGGCCTTGTTCAATCAGATTTTGATTTCACTGTGGCAGTCATCTATATGGTTCTGGTTTATTGTATTATTTACACCCAGAAACAACTCTGGGGATTGTTCTGACTCAGTTCTGGTGAACTATAATGCAGCCATTTGCTCACTTAACAGCACAGGACACCAAAAGCCTTATTTCTGTCCATCATCTCGACATCAGCTCTCTCGCATATAATCTAGATGAAGGTTCTGTTATCATTATTCAGGGCCCTGTCTGGGTCTGACTAGGATACTGAAGCATCATCTAGACCAAGATTATTCCTTGGAGAAGGCTATACTTAAAAGAATATTTTTTTTACTTTTCAGAAGCGTATCCACACAGAAACTCTATTTTAGCTCGTGTATGTCTTCAGTGGGAGCTAAAAAATTACAGAACGTTTATTATTTTTCCGTTCCATTTTGTTCTGGGGTGTTGTGAGGGGTAGTGAAACTGGAATCTGTAATGCACAGTCTGGAAAAGTGCATTGCTGAGACCAACTACTTATGTAAAGGTTTTCTGCATACTGTGGAGTAGAAAGGCTGAATGACTGGCATGTGATAAACCGAGCGGAGATGTCTTACTGTGAAACCCAACACTTATTATACACCTCTAATCTCAATAAACTAGAAAAGCAAAACCTTAGCCAAGCCCAATCTTTCTGCTCACCTTTCATTCAAGAAAGCATTTTTTGTATTATCCCCTACTCTGGCTGTAGGGAAGAAGACATGATGTGAAGTCAAGCTTTGAACAAAGAAGTGAAATGTATTCACAGTATTTCTGAGCAAAAAGAGGTGTGAAAACTGTCTATTGATCTTTCAGGCTAAAGAGGAATGCTCAGAAATTTGATGACAGTATAAGGAATAAAATTGAGTTTTTATATGCAAGCACACAACACAGTATGAGTGACTGATCTTTTTCCATTTACTTCATGGGCTTGATCTCTGTATATGGTTGTGCAGATTTAGCTATTCTCAAAACAGTATGTTTTTATTTTTTGGTCTAGTTTCTGTTAATGAATCTTGTACTGGTAAATTTATTCAGATACAAGATTTCTTCAGGTTTCTCTCAGTTCCCATTGTACGCTTGTCTGCCTGCCATTGAACCAGCAAACTCATTCCACAAGATCTTAACCTTACTTGTGTTTTGTCTGCAGCAGGGACACATAGTTTCTGACGTATTAATAGTGTAAGTCAGGGAGCACAGTTGCTCAGCCAGTTTAGTGATCCATAAACCTAGTTAACTATTTGGATTGGTATTAAGTACCAGTAGTCACCTGTTAGAAGAGCGTTTCCATCTATCTCTGCTTGTGGCTCAAGTTGAATGGTGAAGTTTGCAGAATCAGTAGCCCTGTCCCTGTACTCCATATAGTCAGATTACAGAATTCAACTTTCATGCCATTATTTACAAGTCCCTGAAGAAGTCAGGTAACTACAGCTGATTATCAGAATGTAGTGATGTAGTATTCTAGAGTCCAAGGTCTCTAGCACATAAACAAGCATAAATACATAAAACCTACTGCCGTTCAGCAGTAAAAAAAAGATTCAACTTCTAACTCCATACATACCTCAGAGTTCCTGGCTTCAGGAGAGGGTCCTGTCATCATTCCCTGTCATACTCCTAATCCAAGCCCCACAGTGTTTTTATATTCACAAGTGGGTCATTGTTGCTGCATGTTCCTGGTTCCTGTATCTCTTCACTTTGTGGGTGAGCTGTCTACACACACTGCATTTTAAGAACAGCTTTAAGAGTCAAAGCTTAATTCCAGGGTTTGTTCACCCTCTTTATAAAAGTGACCTCAGATCTGGATGTGGACTCAGTTGTTACAGAGGAGAAATCTCAGATGTTTTTTGTGTGTTGAAATACAGTCAAGCGTACACTTCCTTGAAGTATGCATGTACATAGTATTCTCTGTCAGATCAGCTGTTTCCATATATTATTTGGGCCCTTCAAAAACACCAAGAAGCCAGTGCAGTCAATCCATGGACTTTCCTAGAAGGGCCTTCAGAACAGCTGGAATCTGTTGATAACCTAGGCAAAGGCTACCTATGACTAGATTTTAAAGCAAGATGGAAACCTGAAACTGCATCAGAAGCCTATCATTTCCAGACTGTCCACACCATTCTCCAACAACCTGCTAACCACAATCCCACCATTTTTCTCTTCTCTTTCTCTAACATGAAGATATTCCACTACAATCACCACAAATCAGACATCAAGAATGCCATGAAATTATTGCTGTTATTGGAGGAATCAAAGTCTTCTCCATGGAGCCCCTGGGGAGCATTTTCTTGGGTTTCACAGGATCTAAGGGGTTACAGTCTAGTGCTAATTATGGAAACGCATACCCTGTAGAGATGCTGTTATTTTGCTAAACTCTAATATGCAAACCTGTTATCTGAACTGACTAATCCTTCACTAAAGCCTCTCATGGGTCAATGATGTCTGAATACTATAGCCTGATTAGCAGGCAAACATAATATAAGACAAGTAACTTCATGAATTCTGAAAGTAAAGAATCATGCTTGGCATCTTGTGGTAACTTTGGTTTCTAATAATGACACTAGAGAATGGAAGCTCTTCCTCTAATTGTCTTCAAGAGTGCATTCCTGAAAGAATTCCCTGGGGTCAGTGAAGACCTAAGCTTACCTTGCTGTCTCTCCATAAGCAGGGAAGCACTGGGAAGAACTCTCCTCAACAGCTAGTAATTGTCATATTGATTATCAGAGGTTAATCTCTCTGAGACACTTTCACATGTTTCATATATAGCTGAAACAGTCTCACGTGTTCAAGCAACACTGTGGGAAGAAAGAAAATAGAAAGGAAATTACAAGCAAACTAACATCACAATCTTCCATCTTGCCCTTGGACAGCCCACGTGTCTTTATAAGCCTTGCTTCCACAGAAAAAAAAAAAAATAGTTTACCCACTCTGAATAGCACAAATACTCAACAATCTTTTCTGCCACAACTTGATAATTTTGTATAACGCATGGAGTCTTAATAAGCAAAGCAATGGAAAGGACAATCAACCAGCTTCTGATGCCACCTGGACCGACATGTCAATACTCAGGAACTCTGCTGAAGTCACTGGAATTACTCTACATTTCCACTGGTATGAATGGATCAAAACGTAACCTCATTTGTACTGTAACTTACTCTTTTAGGGAAGCATAAGAATTTCCATTTTGTAGTACTATACTTAATTGGGAGTTGTTTATTATTATACTGCTATTATCATATGGTTTAAGTGTTAGTGGGCAGAGTCATATCTCAGTATAATTTTGCATTTCCTGGAATCCCAGATCCTTGGATGTCTCAGATGCACTGCTTTAGCCAGTAGCAGCACAGGTGTGGCTAAACTGTAACAACCTCCTGGTATTGCTTTACCATATAAACTCTGATTTATAGATGCAGAGAATGTCATTTGCATTTGTTGTTGTTTGCAGCTGTATGACAGCAGTTCACAGTGGGCCAGAACTGTATCTGCTTTTGGGTGTTAACATTCTCACAACAGGACTGTGTGATTTTGGCTAGTTTTGTATTGAAGGAAGTTCCCAAATGTGCACATACATTCATATACACATTCTCTTGTGCTTGCTCCACTGTTCTGCTAGTCCTTTTGATGCTGATTGCTCAGATCTTGTACCAGAAGCACAATCAGTTAATTTTAGGGAATTCCTCAGAAGGAAGTTGTGGGCCATAGTCTGGCATTTTCTACTGAAGATAGCCTGCCAACTGACTTGAAGTTCGGTGCTTCAGCCAGCTGGAGTGTTCACTGCATGGCCTGCTTTTTGCATGAAACAGTAACTCTGCACTCCTTTGCACATAAGTATTTGTAAACTCAAAAAAGGACGTTTTCTTTAGTCACAGTTTGCTCTATCATAATGCTTACCTATAGGAAACCTAGTATTTGAATTTCACTGGCTAGATATTGCAAAGTATTGAGACTTTTTTTTTTCTTCATACTGTCTCAGCAAGTGTAGTTTGCTCTGTGAGGAAAGATGAGCTGGTAGCTGAGGGTGGCAGCAAGGCAGGCAGGGGCTGAGACCTTGCTGACACAGCAGCACAGTCCCACAGCACCCAAAGAAGGTGAGCAGGGCAGGTCCAGTGAAGGCAACAAGGCTCAGACAAGAATCTGGTGATCGCCACACAAGACCAGGTCAAGCCAGGAAGTCAAGCCACTGAGTCATGCTCCGTATTAATGTGGCATAAGGCCAGGCACAGGCAGGGACCAAAGGTGAGGCCCTAAAGTGACGCACTTAGTGGATGAGGGAAAGGCTGTGGATGTGGTCTACCTTGACTTCAGTAAGGCTTTTGACACCGTTTCCCACAGCATTCTCTTCAAGAAACTGGTTGCTCTTGGCTTGGACTGGTGTACGCTTCGTTGGGTTAGAAACTGGCTGGATAGCCAGGCCCAAAGAGTCGTGGTGAATAGAGTTAAATCCAGTTGGAGGCCGGTCACTAGTGGAGTCCCCCAGGGCTCAGTACTGGGGCCAGTTCTCTTTAATATCTTTGTTGATGATTTGGATGAGGGGATCGAGTGCACCCCCAGTAAGTTTGCAGACGATACCAAGTTAGGTGCGTGTGTCGATCTGCTCGAGGGTGGGAAGGCTCTGCAGGAGGATCTGGATAAGCTGGACTGGTGGGCTGAGGCCAACTGTATGAAGTTCAACAAGGCCAAGTGCCGGGTCCTGCACCTGGGGCGCAACAACCCCAAGCAGCGCTACAGGCTGGGAGATGAGTGGCTGGAAAGCTGCCTGGCAGAGAAAGACCTGGGAGTATTGGTCGATAGTCAGCTGAATATGAGCCAGCAGTGTGCTCAGGTGGCCAAGAAGGCCAACAGCATCCTGGCTTGTATAAGAAACAGTGTGGCCAGCAGGACCAGGGAAGTGATTGTCCCCCTGTACTCGGCTCTGGTAAGGCTGCACCTCGAGTACTGTGTTCAGTTTTGGGCCCCTCACTACAAGAAGGACATTGGGGTGCTCGAGCAAGTCCAGAGAAGGGCGACAAAGCTGGTGAGGGGTCTGGAGAACAAGTCTTACGAGGAGCGGCTGAGGGAGCTGGGCTTGTTCAGCCTGGAGAAGAGGAGGCTCAGGGGCGACCTCATCGCTCTCTATAGATACCTTAAAGGAGGCTGTAGCGAGGTGGGGATTAATCTATTCTCTCACGTGCCCAGTGGTAGGATGAGGGGGAATGGGCTAACGTTGCGCCAGGGGAGGTTTAGGTTGGATATTTGGAAGAACTTCTTTACTGAAAGGGTTGTTAGGCATTGGAATGGGCTGCCCAGGGAAGTGGTTGAGTCACCATCCCTGGAGGTCTTTAAAAGATGTTTAGATATAGAGCTTAGTGATATGGTTTAGTGTAGTGTTAGGTCAGAGGTTGGACTGGGTGATCTTGGAGGTCTCTTCCAACCTAGGTGATTCTGTGATTCTGTGAAATCTCAGTGCAGTTCTTGAGAAAAGGTGGGAGCCCTCTCACACATCTTGTGACATCTGTCTGTGGCATCTGATCCGAGGTTACACAGCCATGCCTTTCCAGAGCTGGTTTTGAGCACAGGTGGCTAAGCACCTAAAATGAGGAGGAAAGAGATTGCAGAGCATGTTGATGCACTCAGGACAGGCTCTGGTATGTATCAGAACACTTTAATTTATGCGTTTATTCAGCAATAATCGATACCTTATGGATTCATGTTCTTATCTAGTCTCCCTGTACCTGAGAGACAATAGACAAAGTTACCTCCTTCTTCTCTTTCATTTAGTTCAGGAAAGCTTTTCATTGTTATCATATTTCTTATAACTTGAAAGTAGCCAGTTGTCTTTTTCTGTCTCATGGTCTCTGTATGCATCTCTACCCATATAATATCTTTGCTTTAGGGGGAAGGTTTGTCTTTATTACAGTCACCATTCTGAGAAATAATAAAATTCAGAAGCTACTGCCATGAGTTACCATCTGAAAGAATTCTTCCATACCAAATAGCTGTTCAGGTTATTCATATTCACATAACTCAGCTTTCACATTCAGCTTTCTAGTGCAGTCCTCTCTGCAGTCATGGGGTGGCAGGGGCCATCACAGTTCTAGTGATGTATATAAATACTGTGTGATGTATATAAACGCTGTGTTCCTTACAGTATTTGAAGAAATATTGCTTTGATCAACGCAATGTCTACAAACAATGAAGGTATAGAATTTTCCACGTCTGGTATCATACGGGGCACATCCGCCCCCTGGACCCTTCTGCCCTTGAAACATTTTTCAGAATTACAGATTCTTTTTTCTTATGGACTCAAAATGTTACAGTTTTGTTTAGCATCTATTGTGGGCTGCTTATATGTATGGAAAACATTCACTGGTCTTTCTGCTAGTGCTGGGCTGCTGGTTACCAAAACAAGGAAATCTCAGGCTGCAAGGAGTAGGAATTGGAATGACTTGTCTAGAACAGAGGTGAGACAAGAAAATGAGGCAAATTTAATAAATGTTCTCTAGTCTTACCTTTCATTGAAATTGTAAGTAGAGTATTTACCTAGATGCAAGGCAACTTTGAAAGGAAGACATTCAACATTTTTTGTGCATGTGAATTTTGAAAATGAGTTATTATATAAATTTGCACACAAGACAGGATGTTTTCCTATATTCCAGTTACAAATTAGATCAGGATTGTCCAGTCTTCCAGCACAACAAGTCTGATACTTTGAACTGCTTCTGTCTCACTGCAAGGTGCTGGGAAGCATGCTTCCTCTAGCAGCTGGCTATAAGCAGGGGGCATGCCTGCCCTCCCTGGTCAGGGAGGGGGGTCTATAAGCATTCAGTATGGAGTGAGAGACTAATGAGGGTTGGGAGTTTATAGAGTGTATTTTCTGAAACTTTCTTCCCCCATCCCACAAATTGTTTTATACTTAGGGGAGTCCAGTAAGTTTTTTGTTATTAGAGGTTTGGAGAAAGCTTTAAAAAGCACCAAGAGAATGTAAGAGACATTTTCCTGATTTTGTAGACCATCTGCAATAATAAGAAGCCATAATATGTCAGTGCTCTGTTCATATTGGTGGTAGGTACTAGACTCCAGTAATAATATCTATTTTAGTGTTTATAAACCACAAAAAAAGAATGCTGTGATAAAGAGCTATGCTGTCATATCGCATTACTTGGACTGTGAGTTCCTGACTGAGAGATGAAGGTCAAGGTGGAGGATGTAGTAAATATGTGCCATTATTATGTACAGGCTTTTTAAAGTATGTACAGTAGCTGTTGGGTTCATTTGCCTAGTTTGGGAAGCACACCGTCAGAGAATTATTTTCTTAGTAGCTGACGATTGTCAGGGAGCAGTGAGGGCCAGCTGCTCCCAGAGGGTTAGGGAACTGAGAGCTGAGGACAATAACATGACTGGCAGGACGATGGCTTAAGTAGGCAAGGCCTAGTCCCACCATTGTCAAATGAGACAAGCAAAGTAGACTAGAGCCAGGTTCAACCGAAGCCCAGATCATCAGACAAGCTTGTGATGATGAGGCAGGTGCAAGGTCAAGCCAGGAAGTCAATCCACAGGTCAGGGTTGGAGCTGATGAGGGTAAACATGGTCAGACAGAGTCCAGTCATGATGGGACAGGTCTGCAGTGACAAGATGGGTGCATGGTCAAAGTCCAGATCAGTGAGGTTCAAGATCAGGCAAAGGCAAGGTGGCGGCTGAGATGACAACAGATTTAACACTGTCTTACTACACAGCTCAAGCAAGGGCTGCAATTAGCCCAGGACTGAATATATATTTTGCTCCTGCACACATGGGTGGGGTGTGTGAGAAGGCTGCAGGTAAGGCTGGTCAAGGCAACTAGGGCCTATTAATGCAGTCAGGGCCCTGAGTGCTGTTCAGCTGAAAATACAGAAGAAATAGTTAGAAATTTGGAGTTTTCCCACTTTAGCTCCTTGTTTAAATAAATTTTTGCTCCGTACAAAGTCTTTTACAACTCATGTGCTTGAATTCTACTTGAACTAGCTCGTGTGAAAAAAACATTTCTCTATCAGGAAATAGATTTTGCTATCTAAATTGATCACTGTCTAGAGCTAATGTAAGGTTGCATCTTCCCTTGCAGGAGCTCTCAGAAGAGCTTTACCTACAAGATTCAACCTATTTCCAGGGAATGTGGGTAGAGTGTGTTCATTGATTTTTTCTTATCATAGAATCAGAGAACAGCTCGGGTTGGAAGGGACCTTAAAGATCATCTGGTTTCAACCCCCCTGCCATGAGTAGGGATGCCACCCTGGCATTCTTAGGGTATTAATCTCATTTTGTGTGAACGTGAGATGAGGGAGTGCTCTCTTCTCTTCTATAAATAAAAGACAGATGCTATGCTTTCAGTTTGGGTAAGTATCAAATAAGGTTAAAAGAAACACTAGACTGAGAACAGGTCTCCAGAAAGACTTGTTCTGGAGACAAGAGAGATGTATCTTCACCTTCTTTGGAAGAGCTGTAGACTAAATGATTCAGTTGGATTGTGTAAAACTCTGCATAAAGTCCCTGCACTGCATGATCCACACTTGTAGTCCTTACCTCATGTATCCCCAGTGAGAACCCAGGCCATACAGCTGCTGGCTACATCTGGAACTCTGGTGGTTCATGTGGCAAAAGTCACTTTCTACAAGTATTAACTGGGGCTAGGACTTGAACCTCGCTCTCTCCTTCACCAGATAAGTGCTGATCTGCTAATCTGTACAGTCACTTTGACTCCCATTCCCATCAAATGTCTGATTACTTCTTCAAAGTGTAATGCTATCAAAAGGAGAAATCAAAAAGGTGAAGCCTTGTCTCTTAATTTCCTTCTTTTAAGTCAGAGCAAAATCTCCTAACTTATTATTAGAATAGCAGTAGTGAAAACAGTGCAATTTTCCTGTCTCATAGCTAAAATGGCTTTGATGGCTGGTCAAAAGTTTTGTTAGTTTTGTAGTTAACAAGGCTCTAAGTATATGCAGTGTAGTTTTCATACAACCAGAAGCTTGGCAGTTTGAGAGAAGTTCAAATAACTGGGCTTTATTTGGGTAAAACTCAAATCTTTGGTTCTGGTCTGGAAACTGTGTCTGCAGCGAAGAGCCCTTGAAGAACTTCTGTTCATTTTGTCTTTGCACCGTTCAATTATTATAATTACAATTCTTAGTGATTACCATCTTTCCTAGCACTAGACTATACAGTGCTGGAGACGGTACTCCACAACTGGGTGGAAAGAAAGAATGCAAGATAATAGGAATAACACATGTTGCTGTCTTGATAGGATGCTGAGCACTGTAAATCAGGGTGGACTTCAGCCAGAAACAGTCTTCAGCCCCTGCTGAGAGTGTCAGCAGCATAGAGTTCCCCTACTTTATGTCCCTTCGCACAAAGATTGTGCAAATTTGAGCCCCCCCTCTCTGGTCCAATAAATTCTGAAATAAAGAGATCTTGATTCTCCATTCCTGGAACTGCTGATTTCAATCTCAAGGCATTTGGCTTTTTTCTGTATATTTTTCCCTTGAAGCGTCTCTAGTTGAATGAGATAAAATTGTTTTTCTACAGTTTATTGGCAGAAATAATAGAACGTTAATCATAAAATCCCAATGTATTTTCAGCCAGTGCTTATAAACTAGTTCAGATATGCTGAGAATGGGCAGTTGTACCCCATGCTGACCTTAATATCAGCTAGCAACACATTGTCTTTGGAAGAATTGCATCACTTTATGCTAAGGTTAAATAGAGTATTTGGAGGCAGTTTCTTCATGCTTTTGCTCCTGTTTTGACAGTTCATGCCCTTTGTGGTAAGTTCTTTGAGTGAAATTCCACAGTCCCCAGCTGGAATGTAAGGAGAAGTGGAAAACCTTTGGCAGTGAAAAATGTTTCTGCAGTTGGCCAATCATCAGGTGAATAAACACAATTTCCATGACAACCATAACCTATAGTCAATGAGTAACATGTCTGACTGAACATGATAAATTTATTTTTCTCTGCATGTATCTGAGCACTCAAATAGGATTCTGTATTTGGAAATAACCCATACTGGGAAATCTCTTAGACTCCTCCTTACCTGCTAGTTTTCTTCTTTTCAGTTTCATGTCCAATTTCCCTTTCTCTCAGAATATAAATGGTGCAGCCTACAGGATTCTTTTAGAGCTGTCACACAAAGAATATTCCTTAGATAGCAGGAAATGCAACTTAAATGAATGGTCTAAAAATGAACTGGTTAGACCTGTTAAATTACAGTTAGTGCCATGCTTTAGAGGCGAGTTGTCAAATTGTTCTTACTGTGAAGTTCTGCTTGAAGCTGACACAGCATATTCCTACCCAGCTGGAATAAAGTCTTTTCTTTTCACCTGTTCAGAGTTAATGGAATGCTATACAGTAGTAGAACAAAATAAGTAGGTAGCTCTGGTGGGATGAAGTCTATAAGTTACAAAGCAGTAACTCTGACAGCAAAGTCCAGCTCGTGGTGAATGACTGAATATGACCTTTTGGTGCAGTGCTATGGCTGAGTGAGCCCAGTGAGTGATGGTTGGGTGATCACTGGATGTATAAACAGACAGTACTGAATAAAGAGATCATATTTCCTCTGCAAACAGAACTGTTGATACATATCTAGCACTAGATGTGTGCCCAGTTCTGCTGTCTACACTTCAAAAAGGTGATGAAAAAATGACAAGGGCTTAGAAAAAATTACAAATGTGACTGCAAAGGGAGTCTTCATAGTGAGAGAGCAACTCAAGTGCAAGTTAGAAGGAAGCTCAGCCATGGTCTGTAGGTAACTATACGGACTGGATTTTGATAAAATAGCTCAAAGGCCGAAGTGATCCAGAGGATTAAAGTTAGAGGTTGTGAAATAGAAAAATTCACACTGAAAATCAAGTTCTGACACGGTGATATCAGTGAGCTGCTGAAAAAAATAAATACCATGAATGCAGTGTATGCCTCTTTACTTGAAGTGATTGAATAAATTTACATTATTTGTTGGAAGTTTGCCTGTGAGATGTCCCCAGCTCAGCAAGGAGTTTTGGGGATTTGTATAGGGGTTCTGTGCCTTGTATTGCAGTGGAAGCCATTATACAGATTCCCAGTTTTTTTCCTTTAGCCATTAAATCTGTGTGTCTACCTGTCCATCTGCCTCTTTGGCATGTGGGGTTGCTAATTCCCTTTTGTGGTGGGCTTTGGGCACAACGGTATTTTGCCAACTGTTGTGTAACAAAGATATTGAAAGCTGAGACAGTTTTCTATTCAGAATCTACAGGAAGAGTAAATTAAAGTCACTGGGATCATCTTTCAAACTCTCATCATTAACAAAGAAACTTGCCTATGCTTATTCTAGTTTTGTTCTTGTATGAAAATTTCACATTTGGCAAATAACTGGGATCTTGCTGCTGCTGCTGGTGGTGTCTTCACCACGCTCCTCCATTTCTTTTGGTCAACCACAGCTGTTGTGTTGGTGCTGAGTGGCTAGGAAAATAATGATCTGGAACTCAGCAGCATATTGTGTGCAAAAACAATGAATTTATGCCAAGAGTATGCATAAAATGAATTACTGCCATGACCTCTTTAGAAACCCTCGCTTTCCTTAGCCATGGCTTCTTTGTAGATAGCTTGGCCATTCCTGGTAGATTGGAGCTCTGGCGGTGACCAGTCATACCCAGGCAAGAGACTGCAGCTTGGCATGTGGGAACAAGAGGGTGAGACAGGGAACCAGAACAGGTTTTTTGAAAAGTTGAGGCTTAATTTTGCTCTGCCATGGTGTGGGGCCAAGATAGTTTTTCTGAGGCAGGCAGCTGTGAGCATGTAGACGAGGAGGGCAGGACTATGTGCCCAAAAGTAAGAAAGAAGGAGGACAGAGACATGTAGTAGGATGCATCGAAAGAACAAACTTGGAAGGAAAAGTGAGAGTCTTCATTCCTTTCCAGGTTATGGGGTGAAAACTGAGAATCACAAATTCCCTTTTATCCACTTGCCTTTGAATAATACTGTGAGATGGCTTCATCTCTTTTCTTAGGACTAAAGAAGTTCATAGAATCATAGAATCATTTAGGTTGGAAAAGATCCTTAACACCATCAAGTCCAGACACCAACCACCACTAAACCATGTCCCTAAGCACCACATTCACACATCTCTTAAATACCTCCAGGGATGGGGACTCCACCACCACACTGGGCAGCCTGTTCCAATGTTTAACCACTCTTTCTGTGAAGAAATTCTTCCTGACACCTAGTCTAAACCTCCCCTGGTGCAACTTGAGATCGTTTCCTTGCATCCAATCCCTTTTCACCTGAGAAAACAGACATCCACCTTGCTGCAGCCTCCTTTCAGGTAGTTGTAGAGAGCAATGAGGTCTCCCCTCAGTCTCCTTTTCTCCAGACTACACAGCCCTAGTTCCCTCAGTCGCTCTTTGTATGTCTTGTTCTCTAGTTCCTTCACCAGCTTAATTGCTCTTCTTCTTGGCCACCTGGGCACACTGCTGGGTCATCTTCAACTGGCTATTGACCCAGGTCCTTTTCTGCCAGGCAACTTTCCAGCCACATTTCCCCAAACCTATACTGCTGCGTGCGGTTGTTATGACCCAAGTACAGGACCTGGCACTTAATCATGTTGAATGCCATGCGATTAGACTCAGCCCATCAATCTAGTTAACAATCTAGTATTGCTGTCAAGTATTTGGTAGCACAACATAGAGCTCTGTTGGGTGAAAAAAGTCTCTTTTTCTGTCGGTGAGCCATACACATATCATTAGTGTGCAATATTTTAAAGGTTCTAGTTTTTCAATTGTAGGTGAAAGTTTTAAAGCAAAAATGTCATATGGTCATGTAGTTAAAGGTAGAACCATTGTGTGTGTTCATGAGAGAACCTAATTAACTTAGGCAGCATAAAAACAGTACCAGTAGTTTATTTTTGATTTGAGTTTCTGTCATCGCAATAGCTACTAGTGTTTTTATAACTTCATTTTTCTGTTTGTTGAATAGTATGGTTTCAGCCTGGCAGGTAACAATAGTCTCTAACCTAGTAGGTATTGGCTGCATTTTGGAAGACTTGTGCCTGAGCACAGTGGTGTTGCAACTCAGCCTCCGCTGAAATCCTTAGTCTGCCTTCATTTTCTCTTACTCTTATCGTTCCCTTTCTATGGCTTCCCTGAGTCCCAGCTGTCCAAACCAGCACATGCAGAATTCTGCTGCCCATCTGTTCATCTACACAGAGAAGTGTGACCACATCCCCACAGCCTCAACTAATTTCATTCACTTCCTGCTGTCTTTGGATTCCAGATAAAAGTTTTTTTTTTTTTTCTCCTCTAAGAAACCTTCGCCTGATCTGTCCACTTTCTGATGTTAATGTGCGTGGTTTGCATTTAGAAGGGAGCTTTACCATAATTGCACTCCATTGGCTGCATTGCCCTCCTAACAAGGACTGTGTAAGCGTGTGACTCAAGACCACAGGAGGGGCATGCATTTCTTTGTATTGGTTCCTGTTAAGCATTCAGTCTTGTGTGTCTCCGTGTTTCAGCCATCACCTGATCTCACCAGGAAGTTCTTGTATCAAGAATTTGCATTTACCACTATTATGTTACCAGTAGCATGAAAAGCTCCAGTCATCAATATGGCTCTCTTATGCTTGACGTTACATGAACTCATGAAAATACAAGCTCTTCCCCAAATTGCTTACAATGTGCTAGCACCACACAACTCATACTCCTGCAGCAAGCAGGGTCTCATTTTATTCCCTGGTATAGATGCCTGCAAAATGAACATCATCTGGAGGCAATGGATCATTTTACCTAGGCCACCAAACATATGTTTGTTGCTAATAACTTTGGTTTGTTACTCAAGCATGACCCAGCAAAATGAATGGTCTGGATTCAGAAGTCTTTGTATCCCAGCTCCATTCTTCCCCATACATTATGGTATAATGTAAGTCCCTGATCTGTGGACGTTTTTTTTATATCCCTATGTAAAGTACCATGTGTTTTACAGAACAGAACATAGTGACAGCCACATTTTCAGTCAATGTGGTTTGGGATTTGGATGTCTTTCCTCTCTCTCTCTCTCTTTCCTCTTTAGGTCACTGTATTGTTTTCAGAATGGGCATCTTGCAGCTGTGAGCAAGTTACATATGTTGAGTTTCATTTTTACCTAGGAACTCCTTGGGTCCTGCACCAAAAGTTTAAGAGATGGACAATTTCTAGGAAAGATAATCACAGCAAAGCATAATGTAGTTCTATCTTGCAATCATGACATCCAAGCAATGAGTAAGCCCACCAGAATACCTGTCTGGCAGTGTACAAGACTGTTGTGTCCATCCGTAAGCCAAAGCACTCCAAGTGATGACCAGTGAAAGCAGGACACCATTGCCTGGGAAACCAAATAAATATAAGCACACAGCCATCCATCACTGCCATCTGGAAAAGATTGGGCTGAACGTCTTCCTGTCAGGATCTGCTACAGTATTTATTTGTATAGCTGAGCTTTGACTTTGGGGATTTCAGCAAAATATTCCCATCAGCGATGATTTGAAGAGAAGATTTGGTCTGATTGTCAGGCTGGTGTTAAGTCCACTGTTCAATTTTGCAAAATTACAATTGCAACTAATAGTTGCATTTCTTTTTTTTTCATATGTAGGCACCTCACATATGTGGAAACGACATGTAAGAGATGATCTCATTTTGGCATTATGTACATGTGTTACCAAAGCACCGTGAATGATCATGAGCTGGTGACATATACAGGTGTAAATGATTCATGATGGATGAGCTTGCTTCTCAAGTATATGTCTAAGCTTGATAAGAAGCACAAGTTTTTGCTTAACACAAATAATCTGGTGGGTTCTCCCTAACATCAGAAGATAAACAAAGGCTGAAAGACGGAGTTATTTTAAACATCAAAAAATAGGAACATCTGAATGTACTAATATATAAGGAGCTTGTGAATTAGATAAGTAGTTCTGAGGATAAGGCTGTTCTAATGGATGTATATAACAATGCGGTAAACAAACCTTGAAATTTAATAAAGTGATACTTAAAACTGGAAGGTCAGCATGAGACATACAAGCTATACAGAACAGAAGAGGGTAAAGAGACAATTTTAGCTGGCCACAACTCAACAATGAAAAGTGTACTAATTCATTTTTTCTAAGCGAGGACACAAGAAAAGGGAACAAACAAATATAAATGTGCATTTGCTGCTAACTGCCAAGGCAGAAGAGAATAAGAACAAAATGTCCTTAAACAAGGACATGCCACAAAATGCCAAGCTTAGGGAGGAATGTAAGCTTTATATATGCTGATAACTGTGAGAAATTCACTTTAGTCAAATAAGCACCAAATAGCTTCCTAAACTGAATGGGAAAAACAAAACAAAACAAAAACTTTATCATTCAGAAGGCAGGGATTCTAGTAGCAAAGCCACTGTCTGGTATCTGTTTTACCATCTGAGATGGCTGAACAGGCTGAGAGAGACAGAGAGTAGTTTGGCAGCAGGACCCCGGAGGTTCTGTTGACAGAGGATATGGAGTGAATTACTGGATTCATGAGCGTACGGATACAAAGTAAAGAAAAAGCTAGAGTGAATAAAAGAAGATTAGGAAATCTAGGACCAAACCCTCAATTCTATGTTCATTGTTTACTTACTTTTTACTCAAGTTGGCTCCATTTGACTTCCATGGGAACTTATATGGATAAAACCACAATAAAGTAGAATTAGGGCATTGCAATTTTGATTATAGTGGATGAAAGATGTTGAGAACAAGAGTTAAAAACTGGGTTTTTCAGTGGAGGAGGAAAAGCAGCCATGTTCATTTGTATCATTCTTTTCTAAATGCACACAGTGAAGCTTACAAAAAGCTAGTGCTTCCCATCAATTTATTCACTTTTACACCATCTTGCTAGTGTTAAATGCATGGGAGTAGGGAAATCCAGAGGTTTTTCACACATGGCCTTGTCTTCATTATTTCCCTGAGGATTCACGTGATCTGGGAGAGGAATCATTTTCCTTCATGGGACAGCTGTGTCCTTCCCATAGCCGTCCTAAGAAATTACCATGAAGACATCCTCACAGAGCTTGTGTCTCCCTAGAGCCTTCCCTTCCAGACCCATTGTAATTACAGCACAAAGAGCTAGCATTCTTTTATGCAAATAACATTTTCAGAGAACAAGAAGTAGGCAGCATATGTAAATAGGGGTTGTTCTGAGATGGGAAGATTGAAACACAACTGATCTGTAAATGAAAATGTTGGGATAGAGAGTGTCAAAGCAAGAGTTACTTGAGACTGAAAGGGAGAGGAGAAGACCAGCAAAGGAAGAAGAATGAGTTAATGCTGTCAAAAAGCCTAGAGGAATAAAAGAAGGTATTTTTTAAATACATCAGGATGAAGAGAAAATATTGGAGAGGGTTTAAGCACATTTGGATATGAAGAGGTATCTGAAATCGATGATTCAAATTAGTCTAGATTCTTTAAAGTGTTTTTCAAAGCTAAAGGAAGAAAGAAGACCAAACCATTAAGTAAGTATGAATCATTAAACTACATTTTCTTAGCAAGTCAAGCATTTGGAAGGATGGCTGCCCAGGAATATAGGTGATTTCAAATAATGGATAACTTTTTATGTTATTTTCTTTTTAGCTTATGGCATTATCAGTGTCATTTTCTAGACAGGAAAATGGAAACACAGCATGTTTATTCTGTAGGAGAAAAAGCAGAGATTTAATTAATACATTCATAGAAAGAACCACTAATATTCAATAACAGAATTCAGTAGTCAAACACTTTAGTCTGTAAAGTTGAAATGAACATACCTGAAGGTCAGAGCCACTGTTAAGGAAAAAATCATGCTGCAGAAAACGTTGGTCTGGACACAAACAAGTGCTGCTGATTTGCAGGAAATTTATTTTTAATAGCTTTGGTCAAGAGAAGACCAAACCTCAGAGTATTCACTCCTTACCTTTCAGCTCTTTGCTAAAACTGACACTCTTTCCAGCTGGGTGACAGTATGTACTGCCAAATAGTTTGCAAGAACAATTATATGTAGATGAAAAAATAAATTCAGAGATAAACAAAAGTGAAATTATATGCTTTTGGGGATCAAATGATACGGTGTTTAGTTTTTATATTATGTTACAGGAAGTATTTTGAAACTGTCAGACTTGAAAGCAATGGCATGAGGGCAGGACATGAAATTTTACCAATGACTGGCTTGCTTTCCAGTGCAAGTGAGACCTTGGTATTTTGTAAATAAAATGTAAAAGCTCATGTTTTCACTGAAACTTAAAACAAGAAGTCAAAAACAATGAAGTCAAAGGGAAGAATAGAAGATGAGGTGGAGAAGAAATACAATTAAAAATTCCCTCCACTGCTGGACTGTAGCTTTATGTTGTTGGGAAAATAACTCTGGCACATTTACATATTACGGTGATGAATATACTACCCTTATGCTTAGATATTTAGGTGGGTAGATGTGGCAGAGATGCTAAAACATCACACCTGCTTTCTATACCCAGTGTCTTGTTGACTGGGAGGACTCAGACAGGACTTGACTGGGAGATGTCAGACAGCATTGCTTCTGCATTTCTTGGATATACTCCATTGGAGGAGCCAGCAGTCTTACGTTCTGCTTAGATCTCTAGAAAAATCATAACGCACAGTTGTAATTTGGCAGTTATATTGTTCACATATCCCTAATGACTTCAGCTAGCCTCTCTTCCTTGGTCATGATGCCTACTTTGGCTGCGTTATTGGCATGTAGTAGCTAGCTGGCAGTATTCTGCCAATATGTGATGCGTTACCAAGTCTTCTGAGTAGAGATGTCATTTTATTTTTGTTATTTTATATCCTGTACTAGAACTTGGAAAAGGGGAGCATTGGCGTTCTTCTAAAACTGGGCTGAACGTACCATAGAATCACAGAATGGTTTGGGTTGTAAAGGACCTAGACCATATAATTCCAGCCCCCCTGCAGTGGGCAGGGACACATTCCACTAGATTGGGTTGCTCCAAGCCCCATCCAACCTGGCCTTGAACGCTTCCAGGGATGGGGCATCCACAGCTTCTCTGGGCAACCTGTTCCTGCACCTCACCACACTCACAGTAAAGAATTTCTTTCTCATATCTAATCTAAATCCCCCCTCTTTTAGTTTAAAGCCATTATTCCTTCTCCCATCAGTACACTCCCTGATGAAGTGTCCCTCCCCAGCTTTTCTGTAAGCCCCCTTTAGGACAGCTGCTATAAGGTCTTCCTGGAGCCTTCTCTTCTCCAGGCTGAACAACCCCAATTCCCTCAGCCTGTCTTCATAGGAGAGGTGCTCCAGGCCCTTGATCATCCTCATGGTCCTTCTCTGGACTTGTTCTGACAGGTCCATGTCCTTCTTGTGCTGTGGGTCCCAGAGCTGAAGGCAGCACTCCAGCTGGGGTCTCACAAGAGCAGAGTAGAGGGGGACAATCACCTCCTCAACGTGCTGGCCACGCTTCTTTTGATGCAACCCAGGATATGGCCGGCTTTCTGGGCTGCAAGTGCACATTGCCAGCTCATGTTGAGCTTCTTGTCAATCAACACCCCCAAGTCCTTCTCAGAGCTGCAAAATTTCACTGTGCATTTTCAGCTCACTTTGTACTGCTAATTCATGATATCTGCATGTATGTCTTGTGATAGATAATATTTTGGCTTATGTGTTTTGCAGAAGCAATTGTGTGTCTCATTCTCTGTTCATAAGAACAGCATGTTTGTAACTGAAGATGGTCAAAATGAAGGCTGAAAATACAGAAAGACATTAAAATTATAACATCTATTATTATGTATCTCTCATGACTTTTAGGTGAGTTTAATGATTTGCTTGCATTTGAGTCACGGTTTCTGAACTCTACAATTGGCTATATTTCAGTCTGAAGCCAAAGGGGAATTTTTGCTGTTGACTTCCATAGTTGCAAAACTAGGCCATTATGTAGGACTCAAATTGGTTGATCTAATCTCTGCTAATAGACTCTATTTTATTTTATTTTATTTTATTTTATTTTATTTTATATTATATTATATTATATTATATTATATTATATTATATTATATTATATTATATTATATTTTTTTTTATAAGCTGCCTCCAAATGTGCTGTATGCACTGATCTGATGAGGGAGGGATTTATGTCATTTTAGAAAAAAAGATACACAGGAAGTCTCTGGTGAAAAGAAAGAAAATAAAATCGCCTGCTTGAACAGAGGCTAGATTTTGCTTTGATGAAGCCGCAAAGAATTTGAGCACATATGAAGAACGTCTCCCAAAAGTTTTTAGAACCCGAGTAAGACATACTTTACCCGTTATAGCATTAACATAGAGCGAGCCCTCATGTCCTGTAGGTACATTAGCCACAACACATCAAGCACTTCCAATTTATGACTGTCATCTCTCAGATACCTTCTGTTCAGTTGGCTCCTTCAACCCAGTAAGTTGTCCTCATTCTAGGACATTTACAGTGCAGAAAGACTAGGAAGGCAGGAGAAGGACAAAAACAATTCAGTTTGCATCATACTACTGACAATTATTTTAAAGTGATAGAAAATGAGGGAGGAAGCAGGAGGCTGAGTGAAAGCAAATGTAGAGCCCGTCATCAGAAAAAGAAGTAAGATTGATGCTAGTGAATGCTGAGGCTGTCTCAGATGGCATGCAGGCTACCAGCTGCACTGTTAGCTGTGATATAAACACTTTTTTTTTCTTTTTTAAATATTCATGGTAACTTCTTGAAAACATTCTTCTCATTTCTTGAGTCACACTCTATGAACTGTAAAGTCACAGTAATGTGCTCCTAGGCCAATAACTATTTAGAGTCAGGAGCAGAGCTGGTAGATATTTTTCACTTGAAAACAGTTTTTGATGAAAAATGGCCTCTTTTGTGAAGCCCTCTGTATTTAATGAAAAACAGAAAGCAAATATGTTCTTTGACTCTAAGAGTAAATATCATCCCAAGGCAGTGTGAGCTCCACATGAAGGAGGAAATCAAAGAGTGGGAAAGCGCGCACACTCCCTAGAGCTTCTTTCACTCACAACCTGTCATTTCCTCCATAGGGGTGCTTAATTTGAACTGTTGCGTGGTACAAATCTTGAATATGGATGAAAATAACGTTTACAGGAGGAAGACCCCAGCTGTTGAATGCCTTATCATAGAATATCAGATAAGGGGTGAGTGGTTGTCTTCAGATCGGAGGTACATCGCCCATCTCTTTGAGACATACCTATGCAATGATACCTTCCAGCAACCTTTCATTTTAGTATTATGCATAGTCTTCCAGTGATTTTGTAATATTTATGGTATGACATGGGTTCCCAAGCACACTAAGCTGTGTCTAAGGCATTTTTCAGTCTAAACATCATTACCTGTCATCATTTCCTGATGTGCTTAGTCTCTTTTTAGGGCTAGTAATAAGATGGATTCCTCTCTATCATTTATGTATTTGTGCAGTAAATAGTTTTGGAGTCATATGTCATTGTACATCTCTGTGCTGAAACATATGTGAACTCTCAAGGACTAAATTTCATCTCAACATCGTGTATAGCAGGGGGGTATCAGCCTTGTACTGTATAAGGAAGTTTGTTTATTGACTAGCTTGTGCTTCATTCCTTAAGCACATAGTATAAAAGAGACTAATACTGTGGCTGATTGCATTTCATTGGTGTACTCCTATAAGCTGATGTCTTAATTACATTACTTGTCAAGATGAAGGGTTGCAGACCCAAAAGCAAAGATACACTGAACAGGACCTCTGGTGACTTGGGGATTTGTTATGGGAGGCTTATCCCAGAAAAAGGTCCCTCTTATGCCTTTCTAAAGAAAGGCAATGATCAGAGGCCATGGATCACCTAAGAATTTAGCTGGCAGCTCTGACAGCTGTGAAATTGTCCTATCAGCAGTGTCATTGAAGTGAGTACTGCACAGATCCTGAAACAGAGCTAAATGACGAAGTATCTCTTATTGGACTTGACTTCCTCCTAACTGTTCCTGAGCTAAGTAACTTCTTTCCTAGTGGTGCATAATGCTGGAATGAACTTTGTACTTTTTCCTTAAATCTGGTCTGGTAAGATAGCACTGGAAAACTGCTGTGTGGAGGATTAGTGAACATAAGGAGTGTGTGTTCCTTTACTGGCTATGCTGCACCTGCTTCAGGCTTAAGAACCCTTGGTGTTCTGCAGGACTGTCCTTCGATAAATTACAAGAAGCCAGACTTGACAAGGTTGGGAAGAGAAGTCTCTGTTGGTAAGCAGTATCCAGAGCTTGTTGGCAAGAAATAGGAATCCTAGAAAAGCCATTGACTTCATTTTTCCTTGACTGCTAGTCTAATAACATCTCCGTCATCCAAGGCAGTTTCATCTGCACCAAGGTGACTGTTAGGTAGGCACTGAAGGCATAGGACCTCATGATGGATGTGCTAACACACATCCCAACTTGTGTTTCACGATGAGCTGAGTTCAGCACAGCTTGAGGTTCACGATATTCTTTTTTAAATTTCCTTTTATTTATGCTGACATTCTGAATTTTGAAAAAAAATAATTTTGTTGATTTATATTTTTGAAAGAGAGATTCTTATATATCTTTGAGCCTAGGATGTCACTCCTGGTAGATGAAAGAAAAAAGAAACTTTTACATAGAACTGTATTTTTTACCATTTTTGATCACCATTCTTTAGTAGTTTTTTCATTATGACATGTTGTTCTGTTAGCCCCAGAACTGAGAGAGAAGAGGTTCTGAGCTTAACGTCTCTATCAAGACACAACACAACCCTGAGTAGCCAAGGATGCTTCTGAACCTCAACCTGCCTGAAGTTTAGATATGCCTCCATCCTCAGATGGAAGAAGGAACAGTTGCAACTAGCTGACAAAGCTTATTGGTATAGTGGGAATGATTGCTAAAGCTGGGGCTGCAGATTTTTTTTCGGTTCAGAACCTCTCTTTGATTTGCCCATCATCATCTGAAATTCTCACCTATGGGACTCACATGTTCAAGCCCGAACACTGGTCAGATTTCTTAAAAAGTGTGAGTTAAAGTGATTTAGTCATTCCTGAGCATGAGGAAAAATGCAAAAAAATGTTCTTTTTGACTCTATAAAGAGAGCCAGAAGTGCTCTGGTGATAAAACAGCTGCAGGCAGAACCTTCAAATTAGACAGAAAAAACTTATTCACTAAAAACAAAAGTTTGTGAGTGCTCTGATGAAAAATGACTTAGTTTTGTCTGAATAACAAACACTGAAAAAAAATCACTGTTGGTCTAGGCTTAGTTCATTTTAAAGAGCTCTTGTGGCATTCTTAATAACAAATGCCCACTGGAGCCTTTACTATGTTCATTGTGTTTCCTATATATAAATTATGTTCATGAACTGTTTGTTTGGCATATGCAGTAGTGGAGGGCACTGTACATGTGTATTTGAAGTAGGGGAAATGGCAGGAGTAGGTAGAAGGTGGCAGATTTCATTGGTGCTGTAGCACTATGATTGCCGGTTTAATAATTGCCTTGGCATTCTTGAGGATCAAAATGCTATGGAAATACAAGTTATAATGTAGTTATATAAAATTAGAGCGGCAGTAAAAACGAAAGTGGGCTAGCGGCAGGAGAGGATACATGAGAAAACAATTCCTAAGCTGAAATGTGGATTAAAGGTTCATTTAGGCAGGTTGCTATGTAACTCTGGACTGACCACAAGCATGTTAAGGCAGCATTCAGTTTCTCTGTAAAACATTTGCTGGTCCACAGGAAGAGTTTGTTGCATTAAGTAATTTATGGGGTGCTAAGAAGTTCCTTAAGCTATTATTAAAAACATACAAAATCTTCCCTGGTTAGGATTCTAGTAACTCAGACTTCTAACTAAGCAGAACTGATAGGGCAGGCCTTTTGATGTTTAATGAGTTCTGAAGCAGATGTGAGATGTGATAGACAGGGGAGCCGGGGTGATTTAGTGCTCATGAAACAAAATGATGAGATCCCCTCCTGAAAAAGAAAATGTAGCTAAAAAGGACAGTTTTTTTTTTTCCTTCTCTTTTTTTTTTCTTCCTTCTCAGTGCATGTGTTTTTGATTTCCTCACCCCGTGCCTCTCAGTGCTGGCTCGTTTCCATTCAAACACACACAGAACACTGAAAACTAATTAGCCCTGGATGCAGCCACAGGAAGTTAGCCTGCCAAGTCCCCTTTCCCCCACAATTCCTCAACTTTCTCAGCTTGCCTCAGGCCAAGGGCCTTGCACTGGGCCTCTCTGTGTAGGTTGCCAGGTCTAATTTTACAATTTCCCTTCACCTTATCAAGTGTGCCCCAGGCCCAACAAGGGGGACAGGATCAGAGCCAATGTTGTGTTGTGGGCCTTTCTCCCCCACACCCAGTCCCCATCCACCTTTTTTTCTTTTCTGCATCAGTTTTGGGAGTCTTGCTTGTATCTAGTTTCAGTGTTGACTTGTTAATCTGACCTTTGCTAACGCTTTTTAAGGGAACCAAAGAGAACTTCACCATCCTGTAAAACTTGAAAGTCCCTCCTCTCCAAGACTTTTCTTGAAGGTTAACAAATTTTCCCGAGAGCCAGAGGACTACAGGTGTCAACCATTTTCAAGCATCTCATTTCAAAGCAGAGCCCACCACAATCCCAATGTGAGAAGCCAGAATCTGATTAGAAGAAAGCAGTGGGCTGGATGCCAATCTACAGTGGGCAGAGCCATGACACATGCAACTTAACTAAAAAATACCAGCATGGCTGAAAAGTTCTGAAGGTCTAGAAACATTCAGGTGTTTTCTTCTGGAATCCTATGCTCAATTGTTGTGTGACATTTAGCAAAAGTCACTTCAGCCCTTTTGACACCCCTTTCTAGGCTGGTGTTAACAGGCCATAAATTTTATGTAGAGTACTTTGAGCTTTGTGGATGAAAGGCACTAAAGTAAGTGACAACTGTTACCAAATCTCAGTAGGAATGGGTGAAGAAGAAAAAGCATCGGGTAACTTAACTCCACTTTTCATTCTTCTGTAGCATAGATAAGTGGGAACTGATGGCCTTGTCATAATGTGTCCCCTCCAGGCCAGTGTCCAGATCCCACCTGATCGTGAAAAGTCTTCAGAGGAAGACTTGAGGATCCTGTGGTTCAATGGGTGACAAAAGAGAAGAGGCTAATTTTACCTTTTTCTGTCCTATTTGGATTTCCAGGAGTTAGAAAGTGTCTTAATCCCTCAAGTGCAAAATGTTTGCTATTGTTGCCTGTGACAAATATGGATGCCCTTCAGAGTCACATAAATATCTTGTCCTTTTATTTTTTTGTTAGGTTTTGAGCTCTGACAGTTTCTTGGAGCAATGAGTTCCAGAGTGTAATTGCATGCTGTGTGAACAAAATCCTTTCTTCGTGGTATGTACTGTGAATCCATGGAGAAACTTATGCTATATCTGCTGGTGTTGCACCTGCCCCATAGACACAGAACTCCAGCCTGCATGACTGGGAGAGGGAGGTCATCTGGGAATCAGCTCTAAATGAACTCACAGTTTGAAAATGAACTGAAGGAAAATATTAAGTACAGCTAGGAAGGACTGCCACAGGAGAAGAATAAGATCCCATTCTTGTTTCACTGTCCCCTGATGCAAGAGATAGGAAGAGTTTTGTGTGAGCTTTGTAGTGGTTATAGTTTAAATACATTTACAATCTTGCCTTTGATGTCCATGGATGTTTTTTTCTGCAGAGTAAGCAGTAGCATCTCCAATCTGGAGCATCCTTAAATGTGTGGCATGGAGCATGAGAGCAGTCCGTTAAGATGAGAGGGACTGCTCTGGTGACTGCCGTAATGCTGATGATTAATTAGCTTATTGAACTCAGGTAGACTAGACTATTTTTAGGAAAAAAACAAACAAACAAAGAAACAAAAATCTTCTACAGGTAAAGATAATCCTGTTAATCTGAATGATGGTAGACATTCCACCACCAATCAGTGGCATTTGTAGCATAAACCCTGTGGGGCAGAATTTGTCATTTCCTCTGCACCTGGACCTGGCACAAGTGGCTCCCAGTCTGTTTGGCCTGTTCCTGTTACAACTCTAACAAATGTAAATTTGGCAGGGTGGCAGAATTTAGCCTGCTAGTTGACCTGCATGCTCTCCTTCTGGCTCATAACACTTCTCAGAGTGCTTGCACAAAAATAGCCTCTTGGTGTTTTGATCTGTGCCATGACTCTAGTCCAAGATTATCACATCACAACTGGTTGGACTGAAGAAATCTGTGAATCCCAGTGAGAACTAAACAGCAGGACAACAAAAGTCTAACATAAGAAATTGGCTTCCTTTCATATCTCTGAAGTCAAAGAAGGACTGATGTTGTGATGTGTCTGATTTGCAAGTACAGTTAGCTAAAACTTTTCCATCCAAACTTTACTTTGTCAAAAATAAAAAATAAAAAAAAAAGAAAAGGTTTTACTGAAAATGGAAGATTCTTCAAAAATAATCTATTCTCTAAGTTGTTCACATATTCTTCTCAAATCTAAACCCCAAATTTTAGACTGTCATTTCTGGGCTTAAGCACTTTGGGTCCAGTATTTGTCAGCTTTTTTCCCTTGTTCAAAAATCTCAAAAAAGTGTGTGTTTGTTGTGTTGTTAACATTATTATGCACACCCTTTTCTTTCCTAGTGAAGACTTAATGAGGCAGGGCTAAGACATCAGTACCCCAGACTTCACACTCCAAGTCACTGTATGGTTACTTAAAACCTCTGAGGCATAGCAGGACAGCTCAGATCTGTAAAATGTGGCTTGTCTTTCTGTACCTACAGTTTGTTGGCACTGGCTTGTATCCAGACTTATGGACAAGAACAGAATGTTATTCTGAGACTCATCTGCCTAGTAAGAGGATAAAATCACATACCTCCATGGCTCAGTCCACACTTTGCTAATCCTTGGGTCCCTAAAGCCAGGTTCACTCCGAAGTGACACTTTTGTTTTCTCCATTTGCTGCTTAAGTAAGTAATTATACACTTAGGAAAATAGCCTGCTTCCAGTCTCAAGTGTGGCATAGTCCTCGATTCAGAGAGAAACAAGAACATTATCAGAATTCATGAGATCCTATTCAAAATCAATGTCTAATTACAAATAATTATAACAAGAACATTTTTCATCAGACGTAACTGGCTGGAATTAACTGTACATTTTGATGCATTTATATCCATTTCTGAGAGGATCTCATGTCAGACTTGTCTGACACTAAAATGCCTAATTTAACTTTCTCCTATTAAGTCTCTCTTCTAGAAATTTACACATTTCTAAGTTATTGTTGGAAAAGTCCCACTCTGTCAAGCTTTGAAAATTTTGTGAGGGAGAAATTCAAGTGTGGCAATTGGTGGCTGCCTGAGCTTGATGAACAACTTCAACTGAGTGGCACGTGGTCAAGTTTGAGGAGATATAACTGTCAGATTTGAGAGTCTTGATGCAAAAATGTACCAAATTTTAAAATGTGTGAGAAGCTGATCTCTCACAACTGAATTTGTGATAAACAATAATCTCCTTCCTGTTAAATAGTACTTAGTATGCAAGATCTTAATGATCTCTCTTTGCAGTCTTGTAAATCAGTCCAGATTCCTTCAGGATCTTCTTTATCTACACAGAAGGGGATGATCTATGAAGTCCTTTTTTCTGGCAGGTGCATTTGTGCATTACGTACACGGAGACTAACTAGAACACTTTGGTAATATTTTGCTTTGTAAAAGCAGTGTGTGGGAATGACCTAGGTGAGGGCTCCAAGCCTGATTCAACACCCTCACCTGCTGCTATCATGTCTTGGAAGATAAACCAAGCTAGCATCCACAGAGAAGGGGATTCAGCCAACTTTGACTGTAATGCCCACTGCTCTCTCCATCACCTTTGGTAATGTCTTCAGCCTGTGACCCTCAGAGTGTAGCTGGATATTATTTTGGGGTTGATAGCTTCTCTGAGTAGCCTTCTCAACTTTTCTTCCATATTCCTTATTCCATTCCCTTCCTCTTCTGCGTTTCTGTGCTACCTCTGCTTTGCCAGTCTTCTGTATTTGATCTGTATTTCCCTTCATATCCACCCCCCACTTCTAATACATGGAAAGGCAAAATTCATATTCCCGAAACAGAACAAGTGTCCAAAAGAAAATCAAGCAAATGAGATAATAATGAGCATAAAACACTTCCAAATTAATGTAGTTGGATGTCTTTTCTTTGGTTTCACCCTGTCTTTTTTTTTGTGTGCTACAGCTTGGTGGAAAGTGTTGAATATTTATTTGATTTGGGCATTTTCCCAGGGAATTTGGATTCTTTCAGTAAAAAATCAACACATCCCAGAAATTAAGATTTTCAGTATAAAGGTACTAATCTGAATAGTTTACTTGATGTTTCACTTATCCCCACTTGTCAAAATCACAGTCCCTAGTTGTCATCTCACAATCTCACATGGCATCTTTCTCATAGTCAGTCCTTTCATGGTGCACCAGTCAGGGTATTAAAAAATTATCTATGGCACTATACTAGAGCGGCATAGCAGCATGAGTTACACAAGCAACAGCTCTTCAAAGACACAAGCTAACATTTCAATAGAAAATGTCAGATTTCCCCTGGAAAGATTTTTGGTCTTCACAAGAACTGTAAAGAGAAAACACATTCATCTATCTAGTAAAAAAATCGATTTTCCATCAGAAAAATTCTTTTTAAAGGATTTTTTTTTTTTTTTTTTACACTCAGTCTTACTTTCTCTCTCTGTAAGCTCTTTGGGTTTGGTCTTTACCTGTCTTTTGGAATCTTTGAAAAATATTTTTTAGAGTATAAATATGTTGTGCAGTCTGGTATAACTACCACAGTTGGTCTTTTGAGTGATGGTGTGTTATCTTGGTAGCAATGGGTTTATTGGTGGAGAGACTGTGCACTCCTCCTCTCTCAAATCTCTTACCTACTTCACACATCATTAGCACTGCTGGTGGCACTTACAGCCCTGTTTTCTTCGTGCATGAAAGAGCCTACCTCGTCTTCAAACCAGACTGTTCCAGATGCTGTACATGAAGCCTCTGGTAGCGCTGTGCAGTACTGGTTATGTGGTTGCCTTTTGAGCTCTTTTGAGCACTAGAAGGCTAAGATATCCAGTGGGCACCTTTATGGAGAGGAATTTGCCACTGACATGCCACTGAAGTTATATGTCTTCAAAAGGGTAAATGATTTTGATACCTGATATCCTATGGGTATTTTTCACAGATGAATGTTTGGCACATTTCTTGTACTTAGTCACAAACAACTACACAGAGAAGAACATGACAGACAGATACTAATGAGAGATAAATGTTTAAGTTGCTATATTTTACATATATATATATGTATACTGAAACTGAAAGAATGAAATTAATTACCCCTACTCTGTCAGTGGAAAACGGAGACCTCTGTAGTGCAGCTCACATCCTGAGAATGTCTCCGTGGCCGCTGTCATCTTGGGCTCCCATTTCTGAGAAGCCTTCTCTCTCTATATAAAAAATATATCTATGCATATAAACATGACTTTTTATTTTTGAAACACGTGAAATAATTTAGTACACACTAGAAAATAACTTCCAAATGCCCTCTTTTGCCTGTACTCTTCTGAGAACATATGGGGAGGATAGTACATACTTTCCTTACAAAGAAAATGAAAATGTCATTGTTTTCCCCAAATGAGTTTGAAAAATAGATTTTGAAAAAATGCATCTCTGAGATCAACCCCTCCATGTATTGATGATATCAATATATCATATAAGAAACCAGTTACCTCTGCAGAAACATTTATGGGTTTCCATCATGCTGCATTGTTTAAGGGATGAGACAGCACGCTCTGCAGAGTGCAGAACTTCCTCTCCTCTCCTCTCCACTTTAATTGCATTTCTGTTCTCAGCATTACTTAACTTTAAAGGCATGTTATAAATATTGTTCTGCGTCATAGATCATGCCTATAATTTATACAGCATTTTCACTTTGACATAGTTTACCAAAGAGAAAGCAAAACATGGGAAAAAAAAAAAGCCAACCTGCTCATTTGACAGAAGTATGGCTTTTATTTTGCAGAAGCTGGTCTGATGTATTTTGCAAGGCATGATTATTCTGCAAAGTCATTTTGGAAAGGTTTGATTAAAAACCCTGACATTCTTTTAAACTAACAAAACACATTTACAGAATTTTTCTCCCATGTGTCCATGGTTTCATGTAGTAGTTTTTTGTTTTGAATTCAAGATGAAATCACAGCTGATTCCCACCCAGAGTGAGGTAATCAGATTAACAGTAGGGGAATGCCTAGTAGTGGGGAATGCCACATGAGAACGCAGGCAAATATATGAGTGAACTGCTTAATTCCATGAGTTTTACATACTAGAGTAAGAAAGAGGGGTGGAGAGGAAGAGGAGAGGAGAGAGGTGGTTTGGATAGTTTTACATGTGTGGGCCAGAACTGGTTCTTCAAATCACAAAGTTGGTACTCAAACCCCAGGGAAGGAGACTGATAGCATGGATTCTGCTGTTGCAGAAATTGTGAAATTGCACACAGAGAATGTAGGAGACTTGTTAACAGACACTCAGCCTGAACCTCATCTAAGCTACAGGTCCAGACATTTTCTCTATTTCCTCCAGCAAGTTAAAAGTTCAACTGCTTTGACAGAGAATGAGACTATAATCCCAAGCAGGGACAGAATGTGACATCGCAGGTACGTGTTCAAATAAATGCATCTTCCCTGCCTTGCACGTGAAGCCATAAAACTGTTTGCTCTTGTTTACAACACTGGGAAGTATCATCTTCTGCCTTTTCAGGTGTGCCTTTGGCAGTTTTCTTTGCTGGGTGAAAGTGGTGGCAGCAGTGTGCTTCTGAGTGTGTAAGGAGATTTTCTTCAGGAACAGCTATCTGAATATTTTCTGTTTCTACAATGAAATGGTACCATACTGAAGTGGAGTGTCTTTACAGATGGGATAAGTACTTAGATAGCAAAAGACTGATTTTTACATAAAAAGAGCCTGTTGACTGGAGAACATTATGGTGCCAGAAAGGTATTCCTCTCTTCTGGGGTATGTCCTGGCCTTGAAATATCCATTATAATTCAGATTTACTACAAACACATACTGTTCCTTGTTACAAAATCCATAGTATTGATAGGGAGAATTTTGCTCAATTAGCAATCTTGCAATCTAGCCTACATTTTACTGTTGTTTTTCTTTTTATCTTGTTGTTGTTCATTAAATGATAACTATGCAAACTGTCAGCTATGTCATTCAGTGTATAAATATATTAACATTTGTCTTACAGTTGACTCTCAAGAGTCTCATGTGGCTGATCCCAAAGTGACCTTCATTTTGAATTTTAGTAATGAATGGAAATAAATATCTAGGTAACGCTTTTTTTTTTTTTTTTTTAAATAGCCTTAAAATTAGCATGTCAAATGGTTTGAGTATCCATTTTTCTGCAAGTGGAGGTTTTGGATTTTGAAAGGCTTTACCCAGAAATGTAGGTTTTTTGACATGTTCAGCTAAAACACATTTCAGCATCCCTGAACTATATTTTCTTCTGTTTTATTTTTTTTGAACCATATTTAATTATTAAAATAAGCTTCTGTATTTCATTACAGCTTCTGTAGTTTGAGTTCCTGATCTCTCTTGGGAGTGAGGATCTCTGGCTGGACATCTTTCCATGATGTACCCAAAATTTCGTGATTCCCAATACAAGCTATCTCAGAAAAAGGAGCAGTATGGGAGGTGCATATGGGGTAGGGACGGCTCTCATCTAATGGTTTCAGTAATGTACAAAAAGTGAGAAAGCACTGACAGCTCTTGCTAGTGGCACAGACCTAGGGACATCCCCACTGCAGAAAGGGTCACAGTTCACACAGGAAAAAGGGATCGTCTTGGATATTGATGCATAGAAATGGGAGGGTAAGGTTATTCAGAACAAGATAAGAACTGGAGATTTTTACGTGATTGCAGACTGGGTGTGAGTAGCCAGTGTGATACAACCATGGAGAAAATGAATATGATCCTACAGTGTATTGAAATATTTCTAGCAGAGGTTGACTTTTAATATCATTGCAGGAGAGCTCAGTGAGAACACAGTTCATGTCTGGCAAAGGATAAACTGAAAATACAATTGCAGTGGAGGCCTGCTGGAGTGGTTGTGAATAGGAAGCTTGTCTTACATGTAGAGACCAAGCCAATTTGTCTCCTTTTAACTCAGCCAAGAGAAGACCAGGAAGAAGATACTGATGTTCTCTATACATAATTCAGGGCCAAGTGGCTTAGGGTAGAGAAGAACAATAAGCTGAGTGACCATCCTGGCATGAGAACAGATGGCTCTTAGCAAATGTGTGCTGTGAATTGGAAGAGTGAGGAAAAGCATCAGTAGGAATAATGGAAACTGGAAGCTGAACAAACTTTAAGATGGGTCTGAGAAGTGTGTTAAAAGGATTACATGATGTGATTGCCTGCTTTGGTGACTCTGGAGGTTCATTACAGTCCTATGTTCTCTTGCCTTTCAGACAATATAGTCCTTCACTGGATGCCAACCCTTAGAGGAAAAGAGGGCTAAAACAGATTTCCTTCAGTGTGCTAGGATGAAAAGTCTGCCCACAGATCAATTGCACAGTTTGTGCCAGTTTTTGCATATTTTGAAGGATGGGGATTGTGCCTGTTGCATCTCTGTGGAGCACTGCTTTCTAGTTCCAGTCACGTGGGATCTGCCTCAGGTTTGCCAGGAACTAGGTAAAAAACTTCCATTTCATGTTCTCCATATGGATGCTGTCTAGCACATGACATCACCTAAATGCCCGTAATCCTGGCTCTCCCCTCAAAAGACAGAGTGATTAGAGAAAAAAAAATAAACCAAATCTCCTCCCCTCCCCTATGCCAAAAAAATGCAAAAGTCAAAAATTTTCATGAATTGAAGGTGCAATGAGCCATCTTCAGGGTTCGTAATTAGTTACAAATACTTAATTGCAGAGTTGTTTTCTATGTTTTTGTTTGGGTGGGAAGCCTACAATTACTGTTAATGCTTTGTAACTTACTTTGTGACATGTGGTAACACTACAGAGAAGAAAGACCAGGAAACACATGCGGCTGACAGGCAGAGCCAATCGTTTTCTTCTTGCCAAGTAGTTCATATGTGTTTCTGGCAGTGAGTTGCATGACACCTCAGGTTCCCTCCCTTGTCTTTCCAAGAGTAACAGAGTTTTTTTTCCTTGCAAAGGAAAAATGAAATCATGACAAGAAGTCATAAAAGCTATCATCCTGAGACATTCAAAGGAGTTTAAGAAAGGAGTTGTGGGGTTTCTATCTCAGAATTATTTTGTCGCAGATTATTACTAGGTGCCTCATTATGTATTTTATTTTGAAGTGTTTCATTTCTTGAAGGTGGTGACCTTCAGAATGCTGAAAGAAAAATTGGATGATCTTACCTGACTTTGTACAGCCCAGGTATCATGATGCATATTAGGCGCAATGTAAGCTGCTGCTAAGGTATGTTGAGAACATGGCTTACAAATTACATTTTTGTGTCCACTTTACTCTTCAACAGTGCCTGCGTGGGTACATTCTGGGAAAGCAGTGATAGAAGGAACTGACAGCAAGTTGGGTAGTGGTGAATTGGAGCTGTCCTGTAGTACAAATGTTGGGAAATGGATATTCAAGGCCACTCAAGTGATTAGCCCACCTGCTTTTATATATACATACATATATATGCATATACACATTTATATATATAATGCCAGCAATGGCATGAACTGTCTTTCCCTTCTCTCTGATTTGAGAAGACTCTAGGTATTCTATCCTTTATCAGAAAACAATTTTTTTTTTTGTTGAGTTGTCAGGGGAATCTTCACCTCCCTAGTCTCTTTCAAGATCTCTTCGTTCTTCAATTTGCAGTCCCCTATGCTCCTTAATATCCTGCTACACTGTGTAGTCCCTTGAGCTCCATGTCTGCTCTTCCTTGCACATAGCTTCCTCACAAGTTTTTGCATTTCCTTCTTTATTGTCTCCCCAAACATCTCTATTTTCCTTTTGTTTCGGCCTCCTCCTACATGCTTTATTATCTCTTTGCAAGTGCAAAGTAGTTTCCAGTGACAGCTACTCCTGTTATCATTGCTAATGATAAAAATGTCATGAATGGCAAGACTTGCCTAAATAGTTGATAATCAGTTCAAAGGTGAGACCCTAATTCTCTTTTTCAAAATACAATTCAATTTGTCTTCTCTCCCAGCTTTGCCAAACCAGTCTCTTATATTTCATATATATGATCTCATGTCAGAGCAGACGTTTTCTGGAAAATCTGAGGCAAGTTGGATGAGGCATTCTTGGATTTATATAGAAAATGAAGCATTCTTTTAACTATTTTTTTAATATACTTTTTTTGGCTTTTTATGACTCAAAAACAACATGGGCTGGAAAATTCCAGATCTGCCAAGACCATGGGTTTTCTCTGTAGACTCTAGGTATTCAGGTTCTTCTAGGGGCCTACAGAGTAAAATCAGCAAAAGGGGCAATACTTTTTGGTTGGTCCATTCCCTGCCTGATGGAAGACCGCCAGTTGGTGCTGTGATGCACATCGAAGGACAATCTCCTGTGTAATTACCCATTCAATTGCAGAAACAGAGGGTTAGGGGGCAGGGAAAGAGCTTAGCTCTTTAGATGGATGAGAAGCTGCTTTGTGTTCAGCTCTTGTAGTCTTGTATGCTGGGCCAGTACGTGAATGAGGCACAAAGACAACCTGGAGCTTCACTTCAAATTTGGGTCAGAAGAGTGAATTTCCTGGTGCACCCCAGGCTCAATCTGGACGTTGGTCCTCTCCATGACCTGCGCCTGTTTTTACCACTGTGTCTTATCCATGTGGAGGCCAGCTGCATCAAGCCAACATGCAATTGGCTTTGTATGTAAATTATCCTGTCCCACCTCCATGGCTTCTGATTTGTCACTGCTCCACACCTTTCTTTCCCAGCTAACCCTTGCATCCCAGTTGCCCTTTGATATAGATGTCTTTCTGTGGGAGGAGAGCCTGTCCAACCCTTCAGAAGTTGCTGGGCTGTGTTTGCCCACTTCTCCAGACTTCAGTGAATAGAAATACATTATTGAGAAAATAAGGGGTGTGGGAGAAGAGTCCTCTCCTCCCAAAAAAATCTCTGTAGACTTGCTAAATTCAGTGTGAATTTATGAATTATTTTGATTAACCCCACATGATGTTTTTTGGGGGGGAAATACATTAATTATTTACACAAATACATTGATGACTGATGCTTTTGACTAGTTCGGTGAAAGTTTATTAGCTAAGTTGAAAAAAAATAGAGATGCTGTATGAGATTTGGTTGCTGATTTTTTATGAGCCTGAAGAAGCCCTTTCAAGCTAACTATGACATGTTTAAAAGTCTGTGTAGCTTTCCTTCTCAAACAGCAAAGCTTACATGATTTTTTTATGACAGATAGGTTGGCAGTGATGGGCAATGTGAGGCGGTCTGCTAGGAGAACAGTGTGACTGTTAGGGCAGAATATGAAGTCAGTGGCCAACACAGATCTTTATTTGAAATGGGCTTTGTGCTGGCTTTTTGCACAAGATGAATTTGAGTACAGAAGCATGTGAAAATTTGTCCCTAGAAAAGGCAGCGTTGCAGGAAATAATGTTAAATTAAAACTAAGAAAAATACTATTCATATCTGAAAAGTGAAAAATAATGGTGAAAGACTAGAATTTAAAAAAAGTAGACTTAATGGGGAAATTAGTGAGGTAACTTAAAAATGTAAAACCCCAGAAAGTTCAAGATTTCAACAACCTTTAGTTTGCTTTTGTCTTGCCATACATCTTCCATGTAAAATAAAGAAAAAAAAACTACGTTTGGAGTCTGTATATTGACAAGATGAGCCAGCAGTGTACATCATACGTGATTTAAGAACATCTTAAGCACCCGCCCTGGACATGTGGACATTTACACAACCTGAAACTTTCTTCCAACTTTTGTATCTATGGCAAAATCTTGACTTTAGTGTTTCACATAAGAAACAAAGATTCCCAGCTTCCCACTTAAATTACCCATTCCGTATATTGAAGGTATTAAAACTATTTAATATTCTTACAATCCCCAATGGTTTCCTTTAAATCAGCTTTTCATTGGGAATTGAATACATACTTTCTGTAACATAAACTGAAATCTGGGAGTTGTAAGCTGCCAGCAAAATATGCAGGTATGCTATATTTGCCCAGATATATAAGATATGACAGGATTTAATATGTATTAAATTTAACAGGTGCTGTGATCTCCCGCATAGATACACAATATTCAAAGACATACCCTAGAGAACTGCATTCCCTGTTAGTTCTACATTTCTGTCCTCTCCAGCATATTTTTATCTGTAATCTTACCTCCCATATCTTACAACTCAGATTCATTATAAGCAACATTATCTGTATTTTTATCAAGTTCCTAAATTACAGGCAATGTATGCAACCTTAGCTCCAGCTTCCCAGAGGTGTAAGTTGGGGTAATTGCAAACTATTTAGATAAGCTGTATACATTAACAGAAACAGAATATAATCTTGATGTCATTTTTCTCACCCAGTCAGCAAAGCTATTTCTCTTACATGTTTACTATTTGAATCTTCAGGTGGAAAAATTAATAGGGAGATGGTGGGTGAGAAGAAATAAGAATAGTTTTATTTTTTGTGAAAGCTCTTCAGATTGTGGAGGACTATCCATTGCTACCTTGCAGCTGGGATGTAAAGCCAACCGTGTCAAATACAGTCAGATACGAGTGATAACCTGTTTCACATGAGAATAGATGTAAAGCAGGACAAGATAGGGAATAAGATGCTGAATACTTGGGGTATAGGCCTCTCATCAGCTTGTCAGGAAAGCTCAAGAGCCCACATTAATCTAAAAAGTATAGATCTTGCTGAGAAGAAGCCCTTCTTGATTGTCATTTACAGTGACCACACTTTGATTTCACTGGTACTGCTGGCTACATTGCCCAAACAATACCTTTTGGTTTTTAATGTCTAAACCATTCAGACATAAAAAAGATCCCTCCCCAACAAACATCCATTTGTCACATCTCCAATGCTAGAAGAGGGATGTTTTCTGAACATAAAACACACATGGCCTCAGTCACTCATCTACCATTTCTTTTGTAGCTCAAGGAAGCCACAGTGAGCTTTGCAACCTAGTTTTCAGTGGGGAACTGCCAGCTGGTGAGAGGCAAGTTTTCTGAAAGTTTGTTTTCCTTCTTCTGTCAGAGGATGTTGAAACATCACTTACTGAGAAAACTATCTGAGAGGAAAATGTCATCGTCTCAGTGGGCTAAATAGAACCATATTTTGTTCTCTGTCTGGATCAGTATTTTTTCAAAAGAACAAATTTTTCCATTGATGACGCCCTTTATACAGAAGGAAGGAGACTGCTCAACACGGACACTTCTAGACATTAAGAGGCTACATGTGGCTAAATGCCGAAAATCAGCCTATTAAAACCAGAAGAGGTAAAACAAAGACTGAACTCCTGTAAACACAAGGCATTGATGATGTTTCCAGAGATCTTAAAGCCCAGAGGAACCACTACAATACTGTAGTCTAGGCTTTTCCATAAGATACGCCAAGCAATTGCATTTGGTTGTTCCATCAACAGAACAGTATCTTCTGATTTATCTTTAAATTACCTTTTAAAAATACATTCGCTTTTTGTTTCAAACATCTCAACTGATGGAGAGTTGCTTAGGTAAGTAGTTTCAATGGCTATTTTCATGGACAAGAATGTATATCATATTTATCTTACCCTGAAATTCTCATCGTTCAGTGTTAAGTCACTTGATTGCTTTTTGCATTTGTCTGCCTTTTTCTGGAAAACTCTTCCCTGTTAAAAACTTGTAAGGATCATATCACATTGCAAAGAAGACTACATCACAGAATTTCATATGAAATATTATGGGGACACTTGAGGTTCCTTTCCAAATATAGCTTTCTACAGTTCTGTGGTGGACAGCACACCAGCTGAAGTCTTGCTATAAAGGTGTAATGTCATTCTAAAAGGTTGGAGTATTTTTCTGAAAGATATCCAAAACATCAGACAGAAGTTGTTTTCATAACCTAGAAGCAGATCAGAATGAGTCAAATACAGTTTCCCTCAGCCCACATAACTGTCTGGCAGAGGACCTGGGTACAGGCATGACTAGCCTCCCTCGAAGGGGAAAAATGTTGATCTGGGAATACATGTGATAATGAGGTGGGTGGAAGCATGTAAATTCTGTCTGTTGGATGTATAAGTTGCATCCTTTTTCTGGGACTCTTATGCTTTTCTGCTTTTCATTGGTTTATGGCTAATGGGATTTGATGAGTCTATTTACTGCTAAAACAGGCTGATTACACTTCTGTGAAATTATGGTGAAAAAGATGTCACTTATATTGGCTACAAAACCAAGGAAAAAGAACACCAAAAAAGTTTAAGATTTCTTAGTGCTGGGCCTACATGTGTTAGCCAAAACAATTACAGAGTCAGCAATAATATTGACAGCTAGTCCTCTTTGGAACAGAGACTTCTATACAGTTCATGATGTGTCTGACAGCCACAGCTGCACTAGGACAATCACATTTCAAATTATGAACATTTCCTCTAGCAAAATGAGACTTCTATTGAAATTTCTATGTCAGCCCTGGTCTTTTTAGATAAGGTATCAACCTCTAGATATATAGTGGAGATACTAAACCTTCTGAGGGATTAGTTTAAAAATCGAGCCACAACAATTCCATCAAGCTTTTAAAAAACAATAAAGAGCATACCTTGAGCTGTATGTTACATGGCAGGTTACAGCTCTTTAATTTCGGTAACAAAGGCACAAAAAATGCAATGTTTGAAAGCTCAGTCTGGTCAAATTGAGACTAGATGTAAAGCATGTGCATGCCTGTGGAGTTCGTTAACTACTGAAGCAACTAACTTAGGGCCATGGTGAATTTTCCAGTACATGACTTTGTCAAGCCTTTGAGAATATGGAAAGGGTGAGTATCAGAACTGGTGTAAAGAGAAATATTTTGGGTACACACTGTATAAAATAAATGAAAGGAAGGAAAGCATGGTATAAACAGCTATGTCCAGTGTGGTGGACATCCCTACAATGTGGGGGATTGTCCCCACAGAGTTTATATTCTGAGATATAACTTGCCTGTGTCAGGTGGTTGCATCAGTATCTGAGCTTGAAGAGCTGTGTGGGCTCAGCAGGACACAGCACCCACAGCCCTGATGCCTGATAATTATCCATGAGTTCTCACAGACTTGTCATCTGGGCCTCATTTTGCAGCAGAATTTCCACCCATGTTAAATACACACAGCTGAACTGGCATTTCCCAGCCTATCACTCACGCACTACAGATGTGTGACGGTCCTTTTAAGGCCAACCAGATAATGAAATGGGAACAGAAGGTGATCACGTGTAACCACCCTCAATGACATCTTCTGTTGCAAACCCCTAATAATCAACAGTGGTGATACAATGCACTCTAAAACAGGAGTCCCCAGTATGTGTGGTCAGTCCTGAAAGCTGATGCTTACCGTACTGACAAATGCACATGGTGATGCTATCCCATCACATATCTCATCTCTAAATTATTCACGTTTTATGAAATTATTTTTTTTTTGTCTGCAAAACATACATCTTCCTATCCCAGCACCCTGTAGGTAATTTACAAATATTTAGAATAACAGGGATCTACAGAGAAAATGGAAGCAAAATTGAGTGAGGAGCTGGAGTAACTAGAAAGACAGATATTTGTAGATTGAGGGCCTTGCTGGGTCCTGCAGAGTGGGTTTATTTGTTATTTTGAAAAGAGCACTTCAAGACCTACCAGAAATTAAATGAATGAAGAACGGGGATGCTCCATGCCATAGAGATCTCCAGAGCATTTCCAAAGTGTTGGGGGAAAGGAGTATCTTTGTTCTCCACATTGGATGAAACTCTTTGACACAGGCTACATAACCTAGTTGTACTCTACAAGCCAGAATGCCACTGGCAAGGCCAACTTCACACTTGGGTGGTGAAGAGTTTTGAGGAATGCCTGGCTGCTGCCTGCCCTGAAACGCCACTGTTGCTGCCCTCTCATCTGCTTTTGAAGGGTACAGAAACTCAGACTGACACAATAATTAGATATTCCTCAATTCCCCTCCAGGCAAAATAATACAAACTCCAACTGAAAGGGGACTGGGAGGATATGTGTTAAAGCTCAAAATACTTTGAAATTATATTATAGTGAGTACTTTAGGAAAACCTTCCCAAGGCGGAAGAAAATGTTGAAGGAGAACTTTATTAACTAAGTAATAAGATTCCTCCAAAACAGGAAATCTAATGAAAGTGAGTGCACCACTTTTTAATTAAAAGCAAGCAAGCAAAATATCTATACAAGAAACCCAGCCGAGAAGAAAGTTTGGTAGAATCATAGAATCAGAGGTGGCTTGGGTTGGAAGGGACCTTAAAGATCATCTAGTTTCAACTTCCCTGCCATAGGCAGGGATGCCACCCACTAGATCAGGTTGCTCAGGGCCTCATCCAACCTGGTCTTGAACACCTCCAGGGATGGGGCATACACAACCTCTCTGAGCAGCCTGTTCTAGTGCCTCTCCACTCTCTGAGTGAAGAATTTCCTCCTCATCTCTAATCTAAATCTCCCCTCTTTTAGTTTAAAACCATTCCTCCTTGTCCTGTAGGGCCTGCAGATCAGTCTGTAGCAAGTCATAATATAAATCATAGAGATGAATCCTCTGTCTGTGGAGTTAAGGTAGCCAGTTAAGAAACTTTATCACAATGCTGTTAATTATGAAAGACCTAATGACTGTTTCGTGGACTTCCTTTCAACAGGGATATGCCAGGGAAGTGCTTGTTAGCCAGTCTTTTCAGTGTTCCAGTTGACTTGTCTGATAATAGATGCTAAAGTAGGAGTAAAAATTACAGAATCATCTTTGGTCAATGTTGAATATGCTGATAATATTGCTTAGCACAGAGACTGCCAACAAGCTAAGAGGTTATTGGAAGTGTTGCAAAAAAACTGTAGGCCTCTAGAGAATTTAAGGTCAAAGACATAAAACAAAAGATTTTTTTATTTTATTTATTCATTTTGTTTTGTTTTGTTTTCTTTTATTTTGTTTTATTTATTTATTTATTTATTTTTCAGTGACATTAGTAGCCTGTGGTTGAGTTATAGCATAGGCTCTGTAAATCTTTTCAGTCTTGATGCAAAGCTTTTTTATAATGGAAAATCCCTTATGTCTCTCAGTAGGTAATTTCATTGTTTAATTAGAAATTCTTTCTAATTGAAATTTGTTACTCTCACACTGTCTTTTCTAGCTAAACTAAAAAGCTTTCTCTTAGCAGATATCCTCCCCCACATAGGTATTTGTAGGTAAGCATCAAATCCCTTCTCAAGTGCCTTTTTGATAAGCTGGTGGTTTGTCTTTCTTCCTTCCTCGCTATACAGCAGACTTTCCTGACCTTATCTCACACACACACACACAGAATCACACACAGTCATCTAGGTTGGAAGAGACCTCCAAGATCACCGAGTCCAGCCTCTGACCTAACACTAACAAGTCCGCCACTAAACCATATTAGTCATTAAACTGTTTTGTGAATCCCTTCCAATTTCTACCATCTCTCATGAATGTGTACACCAGAACTAGAAATATTGCTCCAATCACAACAATACTTTAACTTTAGCGTTAACTCTTACTTTGTATATTTTTTGTGCAGAAATTAGTAAGAAGAGAGACACACCCTTGTATAGGCACCTCCAGGAAGCAATGCAGAAGAGTCTAAGCTCCAGTGTTCAAAAGTGCCTCTTGGAAAGGCCATTCTCTTGTTACAGGTGGTAGAGGGAATTTAGACCACCTTCCCTAAGCCAATGTTTGCCATTGTAACTGGCCTCAGCGAGAAAATTCCTTTGCCCATGTTGTCACTATATGCCCATCTAAGCAGTGAGTGGACAGATTTTCTCAGGCAGATGATTCAGAGAGAAACAGATTTACTCTTTGGCCATGAACCAGGTTCCTGGTTCAAGAACTTTCCTGTCAGTTTTCCATGTGGGATATTACTCTGATTCATATTTGGTCTGAAGCAATAATTCAGTCATTCCATACAGTAATTCTATGCTTTTCTAGTTTGTTTTCTTGGAAGATTTCAAAAATGTCATAAATATTCATTATTTACATTCACAGCAATCCAAGGAAGTAAATATGACCTTAATAAGATTATTCTGAGTCTTGTTTTAATGCTACATGTTAAGTCAATTGCAGAGAGTGAAATAGAGCCAGTTTCTCATGCAAACTACTGAGTCCATCATATCTCTATTTGATAGGAGAATTATTGCACTCCACAGTGAAAATTATCTCCTTTATCTATGTAAGTAACCAGCTGTGTTGCTTCATGGCTCCCTTGCTATACTCCACAAGTATCTAGCTGTGTACTGGAAAAGAACCTCTAAGTCTGTGACTTGGCCTGTTGGGATATACTTGAAGACAAGTTGTTGAATGTACCTCTCTTTTTTTCAGCAGTGGAGTATTTTCCTCTTAACACTCAAAAGAAAAAGGAAATGTGAGAATAACATCCCCAAAAGCATAATGGAATATTTCTGGTTCATGCATTCCTTCTTTTGGAGCAGGTCCCCTTGGCTTGCAGAGAAAAGCTCCAAAAGGAGGGGGCTGGGAGTTGTTTTTCAGTGTGTTTGTCTAAGCTGTGGTCCTTCGTGCTATGAGAAACCCCTCAAGCAGCTCCAGTAAGAGTCGTCTTTTTGCTCCCTTCTACATCCTTACTTATTCCTAGATCCCCCTCCCCCTCTTCACTTTCTTTCATGTGGATCAAGGCCTGGAAAATGACAAGCCTCTTGATTAATAGATACAAAAAGTCTTCTTATGTAATTTATTTGCTTTCTGCACCTGACTAGAATCACTAGGTTTATCTGGAAAGGAAAATATATCGTCCTTCCTGACTCCGAGTGGCAGCAGAGAGAGCTGAGCATGTGATATCAAGCTGCGCATGGAAAGCAAACAAAACGCCATTTCTGTATTTTGTAAGCATCTCAGGTCATAAAAGTGTCAGCACGCTGTATTTCTTGCTGGGATCCTCTCTGTTTTATTATCTGAGCCCTTTCCATTGTGTTGAATGTGCAAGGAGAGTCTCCAAAGCAGGCAACATCTGTTTCCCTGTCATGTTTTTGATTATCAGCTCCGTATTCCTTGCAAGTCTCCTGCTCACATATTCCCATCAAACTCAATGGGGGCTTCAACAGCAAGGACACTTCCTTGTCTCCCTTCCCCCAGACTCTCCATCCATCATTCTCACATGCTGACCCACTAAATGCTCATGCAAGAGGCCTGTTCTTTACACTTGGGTAACACGCTCATGACCTCTTCAATTTGTTTTGTTTGTTTAAGTCTAATTGCTGTGAGTATACCTGCCTCTGTCCTTAACAGGGGAGAAGGGAGAGGAAGGAGGTAGGTGAGACATCTGACTGGGTTTTGTTTTGGTACCTGTGGAGAACAGTTTTCTAATGTAGTTTTAGATTTGTTTCCCAGTTTTCTTCCCTGAAGAGGAAGTTTCTTCCCCTCTTTCTTAGCTCCCAATTGCTAAATCAATTTCTCTCTGCTTTGCCAAAAGATCTGTTTTACCATTTATGCAGGAATTTCAATCTGCAGATGGGGATTCTGCCAATAAGAATCAATTAAAACAATTGTCTTTTGCCTATCATATTGCAGTTCTAGGATATCCAGCACTCTGAGATCTGGGAAAGCAGAGGTAAGCTACAGTAAGCTATGGGTTCTTTAACTGGTGGTGTTTTACATTTATTTTCACAGAACATTTTTGTATACTTGTGCAGAATGTCAATGAGCAGCAGTGGAGTGATGCAACTGCTGTTGCGGTTGAGAAGCAGAAGTGGAAGTCTATACGTGTGAATTGCATTATTAATAAATTTATTTAAAGAGCAGTTTCCCATCATTACAGGTAGTTTACCCGTCCACCCACAATAATGACACATTTTGAATCCACATGGCAGAATTTTGCAGATTCAGACAAATACATTGCTGACATTCATACCGAGGCTCAAAGTCTGTACATGAGAAATGTGAACACCTCTGCACTTTCCCTAGGTCCTACACTGCTAGCAGTCCTGAGGTTACTGGAGGCTCTCCTAGATTCCAGGAGGTGTGGCTTGCTTGTACACTCCAGGTTAAACCACTCCTTAAAGCTCTCCCAGGTCCATTGTGCCCGTTATATTTACACAAAATGTCTCCCTCAAAGTTTGCCTGTTGGCATTTTTTTAACTCACTGGTTCTTCTTCTGTGACATATGTGGCTTTTGCTCTTTGTGCTACAAGACTTATATTAGGAATCAGGCTTTAGAACCACTCTGTGGATTTTGATAAGGTGTATGTACAGAAAAAGGTCATTTTGACCTTTCTGACTAGTGAGACTGGACTTCATATTTGTGTTGATTCTTGCTAGTTCCCCACCACTATAAGCAGCTTGTGTATGAATGTATATGTGTATGAAAGAGATTAAAGGCTGGGCAGGTCATTAACAGCACCGAAGTGACTATATGATAAAATGCAACAAGGAGTGAATAGAAAAGAAGAGCAAAGGAATGAGGATGCTTGCAGAGTTGCTCTCTTTGGAGTTGACTGCAGGAAACAGAGGTGAGGAATAGGGGGAGACGAGATCGGTGGATTGTATCTCAAAGAGCAGCCAGGTATGGAAGACCATAGCCTGTGTTGTTGAGCACATAGTGCTACCTCTGAGAACAAAGGCAGACTGATGTGAGAGACCTGTGGGGCTCAGCCAGCTTCAAAATATGTGTCCTAGAGAGGAAGTGGAAATTTCTGAAAGAATAAAAGTTGGAGTAGAAGAAAGGGAACAGTCATGAAGTGGCTGACTGGAGTGAATCAGAAGATTGAGGGTTGGATAGCCTGAATGGGAACTGTGGGCTGGGACTGAGAACTAGAAATGAGTGATCAGGAGGAGAAGGAGGCAAGAGAAAACTGGAGGAGGGACAAAATGATTGGTGCCAGGCTGTCTTGGCTGCCCAGGAGCTGTGATCCCAGCCTGGTGTGTCCACAGCATTGGCAGGTCATGACTTCTTTCACAGTGAATTTCAGTTCCAAGGAGAGTGGCAGTATACTTCTGGGTATGATAAAAGCAGAAGCTACCATGAGCATCTGGTAAAAGCATGGGGAAGAGAAAATGGCATGACAAATTCTTGGATTGGGTATCTGGGCACCTAAAAGCCCTTAGGAGCACACTGTGTTCCTGAGATGGGAGTTGGGAAAAGGAGGCTGATGCTTGTGATATTTTAAAAAGGGGAAGGTTGACTATGAATTTGATAGTCAAAATTGTGAAAGCAGCAACTCTCATCTCTCATTGTAGGAGGAACCACAAATCAAGATAGCAGCAGAAACTGCATGAGGTTATAGGGAAAAGCAGATCCTCTTACTGTGAATTAGTGACTTCAGTTTTATACGTTATTATATCAAATGGGCTCACTGGGAGACGCAGTCCAGTAAAGGGCAAAGTACTACACCTTAACACCAGGGGAATCGACTGTGAAAAGACAACAGATTGACCCAGGGCCTAGATCTCTGATGGCTATAAAAGCCAGGATGAGGAACTTCAAGTGCAGTTCAGTCACAACTTGTTATCTGGTCCCTCATGCAATATAAAGGTGCCATAGAGCCCTTTCCTGTCTTAGTCTCCTCTGCTTTACCTTCCCAGATTGCTCCCCCATGCTTTGCCAGCTCTTCTGCCCTTTCTGTTGTATTTAGAAACCTTCATCTTGCCTCTGCCTTCCATGTCATTCCCTTGCAATACTTCCCCCCACTCAGGAAGATGACACTCTTACCATATGCTGTGTGGTCCCTTCATTAAAAAAAAACAAACAAAACAAAACAAAACAAAAAACATCTTTCATCTTGCCTTCCACTACAGGTTTCTATGCCTGCCCTTTCTCCTCTTCTCTTTTCCTCCTTCACTCTCTTTATTTCACTTACAAATGTCAGAATTCCATAATTTCATTGCTGGCTAGTAAGACTCAGGTTTGAATCTGTATAACTACTGAATCTTCCTTTTTTTATCAGAAAATTTCCATTGTCTATTTTCCACATCCTATTTTTATTTGCTTTCAAGAGTAAGGATATGTTTATGCTGGTTAACCAAATAGATCTATCTGTCATGAGGTGTATATCATTTGCACTCTTTGAGGTGTTGTCTTCTAACCAGAATGGCTACACCGTTATTGCCAGCTGGGAATGATCCTTTGGTATTGTTTGAGAGAAAGCCTGGGCCAAGGCTGTGCCACGAACATTTGCAGTGATTTAACAGAGAGGTGACAGAGCACCAGCTCCACTACCTGGCTCTGCTTGTTGTTTACTATTCAGGGTAGATACTGGGTTAGGTGTAGGCTATGCTACCCTGACAGGCAAGTTCTCATTCCATTTGCAACTGTAGTTTTTATGCTGTATGCATGTTTAATAACAGCAGAGATGATGTTGGTAAACATGAGGAAAGCAATTACAGTATTATTAAAAACAACGTATGTGTACCACATGTTTAATTTCTATTCTTTTTAAAAATATTTACTCATGAGGCCCGTATGTCAGTCATTTGTGGTTCAGCACCACAGCCTCTATGACTTTATGGTCCACATGCACTAGACTGGAGTATGGGTCCAGACTGGGAGGGAAGTTGTGGCCATGCATTGCAGTTTGGGGTGTGCCATGTCTGAGGAGCTCCTGGCAAAAATTATGTCTGCTCTTGCCTTCTGCTACAGGTTCTTACTCATGGTCCCACAGTATGTTCATCATTTGACTGCCTAAACCCAGTGCTGTCTGAGCCCAGATTCTGTGTGTCTAGTCTCACCTGCCAAGGGGTAAGTCAGCATCAGGATCCACTCCATGGACATGTGAAGAGAAAGTAGGCAGACTTTGTCAGGCGGAAATTTTTAAAATGAATTTCAGGAGTGTATGAGACTAATGGAAAGAGGGAGAGCAGTATGTGGAACAGGTCTGATACTAGACCTTTGGCACAGACCAAGCTTCAAATGTGTCTTACATGGCCCCCTGAATGTAAGCCAGCTGTAGTGCCTCCTGTCTTATCCCTTCTCCATGTCTCCAATGTAGGCATGTCCCTTTCCGTTTCTCCACGTCCCCACTGTGTCTGGCTTCCACCTGCTTGAGGTCAGTGAGATGAATTAGAGCAGCTTTCAAGTACTTTTGACTTTTAGGAGGCACTGGCCTGGCAGCCAGATTTGGAAGTGCTAAGAATGCTTTGCTGCTAAGGTACCACAGCACTAAGCTGCTTTCCCGTCTTATATCTGGAGCTGTGTCTATCATACCTCAATTATAGCTCTAGACATGGGTTTTTGATTTCAGTAGCACAATTTTAAAGGTTTTGTCAATAAGAGCCAAACTGAAAACTACCTGAAAGTGAGCTTACAATCAATATCTCCCCAGAGCAGAATATGTTGCACACTGAGTAATAATCGTGATGTTTTCTGGCATTTTCATAACAGAAAAAAAGGGTAAGTTTCAACTTCATTGTGTCTGCAGTCAGTGCTAGCATGGAAGGGTGCTACCTCAGAGTAATGTGAATAGATTGAAACTGGAGAAGTCAGAGAACCAGAAACTAGATCACTGGGTGGCAAGATGAAACCCTACTTGGAAAATAAAAAATCTATAATACATATGGGGAAAATTATCTAAAACACATTATTCACCAAGGGAGCTGTGGAAGTAGGTAAGCTGAAAGAGACCTAAGTTTGAGAGCGGACAGTAAATTAGACATGAGTTCGCAATGTGTCAGCAATGCATTTTGGGCTGCATACACAAAGGCACCACATCAGAGAACATGATAATAAACCCTCTCTCTACATGCCTGGTGTGACCACACCTGAAAGTTTCGAGGACTTTGAAGTCAGTGGAGCTGTGCCAATTAACACCAGCTGAGAGCCTGCCTGTTGTGTTTGGTTCTTGTTGCCTTATTACTAGACAGTTATTGACAAATTGGAAGAATCCAGTGCAAAGTTACAAAAATTATGAGGGAGTTGGTAAGGCTGACATATATATGTATGTATATATATGTGTGTGTATAAATGATTAAGTGAACTCTATACGAGATATATTCAAATGTTGGGAAGATGTCATTTGTTCAAATTCCAAACAGCTGTCTGGTTTGACTGTAGCTATGCCCTTTGGTGTATAGCCACTAAGGATGCTTGAGGAGTAGCTGGTTGCCAACATTTGCATAAGAACAAAGGTGGTTTTGAACAATCATGGGTACCCATTGTTAATTACAGGGTCTCTTCCTGGATGCATCCCTGTGATTAATCTGTATTTAGGCACCTCAGCAAGAGACCAGATTTTTACATCTGCTAATCACCCACAGTTGTCATGAACTTCAATGCTTCTCCTCTTTGCACGTCTGACCTCTGTTATATAGACGTTAAATATAGATGTATACATCTCAGTGTAGGTGTCTAGATTTGAGTTGCTTAGTGGACAGCAGCTGAAGTTGCCATGAAGATCCTAACATTTTCCATTCCATTATCTATACACTGACCCTGACAGCTAATTAGAGCCATTTAATGCCATGTCCCTTGAAAGGAATTCCTGAAGATGAAAGTTCCCTGTCATTCTTTGTAAGACTATCCAGGATCTGATCCAGAGCTCTGGAAGTCAGTGAAAATCTTTCCATTGACTTCAAAGTGTTTTGGACCATTCCTAGATAAGAGCACAAATTTCACTTCTTTCTTTCTCTCCAATTCAGTTCTCTGAAATTGCACAGTGTGTGATTGAATCCCTATGTCCCTTGCATAGCTTGCATGCCAGCTCCCTTTAACACCTTCTGAGAAGCTTACAATGTTAAATGACATATTCAGTTGCTGTAGGCATCTTCTTTCAAATCTGGACCCCAGCTGCTTGAGGTCTAACAGATAGAGGACAATGTGAAAGCAAAAATTAATGTATCTAAAGGAATCAGTTAAGCTAAGCACCTTTAAACATATGACTGTGAAAGTTATGTAGTTAATCTGGTTAAGGACAGATAAGTTTCATATGGTCAAAATTTGATTTTTTGTCATATTTTGTTGCCACCAGATTATGTCAGAGATTAAAACAGGATTATTTTTCTTTGTATTCCACAAGGAGAATAAAAATACTGGAGCTACCTCTCTGCTGTCCCTAAAATTGTTCAGTTCCTCTGTCATCTAACTGATGCCAACATCTTCCAGCCAGGATTTAGCTATTAAGATCCTATTGTTACTTCTGGAACCAAGAGGTCTGCTAGTTTTATTAACATCTGGCATTATTCAAGCAAAAACTGAAGTTGGAGAAGCCGGAATTATCTATTCCAAGTAAGTTGCACAAGTGTTTTTGAAGGAAATTCAGGGGATTCAGGCATATCTCTGGAGCTTGTCTACCCTGTGGACAGTTCTCTCAAAGGGTAGGTTCACAGACACTAATTCTCTCCATCACTGTACAATTCACCTGTGCTGTCAGCTTCCTCACTTGGAGATTTTATTGTACATGACTACAGTAAAAGACATCAGTAACTCATATAGATGTCTAATGAATGTGATTAATCAAGGAGTGGGCACATTCTCTGAAATGGAATAAATTACATGGAAGAGAAGGCAAATCCAGTTGTCCTCATCATACCAGCTGACCGGGGAATGGGAAAAGAAAAAAGTTTAGGAAGGCAGAGGTGAGGCCAGTGTGTTGCCCATCATGGGGGCAAAGTAACAGTGTGCCTTACTAATAAAGCCTGCGTAGAACACAATAAGAAAGCTGTTATATGTAGAAACACACTCCAAACACTATAACCACTGACGGAGAGGAAATGAGATGATGGGTGAGTGGAATCGGGGAAAGCACATCTGGCGAATCAAACAGTAACTCTCCATATCAAACAGACGCACGGAGTGCTGTCAGACTCCACCCTGCATTTTGGAGGCTCTCAGAAGCTGCTCTGACTGTGTCAGACAAGCCTGCTTTGTGCTTCTGTACCAGTCCCAGGCACCTATAAGCAGGTGGGATATTAACTGTCACAGCTTCACAGTACCTTTTTTGAATTAATTCATATCTCCTAGAGGAGTCCTTGGTCCCTGTTGTGAGTCATATATTTCAGCATTTTTATGAGAATGAGTGCCTAGTCCTACAATTTGAAGGAAGTCTTCTTTCAAATATACTAGGAATTATGAAATACTTGTGAAATAATCTGACATGACCTGTGGTGAGGAGCCAGGAACACCTTCTATGGCCGAGGGCTTGGAGGTGTCCCTCAGACAAACTCATGTTTAATCTTCAGCAGTGTAGAACAGAAGAGAAAGGGATAGACAGCACTGGAATGCACTTAAGAGAAATAGATACACACATGAAAGAAAAATGCCTTGATATTTAAAATATTTATGGCCTTAAAAGGGCTGAAAACTGATACTAGCCATTAACTAATAGACATTCTGCCTTTGTGATGCAGCTTACATCCCTAACTAAAACCACATCTCTGCTCTGACTTTGTCTGAAGCCAGGTGCACAGATGATTAAATTTTGGGCCAGTTATAAGGAGAGTGTCTCCATCCTGTCCTCTCCTCTAAGCACACACCATCTGTGTGATACTGATTCATCTCCTTTCGCAGGGCTGACATACTGAGCCCATATTCTTCCAGCATCGGTTGTCCTCATACCATCAAGCTGTGCAAATGGAAGGGATCTAAGCTTAAGGGAATAGCAGTCTCTGCAAGTAGGCTTGTGTTGTATTAAGCCAGTATTAACTGTTCTGCTATAACCTTGATGCTGTTCATATGTGTTTTCACAGAAGAAACTTGGGGCTCAAGCTGACCACAGTTGCCAGCTTGCCTCTTACTTCTGTGGGACAGATTCTGGGTTCTCTGTGTTTAAATGCTATGTTGCTGTGCACTGCCTCTGTTTGAATCTTTACTGCTTAGAAAAGGGAAGATGATGGCTTTGTATTTGAGAGCATACAGATTCCTTGTAATGAGTGGAGGGTAGATTACTTAAGGCATTTTATTTTCTGAACAGGATTTCTGAGCCTCTGTTTCTGCGTCATAGGCGTGCTTGTAGCAGGAAATGATAAACCCAGACCCTGCTTCTTTGAGGAGGGGATAGGTGGAGAAAAGGACTTCAAATGCATGTATGTTTTTCATAAAAATATAAGACAGCTACTTTAAGTATGCTGAACATACCAGAGAATAGACACAGGTTCCAATTTTTTTTAAATTTATTTAGAAGAGAAGACTGAGGGGAGGCCTCATGGCGGCCTACAGTTTCCTCACGAGGGGGAGTGGAGGGGCAGGTTCTGAGCTCTGCTCTCTGGTGACAGCAATAGGACCCAAGGAAACAGCTTGAAGCTGCAACAGGGGTGGTTCAGGCTGGATGTTAGGAAAAGGTTCTTCACCGAGAGGGTGGTCGGACCCTGGAACAGGCTCCTCAGTGAAGCGGTCACAGCATTGAGCCTGCTGGAGTTCAAGAAGTGTTGGACAACATTCTCAGATGCATGGTCTGAATTTTTGAGTGGTCCTGTGTGCAGAGCATTTGACCCTAATCCTACGGACAGCACTAATACATGCAAATGTTCTTCAGACTTGGATCCAAAGCTATCAGCCAAGCTTTCTACTCTACCAGATGTTAAGATGCACTAGATGTATTCAACCTTCCATTTCAAGAAGTTCTGCCAAAACAGGGCACTATTGACCAACATTATCCTTCACTCTTTCTTTGTTTCCTCTGAAATGCAAAAATACATTTTCTTCCTCATTTTCATAAGGCTCTAGGAGCTATTTTCAGTTTAGGATGACACCCTGTTGCCATGACTCTGCCCTGTAATTCTCATCACAGAATATCTCTGGGATGGTGGGCTCAGGGTCAACAATAAGGACTAAGACAATGAATGTATGCACTTTAAGAAGTGCAGTTGGAGAGCAGACGAAACATCTGATGGACTCCACAGGTAAAGGAGCTCATCATGGAGGTGCACCTTCCCACCACCACATGGTTGAATGCATCTTGCCAGGAGGCAACAGCACCCTTTACTCCAGATCACCGACTTAGCTGTTATTTTACATGAGGCTCAAGTGTTGAACAATGCTTAAACATCCAGAAGGATGAGGATGGACCTGTGTTCTCTCTATTTTTCCAGCAGATCATCCACTAGTACTGCATCAGCTTCCATCTCATAGACTGGCTAGAATTTTGGGTGTGTTGGCTTTAGGGCAGACCAGCCAGCAGCCTCTTAAAGCTGCTTTTCTTCCCCCCACATGATTTGTGAAGCTAAAATTCTCCTCATCTCCTGCAGCAATTTCAGCCCCAGGGGACCCATTTTGGCAGGATGTGCCCTTCAGTTGAATTCCTGACTCCTCTCTGGATCTGTTTATGCTGGGGTTTATATCCATTCCCCATGAAAATTCCCCAGTGGTACATACACAGTGCTTGTTATTTTGGCAAGTTGCTAATTCCTTCCTTTCTTTCTCTCCTCCACCACTTCATTAAAACTGTCCTTCTATATGACGTGCTTGTATAGATTGTGGTCTGATGTACTGATGGTTTAGTGTTCCTTGCCAAACCGTGGTCTTGCTGAGGAGGATGGATGCCATCTCAGGGTATATATATATTCTAGCTGTGGGTAGGGGACTCTAGGAACACCTTCATTAAGCATTTACCTCAGGTGCCAGTTATGAATTCTGTGAGTTCTCCAACAGTGCTGCAGAAAATGACTGTTAAACTTGGTATAAATGTGTTAAATGTCCACTCTGCTGAATGTAAAAAATGCAGCCCAAACTTGGGATATAGAGACAAAAATGGATCTTGGTTTCACTAAAATTTACCCTAGGGTCTCTCTTGGAGTGCATCCTTAATTCTGCTAAAAGAAAGGCTGTATATCCTCTTCTCTCCAGCAAGGAGCTTGGGGAAAATGTGGAAACACTGCAAAGCAATTAAGAATAATGAGATATAATAATTTTATGGTGACATTATTAGTGAGATGATTTACTATACTTGAGGTTATAATGCTTTCACTGGGGAAAGAATTGGCCTTGCTGGAGGAAAAGTAAGCAGGAGAGCAATGCAGTAGCCAACAAGTAAGCAATGTTTCCAACCAACCTCCAAACTAACAGGGCAACAGTAGAATTTTGAGCTTCAAAAGCAACACAGTCGGAAAAGACATTAAACAGTTAAAAAGCCCTCTGAGCAGAGGAAGGCAGAGAAGATGAATGTGTAGGACTTTCAGTGGGTTCTAATGTGCAAGCAGAGAGGCTGGTCTGCTAGATTAAAGCCTGCTTGCTCTTTAAAGTTTTTGCTCTAAAGAAATAATTCCATTCATCAGGACAGCTACTTGATTGTGGGATAATACTGGCATTGCCACTAGAGAGAACAGGGTTGAAGGTGCTGGAGGGTATCTAGGTACAGCAAAGAAGTTCTGGTGTTCTTTAGACCAGTATGAGGATCCCTCTCACAGCCATCTCCCAAATTGCCCCATCACACAAACCTATCTGAGTCTCCAGACCTGAGTGGAAATGCTTTCAGAGAAGCTGGTTTTAAAGCTATTGTTGTAGATGCTTCTGACTGATAGGAGCCAGCAAAAATGACATGCTTGAAATCCATGTTATGCACACAGTAAATTGAGGAAGAACCCTAATTAGTACTAATTAATACAAGTACTCTCATCAGAAAGACTCATTTTAAGTTTGTACATCTAAGGGAGATATTTTTTTTTTTTCAGTAGGCTGAGAAGACTGCTAAGCAATTGATCCTTAGAGCAACTACATTTACTATTTTCTGTACATACCTGTCTTTGTTAGAGAAATTCAATGCTAGAAAAAAAAAACCACAAGGCAAAGCTTTTCTCCCTCCACTATACCTTAGCTAGCACAGTACTGCATCTTCCCCTGATACAGTGAAATAAAAGATAAGAGCAACACTAAAGAGCTGAAAAAAGCTGGAAATTTAATTCACAGACAAATTAGCTGCATTGCGTTTAATATTCCCAGTGAGGAAATGAAAAGAAATTCATTCTGTTCCTGCTCTCCACAATTTCACCAGAAGGAAAGTTAAGGAAGTTAAGAAAGTTAAGCCTCCCTTAGTTAAGGAAGACTGATTCCTTTCTTTGGGGCTTTCACTTGCCCCAAAACAAACAGATGAGAAATAAATGGTGCATGTAAAAAAAAATCAAACCACTCTCAGAATGCTACAGTCATTCAAATTTCTCATTGTACTAGAAACTACATGCTAAAGAGTTCTTTAGTAATCTATCAGGAGAGTTGGCCAAATGGAGCAATTCATGACCTTTCAGTAAAGCAAATCTATTAAAGCAAGCAAACTAAAACCAAGGAATTCCTTCTGTTCCTTCAGGGCTGTAAATTTAATATTGTTGGATAGTGTGAAAGTATATATATCTAACAGCCTTTTTTTTTTTTTTGAATAAACACTGCATAAATATGAAGAAAAAAGAAGATTTAAATCAAGAGGGAGATGGATGGTAAGGTAGAAGGGAGTCTAAGACTGGAACTGCATTGGTAACAGCTTGGCATAATCAGTAATGAAATTGAACTAGAAGTGCAGGCTGAATGGCAAAACTGATCCTAATGCAGGCTTATCAGAGAAGTGTGGATTTGCCCAGACAGCTCTAAACTGTTACAGTGTTTGTCATTATTTAAGGAACAAGCTGTGAAATGGTAACTGTTCTTGCAGCTCATATTTGTAAAGAATCTTTACACTTCCATTTATTCAAAACCCCAGAATAGAAGAGAGCTTGAACGTCTATTTAGAGAGAATACAGCTCAGTACTTTCTACTTCATACTTAGGCTATGAAGGTACACTGAAAAAACTGAATGCAAAAGGACCTCTGATGTTGTGTAGATAAAGTAGGAGATGACCCTTGTGCTCTTTGTTGCTCCTGGCCTTAAAGTAGCTATGATGAACAGCTTAGACTGGTCACTCAAACTACTATGTAAGAAAGATGCACATGAAAACTGCTGTTGTGGTTTTGATCAAAGATCCCTGTAGCCTGTTAGTTTTCTTCAACAGTGGCCATTGCAGATGCCTGCAGAAGGGTAAGAAAAGGTGAAGCACGAATGATACTCTCCTAATCTTCAAACAAATTTAGTTCCAGAGATTTCTTGATCCCAATATTTTTCCCTGTTTAATATCCTCCAATGCAGTGCACTTCCAAACATTTGTCTAGTGTTTCCTTGAACACAAGTATGTTTTTCATATCCATAACATCCTCAGTCAGAGTACTCCACAGCTTTATTACTTGAATGAAAACCACTTCTTTTTTGGTTGTTTCTGAACCTGGTTCCTGCTAGCATCATTTTGTAGTCCCTAGTTCTTGAGTTGGAAGCAACATCTATCATAACGCATCATCACCACTTCATTCAGGCTTTTGTAGACCTCTCTCAATATCTTTTCTTTTCCTGGCAGAAATGTTCCAGTCTACTGAGTCATTCCTCCTACAGAAGTCATTCCATACTTTTGATCATCTTTGTAGCCTTTATTTGAAGGTTTTCCAGTTCTATTACATCCTTTTTGAGATGGTAGAACAGAACTGCACACAGATTCAAGCTTGGGGCTAACCATGGGCTTATACGTAGGCATGATGTTATTCACTGTTTTGTTCTCTCTTGCTTTCTTACAAGCTCCAAACTTCTGACTAGCATTTTAATTGCTCCAGAGCATGTACCTAATGTCTTCATGGCATTTTACCTTCATGTTTCCTTCCTTAGTGGCAATGGTCACCATGGGGTCATAAATCAACATGAGAAGTGGGGACTTTTTCTCAAGTGCATTGTTTTCTACTTATCTGCTCTGAATTTCACCTGCCAATTTATTTGTTCATTACTTAGTCTTCACAAATCCCTTTATGTTTCTTCACAGTCTGCCTTCATCCTCACTAACTTGAATATCTCATACCATCAGCTAGTGTCATCTGACAGCTCACTCTGCTTCAGATCATTTATGAGTATTGTTGAACATAGGTCCAGCACAGACCTTTGTGCAATTCTGCTGGTGAAATTCTTCAGTTTAGACAATGACTGTTTATCCCTATGCTCCATTTTCTTTATTTTAATTCATACTTTCTCAGATTTTTTCCTTTTTGTACTTTGGCTGTTCAGTGTACAGTGTTCAGCCTTTACAAGGGACTTTTCAAGACAGATTCTGTCCACATTTGTCTGTCTGCTGCTGACGCTTTCAATAAATGCCAAGGAGGCATCTCAGGAAGGACTTACCTGTATGCAAGCCATTTTGACTCTTTTGAAATATATTGTATTTCTTCACATATCAATGAATTCTCAACTGAGCACTAATGATTTGCAAAGAGCAAAAGTTCCCCTCTCACATATACACATTCTGGTCTCCTGGAGCTGAAAAAGTAGTACGAAACATAAAACTTGTGTTTCCTTGGATGTCCCTGGAACTTGTTTTAAAGATCGGCTTCATATATGAAACCTTCCAGTCTTCAGGTTCCAGAGAGGTTTTAACTGGAAGGTTGCACACTGTCATTAGTAGCTCAGCATTTTCATCCTTGATTTCTGCTAGGTACCATCTGTTAGTGTTCAGTTTGTCTGTTTGAAACATAATTTCATCCACAATTACTTCAATTTCAGACATCCTTTGCATTTTCCCACTGTACATACAATTCCCCCATTTCTTCCAAATGAGGAGCAATGCTGATAATTAAAACTTAGCTTCTGTGCAATGTTCAATGAGTGCATTGTCTCTGAGTTATGCTTTATCATCAGTTGGCCATACAGAGTCCCTAGCAGGTTTTTTGCTCCTGACATTTTTGTCAAAGGGCTTAGTACTAGTTTTAATTCTTTTAACTAGTGCTTCTCAAAGTCCCTTTTAGCTTTCCTAATGAGGATTTTGCTTTTTATTTGCCAGACTGCATGATTCATTTCATTTTATTTGCTTGGATACAATAGACATCTTTTTGAAAAATGCCTTCATACTGCTAATAAACTTGCTTACTTGGCTCTTTATGTGTGCTGGCCTCCTTTAATCCATTCTCTGGCCTTTCTCAATAGGTCATACGCAGCGGTGTTATGCTACCAGTCTGGTGTTGTTCAGTAGTTTCCATGCTGCTGTTAGGATTTGATCCTCTCTGCTGACCTTTCTAGCTTCTTTTTAACAAGATTCCTCATTTTTTGCATAGCTTTTCTCGCAGTTTAGCACAATGACAGGGGAGTATTTGGCCTGTGGTGCTCCGCTTGAGCTGGTGACTCTGAGTTCTCTGTGGTCGTGGTCACAGAGTGGTGCTTCCACTGGAAGGGCTAGAACCAGATTGTGCACATTTGTCAGTACAAAGCTAAGGACTGCATTTGCTCCTGTGGACTCTCTAACCATCTGCTCCATTAAATAATTGCTAACAGAGTCCAAAAATGTTGTCTCTGTTTCATGTCCTAGTATGATATTTTTCAATCTACAGCAGGGCAGTTGAAGTCTCCCATTACTACTGTATTTCCTGACCACACTGCCAGTGTGATCTCCTTCAGCTTATCAAATACAAGGCATTTTCTTGTGCTGTGTCAGTAACATTATCTACTGTACCTATATTCTTCATACTTAGCCCTGGAATTTCAATCTTTATAAACACTATGTTACTCATTGAGTTGGTTAGCTGACAAATTCAATGTGATGCTAAGCTTTCAGGAAGGCAGATCACTGCTCTGCTGCTGGCACAGTTTATCTTTACTGTGTAGTTTGTATCTCCATATTAGTGTCCCACTGACTGTCTTCCTCTTCCAAAGTTTCTAATATGCTAGGCGTATCAGTGTCTGCATTTTGGTTCAGACATTCTGGTTCTTCATATTATTTCTTAGATTTCAAACATCGTGTAGAAATGAGTGTACCAATGCTTTGCTTCTTTTCTTGGCACCTCATATAAAAAAATAATATGCTTGCTTTCTATTCCCTGTTGAATTACTTGCGTCTTCTGAATTATGCTTTCTTTGAGGATTCAGAACTTGCCCTTTTTTTCCTAATACGGGTAACTCCTGCTGAATCTGGGCTTTTCCACACCTGTTGGCTTTTCCAACTGCTTTGTTTTTTCCATGTGGTAAGGGAATATTTTTGTTACAGAATTCTATCTAGGGCCTTCATTTTGCTAAGAATGTCTGAGAATGTTTTCAATTTGCTGCCAGACCAAGCAGTGTCATGGCAGAGAGTTAGATATGTTGGATGTTTTCAAATCAGCTGGACTTGATGAAATTCCTCCTAGGATACTAAGAGAAGCGTCTGAAGCAATGCCAGAACTATTAGCTGTCATCTTTGAGGAATCATGGAGTACAGAGATAAATGTGTTGCCTCTTACTATTTTTTCAAATTATGAGGGGGCAGAGGAAGCAATCGTTGAGCCTTCAGAAGTTAACTACAAGGTGAGTGACAACCAGTATGGGTCTATCAAGAACAAATCATATCAAATCTATATGCTTCTGTGACAGGAACTGTGGATAGGGGAGAACAGCAGAAAGATGTATCCTAACTTTAGTAAGGATATGAGTAAGCAAAAACGATGAGACTATTTTGTCTGGAAGAGATGAACAAAATGGTTTGACTCCTTTCTTTATCTCAGGATGAAACGGTACATCTGACAGAATGAGTAAGGAACATACTGCTGAGTAATGAATAGAAAAATATTTTTCTACCATCACAGCTGAATAAACAAGAGTGTTGGCATATTCTTTCTTCTCTGATCTAGATAAGAGCAGCAGAGGACTCAGCTGGGGGATCATGTCCAGTTTCTGGTGCTTTAATTAAGGGAGGATGTGGAATACCTGAAGAATCCATAGGAGAGATGTATAGAAAACATGGTTCTTGAGGAAAGGCTGCAGGAACTTGCATAACTTGATCAGGAAAAGAAACAAAGAAAGGGATGCCCAGCAATGATCTTTCTTGTGTTAAGTCTAATAAAGCACTGAAACAAGTTTACTTTGGAAGATGTGGAATCTCCATCAGTGGAAACCAGCACAGGGTTGGGTGTTTCTTATTTCAGGCCTCTCTGGCCTCCTCTCAGCTCTATTTCTGTATTCTTCTATGATGGTTATACAAAGACATATAAAGACTTAGTCACTGATTCCCACATGGTCAGATGGCAGCTTCATTCCCACTGCAGGTGTAACTTGGGAGTCCTTTGCCCAGTTTGTAAGGTAGAATTTGGGCACCAGGCCCAGGTTGTTCTTCCTCTCAGGCAGGTGCAACTCTCAGGTGCTTTTTGTTTCCACTTTTATTGTGCTCTGTGGATTTGAGTGAGCTGCTTCTTCCACTGACAGCACCATTGTATTAAAAAAAAATAAAAAAGATGAAGGAAGAATGTCTATACAATCATAGCTGGCCTATTGGGCCAGGTAAGGTTATGGATAAAGTAATAAAATAATCTGTAGCCAACCCTACCTAAGGGTGTGACATGGTTAATGTCATATCCAGCTGCCTCTGACTCTCTGGCTTCAGGGACAGCCGCCCATGGCAATCAAGAGAAAAACTCAAGGCTGAGTCATGCCTGAGCTCCTCTGCTGCCCCACCTTGTGTGAGCTCAGTGTCTTTGGAGGCAGCTTTGGCAGCAGCTTGTGAGGACCAAAGGGTGTTCTGGGAAACAACATCTGCTGTTCTTAAGCTCTACTCTTGCTGACGTTAAAATCTTATCCCTATTTTACATACATACTTCAGGTTGTGTTTCACTAGCCTTTATTCGTGTGGTTATTTGCTTGAAAGTAGTCTTAGATATGTGTCTGAGATGAGCAGTGCTGTATGTGTTCATACTGAGAACAGACAGACATTGTCCTCCTTCCTTAGGCAGTTCCCAGCAATACTTAAATGACTCTTGAACCACTTTCTGAAATCATTTTATATCGTTGTATGTTCAGTCTGTGACCCTGCTTGTACACTCCCTCCCTGCCTCCTGCAGCCCATGACTCCTCACACAATGGTAAGTGTGTCCTACATCAAATCCTACATCAAATCCTGACACAGTTCTCATCCCAACCAAATGCCCTTTTGGCCTGATTCCAGCACTGATGGTGAAGAGTTTTTTCAGTGTGCAACTCCGCTATCTTTATGGAGAGCGGTAACCTGGTGAAAAGACTGTGTCTTTTTGGTGCCACAAAGCACGCCAGACCTTCCTTGCTTAAAGATGTGCAAGGGAAGAGGCTTTCACAGTAGGACTCCAGGAGCATGCTCCTGGTTTCTCCCAGTGTTTCTGGGAGTGTAAAACATGAAGAGAAAGGGTAAAGATGAGGTGAAAGAAAGGCACATCACAGAAATTAGGCTACTGAAAGAGTCTAGAGGTGTAGGAAGATTCAGGCAGATGGATGGCTCCTCGGTTTGGTCTTCTTAAAGAAATGATTGCACTAGCAAGCTGAGAACACTCTAAGAGAAGGGAGGAAAATAGCATGGGTCCAGATTGCACTTGTGCTGAGAACTACTCACTGCATCCCACAGCTTTCTGAATTACAGGCTGTTTCCACTCCCAGCAAATGAAAGAGCAGCCACCGGTTATGGCATCTGCAGCCCCTGCTCCAGCTTGGGGTGGCAGGGTACACTGTGCTCCTCCCAGGAGCTGCTGTGACCAAGGAGGACAAGACAAATGTGGTGCGTGAGGAGGGGTAGACTCCTTCCCCCCAAAGGAATTGTCCTCCTGCATCTTGGGTTGGGATGAAGTTGGAGATAAACCCCACGATTTGGAAAGTCCACCATGTTTGATTCCCTTCCCTTTGTCAGAGGGCAGAAAGGATCCCTGGACCTCACAAGGGAAAAGGATCATTGTTTTTCTGACCTGAACTCTCTAGGAGAAAAAGAAGGCATTACACGTACGGGGCTGTAGTGCCAGCATGAGCCAACTGGGACAGGATCCCATGAGGCACTGTCTTCCCAACACATCCATGAATTTAGATTGCCTGATGTAAGGCAATCTAAGCCTACTAGCACTTGCAGAGCCCATCCAAAAAAGAATATTCCTGAACTGGTGCTGTGTATAGCAACAAAATCATATCTCGTACTTTTCATACAGGAACCCCGAGCACAGAGGTTAGGACCAGTGCCCTGGGAATCTCAAGAACAGCTCCAAACGCTCACCTTGGAAGCAGAGGAGCTGTGCTGACACATCATTACTAGCATTAGTGCCTGTGGATTACTAGTCAGTACTAGCCAGTTACTAGTGATACTGGCTGTGGATTACTAGCCTCAGCATTTCTTTCCAGACCCAATCTACTTTTGCATCTTGCCTTTTCACTGTGCTGTGCCCTGTTGTCCCCGGTTCAGCAGATTTTTGCTTGGTGCTCCCTGCTGCATGGTTACACCTGATGTTACACCTGATGTACTTCAGACCTTCTCTAAGGCTGGTGCAGCTGTCAAATTAAGATGCAGCTATCTTATGGGGAAAATCAGGTGACATAGCAGCACATTAGGTAAGCAAGAAAGAAAAGCTCCGAAGTTATGTTGTATTACATGTAACAGTACGCATGAGATGAGAGACTTTATATGGTTGGGTTTCCAGGCACACAGCACAGAGCCTGGCCGCATGAGCTAATGAATTTGTCTACCAGCAGGAAACACTTTTCCTTTTTGAGCATCTAACACTGGGGGTAGATGAGACATATTTTCCCAAAGGGCCTCGTAGCTATTTGCTGTTCTGCAGAGTAATGCTGAGAATAAATCAAGCGCTCTTCTGGGTTTTGGAGACAGAGGTGGTTACAGAAGGAACAGCCAAATATTTGGTGGCCTCCTAGAACTCTTTCTGCTCAGTGTGTCATAGGCTGTCCCCTTCTGCCTCATCCCTAAATTCGTCCTTTCTCTGCATTCTTCTGTCCCCCTGAAATCCTGTCATCCTGCCCTGTTCCCACCCTATTTTACTCCCATCTGCTCCGTCCCTTGCTTTGTTCCCTCTGCCCCATCCCAACCGGTCTGTCCCCAGGTGCTGTCCTGCAACTCAGTTTTGATCCATTTTGTTTCTCTTCTCCTCCCCTCCTGTGCTTGCTGAACACAAGCGCAGGTGGCATGGGGGCGGCAGCTCTCTAGCTCTCTTGTGTTTGGGGCTTTTTGAGTTCCTTTGGCCCTGAGCAGAAGCATGCTCTGTCCTAGACAAGTCCTCAGCAAAAATAACATCTGGATTTCAGGCAAACTCTGCTAAGCATGTGCAGGCAGAGCACAGTGATTTACAGTTAGACCAGATCTGGTTGGTTTTTCATATGGCCAGCAAGTACAGGCTGATGCACCCAGGAATCAGCTCCCACTAATTTCAAGTCCCTGCATGAAGCACTGAGCTGCCCAAGTTCTGCTGTGAAACCACCGTGGGACGTTTTCAGCATGGGCCAACCACCATATTTTTCTCTAACCTCATCCTTGGAAGTTGCTGACCATCTTTTGAGTGAAATATTCCTCCAAAAATTCAGCCCAACACAGAGACTGAGGATAGAAAATTTCAGCCTTGAATGTTTAAAATATGACACAATTATAAGCAACTGAAAACTGGATCTTATAATCAAAAGTGTTAGGCAAGGTTAAATACAAGATTCATGGCCATCTACAACTATAATAGAGGGGTGGCTATTTAAATATTTAATTATGGGAGAACTTGCTTGCATGACTGACATGCAAGGAGAAACAGCTTTCCTTCCAAACACCGGGCATATGCCCAAGAAACACATCTGATAAGGAAAACCCGTAGTGACTATATGCAAACTACGTTGTGTTCTGGTTTACATTGCTTATAGTTATTTTCTCCTTTATCCTTCAGCAGATTCTTCACTGAGTGTTGTAAAGTCCTGAACTGAACCCATCACTAGTGGATGTGTCAGTGAGGTAGATGTCAGCTTGAGCCATGGCGATTTGCGATCTGTGGAAAGCAAACGAAGATAACCAGCCGGAGTAATGAGCATTGTGATTATAACAGGAACTAGAGCACAGATTTACACAGGATCTCTGTGTTTGGACTCACGAGCCTTTGACTATGTTAGTATGAAAAGTAAGCAACTGCAAAATCCCAGCTGTGCAGAACTATGGACAAATCAAGCTTTTGCTGTTGACTGCTTGACGCCCTACCTGCAATACTAGACCAGATGTGTGAGTATTTCCTATATTTTCTTCACTTCTCAGAAGAAAGCAGAAAGGAAAGCTTTCAGCAAAATAGTCTTTTTAAGTCTTTTATTGAACTCCAATGAAAAGGGATCCAGTACTTTAAAACTTGTCCACCTTTTGCAATTATATAGGAGCTCCATTATTAGATATTATCTCTGTAGCAAACTTTGATTTCCTTAGAACATTAGAGCTTCACCAGCTAATTCAGAAGTATCAGAGTATCAGAATTCAGTATTCAGAAGTATCAGAGAAAATACTACTTATGGAACAAGAAGTAATTGCTATTTTGCTGAAAGAAGGGAATATATGTAGATATACAGTCTCCTAAAAGCCACAGCACAAAAGCAGAGATCTTGTCCTTCTCCTGATCCAAACTACAATAGTCACAGCCTATCTTTAATTCATGTAAAATTATGATAACCAAGAAACTGTGAACTTTATGGTTTGGTGAGTTGGCTGCAATATGCATCCATGAAGTAGCATAATGACAGATGTGACAGAGGACCCTGCAGATAACTTGTAGGCTGAAGTGAAGATCAGGCTACATGTAATGTAGCTAAATGTAGCTACATTTATTGCTATGCTGTGCACCAGAAAATGCTAAGACTAAAACACAGAGAACGGAGATTTCCAAGCCTATTAGCAGGCACTCGCGTGATGTGATAGTGTCAGTTTTAAGGACGTTGTGCCTGGCAGGGCATCAAGGACTGACGGTCTCTTTTTGTTATTACCAGCATAAATTGATATATATGACCCAAAGCTGACATCTAGTGGGGAGGAGAAGGGTGAGTACAGGATTTTTCTTCCCAGGGATGCTTTTTTTTTTTTTTTTTTTTTTTACCCTCTCTCTGTGTATTGCAGACAGAGACGGTGTTTTGATCTTTTCTTCAGAAGTCATGCTGAATGGATTTTTCCTGGGCAGGAAAGTGAACCAAGATGCTCATTGGCACTAAGCTGAATGTGCATACCTTGTCTCATATGTGACTAGCATATGGATAGCTGAATACCAGAAGCTAGCTTCACAGTGCTGTCAGCAGATAATAAGCTCTGAAGGCAGAATTTTAAAAAGCTTTAAAAGATGATGCTCTATATGATCATGCCTGGTAGATTTTGGGCAGAACTTCACGAATACACCTAAGAGGAGAACAGATGTTCACTGCAGCTACAAAGATGATGTCAATGGCCTAGGATTTATGTTGTCAGGAGCTAAGATCTGCAGTCCTAGACCCAAGCAGCTTCTTGGATAGCAGGCCCTGAAGCTGCAGTGCTGTTCAGTTTCTAGTTCTCCCAAGTCCTTTGTCTCACTTGCTGCCTCAGCTGTGTTGCTTGGGCTGGGAGGACAAGACGGCTGGTAAAACTCCAGGAATGTTTTCACAAGTTTCTGCCTCACCTTCTGCACCTGGTATCACATGTTTATAGGGAAAAATATCTCAATTTTCAGTTAGTAAAAATATAAGTTTCAAGCTCTCATGCTTGCTTGGAAGAATTGAAAACACGAAGCCTAAATGCTAAAAAACAACAAAGGGCAAATAAAACTGTCCAATATTTACTTTTCATATCTTGCAAATTTAAATCAATATCATAAATCTGTTGGCACCTCGGAGCCAGTTTGTAATGCTCAGCAGGGGAAATAGAGGGAAGCACAGAGAATTCTCACCAGTTCCCAGGCACAGGAAAGGGAGAGGACAGAGAGTGCTTCTGGGAGATAGCTGGGTGGGGAGCCAAAGGAGGAAATCTGCAAGGCCTGGGGGAGAGCAGGTGGACCACAAAAGCACTCATAACCCTTTAAAAATGGCAAAAGACAAAGGCTACTTTACTTGTTCATATACTGTAGGAAGTAAAAAATGTCTCCTTCATACATGGTGGTAAAGATTCAAGGCTCTGTAGCTGTGGGCTGGAACAACTCCCACTGTCTGTGGATCATCTTTTTGGTGGGACTTGTAGCACATACAGCAGCAGTAAGTTACCAATAGGCTTGAAGGAGACAGTTTGGTTGTCCGTGGAGTGGAAACACACAACAAACCTAAAAAGCCTTTTTTTTTTTTTTTTTTGTAGACCCATTAGTTTCCCTCAGAGACCTGCACAAAGGTGTGATAACATGCAGCCTTCCTGGTAGAGCTACCATGTTTTCAACAGACTGAATTTTCCTCATGGGAAATGTCCTTTCGCCTCCATTCCTACTGCTTGTAGCATCAGCAGAGCACGGGACAGGGGACACTGCCAGCCCATGACTGAACCTCTCTCATCCCTTCTAACAGGTCAGTTTAGGGTTTCAATCAAACCCCAGAAAAACTGTTGCTTCCCTGGAGGGGAATGTGCAGCCTTCAGCCACTGCTCCAATGTTGTGTCCCAAGCAATTGCTTGGTTGACAAGGTGAAGCATTTTTTGGAAGGACCTTCTAATGATCTAATAGCCAAACAAAGTTAGTGTTACACAAACAGTACAAAGTTTATTGCAGGATTGATCTTTAATCTCTTGTGGTTGCTTATTGACTGCAGAAAAAATAGTACTCAGTGAAAAGACCTTCTCTGCATCCTGCTTGTAAGCTGTCTTGAAACAGAGGATCTTACCTGCTCCTGCTCTCCCTAGAATCCAACGTAAGTCTGAACTGAGCTCTGAACTGTGAGATAATGAGGACTGGGCCTGGATTAATTAAAATTCCGATTTATTCTACCATTAAAGGACTTAGTTTATCTTTTTGCGCTTCCTGACTTTGGCCTCCCTAGCAGTAGGAAAGCAAAAGTCACGGTATGTGTTTCATGGTCATGATATATGGTATATGAAAACTTGTGCTGTCAGCTGTGGTTGATGTCATGAAGACATACAGAGAAGGCTTGGGATATTTTTACCACCTGCTATCTAATGCCTGCCAGGGTAGACAAAACAACACTGAAGAAGTAAGTCACACTTCCTCTTTGTCTTCAAATGATTCTCTCATCCTTAGCTCTTTGCTAGTGGGGAATGGAGTCCTAATTTTCCAGTGTATACACAGGCATCTCAGTTAGAGAGACATATCCATGTCTGCAATTTGACAGGTTGGATTTGTGTACATAACCTATGTGTTTATCTGTGTCAGAGGCGTACAACATCAGAAACGTGGGACTGGTTTTGTTGAAGCTTGAAACCCCTGTTAATCTGCTGTGGGAGGCTAATCCTGAAAACTAGGGTATTTACTTCTTCCTGTACATTTGTAGAGAAATTAGACCAAAACCACAGCTGTTTTAAAACTTTATGCTTTCATATACCTTGAAAAATACCTATTTTAATCAGACCCACAGAAGTAATTGCAACAAACAATTTAGCAAATTGATTTTGTCTGTGTTTTGTATGTTTCCTTGCAAATGGGCACAGTTTGCTAAAACATTAATTTGCATAGTTTTTAGACCTGGCTGGATCACAAGTATGTAAGTGCAGGCATTTGATAGTCAGCATTTATGTTGGTTTGATTAGACATCTGGGTCACACAATGTCACTTCTATTCCCTGAAAGATTGAGGGTAGTTCTTAGAATCATGTTTCATGTTATGGAATTTGCTTTTTGTCAGTGTTTTCTGTCCAAACTATTTGGACATAGTTTGTCTAAATTTTCTGTGGTCCTTTTTTAGTGTGTATCAGTGCTGTAGTATGCAATGCAAACACCCAGAAGATATTTGTTTCAATAGAGAACTGAAGATGTGTAGAAAATATTTTGTGTTTTTCCCCAACTCTGGCCTTGACAATGGCTTGCACTAGGAGTTTGGACATAGTTTTATGACGTGTTCATGCCAGAGTATGTTAGATGAAGACTCTTTACTTGCTTCTGAATTTTATGGTCTTGAATTCAGACAAGTCAGTCCATAAGTAATTGTTCTGTCAGGGAACTGTCCTAAGGGACTCTCCAGTGAATGATTTTATGGGACAGCCTTTGAGGAGAATTGGTGGAATAAATAATTCAAATAGTTTTAAGATGGAATTTGTGATGGAATTAAATGACTGCTGTGTCTTAAAATAGCAGAGGACCTAAAGTATCCTCTTCAGGCTTTTGTTCTTTAAGACAGAATAAAGAGAGATAAAGAGATGCAAGCTTCTTCCTACTTTTTTTGGCTGCATCTGCCAGTTTTCATTATACTAAGGCAGAAGATGAATGGCAAAATTTGCCTGAGGTCAGATGAAATATTTATTCACATTGGGTAGTCATAGCCTGATTAAGGAGTAACTGATGTTGGAAAGAAGTTCTGATTCAAGAGGAATCTCAAGAGGCAAAAGACCAGAGTCTCCCTTTAGCTCCTCTAATTCTGGTGGAGCTTCTTGAGGTCATCACACTTGCAAGATCAAGACTTGAAATTTTAGGAAATACCCAAATAAGTATCAATCGTGTAATTCATTTGTATGGGAGACAGAATATATTACAGACCAAGTTCAGCAAGCAGTTGAATCCTGATGACTTGGATGTGTTTTTACAAGTTCTTTTAAGTCTGAGGTTGGATTAGATAACCTCCAAAAGTCCCTTATTTTTGCTAACTCTGCCATGATTCTGTGACAGCTAAGCAGGGATTTATGTCATTTTGGACTTATATTTCAAAAGGAATCAGAGCAAGCTCATCACACTGCCCTTCAGACTCTAAATTTATATGAGGGGCAGCCTTGTCAATATTTTGGGACACAAGTACAGGACATTTAGGAAGCTACGTAGATAAATTAAATGTGTTCAGGGACCAGTGTCAAGTGAAGCAGTATTACCTCAAGATTACCCTGATATGAGAGCTGCCTCTGTCATGCTCTTTATTCTCCACAGGAGTGTTTTCTAAATACTGAGGTCACTGGGTATGTAGGAGTCAGCCAAACATATTGCAGACCAGCAAGTTCTACCCTCCCAGGGATGTGTCTGGCACAGCACGTCAAGTGGCAAGGAGAAGCTTGTGGCACCACACAAAAGCCCACTGTGCATGGCACAGCATATAACCATGCTTTGAATATTGCTTACAGTCACCCCTGGATATATAATGCTGTTCAGGTATCTAGCAGCTGTAAGCTATTTACCATGGTGTTGTGTGCTGTGCTGACTGCACTTTGGAGATGGAAACTGACTGGGACACTCTCAGAAAATAGTCTCAAGAACAGGGTGGGCCACCTGGACTGAGACAACATCTCAGCAACTCTTCTGCAAGGCAGAGGGGTCCAAGGTTTGCATTAAATGCCCTTAGAGTCCCTGGAAGAGAGTGACAGTTCAGGGATCTAATTTCCACTCAATGTTATTCTTTTCTTCAGGGTTCCCAGAGCATCTCTCTGCAATGGCTATGGTGTGTTTGTCAGACTTTGAAGCTTATGCTAAAAAGTATTTACCCAGGATTGCTTGGGATTTCTTTGCAGCTGGAGCAGATGAGTGTAGCACCCGAGATGAAAACATCCTGGCCTATAAAAGGTAATGTAAGGAAGAAGTTGGGGGTGTTGTGCTGGAAACTTTTAAACTATATTTGTGTGCAAGTATCTGGGCTCCTAACACCTTGCCTGTTCAAGGTGGTCTCTAGCAAAATATACTTCTCTAAATGGCATATGCTGTATGCTCTGGTGTTAGCCTGAATATGGCTGAGATTGCATGGACAAGCAAATGGTATGGTATGGTATGGTATGGTATGGTATGGTATGGTATGGTATGGTATGGTATGGTATGGTACGGTACGACAAGAAAGGGGATGAGTGGCTATAATGGAATGAGATGCAATGGGTAGCACGTAGGGAACAGCAGGAAGCCTATACATAAGTAGTATGGGATTTGGGGAATGTGCTGCAGACAGTGAGGGCAGGTACAATGTACAATGAGGACAGACATGAATGGTAGAGCGGAAGACAGAGACCTGGCACTGGGCTACAAGTAGAAGTAAACTGTGGGATGGACAATAGGAGCACAGGTGATATTAAGTATGGTAAGCTGAAGTGGGAAGTGTAGAAATTAAGTATTGTGGCCAGTGAGCAGGTGTATAGGATTAGTGATAGGTGGAAGTGGCCGAACTGCTGGCTGAATGGACCTCTGAAAGCAAAAAAAAAAAAAAGGAATGATGAAAAGTCTCTTTATATGTTGTTTTCTTTATTGGCTTGGATTCCTGCGTTGCAATAGGCAAATGAAGACCTAGTTTCCATGCAGCTTCAAAAGCGAAAAGCCATGGGGCAACTACTATCCTGAAGGGTGTTTTATTGCTATTGCCTTGCAGAATTCATTTCCGGCCACGTATGCTGCGGGATGTATCCGTGATGGACACAAGGACTAAACTCCTGGGGACTGAAATCAGCTTTCCTGTAGGAATTGCCCCCACTGGCTTCCACCAGCTAGCATGGCCCGATGGAGAGAAAAGCACAGCCAAAGGTACTCTTCTGCTTTGCTGTTTTGTACCAAAAATTGGTTTGTGGAAAAAAAATATTTTTCCAGCTCTGCAGCAGAGAAGCCATTAGGATAATTTGAAGTGTGACTGAGCAAAGTGTTCAGGTTCAAAGAGGCAAACCTTTTGACAGCCCGTTTGTGGATGACCCATCACGTCATGTGGATAACCCACTTGGGTCTGGTGACACGGAGTGCATGGGAAGCTGTATATTGCTATACTTCTCCAGCTGCTAGTAATACCAGATCAGCCCCACGGGAGCTGCTGCAAACTTAGACAGAGACTGTAGACACCATTTCTGAGTTATACCAAAGAATCACACAGGTCCTCAATGCCATGGCATCTAGACAGGACACAAAAGTGTTTGGAGAAAAGCAGAACCTCTCTTGCCCAATCATATGTTAAACTTAGAGAGCTGACCCCCAGAAATATCTTTTTTCCTGCGTGCATTTCTGTGTACACTGAGAGCATTTGAGTGTGCATTCCTGTGAGGAAGTTGTCATGAAGATTTCAAAGAAAGATTTTCATGAAGATGAAGTTTTTAAAACACTATTTCCAAAATGAAACCAACAGTTGGTAATTTACCTGAATTTCTTCACCATGATCCTGCAACAGAGCAAGGCAAATACAGCCAGTTGTAATCCCTGAGGTGTATTTGCCAACTGGCAGAGCTCTGTGTTTGGCAGGATATACATAAAACAAGAGTTCAGGTGTTCTCTGTAAACACTGCATAAAAAATACCGTACCCATTGTCTGGTGGGACTGTTCAAGTTGACCTTTATTCTGATTATTTTTCCATACCTCCCAAAGCGGCCAATGCCATGAACACCTGCTACATTGCCAGCACGTACTCCACCTGCACGCTGGAGGAAATCTCCGCAGCTGCCCCTGGGGGCTTCCGATGGTTCCAGCTCTACATCCACCGCAACAGGGCAGTTTCTCAGCAGCTGGTCCAACGGGCTGAGGCCTTGGGCTTCCAGGCCCTCGTCCTCACCGCGGACCTGCCCTACACAGGCAAAAGATGTGATGATGTCCGTAATGGTTTCCGGCTTCCTCCCCACATGAAGCTGAAGAACTTGGAGGGAGCCTTTGAGGTTTGTAAAATGATCTCATTCTTTCATTCACTGTGCTGGTGTGCGCCACATGAGGCAGAACCCCTGGGTAACTGCTGCTGTGTCCAGGACGTATCTTCTTCCCTCCTGTTTCTGCAGCATTCTGGCTTGACCTTCTGCCAGCCTGGCTTCTGGTTTTAACATCCCAGTACAGCTTCCTTGGAGGCACTGATTTCCATCCCTGTTATTACTGTCATCCAGACATAGATGCTTTAAGGAGCTGGTGAATGTGATTGCTAGCAAGTTTAATGCATCTCCTCTAGGGCAGGAAAAGACTTCAAGTCTCTGTATTATTACAGCTTAGATGAGTTTTTTTGCTGTCCTATGGCTACAGGGAGATGACTGTTCCGAGTATGGACTGCCACCCAACAGCTTGGATCCTTCAGTCACCTGGAACGATATTTACTGGCTGCAGAGTCTGACTCGCCTACCTATTATCATCAAAGGGATCTTGACAAAAGAAGATGCAGAGCTGGCAGTGAGGCATGGAGCTCAAGGAATTATTGTGTCCAATCATGGCGGAAGACAGCTGGATGGAGGACCTGCCACTGTAAGTGAGAAAATAGATGTCCCAATAGTATCGTATGGACGTTTGTGCTACGTTTGGGTATCTGTACACGTCTTTGCGTATATGCTTCTGGTAGACTTGTGTGTTTGTTGCATGGCTTGGATTGTGTGCAGATGTACTTTAGCTTTAAAATGGTAAGATGCATGCCTTGGCTTGGGCTGCCCACTCAAGTATTTTCTCAGTGTCTTGGGAGCACCGAACTCACATTGCTGAAGCAGAACTACTGGCCAGCTTATTGGAAGTTTTCTTCATTAGCTGGTGCAGTGCACACATATTCTTTGTGAACTACAGCAAAAATAAAATGAAGCTCTGGACCAAAAATGTACAAATGAGAGTGTAATGTACTCTCATTGTTAACCTCTGCCAAAATATGCAGAAACAGTGCAGCTAGATTTAGTGAGAGATCTGCTTGCATATTCACAGACTCAAATCTAAATGGGAATTCATTGACTTTCATAAGCCTGAAGAAAGAATAACTTATCTGAAGAAAAATTCCTCCACTTTTTAATCTGTACAAAAAAATAATGGGTTGTTTAACATGTATGTATTTCACTGCTTTAATTTGATCTCAATTTTTCCAATTGTTCATAGTTTATGTCTTAATTGCATAGTATCATATTCTTATGGATTTTCTTTTCTCTGTTTTCCTCTGTAAAATAAAAATTGGCACCAGGGAATTCTCTTCTATTCTATGTCAAAGGTGACAATAATAAATAAATAAATAATTCTAAATGCTAAAGACATAATAATGGAAATGGCATCTATGTAAAGCTTCTTTACATACAGAGACAAAACAATAGGTACTTAATTCAGCTCTGCCACTCCTCTGGTACCAAACCTGGCAGAAGAGGCTATTGTCACTGCTCTTGGTGAGCTACTCCTGAAAAATTTCAGCCCAAAAATTTTCAGCCTGAAATTCTGAAAAGTTTATGACCATTTGGAAAAACCTATTTAGCGATGTTAGTTACAGCTTCTCTCCCTAAGATGATGAAAATCAAGCAAGAGAGTGTAAGAGATTGCAGAAAAGAGATCTTTGAGTTTGCTATGAAGGAGAGTTAATTAGGTCTAGTGCAATGTCATGCCACCAGCTCTACTGATCTTGGGACCAGAGCCAGCGTCTCTGCGTGGTACTGCACTGCACTACCAACCTGTCACTATGCTGTATGTTGTAGAAAAGACCTCAGGGAATCAAGAGACAGCCTGGAGGAAATGATATGTTGGCTGTACTGCATAGCAAATTAAATCTTTCATAGCTGCTTTATGGGGCTTGAGGAGGCTTTCAACAGGTGGTCACTAGGACTGCACTGAAATGTGAGTTTGGCAATTTGGACAGTAGCAAGGAGAAGTTTGACATCCTTTTTACAAACACCTATCTTTCATCATTGTCTCAAATTAAAGTATTATTTACAAGTATTATTTACAGTGAAATTTATTTTTAAAGTCTTTCAAAATTAAATCAGAAAGAAAGTGAAAATATTTCTTTTTCAGTTACCAGAAGTGCTGGAAAGAATATCAATGTTAGGAAAACATTGGAAAATAGAACTGACTACTTGGCAACTAGAGCATGGAGATGCACTGTGTTGTGCAGCTTTTGATACTGAGCTATTCGTGACGAATTGTTTGGCTTAATTTTGAGAGTTTATGCTATTAAAGTATTGTATACCTTTCTGTTTATGTCGGTTATCTCCTCTTTGTCTTGCAATCAAAAGCTGATCCCAAGTTGTGAGTGGCTGCTTCTTTGCAGATTGATGCTCTGATTGAAGTTGTGGAGGCAGTACAAGGCAGAATCGAAGTCTATTTAGATGGTGGAATACGGAAAGGAAGTGATGTATTAAAAGCGCTGGCACTGGGAGCAAAATGTGTCTTTATTGGACGACCAGCTTTATGGGGTCTGGCTTACAAGGTGAGTAAGGAAGTTTGACTCTGTATCACAGAATCACACAATGGTTGAGGTTGGCAGGGACCTCTGGAGGCCATCTGGTTCAACCACCCTGCTCAAGCAGGGACACCCAGTGCAGGTTGCCCAGGACCATGCCCAGGTGGCTTGGTCTCCATGGTGGGAGATTCTACAATTTCTCTGGGCAATCTGTGACAGTGCTCCATCACCTGCATGGTAAAGAAATGCTTCCCAATGTTCACACAGAACCTCTTGTGTTCCAGTTTGTGCTCGCTGCTTCTTGTCCAGGCACTGGGCACCAATAAAATTAGCCTGGCTCTGTTTTCACTGCATCCTTCCTTCAGATATTTATAGACATTTGTAAGATCCTCCCTGAGCCTCCTCTTCTACAGGCTGAACCGTACCAGGGTGTGTGCTTTCTTAACACACTCTCCAAGACTCCACTGGTGTTATTTAACAGTCTCACAGAGACAGTTTTCACCAGTGAGGAATCTTAAGCATTTTTTTTTTTGGTTTTGCTGAATTTTAAGTGGAACCACCCCAAATTGAATCAAACCCAGACATTTTGTTTGATTTAAAAATAACACTGAATTTCATTATTTCAAATATGATTTTGAAACTCATAACATTGTCTTGTGGGCCCTGATTTCTTGATGTTGCAGCTTGGTGTTATAATACTGTGGGAGTCCGGACCACCACTGGTTTTGAAAATTGGAGGTGGGCTTATTTGCCACAAAAATGAGTCTGAAAATTTTATTTGCTGTCAGCTTATTCAAAAACAATACATGATTTTGATATAGCAGTTTCACAGTGGTGTTATGAATTCTTTAGAAATATATATGGAACTCTATCCTATTGATGTTTAAAACATTTTAACAAGATTGAGCACAGCACAAGTCCTGTAGGTATCCAAGCGTGCCACTTCTGTCTCAGCTCCAGTTTTGCAGCTTCTTGACTCCTAGTGTATTGCAATGATGCAGAATCATGAATCAGGCCTCTGATGCAGAAGGTTAACATAAAATATTTAATATTAAAATGTAATTACACAAGTTTTTTTGTTTTTGTTTTCCTTGCTAAGGTTTTGCTTTTTAGCCTCTGGATTGGAGCTTTAAAGCTTTTCTCAAGAAGAAAAAACAATATTTTTGCGGTCTAGATATATTTTGTGTCTTTAAAATGAGACTCATAATCAGTGATGTGAGTACTATGGCTTTAAGCAAGAAAACACCTGAGTCTTGCAAGAAACCTGGAAGAGATGGCAGCACTGTTTCTTTTGCCAATAAACACAGAAAATAGGCCTATCATGAAAAGGGTGCTGCTTTGATTTGTCTGCATTTTTTCCATAATGAAAACAGGGAGAAGGATTTTTTTTTTAGTTCATCTGTGTTTTGGTATTATATATCTTAGGGTATTCCTAGATATGTGATTCAGTGGCATTACTCTAGCATACAGGAGAGGGAGGGCATGGGGAAGAAGTGACATTGTCTGCACCCAAAGCATTCTTCATTGCCAGAAATAAAAAATAAAAATAATAATAATAAAAAATAAACAGAGAATATCTTTCACTATTTTACAGTAAGAGCAAAATCACATGTACATTTTATTGGATTTTGAGCTTCTTGGAGTTATTGCTTGGAGGAAAAAGAACAGTATACTATTTTTATTCAGCCCTATATCTGAGTATACTTAAGTTTTTAAAGCTTTACCATATATAAAACTCTCATTACTTCATAAAATAGTGTCAGCATTTTAAGACTTGACATTTTAAAACAAGCCCACTGGTGGAGGTTAACTGAAAACTAAAAAAAACCCTACAGCTAGAAAATGTCAGAAGTGATAAACAGCTTTGTTTTCTTTCCCTGTTCAGATGTATCACAAAAGGAAAAACATCTAAATTAATGTGTGATGAACTAAGCACATCCATCATATCATTTTAATCATTCATCTGTTTGAGAGACTGGAATTGGCACTGACTTGAGGGACTGTCCCAGCTCTCACTGTGCAAGCATCCTGCAGCATTGCTCTGTGCCAGTGCTCCTTTTACCCTGACTGCTTTCTTTGTTGGAGCAGGGTGAAGAAGGTCTTCGGGATGTTTTGAGGATTCTCCGTGACGAGTTTCGTTTGTCAATGGCCTTAGCTGGTAAGCATTTTGCAGGTGATTTGTAATTGGTGGTACAGAGGTTATGCATGTGATTGGAGCTTCATGTGCAAGCCATATGAAATCAGAAGCCTGATGGATAGGTAACAGAGAAGGAATCCATGTGAATTGTTCTGGTTCCAGTTGCTATATTTAAGGTGAATCTTTGTCTCCTGTGAAACTGCTTTGCATTTCAAGTGCCACAGCAATGAAAAATGCAAGGAGAATGTAGGTTAAAGCAAGATTTCTGACCCAATTTAAATTGAAGAAATGCAAAACTACTAAGTAGAGCTGAGCAAAAGCTGAAGTTTCTGTTCAGCTGGAAACTGAACATTTTCCAATATTTTACTTAATCTTTACTAGGGTACAATAAAACTTTTTTTTTTTTTCTTTTTTTTTTCCCCACATGAAAAGTTCAGAAAAACTGGATGCAGAATTTTTCTCTGTCTACTACAGAATACAGCTCATTGGTACGGGTTCAGATCACTGCCTTCCACATGCTTAAAAGCCTCTGTGTCTTCTCCAAGCTTTAACTGTTGTTCCTAGTCCTGTGTTTCTCACCTGTGCTCCCACCTGTAGCTGCCACGTTTGAGCAGCACTCACTGAACAGCAGATTTGCACAGTCTGGCCTCCAGTTACTTACATGAACAAGTACAGCATTCAGGTCCAGTGCAGAAGTAGTTAAACATTAACAAAGGGTCCTATCACACTTCTAATAATGTTTTAAAGACTTTCATGCTCCAGTGACTATGAACTCAGGTGGATAGCAATGCTGACTAGGAGACTGAAACTGAAATCCATTGGGGAATTTTTAATGGTCAGTTTTTTTGTGTTATTTTTTCACTAGTAAAGATTACTACAAGGGTTTTTCCAAGAGGCTCTCATGCTTTACTTGCAAAAGGGCACAGAACTTGGCAAGAGTAGCAGGTTGGGAGCTTTTTGGAAGGGCCGTGAAATTCCACTCAGATTTGGGCAAACGAAACAGTACTTGCAAATCTTCATCTCCAGTCACTTGACACACGGCGTTCTCTCAGCCCTATGTCCTTTTTGTGTACCTTTCACTTCTGCCTGAATCAGATATTTCCCCACTCAGATTGTTATAAGGATCTTTTTTTTTTTTTTTTTTTTTTTCTGCTAGTGGCTTAACTTTTCTTGTGTGGGAAGCCTGGTGCCTAATCTCAAGGCTGAAGACGCTATTGTGTAGCAGGGCTCCAGGGTGTGAGCTGCTGAGGTGTCAACCTAGGCCCACACAGCTCACACAAGATTAGGCTTGTGGGCTGTGACTCAGAGAAGTTTCATCCACAGACCTTTCTCTCTCATCAACATGTTCAATTTCTCCATTTATTTCAGGCTGTGCCAGTGTCTCAGAAATTGGCCGGCACCTGGTTCAGTTCTCAAAGTTGTAAACAGCCTCCTGCAATGCGCTCTGAACAGAAGCAGCCAACAGCTGAGGTCCCAAAACAGACTGAAGAGAGAAAAAGAGGTGCAAATGCAAATGTTGAATGTATACATCTGAGAAGGCCTTCAGGAAACTCCTGAAGCAATTAGGGAAGGCTCTGTGTTAGCAACGATCACAGTTTGCCCTTTTTTTTTTTTTTTTTTTTTTTGAGACCAATGAATTCTTTAATACTTCAGATAAATGTTACTTGCTTAAATACATGTAATTTAAACTGTTTGTTCTCTGGCATTACCTGTGTTGGGCCTTGCTCCCAAAATCTGTTATGTCTGGCAGAAAGACTTAGCGGAAAACTATGTCCCTCGCTTCTTCCACTTGGTCATCCTACCACATCAGACTGCAGCTCAAGCTACACACTTTCCTGCTCCAGGCAGTATTACGATCAATGTCTTCCATTGCCTGGGTTTGCCTGGATGAAATCATAGCAGATACAGAAAGAAAATGCATCAGCTAACAGGCACCTCAGCTCCCCTTTATGGTGGGATGAGTCTTGTCCTCTGCTTCTAAATGCAGAGAAATGAAGTCGCTAGTAACCTAAATAACCCGCTGTGCTCCCCACAGAGTGAACCTCTTCCTTCACTACATGGTTAACGTGGACTGTAAACTCATCAGAGCAGTGGTCAGGACACATGCATCTTCAGAGCATGGTGCCAGTTTGTGACAGTGCGTAAACAACTCCGCTGGTGCTGTGGTCTCTCATAACAACAACCAGGAGATTTTTCTTTTTTCCTTTTTTTTTTTTCTTTTTTTCTTTTTTCGAAACGGAAGTTTCCTTTTCTGTAGCATTCTTTCAATGACATCATCAAGTCTTTCTCCTCTCTCTCTTCATTATTCCATCTCCTTTTACCATACTGTTGGCTCTACCAGCCCCCCTTCTCCTTTATTTTTCTTCAGAAATATTTCAATCCTCATCTAGGCTATTATTTTTATATATCCGTAGCTAACATGAGCCTTCCAGTGTCACGGACCTTTGCAGATATATGAAAAGCAGCCACAGCCTCCCTCTCCAACCTCCCCAAATAGGCTGCTACCTCCTGCTGATATCCTTATGCAACACAGACAGGAAAGATTGCTTGGGGAGGGTGTTTCTGTGGCGGTTTGGCAGCACTAAGGAGAAAACATTGACTCAGGATGGTTGTGTTCCTGCTTTTCCAGCCTGCCAGCAGCCAGCCACCTGCTCTGCTGTCTCCATGCTCTCTTCCCATTCCAGTCTGGGAAGGCTCATGGGAGCACCAGAGCCACTTTCTGTGCTTCAGCCTGGAGAAGGGAGCAAGGAAGAAAGCTGCTGCCCAGAGCTGGGGGAGCCACTGGAGAGCAGAGGTGAGGCAGAGCAGGGGCAGACAGGGCAGAAGTCAGATGATGTTGGTTCACGTCCACTGGGGCTTGTCTGTGCCATAGGCTGCAGCGTGAGCAGAAGTATCCTCCTCCCAGCTGGCAGGGGGCAGCTAGCCTTGGGAGGGTAAGCAGAGCACTCTGCTTGATAAGCACCACAGCCACAGGTGGTGGGGTGTGCTCTGTGCTGGCACCACTTCAGCATTGTCTGGCTCTGTGCTCCCAGGCTGTGTTTGAAGTCGAATGCATGCATTCCCACTGGGCACTTGTGGAGGGATTTGCATGCTTCCTTTTTAGAAATAGCAGTGGAACCTATTTTTATGCTTTTTATGATCAGCTTTAGCCTCTGGAGTACCAAAAAGGTGCTTTTCACAATTTTTTGCTTATCCAAATGCTGCAGCTACGACGTAATCCACTAAAGATGTGTTTACTCTAAGCTCTTCTGCCTAGGAGGAGCTTAACAACACTTGGATTTTAATCTTTGTGTAATGCTCTCCAAGTAAAGCCATAAACAGAATTCATCTACAATGGCTGAAATTCCTGTGTGGACATTTGGTCTTTGTTATAAATGTGTTATGTAAATCAGTGGGGAATTGGGCCAGTGCAACTGGAAATAAGCTGAATCTCAGAAAGAGTTTAAATGATTTAAATACTCAGGCTTAATCAAGTCTTTTAAAAAAGTCTAGGTAAACTACAAATGAAAACATATAATGTGTCTCTTCTTTAAAAATGCAATGTAATGTTAAAAATACCTGGCAAGAGACATGGCTTCTTGCTTTCTTTAAAGTAATTTTTAAGGTCAGACAGCCACTGCTAATATGGTACTTCAGGGCTGCACAAAATGGCTGAGGTATGCTGGGCAGCAACAGAGAACTGCCAACTTGCTGGGCACCTCCTCTGCTTAGTGCACCTTCCAGTCTTCCCATGCACACAAGACTCCATTTCTTGTACACTCACAGCTATTTTCTTCTTTCTCCCCTCTGCTAATCCCCTGGATCTGCAAGAATAGGAAGGACTGAGTCATGCAAAGCAGGACTCAGCTGGTGTGAAGATACCTGAACCCTGGAGCTGTTGTCCAAGGCTCCACCATTCAGCTGGTGCCTCTCCCTGCAGGACTCAAAGAAACCCTGTCGCCCTGCTCTTTGGCATAAATAGAAGCACTCCATGTGATCCATTTTAGGAATGAATCAATTTTATGGATTAGGAATGAATCCATTTTAGGACCAGTCTTCTTTAATGTTTTCATAAACAATTTGGATATAGGACTTGAAAGTTCCTTGAGCAAGTTCACAGATTACAGCAAATTGGGTGGAGCTGATGACTCCATCAAGGGTGGTGAGGCCTTGCAGAAAGACAAATTAGAGGGTTGGGCAATCACCAACAACATGAAATTTAACAAGAGCAAGTGCCAGGTCCTGCACCTGGGAAGGGACAACCCTATATGTACAGACTGGGGGACCAGATGCTGGAGATCAGCCCCCCCAAAAAGGGATCGGGGGTTTTGGTTGACACCAAGCTGAACATGACCCAGCAGTGTGCCCTAGCAGCCAGGAGGGCCAAACATATTCTGGGGTACATTAAACACAGCAGTGCTAGCCAGTCAAGGGAAGGGATTGTTCTGCTCTATTCTGCACTGGTGCAGCCTCACCTCAAGTACTGTGTGCAGTTTTGGGTGCCACAGTATAAGAAAGACATAAAACTGTTAAAGAGTATCCAAATTAGGGCTACAAAGATGGTGAAGGGTCTGGAGGGCAAGATGTATGAGGAGCAGCTGAAGTCACTTCGTTTGTTCAGCCTGGAGAAATGAAGACTGAGGGGAGGCCTTAAGGCAGCCTACAGCTTCTTCACAAGGGGGACCAGAGGGGCAGGCGCTGATCTATTCTCTTTGGTGACCAGAAATAGGACCCTAGGAAATGTCTTGAAGCTGCAACAGGGGAGGTTCTGTCTGGATATCAGGAAAATGTTCTTCACCGAGAGGGTGGTCAGGCACTGGAACAGGCTCCCCAGGGAAGTGGTCATGGCACCGAGCCTTCTGGAGTTCAAGAAGCATTTGGAGAACGCCCTCAGACACGTAGTCTGATATTTTGGGTGGTCCTTTGGGGACCCAGGAGTTGGAATTGATGATCCTTGTGGGTTCCTTCCAACTCAGGATATTCAATTTTTCTATGATACCCATACACATTGATTGTTCTGCCTGCTCCCTGGCATTCTTCTTCCTCTGCAGGGATTGGGGGCTGATGGTGAAAATAAAATGGAGATTTTGGAAATAAAAGGAGATCCTGGATTGAAAGACCCTCATATTGGAAGTAAAACCAAGATTGTTAGTTTAGTTCTTTAGTTCTGGCATTTCCAATATTTTAAATACTTCACTCATTAATAGAAATAAACTAAACTGAATTTTCTCCCTGTTCTCATGTGTAGTCTACAGCAGATTTTATACCAACAGAATCACCAGAATCTGCAATTATTTTGCTTAATATTGTGTAAAAGCAAAATAAAGTACAGTCCATACATTTTTAAATGAATATTGTTACAGTTTAAAGACAACTCAGAAAGAGTGAGCAAAGTTCTGGTCAGATCGCTAGGACTGGGACTCAGAGGACTCAGCATTTCTACTTGTTTTCTGCTACACTTTCTCCAGGTTTTTCTGAATTGTACAACCAGGGGATAAAAATGCAGAGCAGTGACGGAGTGCTGGACCTTCTACCAACCTGTTGCTCCATCTTTGTGTGGTTGTCTTCTTTAAGATACCAAGTGGAGTTCAGGGCTGTGTGTGTACTGTCCCCTGCTACCCCCTCTCCTCCAGGGCCAGGGGGATTTGAGAACTAAGCAGGTCTATCAATTATGACTGCCATTTCCTTAATGCACAAATGCAGCAATAAGAGCAATAAAGATTTTGCCAGTCAAGCTTGCGCCAGTGTCATGCCACAATGATCAAGTACCAAAGGAGAGGGCTCTGGGTGTGCTAACTGCACTCTCCCATAGTGTTGTGCTCACCAGTATGTATCTGGAGTGACACAGAGCAGACAAAATGAGGAAAAATGCGATACCATTAAGATTTGGGCACATACAATTCACAGCAATGAGCTTTGCAACTGGCAACTGTCATTTTGCCCATTTCCCTAGCATGGGTGAGAGGAGCCAAGCTACCAAGTGACCTTCTGCATAAGCCCTAAGGTGGCCGTAAGCAGGCAGAAAAGAGAAGCTAGCCCTGTTAGTTCATCCTGTTTAGACCTGAATTTCTCGCAGAGATAAAAGTATCTGCAGTGATCTTCCAGAGGCCTTCACATGGAGGCCTTTCTCTCTGTTCCAGTAATAACAAACCTTGTGGGCAGACTTATAGCCAAGCAGATAAGACAGGAATAATAGCACATCACACCCTATGATGAACTTCAAGGCTGTACAAGAAGGGACTATGTGAACATGGTTTGTTCAGTCCTGAGAGGGCTAAATAAAGATGATGGAGGGGCTCTTACCACTGCCTTTTGCTACCCAATTGGAGGGAACACAGAAGGTGCAGCCCAACTTCTCACATGTGCACAGGAAAAGAATGAAAGACAGTGGGCACGAGCTGCAATGAGGGCAATTCCAGTTAGAAATTAGTGGAGAAAAATTCTTCATGAGGGTGGTCACACGCTGCAGTGGGACCCCAGAGGTTTAGTGAAACCTGCATCCTTCGAGCCATTCAGAGCTTGACTGTCCAAGGCCCTGAGCAACCTCATCTAAACTGACATCATTGTGAGAAGAGACCTCCAGAGGCTCCTTTCAAAGTTGTTGGGGAACATCAGCCTAAAAACAGTAAGGACAATATATCAGATCTGTACCCTTCCTTACTACGATGGAGCTGCTAAGGAAACACTTAAACATCTGTGAAAGAGGCCCCAGAAAGCATTTTCTGAGGAAAATAAAAATATTTGGTGAGTGAGCTTAAAAGAAGAGCTCACAGGGTTCCACCAGGCCGAGAGGCTATTGTACAAGCCCATTCTACAAGTTTTCCAAGACTTTGGATGTTTTCTATGATCTAGATTAAGCTTTTGCCTGTGTATACCAAAGCCACATGCCCCCTTTCTACACTCTGTCCTGCTGCTTTCTGTGTTTGATTGTTGTGAATATCTTTCATGCAAATTCAAGCAAGGTCAAATCTTCCCCAAAAGCTGTGCCCAAAGAGATTGTAAACATGTGGGTTAAGAACTAATCAAACCCTGCTGCCTTCCAACATCCCTGGAGGATGTAGCAGGGACGTGGAGTCAGGCTATTTGCAAGGGTAGTTTATCTACAAAATGGATCCAAATTAAACATTTTCCTTTGGCATATGGTGCAAATTTCTACTGCCTTTAAATATGTAATTCACTCATCAATTTCAGTTGAGGAAACACAGTTCTACCTAAAGCTAAAGGGAAAAAGAGACTAAATGTTTGTTTCTAGTTAATTGCTCAGCACAATTGTCTAAGCACACGAGCAAGGAATACTAAAGTAAGTCTTTCTGATCATGAAGATCATGTAAGAAAAGTTTACAGTCACTTTCTCCCTTCTACCAAAAGAAATTGATACTACTGCAATAGGAGAGATTTTCTTTGTCAGGCTTGAATACACAAAAACATTGAGGCCTCTTAAGGTGGTGATCATCATACCTTTGTTGAAGTGTCTTAAAACTGTTCCTCACTATGAGAAGTTTTGTTTAGTCATTCAGCATACTGATCCAAAAGTTAATTATTTAGGTCTTGTTGCCCCTTGTCAATGTGTAATCAGAAGACAAAGGAAAACGTTTCCAGGGAACAGTGCCTCCCATCCTGAAGGGGAGAACCTATCTTTGGGTACATCTGTGACTCAGAGTACACCCACTTTTCCAGAACTGCCAGCATGTAGACATTTTAAGCTTACAGGCACATGATGTTAAGAAACATGTTCATTCTTAATAGGAGAAACACATGGATTTGTCACGTTTTTTTTTTTGGTCACAATTACTCTATGTTTAGACAGCAAAAGGTCCAGTTAAAATAATAAGCATGTCTTTGCTTTTCTCTGCTTCAGTTCTCATCAGCCTGGACAACCAGGCACAATCTAGCGACCTAAAACAGACTTCTTTTTCTGCACAAAGGGACCTGTCCTTCTCTTCCTACTCCTAGATGGCTTCTTTTGCCTGATTGAGCAGTAATACATCACTTCTGTAAAAACATACTACTTTTATCCTACCTAAAACTTAGGTGTTCTGCAAAGGTTCTTGTATTTATTCATTCTAGTGCCATGATTCAGTTTGTTCTAAGTGCTGCTGGGAATTTTTCCTTCACTATTTCTCTCTTTCTGTCTTCTCATCTCCACACTTCTCAGCGCCTCTTTTTTTTTTTTTTTTTTTTTTTTTCTCCTTGTGGCAAGTCTAAGAAAATGTGTTCTCCTAATACCAGCCAGCCATTTCCCAAAAGTATTTCTGTCACAGTAGGCACCAAGAAAGCTGGAGCACCAACACTGTTCCTGGGCCATCAGATTAGGAACATTGGTGTGATGGGATACAGTGGGTTGCACGTGTACTAGGCTATCCGCTTAGTCCGTGTATGGCAATCCTCCAACACAAGCCAAAATTTGCAAGCAATGATTTTCTGAAATGCAACTCTTAGAGATGCAACCCATTCCTGTCCACCTCTGTATACATCAGGAAAATATCAGATCATGAAGGCCTTGTTTTATGATAAAGCCAAGGAGGACGGAGACAACATAGTTAAAAATGACTACACCCTGACACGGAGTGCAGTGTTGGCAAACTTTTTAGATGATGTTAAATTATGTTTTAGTCTGCAAATCCCAAGCCAATGCTATAGCCTTGAATTCTTTCAAGTTGTTCCTAGCGGTCAGGGGTCTGGCGTGCTCTGGCCTCACTGCTCACTGAAGCTGCTCTGGGGCGTACAGTCCTTTCCAGCATCTGCCTTCATGTGCTTCAGGCAGTACCAGAGCCACTCCGGTTTGCTGCACAGAGTGACACCTTGTCGTGACACCTTGCAACACCACACAGCAGCACCAAAAAGAAACTGAAGGTGAGGAAGCTCACTCCAGGTGAAATCACAGGAAAGCACCAGCAAGCACCAGTGGGTCTTAAACCGAGCAAAGTGCTGCAGTCTGGTCTCTGATATCCACAAAAGGCAGTTCAAATGAAGGCTGCTGTGTACTGATGTATGAAATTCACTCAAACCGTGTGAAGCATTTAGCCCAGTAGTACATACCTAAGAGGACTAAAGTACAGCAGCAATAAATGTCCCTACGGTCCTCTACACAGCATTCATGTTATATCAAGTGCTGCTCCAGATAACCTCAGGCATACTAGCAGGTAAGCACGGTGTAAGAAAATGTTTTGTATTCTAAGAGGCTCTGTTGCGTTGTGTCTTTTTACAATGCATTTTATTCCGTTTCTAAATGTAAAAAGGAAGTACCATTTCTGAGAAGACCATTTCTGCAGCAGCGGGCTTATTTTTCCTTGCAAAATGCACATACTGCACAAAATTAATTTGCACCAGCTTCTGATAAGAACATACAGAGTCAAGGTCCAGTCTGAGAGGAGCCAAGGAAAGAAGCACAAATAACTTTTTTTTAAGCTTTGTGGGGGTCAGAGAAGGATTTTCAAGGACAGTGTCATTGAAACAGTTGCCAAAATTTTATCATCTGTGTCAGCCAGAAGTTCTCTTCTCCTCGAACAAAGATGGCTTTGCTTTCCTGTGGTTATTTGAAGGTGCAGTTTTGTTCCAAAAAAGTAATGATGGGGGATGATGTTCCTATAGCTTTTCTCCAGGGCTCTCTTTAGTGATTGAACCATAGTCATGACCACAGAATAAAGCAGGGAATTTAGGGAATTTAATGCAAAAATTCAATGCAGCATTTTTAGAGATCCACTCCAGCTATGCCTGAAATCAGTGATCCTCTTTCCAGTGATCTCAGTGATTAGTTGTGCTGTTGGGCTTCTTTACAATTTCCCATAGCAGCTTGTAGAGCAGATAGAGCATATCTGATAGATATGCAGATAGATATGCAGATAGAGCATATCTGTTCAACATCTTGCTTCAGTCTTACTATCTATGTTTGAGAGATAAAAAAATACAGCTCAAGTCAGGGCATTCTTCTAGGACACAAAGACCTGGGAAGGCAATGTAAATATTATGTGCTTCAAACTTATGCTAAGCCTTATCCTGCTCCCACACTAGGAAAGAGATTTGCTAGAACGGGAGTGAACCTCTAGTGAGAAATAGCCAGGTGTTTTCCTTGTATTTTGGAAGTGTAAAAAATAATGACACAGTTCACTGTAAAGCCAGCCACAGCCTTATTTTGATGAGATACTCTAACACCGGGCATTTCAGAGGTAAATCTTTCTTTCCAGCAGCTTTATTTAACCACTCTATACTTCAGAACATTTCATCACTTCAAAAGCCTCAAGTATCCTGAACAAATACAAAATCCCTTTTCTCACACAGAGTTAGAAATCCCTGCTATAATGGGGGAGCCCAGCATCAAAAAAACTAGAAAAGAGTCGCATCACCAACAGCGTAAACAGCTACTCCTGCTATTTACATTTAATGTTAATGTTCTCTCCCTTCGTATTAACATTGTGTTATACAAGCAAGCACAGCTACAGAGAATTATGAGAGTGAGGATCTACCCTCCTAGGACTTAGGACCAAATCTAACGAGGCATTCAGACCTCGCTGCATCAAGGACGTTCCTCTGACAGGGGAGGGGTGGAAGCATCACATTCATTTGTAGCAAGGGAGACGTGAGAGGGAGGGGAAGCAAAATGTCCAAGGTGGTGCAGTGCAGTATATAAATGCAAGAAAATCTCCTCCACAGTCTTCTGAATGCTAGAGGGGTGGAACCAAGAATTGAAGCAGAAATCGCTGGGGTTTGTTTAGCATTGAAGTTGATATTGAGCATTTTCAGATTTAACTTCTTCAGTTTGTAATAGTTAGTAAATAATTTTTTTCTGTGCATGGGAAAATGTACAAGCTATTTCTGTATAGGAATAGATAGCAGAAGTTAGAAATGCTTTAAAAATGTTGTTTAACGTAGGAGTCAGTTTGCTTTTTAATATTCTGTCTTTCTGGTGACACCTTGGGATCTGTAAAGACTCTGGAGGTTGAGGTCCTGTGTTTGTTTTCTCAGGCAGGAGGAGAAACGGCCAGTTAAACTTCAAGGGAGAGCCATTTTGGCACTGACGAGCAACCCAGAGCAATGTCACTGGCTGGGGTAAGCTGTCTGGTGACCGGAGCAGGAGGATTTCTTGGCCAGAGGATTATCCAGTTACTTCTGGAAGAAGAGGAGGCACTGGCTGAAATTCGGCTGCTGGACAAAGCCTTTAGCAGTGAAGCACTCAGAAGCTTTGGAAGTGAGTACCATCTTGTGAGGATGATGCTTTGTGGGTATGTGTGCTTTTGTCTCAGGTGTATAGCTTGGGCACCCTTACCTCCCACCCTAACCTGTTTTTTTAGGCATAGGCTTTATTTCAAGGAGTTCTTGCTTTATCCCTCCAGCACAGAAATGAGGCATAAAACTTATTAGCAAGAGTTTTCTTTGCCAGAGCCTGAGGCTTCGCTAGGTCAGAAGAAAGACCAATATACTTGTAGAGCAGCAAACAGCTTCCTTAAGCCTGGCTTCTATTGCATCAAAACCCACATGAATGCAAAAATCTCACCCTCCTTCTGGGGAGAAGGAAAATGAAGCCAGTGCTGTACCTGGGGGACAGTGTAACGCAGAGCATGCTGCCCTGGGCTCTGATGTGCAAGTGGCAAAGTTGTGGGTGCCAGTGCTGATCGTTTTCTCCAACCTGTGATTAATTAGATTAACACAGGCCTGCAGGGGCTGAGATTTGTGAGGTTATAGCTTAAAATTTGGTTATTATTGTTATTATTACTGTAGTTGCCTGGAGAGCAGAACTCTTTTGTGGTATGCACAGAAGGGCCAGGACTCATTCGCAGAGGACAAGTCGGGGTTTGTTTTCTTGAATGGACTGGAGACAGCATAAATGAGTGATGCACTCGCAGCCAGAAGCAGTATGTAGTGGAGAAAGCAGCTCAGAGTATTGTGCTTTAAATGTCCCATGTCCTGGCATCCTAAGCACTTCTATTTAAATGTCACATGGGTACCTAAATTTGGTCATACTCATGAGTCCCTGCCATACAGACACTTAATTGATGTGCTTTCCTCCATTACATCTTAACCTCAAAACCATTTTTCCTCCATACTGACATTATCTGTGTGGGAATCCGTACAGAATATCTGCATACAATGTGTTAAAGAGCCACAGTCTTTCTATAAAGTGCTTAAGTATCACTGAAGAATAGTAACAGCGCACCATAAACCTGGTGCAAATTGCACAAGCCTTTAGGATGGTTTTATACAACCTTGACTTCCTCCTCATTAAATCTCATTCACTATTTCACTGGATTCGTGTAGATTTGCTCAATGGCCTTGAGCCTTGCAGCAGTCCTTTCTGCTCTGATTTTCAGGCAGGACCCACAGCCTGCAACTGCAGTAGGCACAAGCTTCTGCAGCACCAGTAGTGTGTGTGGTTTAGCACTGATAGAGCAGGGCAGCACAGAAACATCTGCTCTGTGCCATGAGAACTTTGTGGGGACTGTGGAGCTTCCTGCGGAGCAAAAACAACTGCATGTGTGAACAGTCTTGGCTGGGCTGCAGGAGAGGTTTTGCTGATCCTTTTTTTTTTTTTGTTAAAAAGAAAGCTCTGTGCCTTCTTTCCTTTTCCTCCCACCTTCCTCTCCTGAACATTGCCCAGATACCGCCCTCTCCTACTCTTACTTCATTCCTGCTGCCTATCTGACCAGCACAGGAGGAAGGGAAAAATCAGGTATCAGAACATTTTTCATTTTTTCTTTTCCCCCACAGACAGGTAGTAGGAAGAGCAGGCAGGCAGTTCAGATGTGTTTGGACTGCCTTAGGCCCCTACATTTGAGCTGGTGGTCCTTCTGTTTGTATCAGCCTCTATAGCTACATCTCTTCAAGTGTCTGTGCTCAGCACTACCTGAAATAGTTTCCTGCCATTCGCTTTCAAGCCCTTCTATAGCACAGCACTTCCTATTCACAATGCAAACCCTGTGGGGCTGAAGTCTTCTGAGCCATTATTTCTGCCCATTACTGTTCTCTCCATTATTTTTACTGCAGGGATTTTGGCTTACTGGCACATATTGTTTGGATTTCTTGAATAGCCAGGAGCACGGCTGAGTCATTTTCTTTCTCACTGAACTCTTGAGCTCATTTTGCTTGCAGTATCTTTGCTGAGTCAGGGTCGTAGCTAATAAGACAGGAGCACGTGCAAGTTGAACATCTCAGTAGCTGAAATTGGGACAGAATAAACATCTCAGCCCCCACAGGCTAAAGGCACTAATAAATTGCATTGCCCTTTACAAATGAAAATACAATGCAATTTTTAATTTTATCACATGAATGAAAAATCATTTTTGTGAAGCATCCATTTAACCAGGAAAGTGGAGAGCTCTCAGGAGTGCCTCTACCCACCATCCACCCTGCAGCCCTTAGGAGCTCCATAAAAGAGCATGAAGTACTTCAAGCTCCTGAAATCTCACTGACATTACTGGTTGCTCGAACTTTAAACAAGACTTAGAATAAAGAAAGACAATTTAGGGCAATTAGTCTGACTGCATTGCTGAGCCAGACACTGTTCACAACAGGACATTGTATTTTCCTGAGTAAGCATCCCATTTCCAAGCAAAAACTACCCCGTAGCAAACAGGGAACGTTGCTCACAGCAGCTCAGAAGCCAGAGAAACCATTGGTGAAGTACAAGAAGCTATCTCAGTGGCTATGTACTTTCTCATAGCTACAGAATGCAAAAATGGAGAGCTGGGTTGAATTTATTCTCTTCATCCCCCTTCCACCTGATGCATGCATGGGTTTTGATGCCTGGGCAATTGGCTTTGAAGACAGAAATCAAGTTTCTCTCTGCTGTTCATCTCAGACTGAAACCGTTACCTGCCAGCCATTCATTTTTTTCCCCTCTCTCTACTTCCAAGCTCACCTGTCATTTTCCTCTTCCCAGAGCACACCAAGAGCAGTCTGCTGATTCCTCAGAGTTAGCTTATGTTGGTAAGGCAGTGAACAAGGTCCACATTGTATTTTCAAGGGCAACTTCTGCTGACTAAAGTGGAAGGCAGGAACAGCTTTCCTGTCTCATCACACACACAACTTAAATTGCAAGCCCAAGCAAGGCACAAAGCAGCTGGACAGCAGCTTTCCAATGACCAGTGCCAGCTGTCTCTGTGATCAGCTTTATAAAACGCAGTTTCTTTTATATTTTTCCTGAAAGCTTTGGTTTTCATGTGTAAAAATCTCAATTTGCCTAGCTTCTGCCTAGGTACAGTTACCACTATGAAGTGAACGTATGTCAGAATTTACATTGTGAAAAACATATCTTTCAATCAATTCACAGTGGAGATCAGTATAAACCACCTGAAAACACAGCCTTAGGAAATAAATGCATTCTGTAAAATAAGAGCACAAGACAGTACGTGGCAGTGGTAGTGCTGGAGGGCAGTAACTCCAGTTTTAGTAGGACTTTTGTGAATGTTGAGCATTTAGATTCCTGTTTCATATTTCAGATCAAGAAACTGTAAAGAGAAAAAAAAATCCCTCAAACTTGTTGCATTAGAATAATTGTTAAATTAATGCAGGATGAAATTCTGTCTGGTTCCACAAAGGAGGAGAGAAAACCAGGTAAAAAGATTAAAAGATAATCCTACTCGTTTCTATTTCTTAGCATCTGTATCTGTCAGTGTTTCTCCATTAAAGATATGGGATGAAGTCCTGCCTACTTCGGAGCCAGTGCAAAAACACTAGGATAGACAAAATTTCTGTCACGGCTGAGGCTAAAAGCTGTACAAATTTTATCAAATTCTCCCCTTATCTAAACGGGCCATTGAATTCCGCTGGAAGAGGGCACAGCATCTGCCTGTGCCTCGGAGCCCCCTGCCAGTAGCTGTGCCTGGGGAGCCCTCTAGCGCACGCACAGCAGAGGCTCAGGAGAGGAAACGTGTTGCTGTAGTGACACTGCGTCCTTAGAAGATGTACATCATGCTGAGAAAGTCCTCTCCCACGACACAGCTGCAGGCAGGCCACCAGATTTCCCAGGAGGGCAGCATGTCGCCGGGCTGCAATTTTCTCCATGCCATCAACCTGTGCCGATTCAATTTTGAAGCGTAGTTCTGGACTGTTTTAGGATGCTGTGCAGCAAAATTTAGGAGAAGGGTGGCTCCAAGATCGAGAACTGTCACACACATTAGCTGCTGGGGAGCAAGGGAGCTTGACCAGGAAGATCAGGGATTAAAGCAAGCCAGGGCTGAGGAATGAAGCCTTAAGAGTTCAGATTTGGACCAGAAGTATATGCATGCTAAAAATGGTCCCACAGTGCACAAGCTGAAATGGAGCCAGCACCAGAGTTAGAAAAGGCATGGTAAGTTGTGATCTAGGTAGGTAAAAAAGGAGGGGTGCCAGAACTGTAAGTAATGTATTAGAAGAGCTGCAATATGAGCAAAGTCAAGGAGCAGGAATTAAGTGTGAACACAGCTCTGTGTACACATGCTACCATTCATCACCTGAAGATGTGAGCATGCAGTACCTGGCTGTTTGGTACTTGGATTAACACTTTTATTAATAGCCAGTCACCAGAACATACATAGCTAAAGCTTCTCCCTCTGTGAAATTTAAAACAGATCCATGTCATACCTGGAGGAAGCTTCAGGCCCTTGACAGAAGTGGGGAAATTTCATTTTAAAAAACAAATAAACAAAGATATATTAAATATTGGCTGCAAACATATGGTAGGTAAAGCAACATAGACCTGTATAGCACTGTAGTTAGCACTTGGCAATACAGCCACTGGGAAACGCCTTCTGTTTTGCCAGCCTTAAAATATTGCTCCTGTTCCTGGGCAGTCAGCAGCCCCCAGGAACAGCTTCAGCATCTACGCAGCCCTTCACCACTCCTGTCAGAGCTCACCTTACGGTGCCCAGGAGGTCTTTTGCTTTGCTGTCTGCTTCCCTTGCAGAATTCCAGGGCAAGACAGAGGTGAAAATCCTGGAGGGGGACATCCGAGATGTGACGTTCCTGTACCGTGCCTGCCAGGGGGTCTCCCTTGTCATCCACACAGCCTCCATAATTGACTTCTTGGGACTCGTAGAGACGCAGATGCTCTGGGAAGTCAACGTAACAGGTAAGCAGGCAAAGCACCTTTCTCAGACCTCTTTCTATTAAGTGCTAATCATCATCTGCTCAGGAAAGGGAACACCTGACATGATTTGTTTCTGAGCCAGATTCACTGGGTTGTTCTGCAGTTTGCACAGCTATACATGTGAGTGAAAGCCATGCATATGTGTGGCCCTCTGCAGCTCTGGCCACCTCCACAGCCAGTGTGCATCAGTCATGCTCTGCGGGGCATTGCAGGACCGTTCACTTTTGTTAGCACTCACATACACCCATCCTGAGATCTGCACAATCTTTGCCTTTGGAGGGGATAGTCATAATTCCATGCTCAGTGTACCTTTTTGGAAGCAATTCATCTCTGAAATCCCAATATGCATCTGAAAAAAATCTGTAACACAATTGCCTGAACACATTTTCCAGTTTTTACAAATACTGCAGGCTTTGGCTGCAACTACAGCAAACTTTGATTGCCAGTGCCCCAGATCCTGTGTCTCTCTGCTTCTTATTCCTTTGCTCCCTCTTCTTTTCCTTTGCCTTCATTTGCTGTTACGTCTGTGTGTGCATGAATGCAGTTCTGAGAAGCAGGTACTTTCCCACTTAGAGCTCATTATTAAGATTTCCCTGGAAAACTCAAGGCTGTGGGAGGGAGGGTATTTAGTGACTTCAGTGATGGGATCTCCCTTTCTACTAAGGGCTTCCTGTTCCTTGTAAAGAAAGGTCAGATTAAGGGGGAAGGCTTGGGCTCAGGAATGGCCTGTGTGGTATCAGCTGTCAGGAAATTTCAATATATTTCCTAAAAGAACAAGTGCACCCCCCTTCCTGTGATCCCTCTCTATGCCTTTCAGTAAACAGGTTCTGCTTACCCTCCCTGCATGCTGACCTCCCAGGCCGTGTTGCTCCAGCTCCTGGGTGAGGATTTGGGGAAGATGTTCTTCTTTTCATTGACAGTTTTCCTGGTCCTTTGTTCTTCTCTACCACAGACAAAGGCCTTCTTCACAGAAAAATATGGAACATATTTCTACAGGCAACACTTTTACAATTATTGACTGCGCTCCAGTGCTCAGAGGAAGAGAGTGTTCTTTGTAGATGAGTTGTCTCTTACACACATCTTAAAAACAGTGAGATGTCATTTTTGTCATTTCAGCCTGGCCTATCACCTGTGTATTTAGCTTCCAGAATATTTCATTTCTAGTCACTCAAAGCCACAGATTGAAAGTGGCAACAAATTAGAGCCCAGCAGGCAGTTTTTCAGGTCCCTGCCAGGAGGGAAGAGCAAAAAGCCAAGTTCCTGTAAACATGTCCATTGTTTGGTATGAAAAATAAATACACAGGGGTTCAGAGAGGGGATTTATAAAGCTTTCTCTTTATGGCTGTATTCCTGCTACAATCTGTTTTTCACAGAAGAATGTGTTGCCTATACCCCTTAAAACATACAAAATAAAAATTAAATGTCCCAAAAGCAGAAAGGAGCTGGATCAGAGCTAGAGGGTTTATTTGTTTGCACTGTTATTCCTTTCAGCACGTTTAGACTTAGGCACAAAATATTCAGATCGCCCCGACAGAGTGTGTCTGTGGATAAAATAATTTGGGCAGTGAGGGTTAGCTGAAAAAAAGTGGTAAAATGAAAGTACACGCCAGTACTGCTCGCAGATCAAACAGCCACTAAGGTCAGTTGCTAAATATCAAAGTCGTCTTCCCTTTTCTCCTCCACTTCTACTCTGATGCTCTTTCAGCTTTCCAGCCAGCCAAGACACTGCTATGTACTTCACAGGCATGCAGCATGAAAGTTTTGTTTCTCCTAGAAAACAAAACTTTTATAATAAAAATGTGTCAAGGAACCAGATGTGCGTGTTCACAAACCAGAACATAAGCAAACAAATTCCAGTTAATTCCCACTCCTTTTTTTTTGTAGTTAAAAAATCCACCTAGCTTCTAATTCAGGCCTATAAACATAGGACACCTAAAGAGGGAAAGTTCCTAGCTCTTTTCAGCTTCCCCAGACGAGAGTGGTCTGGATGGGAGCAGACCCAGCCTCCCCCATGGGAGCTGACAAAACCCAAGAACACATAGGGGATAGGTCTGATAACTAAGAGATTGCACTTCTTTTGGCAATCCCATTCTCCAAGCGGGAACCTCCATACTTCAAGCCTTTTGAATGGGATCTCATGAAGATGATGCGACAAAGCAAGCGCATGTGGATGTGGCGTCTCCAGATTCAAACCTCAGGTGGGAGTGTGAGAACCTCAATGAATTGTAAGTTAAATTTGCTGTGATGCAGGGGTTTTCTCTGGCTCACATTTCACACAATGCCTCAGGGGTACAGTATCTTTTTAGGAAGAGAAGGGAATTTTATTAAATTCTTAGGAGGAAGGGAATTAAACAATAATTAAATATAATCCAAACAAAGGTACCCTCTATGAATCACTTCTTCAGATCTATATTCAGGCTTGGTTCTTGTAATGCTGACTCTGAAACCAGAAGGACTTTGTACAAGTAGAACTTACAGATCTGGTCCATGGAAGATTTACATTATTACCTGCTAAGCGGAAGATGCTCAAGTTCCCATTACTGTAAGAACCTTTTCATTTTTTACCATGCAACCTTCATTTCATGAGTTAATACTTAACCATGTGCTGCTAAAAATATAGCACATTTTATCAGGGTGAAATTGATCCCAAATGGATATCAACTACCAAGATAATTTTATGTTTGTTTTGTTAAAACTTGCTATCATTTTTGATTTTATCCAGCTCCTCTGTACTTTATTACTTTCCCATATTTTTCAAACAGCATCAATGGCAGGAATAGCTAATTAAGCTATTACTATATTTACTATATCTAATATAAATTACTAATTAATTTTTTTTTTCATGCTTGAGGAGTTCCAGGCTGGAGCCCTTTTCAGCCAACCCAGCTACACGCAACCTAACTTGCACATTTCTCTTTTGAAGGTACTCAGATGCTGCTGGAGGCGTGTACCCGTTGTAACGTCCAGCACTTCATATACACCAGTACTGTAGAAGTGACAGGCCCAAACTGCAAAGGTGACCCAGTATTTAATGGTGACGAAGATACAGTTTATGAATGTATGTCAAAATCCATTTATGCCCAGAGTAAGAGACTGGCAGAGGACTTTGTGCTGAAAGCAGATGGCCAGGTGTTGAAGGATGGTGGCGTGCTGCTGACTTGTGCCCTGAGATCCATGTACATTTTTGGAGAAGGATGCCCATTTCTTCAAGGTCATCTGGATAAGTGTCTGTTGAACAAAAATGTCTACCTACGCTTCTCCAGGAAGGAGGCTTTAGTGAACCCTGTGTATGTGGGGAACATTGCCTGGGCACATGTGCAGGCAGCCAAAGCTTTGCAGGTCCCACAGAAAGCCAGACATATCAGGGGGCAATTCTACTACATCTCAGATGACACTCCTCATATGAGCTATGCAGACCTAAATTACGAGCTTACCAAGGACCTGGGGTTTGGAATTGAGCCCCGGCTCCCCATGCCTCTGTCAGTGTTGTATTACTTCTCGCTGCTGCTGGAGATCATGAGCTTCTTGCTCAGGCCCTTTGTCAGGTACGTCCCCTCCACCAACCGTCACCTGGTCACCCTCCTGAACACCCCATTCACCTTCTCCTATAGGAAGGCACAAAAGGATTTTGGCTACATGCCCCGTTACACATGGGAAGAGGCCAAGCGGTGCACTGGTCAGTGGATTGCCTCTGTGGTCCCACAGAGGAGGGAGCACTTGAAAATCAAGGCTGCCTAAATCTTAAGAGGAGATGAGACCTGGCTAAACAAGTAGGGCCATGAGCTAAAGAAGAGCTGGGTAAACAGCAGCAGCAGATAACTACAAATAGAAAAAAAAAGAAAAGAAAAAAAAGAAAAGAAAGAAAAGTGTAATAGCACACTCATCCCCAAAAACAGAATAAATACATGTGGTAAGTTCATTTGTTTGTTGAGGACAGGCTGATCAGGTTATTGTATGGTCCCCATCCACCTAGTCAGCATTTAGCTGTTATTTTACTAACTCCACACAGGCAATGGTTTGAACACATCAGCCCTTCTTTTTACTCCACACCACCTTTAAGGTCTTTAAGGCAATAAGGGCACAATTCATCCTAAAACTATGACTAAGCTTTACAAATAAATAAAACTATGCTATACTGTACTCACTCAGCTCTTGCCAGTATTACACAGCAGGTACGAGCCACTTGATTGCAGAAGCTGTTACAAATCTTGGTCACTTTTTCAGGACTGTTGTATAATTTTCTGTGCTGTTCACTTGGCAGTCCAACCTGTGAGGAAAGTCAGGCACAGTAGGCACTGTGAGGGCAAAAGCACAATGGTAAGTAAGTGCCACAGTATTTAGTAAGGACAGATGTGTGGAGAGAGAGGAGCCAAGTTAAGACTGTTCCTCATCCATTCTCACTTTCCTAGATATGATTTTTTTTTTTAATTTGGTGGGAGCCCATGAGAACAATAGCTGTAACAAGACGGAAAGGAGAAAAATATTGCAGGACAGCCTTGGTCACTGAAGGGACTGCCCTGCAGATTCAAGACGTTCATGAACACTGAGGAAAAACAAACAGTGCTGAAAAATAATATGCTATTTTCAGATTTCAGATGGGAGCAAAGGCTAGCATGAGCTGGTAAATGCATATGTGCTGTCCCCGTGCTTTTCTGATGTCCCTACGAGTTTCTGCAGAATTTACAACTTGATTTTAGGGCCAAAAACGTAGAACTTGTCTGAATGAATACTTTGAATAAATTGGTGTGATCCAGCATTTTCTTCCTAAATCTAAAATTCACTTGCTGAAAACAACTCTAAAAGATGGGGTGTTCTGTTCAGAATTATGTGAACAGAAAAACGTTACCATACTCTCATTTCCAGATATGCTGGCAGCTTATAGTCTGTGTTGAGTTTAATTACTCAGTGTCATAGACACTGATGGTACCAGTGCAAATATTACCATTTTCCTTAGTAACATCCTAGTTTAAGTATGTGATATCCAAAATGGTAGAATACCAGCAACCAGAACTTCCAGTCATATTCTGGGGCAGAGGAATAAATCTTTTGAGCTTCCATTGAAGGTTTTGTAGTCTGCAAACTAGTACTGTGGATGTCATTTGAATGAATGCCATCGCTTGTCTCAACATCTCCATCAGAACTCCTCCATTATTAATAAGCACACAGATCTGTCCCACACTGAAAAAGACTCATCCCTTGCTAGACTGTGTGCTGGTAACTCCTTTATAGATTGATAAAGAGTGAGGAGGTTTGTAGATACCGCAAATAATAAGGGACTTGCAAATGAAATTTGGAGTTGTAAATTGATCAGGAAAATTGACGTGGGTACATTTAAAAACAGATAAAAGGCATTATTTAACATATTTTATTTTTCTCAGGGCAGATGAGCAGCACATCTGTGTGAGGGGGACTGTATTAGCCCTATAATGTGATCCATATGCTTCAACGTCAAGTAAAAAAAATAAAAAATAAAAAATCATACTCAAGCAAATTCTCCAGTGAGGCCATGATTTGGTCCAGTTGATCTTATGGGACCAATTTACTAAGGTCCTGTCCCATCCCTTTGCCCAGTAGCAAAGCCAACAGAACAGACCCAAGCACTCATGTCTCAGCTGTTCCAGCCTGCAGTTTTCAGCATAAACTGCAGACCCACACAAAAGATCCACCTGAGCACACACAGTTTTCCTATCTTTGTTTCACCAAAGGGATGAGGCAGAAACCTGTGACTGAAGCATCTTTCACTATCAAAGCAGTTCACTCATGTGAACTTAAGTAGGAGCAAGCAAAAGTCTCCCATTTTTTTCTGCTAGCTGTACAGCATTTTGAACCAAGCTGTTGACAGCGACCAAAAGAACAGCAGCTTGGTGACATGGAAATACCTGAGGCACAAATTTTGTGTGCGTCACAGACAAACGCAGAGCAATGTTTTTAGTCATCCTTGTCTGGACATAATTTGGCCAATCTGGTTTTAAAAAAAATATTTTGTAAGCTAGCTGATTGTCCTATTCAACCAATAAAACATGGTTTGAGATGGTCTTTAGTTCACAGGCAGTTGAGGGAAGGATCTGCCCCTGCTGCTTAGCTCTATTGTCTGCCTTTCCAGTTTTGCTTAAGCCCAGGCCTTCAAAATTGACTAAAATGAGATCAAATCAATCCTGAATCAGACATCCACTCATTACCAACAACGGCAGCCAACCACCCCTCAGCCAGATGCTAACAACTTCACAAGGCACATAGGTGTGAGAAACAGTGTGCTTCTGCCTTGCTTGTGCCAGCTTCAGACGTAAATCTCGGTGTCTAAATATGGAGCAGTTTTAGGCCATTTAATTTTACTCATGTTCCCTAAAATTTCTTCCTAAAAGACTGATAAAAACAAGTCTGTTCTCTGCCTGCCAGGACTCTGAGCTGTAGAATAGCTCTTGGTAAGAATAATGTGCCCATCAAGGTCAGTAAGTACTCCGGGTGTGACTTGCAAACAGGGAACATCTCACCTGCCAGCGATTCCAATAATCATACCTTTATGCTAACAAATACACCTCCAGACCTCTCCAGTCATGCTCTGTTCATCTCCAGACTGAGCTCCATCTCCTGTTGAGCTCTGTTCCCCTCCCATCCAGTTCCTTTGCCCTCCACTACCCTTTGTCACAGAATCACAGAATCACAAAAGGGTTAAGGTTAGAAGGGACCTCTGGAGGCCATCTGGTCCACGTCTCTTGCTTGAGCAGGGACATTGAGCTGGTTGCCCAGGACCATGTCCAGGCAGCTTTTGAAGATCTTCAGAGTGGGAGAGTCCACAACTCTGGGCAACCTGTGCCAGTGCACTGTCACCTGCACAGTAAGGAAGGGTTTTCTGATGTTTAGACAGAATTTCTCATGTTCCAATTTGTGCCCATTGCCTCTTGTCATGGCACTGGGAACCACTGAAAGAGCCTGGCTCCATCTTCTGTGCACTTCCCTTCATGCGTTTATGGACATTGATGAGATCCCCCCCAAGCCTCCTCTTCCCTATTCCCCCTCTGTGCATGTTCCATTGCTCTGCCAGTACTTGTGCTTGTACATTTATCCCTTGTGCCCTCCTCTGTTCTCACTATGTTCCCCTCTGGACCATCGGTGCATTTTTCCACTCCTCTCCCATCCAACCGACCTCTGTTCCCTGCCACACCCCTCAGTTCATGCACCTTTCACCATTTTACAGGTGTGGGAAGATGGGCATTAGACCTCGCAGCCATTCCAGGCAACCCAGTGTCTTGCATTCCAAAAACCTGCTCAGGGATGGAGAGAAACCAGGACTCTAGAAGAGTATGTTTTGCTTTAACCACAAAGCCCAGCTGCCTTCCCAGGGCACCCACATATCCAACTCTCCCCACTCTCTGAGTCTCTTTGTTCCCCTGATCCCACACAACTAGAACTCAAACCTCCAGGGTCCCCTACCTCTGCTCTAACCCCTACACCCTGCTGCCCTCCCCAGGCTTCAGAAACACAGGTGTCCAGGATCTGCCCACTCTTTGAGCAGAGGAGAGGAAGGACGCTGAATCCAAGGCTGGGGTTGTCTCACTGTGATCCATCCCACACAGCTTTGTTACCGTGGGCTCTGGGACCAGTTTGGTGAATGTGCTTTCAGTCTCACCATTCATATTCTTTGCTTCTTCAGTCTCCTGCGTTGTTGGCTTTTTTTTTTTTTTTCCTCACCACTTCATTCCTTTACATTCCGCTGCGTCCGTACTTTGTTTCCCTCTATTTCTATTTCCATTCCCCTCTAGGCCACTCCATTTGCCATCTGTTGCCCTCCATTCACCACAATTCACTCCCCTAAAGTTGCCTCTTTTCACTCTGTTCCTAGGTAGAAGACTCTGAGCAGGGCATAGGCCTCCGGCAGGCTCCCAAGTATGTAAAATTCATAGCACTCTGAGTGCTATTAGTAAAGCTCCAGAGCAGCTCCACACATTTACATATATATAGTTATCTCATTTGCCTCCAGGGTTTGAGTAAGGCTTTCAGAATGGGCAAGATAAAATACTGCTGAAGGCGGTTATCAAATACTGCTTAGAAAAGCAAAAGGAAGGTGTTTAACAAATGGCAACACCCATTATTTTTACAGGCTAGTGAAATTTCATTCTAATGTTCAGCAAGAGTGATGATGGGCACAGTCATGGTTGCTCTCTCGCTGAAGAGGGAATATCAAGGACAATCCAGGCACACAGAAATATAACAGGAAAGGAGGGGGGAGAAGAACAGAAGCAAACCTTCTATTTAATAGGAAAAGGCACTTAACACATCAAAGAGCTGGTACATGAACACCTACCAGAAAACTGGGACATCTTAGCCCAGGTTTAACAAAGCTCCTAAAATAACTGAAGCTGCTGCCACAGAGAAAAAAGGACAACTTCTCTTCCACAGTTCACTTAAAGACTCATTTCCTGAATGCAGGCTCCAGGTGTCAGTACCTGCTTTGTTGTTTTTGTCTTCTCAGTAGGACAGTGGGATTTTTTTATTTTTATCTTTCTAACAGCTGCACTCCCAACAGTCAGATTATTTATGCATTCATTTCAGAGAAGAGAGAAGAGAAGAGAAGAGAAGAGAAGAGAAGAGAAGAGAAGAGAAGAGAAGAGAAGAGAAGAGAAGAGAAGAGAAGAGAAGAGAAGAGAAGAGAAGAGAAGAGAAGAGAAGAGAAGAGAAGAGAAGAGAAGAGAAGAGAAGAGAAGAAGAGAAAGAGTTGGAAGGGACCTACAAAGACCTTAGCGTACTACTGTCTGACCAATTCAGGGCTAACCAAAGGTAAAGCATATTATTAAGGGCATTATCCAAATATCTCTTGTACACTGACAGGCATGGGGCATAAACCACCTTTCTAGGAAGCCTATTCCAGTGTTTAACCACCTTCACATTGAAGACATTAAAGACATAAAGTTCTCCTGATCATTGCCCAGATACTGCCCTTTCCTACTCTTACTTCATTCCTGCTGCCTATCTGACCAGCACAGGAGGAAGGGAAATATCAGAATGTTTTTCATTTTTTCTTTTCCCCCACAGACAGGTAGTAGGAAGAGCAGGCAGGCAGTTCAGATGTGTTTGGACTGCCTTAGGCCCCTACATTTGAACTGGTGGTCCTTCTGTTTGTATCAGCCTCTATAGCTACATCTCTTCAAGTGTCTGTGCTCAGCACTACCTGAAATAGTTTCCTGCCATTCGCTTTCAAGCCCTTCTATAGCACAGCACTTCCTATTCACAATGCAAACCCTGTGGGGCTGAAGTCTTCTGAGCCATTATTTCTGCCCATTACTGTTCTCTCCATTATTTTTACTGCAGGGATTTTGGCTTACTGGCACATATTGTTTGGATTTCTTGAATAGCCAGGAACACTGCAATCCCACAAAGCTTTACTCCCGGAGGACAGCAGCCTATGGACTATACAAAGACTAATGTCTGTTCAAGCATATCTAATTGTCAGGCTCATCACAAATAGCCTGTCCCCATACTCCGACACTTTTACATCCATAGAAGTAGAGATCAGTATAGACCACGTGAAAACACAGCCTTAGGAAATAAATACATTCTGTAAAATAAAAAAGCACAAGACAGCATGTGGCAGTGGTAGTGCTGAAGGGCAGTAACTCTAGTTTTAGTAGGACTTTTGTAAATGTTGATCATTAAGGTTCTTGTTTCATATCAAGAAGCTGTAAAGAGAAAAAAAAATCCCTCAAACTTGTTGCATTAGAATAATTGTTATATTAATGCAGGATGAATTTCTAACGGGTTCCCCAAATGAGGAGAGAAAAACAGATAAAAAGATTAAAAGATAATTCCTACTCAGTTCTATTTCTTAGCATCTGTATCTGTTAGTGTTTCTCCATTAAAGATATGGGATGAAGTCCTGCCTGCTTCGGAGCCAGTGCAAAAACACTAGGATAGACAAGATTTCTGCTGTATAATTTTATCAAATTCTCCCCTTATCTAAACGGGCCATTGAATTCCGCTGGAAGAGGGCACAGCATCTGCCTGTGCCTCGGAGCCCCCTGCCAGTAGCTGTGCCTGGGGAGCCCTCTAGCGCACGCACAGCAGAGGCTCAGGAGAGGAAACGTGTTGCTGTAGTGACACTGCGTCCTTAGAAGATGTACATCATGCTGAGAAAGTCCTCTCCCACGACACAGCTGCAGGCAGGCCACCAGATTTCCCAGGAGGGCAGCATGTCGCCGGGCTGCAATTTTCTCCATGCCATCATCCTGTGCTGACTCAATTTTGAAACGTAGTTCTGGGCTGTTTTAGGATGCTGAGCTACTCTAATGAGCAGATTCCTTTCTGTAACTTCCTGGTACATCGCCATGCACAGAGTCTCCTCCCATCCTGACACCACCTGCTTATGGTCCCTGTGTGCATCAGTGAGTGAGATTGCAGAGCAGCAGTAATTACCACACATCACACTATAGGGTGGATGCTCTGCTAAACTGTCCCTCAACCCACCCTGCAGTAAATGTTAGCTGACAGTCACCTCCACAGTAGACTCAGGCCCCAGGTTAGTGAGGAGCTGAAGTCCCAGGGCCAGAGGGCAGGGAGAGAGTGTATGCTAGCCCTTGACAGAAGCAGCAAAGGAAGAGACCTTGCCTGGTCCTTCCTCTTGCTGCTCCCATCAGGAACCCCCCTTCTCCCTGTCACTGTGCCCTCCACCTGGACAACACAGCTGTGGCCCATTCCTGCTGCTGCCTGCCAGAAGGAGGGTATCTGAGGTGGGTTCAAAGGGTTACAGTACATGAGGTTACATCAGGGTGGTTGTCAGTCAGTAGTGGAGTTCCCCAGGGCTCTCTTTTAGGGTCAGATCTCTTTAATGTTTTCACAAGTGACTTGGATGCAGGACTCAAAGATATACTGAGTATGTTTGTGGAAAACACTAAATTGGGAGGAGCTGTTGACTCCCTCAGAGAGGCCTTGCAGAGAGATATTGACAAATTAGAGGGTTGGGCAATCACCAACCATACGAGATTTAAAAGAGCAACTGCAACTTGGATGGGGCAACCCTGGATATATGTACAGAATGGAGGATTAGAGAGTGGCCCCACAGAAAGAGGTCTGTGGTTTTGGTTGACAGCAAGTTGAATATGAGCCAGCAGTGTGCCCCGGCAGTCAAAAGGGCCTACCATATCCTGGGATGCATCAAGCACAGCATTGCTAGCTTGTCATGGGAAGTGATTGTCCCACTGTACTCCGCATCAGTGTGGCCTCACCTCAAGCACTGTGTGCAGTTTTGTGTACCACATTATAAGAAAGACATAAAAATATTAGAGAGTGTCATAAGGAGGGCTACAAAGATGATGAAGGACTAGAGAGGAAGATGTATGTGGAGTGGCTAAGGTCACTAGGTTTGTTTAGCTTAGAGAATAGGAGACTAATGGTAGACTTCATGGCAGTCTACAGCTTCATCATGAGGGAGAGCAGACTGGAAGGCACTGACCTCTTCTCTCTGGTGACCACTGACAGGACCCAAGGGAATGGCGTGAAGCTGTGTCAAGGGAGCTTCAGTCTGGATATTAGGAAAAGGCTCTGAGAGGGTGGCTGGGTACTGGAACGTGCTCCCCAGGGAATTGGTCACAGCACTAAGCCTGCTGGAGTTCAAGAAGCATTTATACAATGCTCTTAAAAATATGGTTTGACTTTTAGGTAGTCCTGTGGGGAGCAAGGTGGTGGACTTGATGATCCTTGTGGGTCCCTTCCAACTTGTGATTCTATAATTCTAGGTGATGAGAAGTCAGGGGCAGCCAACCCTGCTGCAGGCAGCAGTACCCTGAGAAGCTGGGATCCAAAAGGGCTGTGGGGGGCTCAGTGCCACCAGTAGCTGCCCGCTGTGCTCTGCCTCACAGCATGGGGGTTAATGCCTCGTATGTTCTCAGTAAAGGTCTCAGGGTGAGGGCGAAACTGAAAAAATCATGAATCATGGAATAGTTTGGGTTGGAAGGGACCTTAAAGATCTTCGGTCATATTTTTGTCATGTGGTGGGGAATTTTAAGCCTCAATTTCTGTCTTTGGGTTTCTTAGTGTCATAGACCAGGAGGGCTGTTAGTTCCCTGGACTGATATCAGCAGGGGCTCCCCCAGGCCAGGCCTGTCCCTCTGTCCTGCCAGGAGCTGGGCAGCCAACAGGAGGCCCAGCCCCAGGCACCAGGCACTTCCCTGGGACATGCTGTGGCCAGGCTGTGGTGGGCCTGCTCACTGGGGCCTATGGCCAGGCTGGGCAGTGCTGTGGAGAGCGCGGGACCAGCCCTGCTGAGGACTTGCTGGACAGGGGCTGTTAGCCCCAGGGCTAACATGGCATCCTGGGGTTGTATAGGGATATCAGGGTTGGTGGCACCCTGCGAGTCACGGCACTTGGCCGTCTTGGGTGTCCTTCTCCCTGACTTGCAAACCAGCTACCAAACAGGACCTTTTGGTATGGGTTACCCTTGCTGGTGTTCATGACACCACCAGCTGTGACACCCTCCAGCAGTCAAGCTCTGGATCAAAGCAATATCTGGCCTAGGACTGCAATTGTGTTCCTGCAGTAAATGTGTGTGGCCTGCAAGGCCATGAAGTACATGAAGTACATGCATGAAGTACAACATGGTATCCCACTGAGAGATACCCCAGCATTTGTGGGAGAAGGAGTGGAGGAGAGAGAATATGGCTGACTGGGTTTTGAGTTTTAAAGTCAGTACTGGTAGATTTTAATATGTGAATACTTTCACTTTCAGAGTAAAAAAGCATGTTTAACAACAGTTGGAAACCTTCCACTACTCCTGAAATAGCATCAGCTTCTTTCCTTCATCCTCAGCTTAACAATACTCCATTCCTGTGAGAAATGGGCAGAGCAGAAAGTTGTATCATGGGAATTACAAGCAGCCAAATTAAAGACCGTGGGAGAGTATGGAAGGCAGAGGTGAATAAAAATCCTGTAGAAAGTAGGGAGGAAAGATGGACCCAAAGAGTCATTCTCCACAAGCTACCTTAAGTTTGCGTCTGTATTGTCCCTTTGTTCAGCTGTTTGCCACAAATTGCAAAGCATTTGCAATAAAAAGTTGTTATCAGCAGAATCATCTGCACCACCTGCTTTAGGTGGCCCTCACTGAGCAGGGGAGTTGGACCAGATAATGTCCAGAGGTCTTTTCCAAAGTCAGCCATTCTGTGATCCTGTGGTTTGGTGAATGTATGAAACTCTTAGGGAATGAATACCTGAACAAGTTACCATGTTACTTTGCAATCACTAGTGTGTGTTCATTCTTACTTAACAATAAACACAAACCAATCAAGATATTTCAGGGTGTACGTTTCAAGGACATAGGCACGGTTACTTACAGCAGCTGATTTGCTGCAAGTTTACACTTTAGTCTACATTGCAGTAACTTGTTTATATACTCTTATGCACATCAGTTTAGCAAAGTGGCTACAAAATGTACCTAATCAGTAAGAGCCTTATTTTCCAAGTTTGCTGACTGGTACTATTATCTAATTTATTTATTTATTTATTTATTGGCAATCAGTAAAGCAAACCATTATTTATCAATGAAACTCCAATTTCAGCAGAATCACAATCGTTAAGAAAGATTTTATATATATATATATACACACTGGGAAAGAAAAAAATGTTAAGATTGATTTGCTGGAGAGGTATTTATTTACCCAAGCATCCAGAAAAGAGGGAAGTGGCTAAGATACGTGTGTGATTCTTAAATGCTACTGAAAAATGGATTATTTCTAGTTCCAACAGGTACAAAAACTGAGTTTAAAGTTCACTTCTTGTTATTAAATATTTTGTCTCTAGAGAGGAACAGATATTTGGTTACTAAAATGGACAGGAACTCTGAGCTATTAATGTACATTTTTAATAAATGTAGGTATACTGAAGCTGTTCCAGAGGAATACAAACAATATAAGATATTATGTCAATACTGGAAATTGGAAATACATGCCTGGCATTGGTCCAAAGGAATATCATGCTGTTGTTAATACAGGATACAAAAAAAAAAAAAACACCAAAGAGTGAGGGAGATTGCAAGGACCTGTTTTTTTCCACCTCTACCTCTGCTGCGTCCTCCTCCTCCTCCTCAACTGCCTCCTCCTCGTCCTCTACCGCCTCCTCCTCCCTGGCAAAAACTTGCTGCCCAAATGGCTCTGCGTGCCCCTAGCTAGGGCATGGTGGTAGCAATGGTGGTGAGCCCAGCGATGTCAGGAGCAGTTGCCAGGGAGCAGGTGTGCAAAGGTGGCTTCTGTGGGGAGGTCTGGTGGTGAGCGCTGCTCACCGCTCGTAGTTCTAGTTCCATTTGACACCCGGCAGGACCACGTCTCCGTGGCCCTGTAAGGCAGCAGCTGGCAGGTCCCAGCATCTTCATGACCCTGTGTGATGCGTTGCCTGTCCCCTGATTGGCTGGCTAGAGATTGTTTTGCAA